>NC_092818.1:89666712-90266712 GCF_023375885.2 Dermacentor andersoni
CCGGAGCAGGATTGGCCACCCTGATGCAGTGCTTCGCCACAACCTCCTGTATGAATAGGACAATCGAACCCCGGCCCTCTGTCTCCAGCAGCTGCGAAGCAACTGACAACTGCGGCGGTCAGGCCTGTGACGCAGCATAGGGTGCCAAGAAAATCCGAATCCGGACAGGCCGCCATTGGAATCTGAAACTGGCGACGTTTAACGCTAGAACGTCTTCTAGTGAGGCGTCTAGCAGTGCTATTGGAGGAATTAGCGGGCATTAAATGGGATATAATAGGGCTCAGTGAGATTAGGCGGACAAATGAAGCATATACAGTGCTAAAAAGCGACAAGGTCCTGTGCTACCGGGGCTTAGCGGAGAGACGAGAACTAGGAGTCGGATTCCTTATTAATAAGGATATGGCTGGTAACATGCAGGAACTAACGTCGTATTAAGGGTAGGGTGGCAGACTTTGTTGTGAAACTTAATAAGAGGTACAAATTAAAGGTCGTGCAGGTCTATGCTCCTACATCCAGTCATGATGACGCGGAAGTCGAAAGCTTCCATGAAGACGTGGAATCGGCGATGGGTAAAGTCAAAACAAAATGCATTATAATGATGGGTGACTTCAATGCTAGGGTAGGCAAGAAGCAGGCTGCAGATAAATCAGTGGGGGAATATCGCATAGGTTATAGGAATAGCAGGGGAGAGTTATTAGTACTGTTTGTAGAACGGAATAATTTCCGGATAATGAATACCCTCTTCCGCAAGCGGGATAAACGAAAGTGGACGAAGTGGGCTAGAAATGAAATAGATTTCATACTCTGCGCTACCCCTGCCATCATAAAAGATGTGGACGTGCTCAGGAAGGTGCGCTGATGTAACCATAGGATGGTAAGATCTCGAATCACCCGAGACTTGAGGAGGGAACGGAATAAACTGGTGCATAAAGAAGCCGCTCAATGAGTTAACGGTAAGAGGGAAAATAGAGGAATCCCGGATTAAGGTGCACAACAGGTATTCGGCTTTAACTCAGGAAGATGACCTTAGTGTTGAAGCAATGAACGATAATGTTATGGGCATCATTAAGGAGTGCGCAATAGAAGTCGGTAGTAACGCCGTTAAACAGGAAACCAGTAAGCTATTGCAGGAGACGAAAGATCTGATCAAGAAACGCCATTGTATTAAAACATCTAACCCTACAGCTAAAATATAACTGGCAGAACTTTCTAAGGTAATCAACAAGCGTAAGATAGCTGAGATAAGGAAGTATAATATGGATAGAATTGAGCCTGCTCTCAGGAACGGAGGAAGCGTAAAAGCAGTGCAGAAACGAGGAATACGCAGGAATCAGATGTATGCGCTAAGAGACAAAGAGGGCAATATCATTACTAATATGGATAAGATAGTTAAAGCAGCTGAGGAGTTCTATGGAGATTTACACAGTACCAGTGGCACCCACGACGATAATGGAAGAGGGAATAATGTAGAGGAAGCTGACATCCCACAAATAATGCCGGAAGATGTAAAGGAAGCCTTGGGAGCTATGCAAAGGGAGAAGGCAGCTGGGGAAGACCAGGTAACAGCAGATTTGCTGCAGGATTGTGAGCAGATTGTTCTAGAAAAACTGGCCACCCTTTATGCGCAATACCTCATGACTACGAGCGTACCGGAATCTTGGAAGAACGCCAAGGTAATCTTAATCCATAAGAAAGGGGACGCCAATGACTTGAAAATTTCTAGAACGATCAGCTTACTGTCCGTTGCCTACACAGTATTTACTCAGGTAATCGTTAACACAATAAGGAACGCCTTACACTTCGGCCAACCAAAGGACCTGGCAGGATTTCGTAAAGGCTATTCAACAACAGACCATATTCACACTATCACTCAGGTGATAGAGAAATGTGCGGAGTATAACCAACCCTTATATATAGCTTTCATTGACTACGAGAAAGCGTTTAATTGAGTCGAAACCTCAGCAGTCATGCAGGCATTACACAATCAGGATGCACACGAGCCGTATGTAAAAATACTGAAACATAGATATCTATTGTCTCCACAGCCACCGTACTCCCCCAAAGAGAAAGCAAGAAAATCCCAATAAAGAAGGGCGTCAGGCAGGGAGATGCGATCTCTCCAATTCTATTTCTAGCGTGTTTACAGGAGGTATTCAGAGACCTCGATTGGGAAGAATTGGGGATAAGAGTTAATGGAGAATACCTTAGTAACCGGCGATTCGCTGATGATATTGCCTTGCTTAGTAACTAAGGGGACCAATTGCATTTCATGCTCACGGACCTCACAAGGAAACACGGAAGGGTTGGTTTAAACATTCATCTGCAGAAAACTAAAGTAATATTTAGCAGTCTCGAAAGAGAACAGCAGTTTACGATAGGTAGCGAGACACTGGAAGTGGTAAGACAATACTTCTTCTGAGGGCAGGTAGTGACCGCAGATCCGGATCATGAGACTCAAATAATCAGAAAAATGAGAATGGGCTGGGGTGCGTTTGGCAGGGATTCTCATTTCATGAACAGCAGGTGCCCATTATCTCTTAAGAGAAAAGTGTATAACAGCTGTGTCTTACCAGTACTCACTTTCTAGGCATAAACCTGGAGGCTTACGAAAAGGGTTCTACTCAAATTGAGGACAACGCAATGAGCTATGGAAACAATAATGTTGGCTGTAACGTTAAGGGATAAGAAAAGAGCAGATTGGGTGAGGGAGCCAACGCAAGTTAATGACATCGTAGTAGAAATGAAGAAAAAGAAATGGGCATGTGCAGGGCATGTAATGAGGAGGGAAGATAGCCGATGGTCATTAAGAGTTACGGACTGGATTCCAAGGGAAGGGAGGCGTAGCAGGGGGCGGCAAAAGTTAGGTGGGCGGGTGACATTAAAAAGTTTGGAGGGACAACATGGCCACAATTAGCACATGACCGGGGTAGTTGGAGAAGTGTGGGAGAAGCCTTTGCCCTGCAGTGGGCGTAGCCAGGCTGATGATGATGATGATGATGAATGAAAAAAACAATCCGAAGTGCTCGCGCGAACGTGCAGTTCGGCGACGCATATGTTTTCCTCTCTAACACGCCTGGACTACGTAGGGGAGAAATGAAACTGCACCATTTGCTCAGGACGTAGGACCTTGCCATGGAAGCCCATGTGCGGACAAGTGGTTGCGCTCACTGAACGCTGAACATGCAGCCGATCGGCATATACGATCGTCATCAACCTCTATCGCGACTGAATAGATCCAGATCCAGCCAAATTGCGATACGAAGTGCCCGTAGTCCATCAATTGATGTGGCATTATGTCTAAATACTTGTTGGTTACAGTAACAAACTTCTGTTTACATTTTTCGCAGTAATGTGGTAAAATATGTCTTCTAGAGAACTGCCTGCATGTCATGCGCACATTTCATGACGTAAACGCGAGCGTGACTGCACCTCTGACCGGCGCTTGCCTCCTCTGTTCGCGCTCTCAGTTAACATCATCCCGCACTAAAAGCGGGATGATGAACTGTAGCCGCATGGCTCGAGTTTTCAAGAAAAGCGATGGTCGACTTCCTGTATTTTTTGCATCGTATGACGGCTGGCGGCACATTGCCAGCACCCACATTTTTCACCGCTTCTCATCCTTAGCGAAACCAAAAAAAAAATGTGTGACTGCCTTTTTTCGTGCCGTTTGCCCATGAAACCACGCACTAACTTGTTGGCGCCCGCGCACACAAAAGCGCAGGCACGCGCACGAAGAGCGACTGCGATGCACGAAGATGTCAACGTGTGCTAACGCTCGTGAGGAGTACCTTTTGGTCAACAAACACTCCCGCATGCACCCAAGGATCACGCGACCGGCTCGTCCTGACGTAGCCGGGAGATGTCTATAGACCGAATAATTTTATGCCAAGTATATCGTTCTATATGGCTATTGTGAACTATGGAAACATGGAACTACACTGTTACAGCGATTTTCTTAAACTTTTCAATCTAAGTAAATGCCGTAAAGTTGCAAACTATGAAAGTAATGATTGCGATTAGCCTATTATTGACTGAATTGCATTGCTTGGTTTTGAAAATGTTGTGTTCGACACCAGACCATTCACCTGTAGTGCTGAAATGTGAGTAAAGTTTTTTGGTTTTTCTTTTTTTAATGTTTGAAATAAAGATATAGCAAACCTTATCATAAAATTTTGATTTTTGATTACTTTACCACAGCTGTCGCACGTCATCTCCTCACTCTACTTGACTAAGCAAGCTCTGATCTTCCAGTTTGTCAACGTATTCCTTTCTTCAGTATTGTTCTGTTCCTTTATGGCTCATTGGTTATCAGTCCAATTCATATGTACGCACTCGATCCCATTCAACCAATAATGTATATGGTCGGAACGCAAGCGTTTCTTCTAGAATGGACATTTCAAGCCGGTGATTTAATAATAATAATAATAATAATAATAATAATAATAATAATAATAATAATAATATAATAAACCATAATATTAGTCATTTATTTAAAGGGCCGAGGAATATCCATAAGGTGTGAGTGATGTTTCTATTATAACAATAGTGATGAAATGCGATGAACGCCTTTTCCAGCTTTCCTATCTAACCTTGAAAATCTGAATATGGGAAACAGCTCCAGAATGTTCAGGTTTACTCCGCAGACGAAGTACTATAAAGCAACGCAGTAAGTGCACGGTGCCTGTCTCGCAAGCTATGCTTTCTTGAACTGATGCCACAAATTTAAGATGACGTCTTTTATTTATGCGCATTTTTCTAGCCAATTAGCTTCCAGATGGACCCATTGGGGAGGAATCGTTCGCAACTAGCAGACTGGTAACTAGTGACAGGCGATGACTGCAGTGAACTGATAATATATTGTCCTCCAATGCTACATTATTGCACGAAACAAACAGAACGTTCGTATTACTTGGGCAAAGCACACATTTCTCAACGGTGGACTGGCAATCAGCTACAGAACGTGCTTTTGCACTTTTTTATGCTTTTTTTTTCGCTTTCAGCTTCTATTCTGCCTGTTGGGTTGGCACTACTCTTGAAAACTCAACTAATGCAGTGGTTACTTATTTGCAAATCCAGCATTGGCTACAAAAAAAGGACGTTTCTGTACAATAAAATTAAAGTAGCATGTCTAGTACTCTTCTTCACCGATTGAGCTCGGTGGATGGATGGATGGAAAAACTTTATTTGCGTCATAACGCATGTGCGGATGATTCCGTGCTAGATGGCCATCAGCTCATGGCTGACGGCGACCTGGGTAGCCCACTCCACGGCCCTGGTCTGGACGAACGGGTCTGAGCTGGCCAACACGGCCTCCCACTGCTCGAGAGAAGGATCACGCATAATATCCGCCGGTGGCGGCGCTATGCTACAGCTCCATAATATTGAGTTCGGTGTCGGAATTCTCAGTGATCTGCGAAATGCTTAAGTGTTACCGAGTTCAGTTATACAAGCTACGTGACTATTAGGGAGAGCAATTTAGTAATAATAAGGTGGTAGGCCACCTTCAAAAGTCATTTTTAAACAAGATTTATTTTTTTACTCTTTACATATTCTGCCCCGTAACGTACCTTCTGCAACGAAACAGTGTTACGTATGTCCAAGCATTCATCTAAACTTTACGAAAGAAATGTGCTGAACATATTAGCTGTCGGCAGCTCAGTGTTACGGCTGCTATATGACACAGATCCTCGTATATTATTTTAGTACTTATATTATTTGTTAGAAAAGAAAGAAATTAAGTGTCATGACTCACTTGCAACGCGAGAGATCTTCTCCATAGTGGGATCAGAAGGCCATAATAAAAGGACACTTCAAACATCGAAAAAGCTCGCCCCGTATCGCCCGCGCAAGATTCAAACAATTAAGCGCATAATAAACAGATTAATCTCGTGATGTGATATTGCCAACTGGTGTTTGAACCAGCAAGCCGTCAGCATTGCGTGTCCAGCAAAAACGACGCAGAAGACGACGAAGTCAAAGATCGCGCGCCAGTTGAAGAGCCGTCATTTCGTGTCTGGCTGCTGCTACTGCTGCTTACTCTTACTCTGCTTACTCTTGCTCTGCTTACTCTTGCTCTGCTTACTCTGCTTACTCTCCGAGCAGCAGGAGCTCCAACCCTGTACCGGTGGTTACGCCTGTACACCCCGCCAGCAGAAGGATCCGTGGAGAAGTGCCTGAGTTTGGACTCCTCCCAGAGAAAAAGGCAGCTCCGACCGCCCCAACCGGTATGGAAAGCACAACGCCGATTCATTGTACGCTACTCAGTTCGCGAACGCCGAAACCCTTCCACGGCGCCATACATGAGGATGTTGAAGATTGGCTGGTGCACTATGAACATGTTGCCACGTTAAACAAGCGGGATGACGCAGACAAACTGAGAAACGTATACTTCAGCCTTAACGATGGCGCACGTGCTTGTTATGAGAACCGTGCAGATGCCATAACTTCATGGGCAGAATTAAAACGCCGTATTCTTGAGACGTATGCGAGCCGTGATCGCCGAGAGCGAGCTGAGCGTGATCTCCAGTCCCGTATACAAATGCCGAACGAGGGTGTCGCAATGTGTGTCGAGGACATGACGCGTCTCTTTCGACGAGCCGACCCCATCATGTCGGAAGAAAAGAAGGTGCGCTACCTGATGCGCGGAATGAAAGAGCAGCTCTGTGGCGGTGTCATGCGCACTCCTCCCAAGACTGTGTCAGAATTTCTTTCCAAGGCCGTCACCATGGAACAGACTCTTCGGCAGCTGGCACCATCATACGAACGCCAAGTGAACGCTGCCTCACTTACGAACTTCTTCGGAGCTCTCGGGGGCCACGTCCATTTCTTTCGAGAGCTCATTCGGTCCGTAATCCGCGAAGAACTCCAGAAACTGTCGGTACCCTCATAACCGATGCCCAGCTCATTGTCCAGCATTCTCTGTGACGAAGTCCAGCATGCGCTAAGAGAACCACCCTTCAAGACAGAAGCTCGACCGCTAAGAAATGACAGCCTCCGTATGTCATATTCGCAAGCTTTGAGGCAACCTGCCCCACCACCGTCCCCGCTTCGCACCATGTGCCCGGCCATGTTACAGCCCGTCCAAGCGGCCTCGTATTACCAGTACCACCGACAGGCCCCAAGGAAATCAGACGTGTGGTGGGCATCTGTTGCCATCCCTTTTGCTTTCACTGTGGTGAAGCTGGGCATGTCTACCTACAGTGCTCCTATCGAGAGCTCGTACTACGCGGATTCTCAGCGAACTCGCTGCGACCCAGGTTCGGCCAGCGTCCTCCTGAAATTGAAGAATACATTGCCCAGCAGCGCGGATCCCCACCAGCTCGACACCAGTCACGCTCCCCGTCGCCGCTGCTGTTTTCTCCGACTCGCCGTAAGTATTCGAGCGTGGTGCGGGGTCGGTCGCCCAGCCGACGCCGGCAAAACTAACCACAGCGACCTTCGGGGGTGAAACCGCTCAGTCTGGACGTGCTCAAGGAACCCTACTGACACGTACGCAGACCGACGATACATCGACAACGACAGTACCTGCTTATTACGGAAGAATTTCTTTGGACATTCCTGTACTGCCTGACGGTCGTGAATTGACTGCTTTAGTGGACACTGGAGCCGATTATTCTATAATCAGCAAAAACTGGCCACCCTTCTCAAGAAAGTGACCACGCCTTGGAATCAAACGCCAGTTCGGACAGTTAGCGGGCACGTCGTCACATCACTCGGCATGTGCACTGCACGAATACAGATTCACGGCACTACGTATGTTGCCAGTTTGAGCACTCGCCCCCAGTGTTCTCTAGACTTAATTATCGGCATGAACTTTCTCAGAGAGCACGGAGCTATCATCGACTTTCGACAACGCCTCGTCACTTTCTAGACAAAGACGCCACCGCGACGGCCAACACCATCCACCCTCCAGCATCTCTTCGTGTCATGGACGACGCTGTCGCGTTACCACCGCGTGCAAGTGTCGTGCAGAAAGTAATCGGTCGCAGAAAGTAATCGTTCTCTCCTGCTTTCTCGAGGTTTTTGCGCAACCAGAAACCTTATCAATCTCCATGATGGCTACTGCGAGGTTCTTGTCAAAAATTCACCTACGCACACCAGCCCCTTTCCCCGGTACTGGCATCGCCTACGCCGACCCGATCACCGATGCGACTGAGTGTTTTGTTTCCGCGGCAATCGGCACTGCTGAAGCAGCTCTACGCAACGTCTATATTAGTCGAATGCTTCTTGAAGAGAACAAACATCCCCTGCGTGAGCTGTTGCTCGAGTTCCACGCTTGCTTTGCACAGTCATCGAAGATACGTCAAAGATCGATTACGAAACACCGTATCAAGTATGACGACGCGCCCCATATACGGGAACAGCCTTATTGTGTCTCCCCGACCGAGCGACATGTGATTCAAACGCAGCTGAGGAAATGCTTCTAGACGGCGTGATGCAGCCTTCATGCAGTCCCTGGTCATCGCCAGTCGTTCTGTTAAAAATAAAAATGGCATGCTTCAGTTTTGTGTTGACTACCGGAAGCTAAACAACGTCACATAGAAAGACGTGTACCTGTTGCCTCGTGTCGAGGGTTCTCTGAACAGGCTGAGGAGCGCTAAGTATTTCTCCTCTATCGATCTGAAAAGTGGCTACTGGCAAATTGAAGTAGATGAGCGGGACCGTGAGAAAACTGCTTTCCTGACTCCGGACGGCGTCTAGGAATTTAGAGTACTCCGTCTCTGCCTCTGTGCTGCTCCAGCCACATTCAGTGAATGATGGATGCCGTTCTCGCTGACCTCAAATGGAAAAGCTGCCCCGTCTATCTCGATGATGTCGTTGCCTTTTCGGAAACTTTTGATGAGCACCTTCGACGTCTTCAGAATGTACTCGAAGCCATTCAATTGGCTGACCTTACCCTCAAGCCAGAGAAATGCCATTTCGGTTACGAGGAAATGAAGTTCCTTGGTCATGGTCGTGAGCGCGGCAGGTGTTCGGCCTGATGCCGAGAAGACTGCTGCCGTAGCTGCTTTTCCCACTCAAACCAACAAAAAAAGTGTCCGACAATTTTCGGGCTTGCGTGCATATTATCGACGCTTCATTGAAAGATTTCCGAAGATTGCAGAGCCGCTAATTCGCCTTACGCGTGACGACACGCCATTCCTATGGACTGATGAAGAACAGACAGCCTTTGCGGAGCTACAACTTCGATTGTCTTCTCCCATGCTCGGTCATTTTGGATGAGGATGCTGACACAGAAGTGCGCACTGACGCCAGCAATATCGGTCTCGGAGCTATCCTAGTGCAACGGCAAGACCGGACTAAACGAGTTATCGCGTACGTGAGCGGCACTCTTTCACGTGCAGAGTTCAATTATTCCACCACAGAGAAGGAGTTCTTCGCGGTTATTTCGGCTACCACAAAGTTTAGGCCGTATCTCTACGGGCGGCCATTTAAAGTTGTAAGCAATCATTACGCTTTGTGCTGGTTGACCAACCTCTGCGACCCTTCTGGACGATTGGCATGTTGGAGTCTGCGACTCCAGGAATTTAACATTACCATTGTATACAAGTCAGGCAGAAAACATACAGATGCTGACACGCTATAACGCACACCTGTTGAATATCAGAATCCTGATGAGGAAGACGACAGCGCCTTCGTGGGAGGCCTCAGCGGGCCGGATCTGCTCGCTAAACAGCGATCGGACGCTGAGTTAAAGACCTATCATCGATCACTTAGAAGGCGGCACCGCGTCTATTCCTCGCTCTATTTCGCGACGGTTGTCGCCATTTTGCCTACGAGAGGGCATATTATACAAAAGAAACACAGGCGCCGGCGACAAACCACACCTTCTATAGGAGCACCTCAAGCCCTTCGCGACGACATCCTATTAGCCTGCCGCGACGAACCGATATCTGGTCACTTGGGCTACACAAGTACTCTAGACAGGGTACGGCAACTGTACTTCTGGCCTAGACTGACTGCTCGCGTCAAACGCTACGTGAAAGGATGCCGTGAATGCCAGCGTCGCAAGTCACCACCCTTCAAGCTTGCAGTCCCTCTACAACCCATCGACCCTCCGCGTATGCCTTTTGATCAAGTTGCAATGGGGACCATTTCCCTTTTCTTCCTCGGGAAACAAGTGGATCATTGTCGCTACTGATTACTTGGCGCGTTACGCTGAGACGAAGGCACTACCACGCGGGAACAGCATTTGAAGTAGCCCAGTTTTTTATGCATCACATTTTGCTTCGGCATGGCGCACCGTCATCCATCATCATTGACCGGGGGACGGCATTTATGGCAAAGCTTCTGGACGACATCTTCAAGTTCAGTTACAGGAGTCATCTAAAGGCCGCTGCATACCAGTGTCAGACTAATGGCTTGACAGAAAGACTAAATCAAACATTGGCAGACGTGATCGCTATGTACGTGGGTGTGCAGCACAAAACGTGGGACGAAATCCTGCCGTACGTAACGTTTGCGTACAACACTGCCACGCAGGAAACTACACGATTCACGCCGTTCCTGCTCGTTTATGGTCGAGATGTCCAAACTATACTAGACGCCATGATTCCGTATGAAGACACCGACCAGCTCGACCAGTTAGGTCCTGACGTCAAGGAGTACATTCAGCGCGCTGAGGAAGCACGTCAACTGGCCCGTGTGCACATAAGACAGCCGCAGTGTACAGGTGCAATAAGGTACAATCTCCACCATCAACAAGTTACCTATGAGCCTGGTGACTAAATTTACCTTTGGACACCCATAAGACGGCGAGGCCTCCGCGAGAAACTTCTGAGGAAGTACTTCGGACTAAGCACAGTAATAAGGCTTGTAAGCGACGTGAACTATGAAGTGATTCCAGACGGAGACCTGCCGTCGCCCAAGCGCTGTTTACCACGTGCACAGACTGTACATGTCGTCCACCTCAAGCCTTATTTTACACGGTGATGTTAAGTCTACAGGTGAAACTAACTTTTTTTTTTTGCTGTCGTCGCTTCGTCCTCCAAAGAACTGCAAAGCTGTTTTTGTTTTTTTGTTCCCGACCACAGAACACATTTTTTGACTCGCGTGCATTTCTGTATGTGTGCCAGCACGTTCCTTTTTTGTCTTAGCTAATTTGCGTACTTTCCGTGGAAGTTTTGTGTTTGTGCATTGAGTCGATACTTCATTGGGAGGGGGAATAATGCCACCTGGTGCTTTGAGCCTGCAAACGGTCAGCATGGCGTGCCCAGCAAAAACGGCGAAGAAGACGACGAAGTGAAATATCGCCCGCCAGCTGGAGAACCATACCTTCGTGTCTGGCATTTTTTGGGTCTGGCTGCTGGTATTGCTGCTTACTCTTGCCTTAGAGCGTGACAATACGAATGGTGTAGGTTTTCGTGCTCTAAAACTAAGTGATGTTAACAGCGCGTCGTTCATGTTTCCTGGTATCACAAAACTGTGGTACAATCAACACATTGCGGCAAAAGGTTGCTGAGGCACTGGATACACGCCTCAATGCGACCCCTTGGTTTGTTTAGAACGATGGCAAGTGCACTTTATGGTGTGCTTGAAGCGCTCATCGGCCACTAAAATAAATTATTGTGGCGAGCATGAGGCGCCACGATCACAATCCGTGCATTCGACATGTGCAATCGCTGATGTTATCATAACGCAAAATCAGCGCCACAATGTCACATTCTTCTTCTTTGCATAGTCCCAAGACTGCTTACCGGCGTAAACAACTGGGCTAATTCATACAACCAACAGTTCATAGAGAGTACATGCGTCAGGTACGCACATCTATGTGTGAAGCACGTAGTGGCTAGCAGAATACGCAAGGAGCCATCGCCACTATACGTAGTTAGCTTTGTTGACTCCAGGCGGAGACTCCGCTCGATATCGCTGCTAATATCAAGCCTCTCATGAAAGTAAAAGGGGCTTTCTTTGGTAACTCAGAAGGGCAATGTATCCTCTAGAAATTTATCGGCATGCCCGCTGTTTTCATTCTGGTGTATTTTTTAAGTAAATTGAAAACACCCACCTTGTGTCGTATTGTGGCAGGCGTTTCAAAAGATATCACTGCATCAGTTGTGTCATTGCTCTTGGCGAATGCGCATCTCTCACCACCAATGTAGTGTATCGAAGCACCAGATCTGTCCCTATAGTACAGCTGTCTTCCGCATGTCTGGAAATGGAGTGCGCGGGCACTTTAATGTGGGGCAATAATTTGCTAAGCAGTCAGGAGCCCACCCGCCGTGGTTGCTCAGTGGCTGGGTGTTGGGCTCCTGAGCGCGAGGTCGCGAGATCAAATCCTGGCCACGGCGGCTGGATTTCGGCGGCCGCATTTCGACAACACACGTGTATTAAGTGCACATAAAAAACCCCAGGTGGTCGAAATTTCCCGGAGTCCTCCACTACGGCGTGCCTTGTAATCAGAAAGTGGTTTTGGCACGTAAAACCCCATAACTTTTTTTAAGTCCGAAACGCAGATGCCACATGCCACATGTCTTTGATTTATTTATTGCGATAGTGTAAAATTGCATTTTACCTAGATGCAGCTTCGACGCAAGTGTTCAGAGAACATGCTACAATATCTTCTAGCGGGCTCACGTCTTAGTGTGATCCAAAGATCCTATGACAGACACCTTAAAGGCCGAATAACACTCAATTCGCATGGTATTACACATGCCTTCCACACGCGTGCGGACATGCACAAATTGCGGATGTTGCTGGCAGGTGCACACATTTTGTTTGCACTGCTCGTGCGGACACAGAGTAAACCGAAACCTGTGGATATTGGGGTGACGTATGAAATTTCCTTCACATCCGCTTACGTATGGAAAATCTTGTGGTATAAGTGTAGTTGCTCCTAAAGCACCGGTAATTCATGCTGCCATGTTGATTCCACCTGTATGCTACCAACTACACGATAGTAGATTTAATAAGTGCGAATGAACTTTGAAGTTACAGTAAACTCTGTCAATTTCTTCAATTTTGATTAAAACACGTTGGCGGGCTTGTTGGTTAGAACCCATGGTAGAGTCTATGTTGGTCAAACAGGCAGATGCATCAATGAGAGATTAAAAGAGCATCCATATAAAGTCACATGGTAATCTCTGGTCATTTGAGTATTCACTGCCGATACTGTTTCTGCAAGCCCATGTTTGAAAGCACTTCCATTCTGTATAAGGCTCATAGCCGGATGACGAGGGAGATTGTGGAGGCCTACGAGATTGCAAAATTAGAGAAAATGTGCGTAAGCAAGCCTTCGGTGTCGCTATCTGAAAAAGAGATACGATTCCTCGGTTTATCTCGGTGACCATTGCAGTACATGTTTTCCCCATGTCTTGCACACGTGTACGGTTCATCGAAATGCACCACTGAATGTTCTTTTTTGCTGTTACGGTTGTTTCCCCTCGCACGGATTATATTTATATATGCATACGAAATTAAAACGAATAGTTGAAAGTGAAGCGCTGTGTCTGTGTATATGTTTCTTTCTACGTCCTCGTTCAGTCACGCTTATACACTCTATCAATTTTGACGCGTGATGCAAAAAAAGTGCCTTACCTCAGGTGCAGGCTGAGCAAAACTTGTTCAAGGGCACCAAACGTTCTATGCTGATGTGATCGACCAGAGAGGTTACTTTTGGAACTACTCAACACCAGGCAAGACTGGCTCATAAAATGACAATGTATTAAGGGACAAGTTTAGAACATCGGCAGTTTTGTTAACATTAAAACGCTTTTCAAACAAATACATATTGTTTTTGGAAGAAGAACAAAACATGATTTACAAAAGGTTTCGTAATGCAGCATAAGCTTTTAAATATAATTGCACAACTGTAAAAAAGCACGTTTTCGAACACATTCGAAACACTGCGGATAGTATCTATCCTGTACCTAGCGAGAAATTTGCGGACTTTGTCCATGCATAAAGTTGGTTTCAATGGTTGCAATAGAACTTTGACAAGTTAATAAATTCCATTTTTATTTCAACTGAGGTATTGAGAGTTGTCTGTAAAAACACTGATGTCTCGTCATATCAGCTTTCCAGTTAGGTCACTGAGGGAGGCTCAGTGCTTTCGCGTACTCACAATAATTAAGTGACTAGTGACATAGTTTCGCCCGTCATGTCTAGCGTTAAGTGAATGTTCATACACTCTTACCATTCGAAAATATAATGGCAAGCGTTAGGTTGCACGAAACATTTTACTACAGTACTTGTGTTTATGAACTAGGTTTGGCTTCGTTGTCCAAGAACTTGATGCATCAGGACGTTATCATACATTCTATCACTCAGATCACCATGGCTTCCACGCGCAAACTCCGTCAGAAGAAACATCCGCATTTCTTCTTTATTTTTATGATGTACGTAATCATAAATAGCATTGTTGCCCCAGTATGTAAACAAATTTTCCTTTCCGCATAATATTTCTTACGCCAAATCTGGTACGTCAAGTTTAACTTCAGTCCCGATTTAAAAGTTCCGGCATGAGCAATCACTGACGATTGTCAGATACAGTGACAGCTTGTATTGCACGTTCTATATAAAGCACATAAAGAACAAATCAAGAACAAGCGCACGACACGTCCATAGAGGGAAGTGGTTTCACAGAGCCATGAGAAAATTCATCAAGGATTGCAATACGCTCATGCCGCACGTCGCAAACGGAGCGGATTGTGGCGCGACTGCGCCGCGAATCGCTACATCGCGAGAGGCAGTGCGTGGGCGACGCGCGGGCGCGATTTATAGCAGCCGGCGCAGACAGACCTACGCTCATGCAGCGCTTTGTTTCCATACAGATGATGATTGCTACTCTGGCTCCATGTCATAGCCATCGCCGCCGCAAATCTCATCTTGCGCGGCACTACGCTTTTCTTATCGCGTTTTTGCCATACCCTCCTCCTCCAATTTTCTCCTCCCGCTCTCTTCGCTATCACCGTCTTTCATCTGCTCTCCGCGTTCGAGCTTTCATCCTTTTGCTGTGTTCCTTCGGTCAGTTACGCGGACAACGAGGGTCAACTCCGAATCTGAGATCACCGTGTAGCACGCGCCTCTCCGGCTAATGCTGTAATAGAGAGTTTTCGCTTTGAGAGATGCGCGATACGCCACCGTGATACGTCACACGTTAGGCTCACTCATACGCCTGTCTTATTTACGTACACCAACGCCGATCAAAATAGGTCGTGAAGCTTGGAACGAAAAGCGTACCAAAACCTATTGCCAGAGATAGCAGGTAGTGGCGCTTGATTGAAAGGCGACTAGGTCTAGGGGGCACAAACAATAAAACCAGAAAGCCTATGGTAAAAAAGAAGTTCGGAAACTTTATTTCGAATACTGTCCTACTGGCAAGTATACCGTTTCAAATATTTTTGCTACACTACAACAACACTTAGGTGCATGTTAAAGAGCCCCAGGTGGTCAAAATTTCCGGAGTCCTCCACAACGGCGTGCGTCATAATCAGAAAATGGTTTTGTCATGTAAAACCCCATATATTAATTTTTAAGTACAATAATAAATATTTCTTTTTATTTTACAGTGTTTTAGTTTATTCTTGGTGACCCCTACCAGCCAGTCATTTGGCATAAGAGAGACTTGGCATAACTGTGCAAGCTAGCTATTATGCGCAATGGCGTTGCTCACTTGAACGCGGCCATTTCGTCCGTTTTCTTTTTTCCTTGTGTTTTTTCTGAAAGTGTGGCTTGGGCTCCACTTCAAATTTTGCGTGGTCCAGTGCACGGCATTCACTGGCGAAAGGTGTGAGTGCAGGCTCTTTGTCATCGTGCATGTTCACGCTGTGGCATCTGACGCGCTGTGCCTCGTGGTGACAATAAATTCGGGACGTACCTGCTAAGAAATGTCGTGCTATGTTCGATCACTCTCTGTAACACAGGCTTTGAGTGTCCGACGGGTAGGAGATTTAGTAGGACTGTTGTTTTCGAAACGATAATGTGGGGAAATGTCTTGTCTGATAACTAATGGACATGAATACATGGTGTCGCACGGAGTTGCGAATGATTCTGTGAAAAGGTGTCGCATATGTTGCTGTACATTACGATTGTCTGCAGGCCATAATGCTCATCCGTTGAAACATATGGTTATTGGGTCAGTTGTATTCGTTGCATTATTCTAGACGAATAAAAGTGAAGTAGCTTTTGATACTTCTGTGGCACTCTCATTTATTTTTATTCTATTTGCTCACCTTCGTAAGGAAGCAACTGGTGTAATTGCTGTCAATAGAACCTAATTAAGTTAACGTTAAGACATACACCACTCCTGTACTTTAATCACACGCTGGCTCTTCTAGCGGGGGGGGGGGGGGGGGGGGCGCCGCAATTAAGCTCGCCTAAGCCTCGAAAAAAATAAACTGCTGGCGTGTAACGGTCGAAGTGCCGGGCGCTGAAGCAATTAAGTCAATCGCGCCAAGCAGCGTAAGTTCATGACGTCACTGCCATTTCCGGTGAGGCCGTCATTTTTTCTCTTTCTTTTCATTTTTTTATGCTGTTGATCGCCTCACCGATACGCAGATAGCGACAGTTGCAACGAGCCGCCATTTTCTTGATATGTGGGCTGGAAGCTTCGCTACCAGCTTACATGTAGCTTGCCTACACCATGGCACTACGTCACGAAGACGCAGAGGCACTGTCGCCAGGAGTGACTTTCCCACGGTATAGACACTCCGCCAGCGAGCCGCCACGCCTACTTGAGGAACCGCTGCGTTTTGCGAGTGTGAGGGCGTTTTTGTGTTCGCGCCTTATTCTATGCTTTTACAATGAAAGAAACGCAGTATTCCGACGTGCCTCGTTGTGCCGAACGATGCAAGAGGCTCATGTTTTCACAGGTTTTTTTTTTGTTTATTAAACCCGCCACAAGAAATGGGCCACCGGGGTAAAAAGCGAAACTTGGATTTCGATATCAGCTGATCTATTATGCGCCAGACATTTTGTAATGGTTAGGCTTCTATGTTATTTTGCGTGACATGCATTGTTAACCGACAAGGGTGCTTAGGATTGGTTATAACGTGTCATTAACTTTTCTTACCCTACACTTGGAAAGCTATATTAGGATCAGCCCTTAATGTAGGTCGAGCGAGCAGGTGCATTTCAATATATATCAAAACGTTTATTTAAAAGAAAAAAAAATGCAGAAAGCGAGTGGGTGGAGCCCCTAGTCCAGGGCCCCACTGGCTTGAGCAGTCCGCCATGCTTGGTTGAGGAGCGCTAGTTGCATCTCCCGATCCTCGCTGGCGAGCCAAGTCTCCCCCTGCTCCCTTCCGGAAAGCTTGCCGGCTATTTCTGGTGTACTAATTTTGCCTGCCTGTTCTGGCAGTCCCACGTATTGTGGGCGAGAGTTGGCCAGCCTCCGCACCAAGAACAGCGAGCGCTGTACAGCGTTGGGTGAATGGCATTTTTCAAATAAAAGTTTGGAAATGTGTACGTCTGTATTCGGCGCCAGTCATAAGAGTCCTGCCTGGATAGGTCAGGGTGTGGTGGACTGTACTTTCTTCGCTCGCGCCGCTGGTGCTCAAGGATGTCTCGTGGTAAAAAGGGGTTTTCGTCAGAGTGGTAGGCCGCTCGGTTGACAAAAGCACGAGCTGCGCCGTCCGCTCTCTCATTGCCCTCGAGTCCTGCGTGACCCGGGCACCAGATGATCTTTTGTTTCTGCGTTAGGTTGGATCCTAATAGGTGAGCGGTGCTGTGTGGTAGCCTCCCGGTGAGGAATAGTCTACATGCGACTTGGGAATCTGCAAGAGTTATTGACGATTGTCCCAGAGCGTCCTTAGTTTTAATAGCTATCGCGATTGCTGAAGCTTCTGCGGTATTCGCAGATGCAACTCTAGCCGTGGCGCAAGAAGAGGAGGCTGCGCACGGTTGCACCACACATGGGTTCCGCCTTTACATCGCTAAACCCTGGATAATTGACGTCAGCGCCGCCACAACCAGCCTCACTCGACTCCTTACGTCGAGCGGAGCACGTGGGCACCCAAAGCTATACTGTGAGTCGCTTGCTCCACGAATTACCGGACTCTGAACTTCGCAAGAGGCGCCCGCCCAGCTAAGCCTAACGACGGGTACGGTCTAGCCGAAGACCTTGGCCCAGTTCGGCGCTCCAATGGCCACCAATGATGTCACCGAGATGAATCTCTAGCACGCAAATATCCGACTTCCAGATGAACCTGCCGGCGGAGACTGGCTCACTGTTAAGTACGGTCGGAAGAAAACATCGACTCCCACCAATCCACCCCTCCACCCCGACACCCATCGGTTCCCCGACAAGCCCGACTCCCACCGCTACCCCGAAATGACCTCAAGCTAATCATCCGCCCCCGAGAAGGACTCAACCTTGCCACCTGGACCACGCCACAGGTTGCTGAAGGCATCAAGCTGGCATGTCAGCACCCCACTACTGAACACGTACGGACCCTTACTGTAAGAATTGACCCAGTTCAAAACATCGCTATTGCTAGCACACCAAACGAAGAGCTAGCTATGAGCATCCGTCGCATCACTACAATTCATCTGGGCGGTCGAGAATTTGCAATCACGGCATACGTGGCGGCACCCGACAGCTCCGTCAAAGTGGTCATTCACGGCATTCCCGCAGGAACTCCCACAGAAGTCCTCCTTAACGGACTCTATGCACCTGGCCGAGAAATCTTACATGCCCGTATGCTCGGAAAAACCGCTGCGGCAGTGATCACATTCACTGGCAAGGCTGTACCCTTCTACGTGCGATACTACAGCGGTGAAGTGCGATGCAAACCATACCGACCAACCACACATTTCTGCCGCATACGCCACCAAGTCGGCCACCGGACCGATGTATGCCCAACTTCAGAAGCAAACGTATGCCCCCAGTGTGGTACACGGAACCCCGCTCAGGACCACCCCTGTCACCCCCGGTGCGCCTTATGCCAGGGGCCTCATCCTACGGCTTCCAAGGAGTGCCCTGATCGATTGAAGAAGGCATCTTCAGCATCGCAAAGGACAAGCCGCCGGGACTACTCATGGTCGAAGTCTCGGTCACGTACAGACCAGCAACGGAGGCGTTCCCGCTCCAGGTCTCGCTCCTGCTCGCGGAACCAACAAGGAGGGACCCGGAACCTCAGCGGACCTGCTGTACCGGGATCACAAGCGGTGAGCTGGTCAGCACGGCTTTTCCCCTCTCACACAGCCCACCAAGACAACACCCTGTCATCGCGTCTACACACAGCACCCACCCCACACAATTCTTCACCCAGAAACAATACTGATGTTCAACTGCAAATTCTAGCTGAGCTAAAGGCCATCAGAGAAGAAAACAAACGCCTTCATGAAGAAAACAACAAACTTCGCACACAGATTGCAGAACTATACGCCACTCGTACTGCCACTCAGCATTCCACACCAATAACCCCACCTTCAATGCCATCATCTTCGGAACGTTCTGAACCGATGATTCTCGCGGAATCAGCAAAACCAACAGAAATCGCACAAGTCGAGGAGAAAGTTGATGTACTGCAACGGCAGCTCCTAGCAATGCAACAAAGCATCCAGCAACTGGCAAGTGTTATTGAAGAAACACGGCTCGCAAAAGATCAGCGACGCAAGAAACTTAGAACACTAGTACAACAGGAAGTAGAGCAGGGACACCCTGCCGATCCACCCGTCAGCCAGGACGAATAGCAGAACCAACCACAGGAACGAAAACCCACTCATAATCTGGCAGTGGAATTGTCGCAGCTACAAACGCAAGCAAGGGTCACTGAGACAGTACATAAGTAACGCCAAAACGACACCAAGCGTAATCGCACTACAGGAAACAGGCACACACCCAACTCAAACTGGCTACAACACACATACCACCACGCCTGAAAGCCGCGTGGCCACACTTACATCTAAAACGCTCACAACCACACAACACACAATAGACGGCAGTGATGTCGATCATAACCTAATTAAGATCCTGCCACTCCAACGAGGCCGAAAGAGCCTTTTCATACTGAATATATACAGCCCACCCAAGCAGAAGCAGGCCAAGTTCGACTACTTGATGACTAAAGCGATTGGCATAGCCAGAAATAATAGTCTGCTGATTGTAGGCGACTTCAACGCGGCTCACCAGGCATGGGGCTACACGACAGCCACATCAAAAGGCACTGCACTCCAGTACACGACACAGCAGCACCGTCTCACCATCCTCACAGACCCCGCATATCCCACACGTCTAGGAAACAGCGTCTCCCGAGATACATGCCCTGACCTCACCCTCACTAAAGGGATACAGCAAGCTGCCTGGTACAACACGGAGGAAACTCTGGGCAGTGAACACTGCATACTTGCCACCACATTGAACGTTACGCATGCACGCCACCAGATAAAAAAGACAACACTCACAGATTGGACAGCTTTTCGCAAAGAGCGAGCGGGTGACTCCTGAACCGGTATTACGGATCTCGAGCAGTGGGTACGAGAGCTCCAACAAGACGTAACCAGACATTCAAAACAGATCACACTCACCACAGACATACCGGCCGTAGTCCCGCACCTTCTTCACCTCTGGGAAGCACGTCGAGGCCTTGTTAGGAAATGGAAGCGCCAAAAACATAATCGTAAATTGAAACTACGTATAGCGAAACTCACGGCAACCGCGGAATGTTATGCTGGAGAGCTCACCCGTCACAACTGGCGACAACTATGCAACAAGTTGCAGGGTAATCTTAGCACCGCCAAAACATGGTCGCTGCTACGCCATCTTCTTGACCCCACGCAAAGCAAGGCAATTAGCCAGCAAACAATTTAACGTATCCTCCACAACCATCCGGGTTCTCATGACGAAATCTTGGAGGAGTTGCAGGCGCGGTACATAGGCGATTTCGAACCCGCACAAGGACAACCTCCAACCTACAGCGGGAGCGACAATTACGACCTCGACATGCCGATCACTACCACTGAGGTGCAACAAGCACTCCATGCACTGACACGAAACACCACCCCAGGCAAGGACAAAATAAATAACAAGCTCCTGCGCAATCTGGATGATGGCACCATTCGATCTCTTACTGACCTCTTTAATCATCACCGGGAAGCGGGTACGCTACCAGCAGACTGGAAGCACGCGGACATCATACTCATTCCGAAGCCAGGCAAACTCTCCAGCTTAGAAAATATGAGACCAATCTCACTGACTTCATGCCTAGGCAAGCTTCTGGAACATGTCATTCTAAACCGGCTTCAACCTTACCCAGAATCCAGCGACCTCTTTCCCGAAACAATGTTCGGATTCCGGCCCCACCTTTCTACCCACGACATCCTTCTTCAGCTGAAGGAACAAGTGCTTGAACACATCTCACCGCACAACACCACAGTGATTTTAGCACTCGATCTCAAAGGTGCTTTTGACAATGTGGCTCACCATACTATCCTTACAAACCTAAGCCTCACGAAATGTGGTCGTAATACTTACAATTATATACGCGCCTTTCTAAGGAACCGCACGGCCACAATAGGCATTGGCTAACTCAGAACCCCGACGTTAACTAGTCGCAACAAAGGAACCCCACAAGGTGCTGCTCTATGACCCACCCTTTTCAATATTGCTATGATGAAATTACCTGACAAACTCAGCGCAATACCAGGAATCAGGCATGCAATATACGCCGATGACATCACTATCTGGACCACCACTGGTTCCGAAGGAGAGAAACAAGACGCCCTTCAACAAGCGACCGACGTCGTCCAGCAATATGCAAAAACAAGTGGTCTCCGGGGCTCCCCCGAGAAGTCAGAACTATTAGTCGTTCGACAGAAATCACGAAGAAAACTCAGTGAACTACCCCACATCACACTCACCCTCGACGACAAAGAAATACCCACAGTAAACCGCGTCCGCATTCTCGGACTCCACACACAACAGGACGGCGGAGGCGCATACACCATCCAACGTCTCAAGCAGACCACCTTCCAAATCATGCGAATGGTCAGCCGTATCACCACCAAACAATACGGACTGAAAGAAGACGACATAATGCAGCTCGTCCAGGCCCTGATTATCAGCCGCATTGCCTACGCTGCCCCGTACTTGCCCCTCACTCCCAAGGAGCTAGATCAATTAGACGTACTTCTTCGGAAAGCCTACAAGCAAGCGCTCGGCCTACCACAGGGAACAGCGACACTCAAGCTTGAAGCCCTAGGAGTCCATAATACTATAAGAGAAATTATAGACGCCCACCTCACAAGCCAACGAGAACGACTAGCCCTCACACCAACAGGAAGAACAGTCCTAGCGCGCCTAGGCTACCCCACACACGGCAAAGGTCACGAACAAACAATCCATCTGGCCCCCAACTTCCGGGAACACATCAAGGTAGCCCCTATCCCCAGAAGCATGCACCCGGAACATTATGCTGATCGTCGCCAAGTTCGCGCAAAAACTCTACAGACAAAATATGGCAGTCTCCCCACCACACTGTTCACAGATGCCGCGCAGTACCCCCAAAAAGCAGCCATGACGGCCAGAGTTGTCGACTATAACCTACAAGAGGTGGTCTCGATGACGGTCCGCAATGCCAGTGCCCTCGTAGCGGAGGAGACAGCCATCGCCTTGGCCATCACCTCAAGTCCGACCAACGAGTACGTCACAATTATTACTGACTCCCAGGCAGCTTGTCGTAGCTACGCGAGAGGCAGAATACCTTCAATCGCCCACCGACTCCGCAAACAAGCCTCCCAATCCCCGGACGTTGAAATAGTGTGGACTCCAGGACACGAGTCCCTCCGTGGAAATCAGCGTGCGCACGCTGTAGCCCGAGCTCATGCCTCCCGGGCGCCACAAGAGAGAGATACGGCCACATCCATGGAGCCCGTACCTTTACAATACAACGCCATACTACAACACCACAGATTGAACAGACGACAATACCCGCCTCCACACAAGACCATCTCACGTGAAGACGCCGTAACATGGCGACAACTACAAACCAACACATACCCCCCTTTAAGCAGACTACACGCAATACACCCTACACTATATTCATACTAATGTCCCCTTTGTAATGATTACGCCTCCCTATATCACACCACATGGACGTGCCCCAACGTGAAGGCGGCCCCACAAATACCCAACCCCACACCTGAACAGTGGGAGGCCGTGCTGACTAGTTCGGACCCTCGTAACCAGCAGCAACTGGTGCGGCGGGCCCGTGAGACAGCAAGAGCCGCAGGAGCCCTGGACTAAGGGTGCCTCCCGCACAAGCAGAAAGACACCTGGTTGTCCTTTCTTTTTAATAAATGTTTCTCCTCCTCCTCCTCCAAGTCACAAGCCCTTGATTTGCGGCCGCTCCTACCACTGCGAGGGCGTATTTGCAACCACCACATCGAGCGACATCTGTGTAGACTGTATCTGGGTTTCCACAGAATTGCTGCCTTAACTTTCGAGCTCGAGCACTTCTACGTCCCCGGTGGTATTTCGGACTCATGTTCTTAGGGATTGGGGCTACTATGATCCTTTCACGAAGGACTCCGGGCAGAGATTCGAGTTCTTTTCCCGCATACCGCGGACGAGTAGGGTAACCCACGCGGCAAAGTAATTTTCTGCCAGAGGAGGTTAAGCTAAGCCGCTCCCGTTGAGATATGAGCGTCGCTGCCCGTAGCTCCTCGTAGTTATTGTGAATCCCGAGGGCCAGCAGGTGTTCAGTAGAGGTTCCCTGTGGTAGGCCGAGAGTTGCTTTGTACGACGTTCTAATCAACGCATCTAGGGCCTTTAGTTCTGTTTTCGTGGGGTCCTGGAAAGGGAGGCTATATGTGAGACGACTTAGCGCCATAGCGTGAACGAGCCGGATCGTCTGTTTCCTTGAAACCTTTTCGGTGATTAGTTACTCTACGGATCATACGGGAGATCTGTTTCACCGTAGTCCTAAGGGTTTTAATGGTGTGGTCTACTCGTTTGTGGCATTGCAGCCACAGTCCAAGGACTCGCATTTTCTGGACCTCCTTTATCTGGCTGTCTCCTAGAAAGAGGTTCACCGGCTCGTGAGTTTGACGGCCTCAACCTCGTATCCTGGTAAATTCTGATTTATCGGCAGCGCAGCTCATGCCACTGCTGCGAGCGAAGGTTTCAACAACGGTCGCTGCTGCTTGCAGGATTTCTTCTTTTTGTCCTAACGAGCCGCTGGTTGCCCATAGGGTAATATCGTCTGCATATATCGCGTACTCTAGCCCAGGTATGACGCCGAGTGTTTTGGCTAAGCGTCTCATGCCGATATTGAAAAGAAGGGGGGAGAGTATCGCCCCTTGCGGTGTACCTCTATTGGGCATGGGAAAAGGGTCTGAGCGCGTAGTGCCAATGCCTATTGTCGCGATGCGAGAGGTCAGGAAAGAGCGGGCGTAATCATAGATTCTTTGTCCACAACCGATGTCACTTAGCTCAGATAAGATAAGTTCTTGTGAAATAGTGTCGAATGCACTTTTTAAATTAAGAACCAGGACGAGATGTTCCGCACCAACCGTGGTGTTGCAAAGAACTTCTTCGCGAAGTAGCATGAAAACATCTTGTGTCGACAAATGCTGGCGAAAGCCGAATACGTTTGTGGGAAACAGGTTGCGGTCTTCAATGTAAGACGTGAGACGTGTGTGGATCACCTTCTCAGATAATTTGCCAAGACAGGAGGTTAGTGATATCGGCCTGAGATTTTGTAGATCATGAGGTTTTCCTGCTTTCGGAATAAGCACGATTTTGGCCTTCTTCCACTGTTGTTGAACTACGCCCCTCTCCCATATCTGTTCATTAAAATACCGGGTAAGCTGTTCTAGGTGCTCGTCGTTCAGGTTCCGGATCATAGCATTTGTGAGCTGATCTGGTCCTGGAGCAGTATTTCTCTTCGCAGCTTGCGCTGCCGCGAAGAGTTCTGCCTTAGTTATCGGAGCGTCTAGCACCGCGTTTCCTTGCCCTTGGTATGGCAAGGTGCATGGGGGAGTGATTACTGCTCCTACGTACTTCTCTTTAAGCTTAGTGAGGAGGGCCTGATCTGTTCCTGAAAATTCTCCGGCAAGTTTTTGAAGAGTGCGGGTATTGGCCGTTTTTGTTTTTCCTGGTTCCATTATGCTGCGAAGTATCGCCCATGTCTTGGAGGTGTGTAACGTTTCGCGAAGTGAGTCGCAAAAGCTCGCCCAACTCGCTGTCTCTAACTGCTGTGCGTAAGCGTTTGCCCGCTCTGATATTTCAGCAATTCTGTGGCGCAGTTTGCGATTAAGTCGCTGTTTCTTCCATCGTTTAGTTAGCCCCCTTCTGGCTTCCCACATATGTAGCAGATGGTTGTCAACTACCGGCGTTTCCGCTGTGAGCTCTAGCCGCTTAGATGTTGCTTTATTAGCGTCTCGTATGTGTGTTGCCCACTCTTCAGCGTTCTCAGGTGATATCTCCGGCATGGGGATTTAGCGATAATTTACCCAGTGCGTGATTACCACCTGGCCACAGGGTCGCCGAATTTTCGGGGAGTCTACCGACACACTGATAATGAAATGGTCACTGCCTAGGTTCTCTCCTAGATTGGTACATAATACCTCGTTGACATTATTTGTGAATGTGAGATCTGGAAAGGTGTCTGCACTGGCGCTGTTTCCTAATCTTGTCGGGTTTTGAGGGAGAATGATGAGTTGGAGATCATATGCTTCGGTCGCTCGCTTGAGCTCCCGGCCTTTGGGGGTGTCTGTTCGGTAACCCCAGCTGGTGTGAGGAGCATTGAAGTCCCCAAGAAGCAGTAGTCTACCCTAGGTGCTGGAGTGACACATGACGTACCGAATGATGGCCTCAAAATCGGCCCTCCTTTCTTTAGGTGGGCTATACACGTTCGTGATTATGGTTTTTGCCTTGCTACGCTTCTGCAGTAGTATTGTTACAACTTGATGGTTGATGCTGCTAGTCGCCAGATAATCTATACTGATTGCTATGTCCTTGAGCACCATAGTCGCGACCTCAGGTGGGATATCGTGTAGTAGCCAGTCAATCTGACCAGCTTGTTACCGATCTCTTGCAAACAAATAACATCAGGTTTGACTGGCACCGTGTTAATGTATTGTTGTAGAGCTGCCACCCGTTTGTGGAAGGTGCGGCAGTTGCATTGCCAAATTTCGAGATATTCGTGATGTACTCGCGTTCTACTCGCCTTGAATAGTGCTTTCGCTGTCCGAGGTCATTATGGGTCGCGGACGGCGGTTAGATTGAGCGCTGGGGCTAGTGTTGGCTCACTTACGAGCCGCGCTCTTTGCACTGGCCACAGATTCATCGACGTAAGTTTTTAGGCTTCGAAATTCTGCGTACATCTGCTGCTGAAAATTTTGCATAGTTTGTAATTGATGCACAACTTGTTGGAGTGTAACCTCCACAGAAATCGGCGTCGTTATAACCTCGAGAGGCGTGCCTGCTGCTTTCGTATGTGCTGTTTTGTTCGTTTCGGTACAGCGACTAGCTTTGAGGGAAGCCAACTCTCGCTTAATTTCTGCCAAGCTTTCGCGGAGGACCTTGTTCTCGTTAATGATCTTCCGATATTCGGAATTGTCTGTTATAGGAGCAGTAGGAGAAACGACTCGTGCCCAGCTTACCGTGTTATCTTGTGGCGCTTGCTTGGTCACAGTGCCGAAAGCCTCCGATTTAGGCGATTTTGGTGATTGGGAATGAGGTGGGTTTTTGGGATTGGAGTTCTTTCGGGTCCGCGATCTTGACCTGGATCGACGGCGAGTCTCTGATACCTCCGGCGAGGGATCCGATGCGGACTCTCCATCATCGGAACTGAACCAATGTAGGCGTTGAGGTGGCTTCGTTGAGCTGTCCTTCCGGGTAGTCCGTTGAACGGCAGTCCTCGGCGTTCTTTTTCTTTGGGGTTTGAGACGTTTTCTACAACTTCGGTCTCCTATCATGTGACCTTCCCCACAGGCTGCACACTTGGGAGCGCACTCATGTCCGGCTACAGGGTCCCGTTGTCCACATGTACGACAAACTGGAATGTCCGGCTGGGGACAGACGTCCAATCGGTGACCAATTTGGTGACACACTTTGCACACCTGAGTGGTAATTTTGTAATTTTGTAGCAAGCAAGTTCTCCGCCGTTGTAGTAGACGTACCGCGGCGTAATACCTCCAAAAATGGTGATAACGGCCGTTTTAGTGTTACGGAACATGCGCGCTTGGAGAATTTCAACCCCTTGCGTGCGTACGCGTAGATTCGCTTCGTAGATTCGACACGTCCGTTCCCTTCCAAGGCGAAACTCTGTACGCAGGAATGAGGAAAAAACAGCTCAGCTAGAGAAATAGCAGTCTGGCTCGCAGACACTTCGTCTTCCGTCGAAAGAACGTTACTTAAGCAGCGTAGCTAGTCTGCCACACATTAACATACGCACGCTGCACAGTCATAACTGCGTTATAATGGCAATAAATTTCCGTGTGTGAAATGAATGTGCAGAACTAGCAATTCTTCATTCTCTCTCTCTCTCTCTCTCTCTCTCTCTCTATATATATATATATATATATATATATATATATATATATATATATATATATATATATATAACCCTGTTTGCTTTCAACCGTAGGAGGAGGAGACAATCGCTTGCGTGGTTGGCAGGACAAGTGGGACGCCACCCACTCGTCCTGCCAACCACGCAAGCGATTTTTCAACAGTTCTGATCAAATGTGGCCTCGGGGTGGACGCCGGACGAGTGACCGATTCTTTAACATCGTTGTACGGTGGCCGGAGCGATAGGACGATCGTGTGCAACGTCACAGATGACGCGGGCCTGCATACCCGGTGTCGCCGGAAGGCCGAAGCAATTGCTTTTACCGCCGCTCATGGCGACGTGGAAATCACCTGGATTTCTTTTAGAGCGCAGCTCTGAGGCTCCCGTTCCCCTTGAGTCCTCGGCGTGACCGAGCGAACAAGCAGAATAAAGGATAAAAGAGTGAACACGGAGCACAGCGGGGGATTAACGACGGCGGGAGCGAAGAGATCGGCTGCCGTGGTTGGGATCGACTCCACGACCTCAATCTCAGTAGCGCTACGTCATAATCACTGAGCTACTGTGATGGTTATTAGAGCTTTTTCAAAACTAATTGGTACTTGCAGTTCATCTTAAATTTTCTTCCATCCACCATTACTAAAACATATGTGCTGTTCATGGGCACTTATAGATGAAGAAATGAATCCTTGCCATGAATACCTTTGCGTACTCTACAAGGTTTTAGTGTGCAGTTCACGCTGACGTAGTCTATGCGTTTCTGCGCGGTATATTTCATGTTGAAAGTGGCGTGGTGAAGCCGGGATCACGGCGACATCTGTAATCACAAGTGATAATAATATTTTACAACGAAGGTGTATAAGGCTAGCTGATTCGTCCATCCGTCCGCCTGGCGGTTGCCTGTACGCTGAAAACACTTGCTGCGCCACCCCATGCGCATGCTTGAAAAAAAAAAAGAAAAAAATGCGCGCGATTAGCCAACACAACCTAGATAGCACAAGGCCTGTTTACTCCGATCCATGACGCCGCGCTACCTGTCCCGAAACTTTTATTGACAAGGCTGGAGTGATGAAAGCGGCGACGTCAAAATCACTGTCGCTTACTCGGGAGCATCCCCATTCGATTCCATCATAGCATGACGTCATGGCTCAGAATGAAAACGCCTTATGCTATCTAGGTGGTGTTGGATTAGCTGTGCCAGTAGTCACGTCGTTACTCTCCATCGCAGCCGAACGCGCATGCAGCAGTTTCTCTCCGACTCCGAAATTGGTAGGCCACGCGTTACACGTACTCCTGATGAGCAGGCAGCTTTCGATCAGCAGTGCCGCGAACAGAAACGTGCAACCCTGCACTTAAAGTAGTCTTCCTGCGATCTCGGTGCCGTTTTTACTAATCCACCTTAGCTTACTATAATTGCGAATGATTGACCACGCACGGAACAGCTAGGTGACAGCTAAGCATAGGTGTTGCGCTATATCTGCGGAAGGGATCGCGTGAAGCGCATAACGGCTCGATGGTATGCTGTAACATCAATCTTGTCTATTGCTGACACTCACCGCAGTAAACCACAAAGCCTGGTGCGATGTGCACGGAATTCGCGATAAGGTGGTTGCACGCAACGTCGAGAAATCGACGTCGTTGAATAAGTCGAGGCGCAAGCTTAGTGCCAGGGTGAAGTTGACGTTCGGATTGGGAACCTGCAGTATGGCGCTCACTGCGTAAAACTGAAAAGGGAAAGAAACAAAACGAAGACCACTCAGACAAGGCACAATCACATTAAAAGGAACAACATGCGCATGCGTGGAGCTCTACAGTAAACGTTGGACATACCAAACCGTAAATAGGTCTGGAATCTTATTATCGTAAACTGCCGAAGCTTAAACATATAACTGCTGATTTTGCAGGCCTTCTGTCGATATCAGAACCTGACATTGTTATCGCCACCCAATCCGCGCTAGCCTCTGACATTGCACATTTTGAGGTTTTTTCATCAGACTATGTCGCATAGAGAACGGACCGAAATGCGAGCCTATAGTGGTGTTTATTCTAGCTGCAATTGAAAGCGCCCCATTACATCTATCCGGTGATACGTGAGAATCTGTATGGTGCCGGATATGTTTTTCAAGTGGAAACGCCCTTATAAATAGTTTCTCCAATAGACTACGCAATTTCAGCATTGTTGGATCAGCCTTCCAAGGTCACTCTTAGCCCAGTTGTCTGAAACGATAATCCTTGGTGGGAATTTTAATATGCGAGATGTTGAATGGCATGATCTGTGACCTGTGGATAATAATTGGTGAACTTTCAGTCTGCGTTTTGCGAGCTAATAATCACCTATGTTCTTTTCCAGCTTGTTGATTTTCCTACTCATTTTGGATGTGCAGACGGAAATGTGTTGGACTTTGATTTTATAACCGGAGATTTATCATAGACTTCATTGCACCAGCATCATGGATTAGTGGTTATAATGCAATTGCACGCATTATCCGTTGCAGAGAAATAGAATTTACCGAAATGCGTCCGTGAAAAGTACTTCTTTCATGAAAGTGGTAATTATGAGGCTGCCTCTAATCAGTGATATAGTTCACAACCCATATTTGCCCATTACAGTTAATTTAGTAGCATCGGCAATCTGTGAATAATATTCACAGATAAACTGCTTTCATTGACATCATATTTTGCTCCGTGTGCAGTTGTGAGGTTAAGCGGCTAAGTGCCGCGAAGATAAACCTTGCTATAATGAAAATTACCTTCATCAATTCCGATAACATCTTGAGTTTGCAAAATATGCTGCAGTACAAAAAAAAAAACACTAGCTTGTACAAAAAGCTAACAAGTATCGGCAGTAAACTTAAAAACGAATTGAAGGTTCTGAAGAATCATTCTAAATTGTTTAAATAAATGTGTTTCTAAACTGTTAGAAGTAATCTTTCTAAAGCTTCTACTGGACTAAGTAAGCCTCGGTGATGTCAGCACATTTCGAGACAATTAGCATGTGCTGCACCAACCCACCTCTGTGATAGAAGGGTAGTACCTGGCAGGCCGCGCACCTCTTACACAGCTTTATTCTGGCGTTAAGGCTGTTTATTAATCAAAGGCCGATTTACGCGCGAGCCACACCACCAGCTTGCCACACGCGTGCGGTCGTGCGGTAAACTGCACCTAGCATGGTGTGCTAGGTTCGGCGTAAAGGGGGGCTTTAGTCTGGCGGTAGTCAAGGCGAAGCGGATGGATGGAAATAATGTCACATGCCTCTCTCGCGCATGTGCATAACTTTGGCATTGGTCCGAGTCCAGGCAAAGACGGAGACCATGGCCATCGATACCAGTTCCTTTGCGACGCCGGCATGGTACGCTCGTAGCGATGTAGGTGTTTGGTCATGTATCGTAGCAGCAATCTAGCCATTGTTGCTGCTCTTTATGCCCAGGCTGTGTTGTGGCTGATTTATTGGTACAAGCCAACCAACAGCGTACTTGCGAAGCCCACGGCGTTTACTACGTTCAGTGATGTGAGCGTTTCTGCAACTTGTCTGCCAGCTGCGATGCATTGCCTTTTGAAGTGATAGTGATTTAATATTGACACGGCCCGCTTTTTAAACTGCACACTGCTTCAGTAGCGAAGTGTTGTTCTTCGAGGTAGCACTGCGCCGAAGTTCTGTCTGTCTCTAAATTTTAACAAAAGGTTTGTGCTTTTCCATCATTTTTCATAAACATCATATGTTTATGTCATTTTTCATAAACATCATATGCAGGCTGTTACAAGCGTGAACTGTACTGACCGGAAATATTTGAAAAATGATTTCCTTACACGCTCGGACTGCGCCGGGTCATGCGGTTCGCTTGAAGTTGCTATAAACATGAAGCGTACAAACACTCCGTTTTGACAGAGGTCGTAATGAAAATGTGCGGTAAATAATGTATGATCATGAACGCATTCTTTGCTACTTCCTGCTCAGGCTGTTCAAAAAATGAGAGGCCGTGAAATATTTAGCTTATAGTTTCACGCCTGCGAACTTAAATCATTGTGTTTTCTATTATTTTTTTTTTTTACTTACTTAAAGCACAGATCTGAGTTTCGGACACTAATGCACAGCTAACTGCTACTCACTGCTTTTTTGTTCATGACACAACGCCCAGAATCGCACATCGACACGCTCACAAAAAAGAAACACATCCATTATAGCTAAGGTGCAGCTGCAACTAACGCCCAGAATGCTAAAACAGCTTCGCATAACTTTATTCTCATTTCTGCTGTTGTCAAATTTGACTGATAGAATGTAATAAACGTCTGATGCAATGATCGCAGCGTTTGCAATTTGTCACACCTTTATTAACAGTAGCTCCTTTTGCACACTGTGGCTTCAGCTGCACAGGGCGTTAAGAGCTTATATTATATCAATACTCCAGTAAGATCTCATAAATATCCATAAGGCAGCCGGCGTTAATGGGGACCAAAAGATCAAAATACTAGTTGCGGTTCTGGGCAATATGGGGTGGTATACTGGCTGATTTAAAGCTATGAATTTCAAGGTTACGTTCTCACAAATTTATAAGCAGCGTTCAACATGTTTTCATTCATACACTGTGACTGATTATCGACATTGGTTCTAGAATACCTAAAGGCAAATGTTGGTAGGAGATATGAAATAATTGACAAAGCAGTAGTAAAGCCTGAATTATTGCTTGTGGAATGCTGGTAGGATGTTGAGAAAATCTACAAACATGCTTCTTTTGAATGTAGGTGTTGAATTGGTGGCCAAGGGCTACTAGGGTGTCTAAAGAAAGCGCTAGCGAATTGTTAATAGGACGTTTACAGATAATGTGCGAACGTGCTTCAATTTAATGAACGTTAATAAGACGTCTAAAGAAAACTGTTTCTAGACTGTTAGTAGGAAGTTGATAGACAGCCTATGATAATACTTAAATTTAATGAACAATAATATGAGGGCGAAAGAAAAGTATTTCTAAACAGTTAGCAGGAAGTTGACCGAGAGGGTAGGAACATGATTCAAAGTAATGCTGGCATTTTGATTCAAATTGCTAGCGAATTGTTTTTACGGCGTTACTATGGAGTTGTTAGGAAGCCTCAAGACAACGATTTGTGTTAACTGTCGGTAGGTTCTAGTAGCAAGAGCCTGAAGATGGTCTAAACTATGTGGTATGGTATGGTATGCTGAACTTTATTTAATGTCCTGAAGATCAACCCTTAGATATGACTAAAATGTTTTATAAGGGTCGATACCGCCTGTCTTAGTAATATCATTTAGCAATTCACTAGAAATTCAAAAGCTGCCCGAATATTGGAAGACAGCCAACGTGACTTCGATATTTAATGAGGGTGATCGTACGCAAGCCAGTATCATTAACTTCCGTTTGCTGTAAAACGCTCGAACAATTCCTTTACTCTAATCTGATGACACATTTTCAAGCAGATAACTTTTGTACCTCAACTCTACGTGAGTTCCGCTCTGTGTTTTTGTGCTTAACACAACTAACCAAATTTACGCATGACATTGCAGTCATCTTGCACAATGGTGAATAAATTGAGGCACTTTTCGTAGATTTGCGGAAAGCATTTTATGTCAACCTGCACCATCTGCTTTGCCTAAAATTATCATTCCTAGGGATTCCAAAACATATTCTCGACTCAATAAAGAATTATTTACACCTGCACAAGCAGTAAGTTGTTTTTAGTGGGGTGGCATCACCTCCAATGTACAGTCTACCGCGAGTGCTTCAAGGCTCTATACTGGGACCACGTTTATCTCCAGTTTATATAAATTATCTGGTAGTAGGCCTTAAATCAACCATTATACGTTATGCCAACTACTATCTATCGCCCAGTGAAATGACATTCTGATATATCTGTCGTGCAGGGAGACCTTGAAGAAGTGTCTGTCGGTGAAACCGGCGGCAGATGATTGAACAGCTGCTAAATGTTACCATCGGCACTTTGCAAAAAAAAAAATTCCTAATTTCCTATACCATTAATAATATTGCACTCAGTACCACTGGGCATGTTGAATACCTAGGCATTAGGTTTTCTGAAATGCATGACTGGTTTAATCATAATAACTGAATTACCGCTATAGCTTACCGTTTTCTCCACTTTTTCTAACTAAATTTTAAGCATTCTCTGTCATCACAGCAAGCAACCTTCTATTTGATTAGCGTTAGGCCTATTCTAAAATATGCACGCCTACCTTTTCTGGGACCCGCACACTAAAAACCTCTTAGGCAAAATAGAGCGTGCCCAGAAGCACGCAGCGTGTTTCGTAACAGTAAGGTATAAATTTACTGTCAGAGGATTTGAAATACGGGAAAGTTTGGGTTGATAAACTCGCCTTTCACGCAGGAGAATCGTAAGATTTGAATTCCTTTACAATATATACAAAAGTAAAACTGGTATTGGCCAAACATTGTTGATTAAGGAACTGCATTACGTTTCATCTACGATAAGCCACGCTAACAAATATAGAGCTTATCAGTGGCGTACCGACCTGTTTAAATGTACATTTTACTCCCCAAGACGATTAACGATTCGAATGAGCTCCCTAATGAAGAGATTGCAGCAGCTCGTATTGAAAATGCTATTGAGAGCCCTATTATATGAATGATCTTTTATTCATTTCTTAACGTACACTACTGTGTGCGCTGTTTTCCCATTTTTGTTGCTCTGGAAGTTATTTTATCCTTTGTAAGTTTCTCTTCCGCTATACTGTGAATTTCAGTAGCTCATTGATGTTGCGTTTCCTGATGTATTCTTTCGATATTGACCAACAATTTTTTTTTCATTGTGAACCCGTCTATTTTAACGCCCCCGCGATAATGCCATACAGGTGACGTACGTGTACCGAATTAATTAATTAATGTGGCCTAAGTGACAGCAGTGGGGTAGCCCAATATATTGAAGCGTACGGCACCGAGCGCTCATCAACTCACAAGCGATGCTCGAAGCATACGGTCATCGACAGTCGCAAGGGTGTTCCGAGAGGATGCATTATTCTGTGCGATGAGAACGAATAGGGACATTTGTGGCGCATTTGAATTATTGTGGCGTTGTGCTTGCGAGGTGCGCTTTATCGTCGTTCAACATGTTCTGCCAAAACTAGCGAATTACGACCGCCTGATAATTGTCTACTTGGCTGTCTTCGTCATGCTGCGCCGGGTAACGGATTTGGCGTCCTATTATATATGCGACCAACCGTTAACAACCAAAGCTTTCTTCGGCATGCCAAGCAGCATTCTGACTGCATTCAGTCCTCCGGCGATGACCCTGCTCTCACCGTTCAAGCAAAAAGTACGACAGAAACAATTCTCAAAACCAGTGCGAAGCACATCTTAAAGGGCCGCAGTGCCTATACGAACGCGGGCGCCGCTTTTCCACCCGGAGGGTCGACATCTGTCGCGCAAGTACACAAGGCAGTGCTCTCACGCCGCTCACAACAACACGTGATTTCGAGAATTATTTTAGCCAACAAAAAGTTCTTTGTTAAGTTGTTGCTCAAATATAGGAAATAACGTTTGGAGAAATGATAAAGCATAGAAACTGTGTGTCTGCGTGTCCTGGCTTTACTTCGCCCCATGGCAAGAAAGATGCACTTCTGTTTCGTATGCTTGTTCCCATGTGGCGCACTCGCGCGCGAATACAGTGAAACAATGTTATTTTCTACAATTTTCCAGCATGTGATCACGCTCTGTGTTCTGCTTCTCTCTACATCTGTGTTAGTGCAGTACTGACTTTTACCGATAGTCAGGTGTTCTCATGCATAGTGCGCAAAATCTTGGCCTGCGCGAAACGATAGAAACGCCACAGCGCACCCGTGAGAGGGTTAGTGGAAGTGCGCCACTCAGCATAAAAGCAAAAAAAAAAAAAATGCCAGGCCCGTAACTTGTGCATCACGCGATCCTCCAGCTCCGGTACGCGAGAACGCAGGGAAAGAATTTCGCTTGTGGAACCTAGACGGGGGAAAGTGCAGAGAGTGTCTGTGTTGGCGGGGAGGCTCGCCTCAAAAATAATGTGTTCGCTGCAATGAAATATTTGTCTCGGCTATGAATGAACCACGCTTAAAAATTCTTGTGGCACAACGCTTCCTAGAGCACACGTAACGACCTCTAGCGTTTAATCAAAACTTGCTATGTGTCCTTGTCAACCGCCCTTTATAATAAACAACGTTACTGTATTTCTGTGTTTTAGGAACGCTTGAGTTTGGGTGTTTGAATTCGTGAGGGAGTGCCTCCGTTCGATTGCTTGGTTGATTTGTTGGTTCAACGACGGTTGCTCTGACATCGGGTCATTTTCGCTGTGGCCCTCCCAAGTATATGGGGTAAAACGAGAGCTCCTCCCTGCCCTCGCGGGAAACAGTGCTTGAGGGGGTGGTCTTGTATTCGCCTGCGGTAACCGGTCCAGGTAGGTGGTCGCGTCCCAAATAAACATCATGCCTCAGGATAAGACAGCGCCGGATTGTCGGTGTAGGCTTCAACCAAACGTTCGGCCGTCTGCACCTGCTGCGCCTCCTGCAAATTTTCAATGCACAACTGTACGGCCCCATCACGCAACTCGATGTCATAGAGGCGGCAGAGGGAGTTTCTGCACAGAAATTCGAGGCACAACTAAACGTCGACCTTTCCCACGAAGCTGCTATCGTAAATGGACCTTACTGGCCACATTTTCTTTACACTGACGTAGATGTTCATGTTGTCCGTCACGCTTCACGGCAGCGAGCTCACCATCCCCTCCATGTATGCCGGTATCGTGTGGATTCGCCCAACGATTCCAAACTCGTCACCCTGCATGAGACCTTTCACTCCAGCCAACGAGATTCCAGGGTAACATCAGGCACTCGGTGATCTCGTAGACGGGAGGCATGTACGTGGGCCTCACGTGGTACGAGAATCCGCAGCTTCGAGAGAGGCAGGGGACTGGTCGTCCAATTGAGTGCTGCTTGGTCTTGACCAACTGTTGGACGGCCGTCTACTTGACGTATCGCTGTTCCTCGGCCGCGCTTCGCTTCTCTTGTTCCTCACTCTGCCTGGAGAGACGCTGCTCCGCTGCCACGCGTTGCCTCTCTTCCTACTCGTGTTCCGTGGTTTTGGATTTGGGTATCGTGGTCTCGGAGTAGGGCGTAGCAATAAAGGTGTCACGATCCGCCCGGGTTCGTGAACGAGGGAGGGCTCGAGGCACCCTCCATTAGACAGATGCTGCGTAGCGTGGCGTTGACGAACGATGACTGACCACCGAGCAGCTGTGCTCGTCGGAGTTTATTGGGTGCGGTGCCCATTGTGGCCTACCGAGCATGGCAGGCCACCGAGCCTGGCGGGCAAAAGAAGATTATGGCTGAAGGGGCATCACATGCTACTTACAGGTTGCGCTTAACTTACACTAATGGTGCGTCCTGAAACGAGTTTCTGGCCTATGGAACTTGGGCATCACATACAGGCTAACCTGGCCCATGCCGTCGTCCGAGCTTTCTTGACGAAAGTTGCTTCTTTTACTGGTGAGAACGAGGCTGGGAGGTTGGAGTTATAGAACAGGAGTTTTATTTACGTGGAAGACAAACTTATTTAAATACAAAAGCATATTCGTACTGCCCGAAGTACAGAGCACTTTACACTTTAACTCGCAGCGCGTAGCTACGTCGTCCTCAGGAGCGTAAGCTACATGTCAGAGCACGCTACATAATTCTGGGAAAACACACAGCACACATAGAGGCTGTCTAAGAAATACCCTGCGTCTTTTTTACATCACTCGCTAGGGAAACAGGTCATGTCATCATCGGCCAATCGGGAAGATCGAACTGTTCGCAGTATTCCGCCCATGATGTCGCACCAGCCTGCCAGAATGTGAATTTGACGTTGCACCTGCGCTCTTACGTGTGGCGCGATCATGATGTAATCGGGAGGAAGCAGTCGATGTCGTTGTCTTGGTCTGATGTTCGCGCCCTAACAGCAGTTAGCTAAGTGAGGCCCCGATGGTCGTTAACCTTTTCTACGAATGATCATTTGTAGGCGCCTCAAACGGATGTTTACCTCGCATGTTGACCCGCTGTCGTTTAGGCGCAACAGCTGGAATGCTACACTTGTCAGCACCTCCATGTTTTCCGGTTTTGTTTTCGGCTAATGCGCCAAACGTAAAAATGGCCGCACGGGTCCCGTCGGCCCATCGCTCCGCCTCCGGCCCCACGAGCATCGCCTCTTCAGTATGCATTGCGCATACCTCTGTCGTTTCTGCAAAGTCTTTGCACTCTTACACTACTCTTCCATTTGATACTTTGAACGGCCCATTGTTTAATCTGCAACTAGAGGCCTGCGAGTAACATAGCGCACCAAGCGCAATCAGTTCATTTGAATTTCTGACGCGAGCACGCGTACCGGCGAATTGAGCAAACTTCCGAGCCAATAGAAACAAGTGAGCGGGTGCGTGATGAATTCGCCCACGGTATAAAGCTTTAAGGCACTATATTTATATGCACCGCAATATTTCCTCACGTGAACACGCCCGCCATTCAGCGCCCTCTCATCCGTGTTTGCTCGCTTGTAACAAAAGTTCAACGTTGCAAGCAGGCATGGCTCAAACAGCCGATATTTTTGTCACTGTGGGGAGCAGTAGTTAGTGGGTAGGCAACCTAAGATTCCAGCCAAAGAAGCACAGACAGTGTAAATATACTTCTCGAAACTGACCCTGGACGGTGGAGCCAGTTTCCTGACCCTGTCGGTGATAGCGCCGCTGTCGAAAATTCCCCTTCACACAGACTAGAAAAAACAGTGCTTTCTTTAAATAATATATGCTGCAGGCAATCGATTATCGATTGCGAGCACAAGCTTCATAAACGTTTGTTGCACAGAATATGTAAAATAAAACGAACCAGCGCTTTATGCGCTGGTTACCCGCGCTTTATGCAAATTCGAATATCGAGGTACCCAGCGTGGCGATTGCGAGCAGCAACAAGTTGAGCTCGTACATCATCATCATCATCATCATCATCATCATCATCATCACCATCATCATCATCCTATTTTATGCCGACTGCAGGATGAAGGCCTCTCCTTGCGATCTCCAATTACCCCTGTCCTGCGCCAACTGATCCCAGCTGGCACCCGCGAATTTCCTAATTTCGTCGTACCATCTAATCTTCTGTCGTCCTCTATTGTTCTTCACTTCTCTTGGTACCGATTCTATAACCCTAATGTTCCAACGGTTATCTAAGCTGCGCATTACTTGATCTGCCGAGCGCCATTTCTTTCTCTTAATGTCTATTCGAATATCGCCGTCTGCTCTCTGATCTAAACCGCTCTCTTTCCGTCTCTCAAGATTATGCCTCGAATTCTTCGTTCCATCGCTCTTTGTGTGGTCCTCAACTTGTTCTCAAGCTTCTTCGTCAGTCTCCAAGTCTCTTCCCCATTTGTTAGCACCAGTAAAATGCACTGATTACACACTTTCCTTTTCAATGATAACAGTAAGCTTGCAGTAAGGAGCTGACAATGCCTGCAGTATGCCATCCAATCCATTTTTATTCTTATATGAATTTCCTTCTCATGATCAGGGTTCATCGTGATTAATTGACCTAGGTAAATGTACTCCTTCCCAGAGCCTAGAGGCTGACTGGCGATCCTGAACTCTTGTTCTCTTGCCCGGTTATTCATCATTATCTTTGTCTTGTGGATAATAATCTTTAATCCCACTCTTACACAGTCTCTTTTAAGGTCCTCAATCATTTGTTAAACGAGAAGAAAGGGGGATAACCTAGAGGTCCGATTTTATTAGTCATATCATAAGAAGTCAACGTGCACTGACACCAAGGACAACATAGGGGAAATTACTTGCGCTTAAGAAATGAAATAAAGAAACGATAAATCAATGGAAATGAATATGGATGAAAAAACAACTTACCGCAGGTGGGAAACGATCCCACAACCTTCGCATCGGGATCATTCCCACCTGCGGCAAGTTGTTTTTTCATCCACTTTCATTTCAAAAAGACCCCCCCCCCCCCCCCCTATTGTGAACTTTGCTTTTGTACGTCTCGGTTTTTTGTCATTGCCCTACTTTTGTTCCACCAATCTTCCAATCGCCTCTACCTAATGTCTATTGTGGGCACGTTTACTTTACCCCTGCTCTCGCTGAACCCAAGGGCTTCAAGAAGGCCAGTGGTACCGACAGCAGGCGCCTCCTACCACGCCTTTCGGAAACTCTACATCGCGAGTATTGCACGTGCGCACACTATTCACGGCAAGTACCTGTGGCCAGTTGCGCGTTAGTTTTAGCGTTCGGTGTTTCTTAAAGCACTGTCCCAGTTCCCATTTCTGAGCTAAGTTTTGTGTGCTGCACTATTAACAGGTGCAAGCTTACCGGCTGAATACGACGAATGTAACAGCCTGACGTTTGTTTTTACATTTCCTATTCTAGTCATCCAAGTGATAGATTTGTAAGTCTCTTATGACCCCGCACCTGCTGTCGTCGTTGACTGCATGTACCACAATGTCCTTCGGCAATGCACGTATGGGCACGTGCAGAGAATGCCTCTTTGCGACCTGCTCCGGTCACGGTAGTTGGTTCCGACAGTGTAATTATTGTCGTCAGCCCTAATCAAATTCCTCGGAAACAGGTTCGTGATTACGTACAGCACGCATTCTGACGTAAGCTGGAAATTCGCACCCATTCTGCCGATGTGCGCGTCTTTGTTCTCGTGTATTTTCCCGCCAAAATGCACATGCCAACGTCAACACATGTCGCATTCCTCTTACGAAGAAATATTAGCTTCTGCGCTGTAGTCGAAACAATACCTGTCATGATAAAAGTACGGGACAGGAAAATAGGTCGGCGCCAAGCGTACAAGCGAAGTATACAGTAAGATCTCTCGAGTAAATTTCGTGCGAACCACTGGCTATAAAGTGTGCGAGTTAAGAAGTTTTAGCCGTATCGGTGGTCGTTGCACTAACGCGTAAAAAAGGACACAGACAGGAACGTGACCACCAACTAGCCCAGCTTTCTGCCTTGAAAAAAATTTACTTTGGGTCCAACTCCAACGCGGCCTATTCAAATACACGTAAAACACAAAGACGTTTTTCTGAGATAACCCCTGGACCAATTTTAATGAAATTTGTTGCATAGGAAAAGAAAGTTAAATTATGGTGACTGTTGGAAGCGGAATTTTGATATAGGGCCTGAATTTTGTCAAAAACATTTTCAAAGATTCGAAGGTTTCAAAAAAACAGAAGCACAAATTTACAAACTTATAGCTCTCTATCAAAACAGATATTGCGCTTCTGCAAACGGTATCCATTATATCATCGAAAGCGGACAAACTGGATATGTCTTTCATATTTTACGTAAAATTGTTACGTTGTTCACAAGGGTTCTTCAAAAGCTGTAACTCCATATTAGTAACATTATTAGGATTCATGTGTAACATATCAATTTTGCCCGCTTTAGATGCACTATTAGATGGAATTTACATAATTGTGGTATCATTTCTGGTTGCTTAATTAGAGAATTGTAAACTTCATAGTGTCGTTTTCTGAAGATTTTCGAATTTTGCCAAAGTTTAAACAAAAATTGACGACCTAAATAAAAAATCGAAAGAAACAGTCAATAGATTTTATGTTTTTATTCTAAATGCATGAAACCTCGTCAAATTTAGTGTTGCGGTTGCCGAGAAAAATTAATTCTCCTTTTGCATGTATTAGGATTGGTGTACCCAAGATAAAATTTCCTCTTAAGCTTCGTTTCGATTTCGTTGCTTCTGTTACTGAAGTTTGAACATATCTGCGACTTTTTGTAGCTTCTACTAGTTTTGAAGATGTTCGTTGCTTTTGAATTAAACTCTTGTGTCCTGATATTCTCGCATAAAACGTTTTTACTTTGTTTTGTTTTGTTATGCAGTGAGCCCAATCAGCTCGATTACGTCGAACCTAATACGCGCACCCGAAGAACGAAGTGAGACTCTATCCTGCTTCAAAATGTTCTCACCCCCTGATGGGAGTTCTCACTTTCGGCAACCCAACAGAAATGTCATCGCGATCGCGTGTAACGCATTTATCCGAATGCCCCGAGTCAGCCTATGACGGATGTGAGAGCAGCGTCATCTTTTCTGTATCTATCTGTATCTCTAGCACTACAGCACCCCTCGCTTATGTGCATTTGTATAGACCATTCTTTTTTAAAGTAAACTTCAAAATTATGAGTAACTCCACTAACTCATATAGATTATACCACGCATCAATGAAACGAAACCTGAATAGGACAGCAAATGGCAACAAGACACCGTAGGAACTTTGCGTAAGCAGCCAATAAAATGTAGAAACACCATCTGCTGCGCAAAGTCGCAGGTTTGAAACCAGCTGCCTCTGGGTATCCGCAGGTCAAAATGTAGCTGAAGCAGCCTCAGAGTAGATACTCGGCTTATTTAGAGGGACCGTAGAAGACTTCTTGAACATTGGTAATGAAACTTTCTTACGCGAACGTTTTATTAAAGACCTGATCTAATCACTGTTCCAGTAGTCATAGCGCCGTACCCACAGTTTCTTTCAGTAGGCCGTTTCCTGTTTCCTGAGTGTTCTGAAATTACTCCTCGCTATATGTGTATTCTTACACACTTCCTATAACGATGAACATTGGCAAGCTTTCGCTAGATGCCAATACTAACCAATGCTTCCGACATAAATAAAAATGGCATATATCTTAATGGAAAAGCTGGTGCTGCCAACTGGTTGCAGAGGGCGACAGAAACGCCATGATACTATGGCCTCCGAGAGAGGGCGGTGAGACCGATGGTCCGAGGAAGACCATGATGGGCGAATTTTGGCCATGTTTCCGCTTACGCAGGGCGGATAAACGTTAAGAACTATCGGCTACCTATAGGCCCACATATAGGAGGCAAATTAAATCTTTCAGATAAGGGACATAAGTTTCCAGGTGCCAGACACTATATATATATATATATATATAGATATATATATATTGTTGCGTGTGGAAAGACACAGACAGAAGAGGCTATTTACAGGCTATTTGCACTGGAGCCAGGCAGCCAGGCCGACACTCGCCCGCGCCAAGCGCACCGACCAACTTCATCCTCGTTCTCACGGCGGCTCGTTTCTTGAGCATCGCTCGATGATATGGTAATACTACCCCCTCCGGCGGCAAATGCACCGTCACGGTGCTGTTAAATATCCAAGGCGCGTGGAGAGTTGTAGGGCTTGAGGCGGGCGACGTGGACAATGTCACTGGTTGTCGCAGCAGAGGACGTAGTAAGCGTGGCTAGAACGATTTCATAGGTGACATCGGTCACTTTGCGGAGCACGCGATATGGCCCTGTGTAACAAGAGAGGAGTTTTTCACATAGGCCAACTTTACGCGAAGGTGACCAAAGCAACACGAGGCTGCCGGGCACAAAATGGACATCACGGTGACGGAGGTCGTAGCGTTGCTTCTGCTTGTCTTGAGACACTTGTAGACGAGCGCGCGCAATTTGGCGAGCGTATTCAGCATGGGCTATTGCATCACGGGCATAATCGCTAGTTGAAGCTGTGGCGGACGGAAGCACAGTGTCCAGTGGTTGCGTTGGTTCGCGGCCATACAAGAGGTAAAACGGGGGAAAGCCAGCAGTTTCGAGACGGGAAGAGTTGCATGCAAAGGTAATGTAAGGTAGAGCCCGGTCCCAGTCACGGTGGTCGTCGGAAGCGTATTTGGATAGCATGTGTTTAACGGCGGCCGCATTCCGATGGGGGTGAAATGCGAAAACACCCGTGTACTTAGATTTAGGTGCACGTTAATGAACCCCAGGTGATCGAAATTTCCGGAGTCCTCCACTACGGCGTGCCTCATAATCAGAAAGTGGTTTTGGCACGTAAAACCCCATAATTTAATTTTTATTTAGCATGTGTGTAAGGGTGCGGGTCAAGCGCTCAGTGAGGCCGTTCGTTTGGGGGTGGTAGAAGGTGGTAAATTTTTGCCGTAATGAGCAGGCACGCATGATGTCGTCGATGACTTTGGCCAAAAACGTACGGCCACGGTCTGTTACCAATTGACGCGGAGCACCATGCAAATAAATAATATCATGTAGGAGGAAGTCTGCAACATCAGTTGCGCAACTGGTAGAAAGAGCACGTGTTACGGCATAGCGGGTCGCGTAGACCACTGCGACTGCAACCCACTTGTTCCCTGATGTAGACTCCGGAAATGGGCCTAGAAGGTCTGAGCCGACACGATGAAAGGGCTCGGCAGGAATGTCGAGCGGCTGCAGGTAACCAGCGGGGAGCTGGGAAGGCGTCTTGCGTCGTTGGCAAACTTCATAAGCGGCGACGTAACGTCGTACTGAACGGGCAAGACCCGGCCAGAACAAACGGTGACGTACACGGAGGCTCGAGATACGCCGAGATGTCCTGCCGTTGGTGTGTAGTGGAGCTCTTCTATAACGGTAGAGCGGAGGTGTTTAGGTATTACAAGTAGGAACTCAGAGCCGTCCGGATGAAAGTTACGACGGTACAGAGTACCGTCGCGGAGGACGAAGAGGCGTAGAGTAGCAACGGCCGGAGAGTGCTCAAAACGGTCGATTAGTGCTCTGATGTAGGCGTCATGGCATTGCTCGTCGACGAAATGAAGCAGCTGTGATACAGAGAATGCGGAAGAAGCACTGGCAATATTCGAGGAGTCAGAGTCGTCAACAGGGTAACGCGACAAGCTGTCAGCATCTTGGTGCAGGCGGCCAGACTTGTACACGACGGAATATGAAAATTCTTGTAGCCTCAAAGCCCATTGACCAAGCCGGCCTGTAGGATCTTTTAGCGAAGACAGCCAGCAGAGAGCATGATGGTCAGTGACTACGGAAAAAGGGCGACCGTATGGGTAAAGACGGAACTTCGCAACCGCCAAGACCACAGCAAGGCATTCGCGTTCCGTAATGGAATAGTTGCGCTCCGATGGTGTGAGGAGGCGGCTCGCATAAGCAATTACGCGATCCTGGCCACGCTGACGCTGGGCTAAGACGGCACCTACGCCATGACCGCTGGCATCTGTACGCAATTCTGTAGGGGCATCAGGGTCGAAGTGGGCGAGAATGGGTGGTGAGGAGAGAAGAGTAACGAGACGAGAGAAGGCGGCGGCTTCTGCAGTACCCCACGAAAATTTTACGCCTTTCTTCAAACGATTAGTGAGGGGTCTAGCAATTGTCGCAAAACCTTGAATAAAACGACGAAAGTACGAGCATAGCCGTACAAAACTTTGAACGCCTGCGGCTGTCTTCGGAACCGAAAACTCTCTGACAGCGCGAGTTTTGTCGGAATCAGGCTGTACTCCGGAAGCGTCAACGAGATGGCCCAGAAGAGTAATTTGCCGGTGGCCAAAACGACATTTGGACGAGTTAAGTTGCAGCTTCGCCTTTCGAAATACATCAAGTATAGTTGTGAGACGTTTAAGGTGAGTGTCGAACGTTGGCGAGAAGACGATGACGTCCTCGAGATAGCAGAGGCATGTGGACCATTTGAAACCTTGGAGCAAGGAGTCCATCATACGCTCGAAGGTGGCAGGGGCGTTGCATAATCAAACCGGCATTACTTTAAATTGGTATAGGCCATCAGGTGTTATGAACGCGGTTTTTTCTTGGTCCATATCGTAAACAGCAATCTCCCAGTATCCCTAACGAAGATCAATAGACGAGAAATAGCTGGAACCATGCAGGCAGTCAAGGGCGTCGTCTATAAATGGGAGCGGGTAGACTTCCTTCTTAGTAATGTTGTTCAGATGACAATAGTCTACACAGAAGCGCCACGTGCCGTCCTTCTTCTTAACCAACACCACAGGTGACACCCAGGGACTCGAAGAAGGCTCAATGATGTTTTTATCGAGCATTTTGTTGATTTCGTTTTGAATTACTCGGCGTTCCGACGCACAAACTCGATACGGTCGTCGGTGAATAGGCGTAGCATCGCCAGTAAGAATCTGATGCTTGACCGCGAGCGTATGGCCTAAAGGGTGATCGTCGATGTCGAAAATATCTCGGTAGGACGATAATACTTGGCAAAGCTCTTCAGCCTGCGCCGAGGACAGGTCTGTCGCAACCATTTTCTTTATATTGGGATCGTCACCCGAGGCTGGCGCGAGGGGCCTGCTAAGCTCACGAGAACCATCGGTCGATAACGCTGCCACATAGTGGTCGCCGAGACAATCAACGGTGGCAAGGCAAATAAATACCTTGCGGTAGAATTTGCTTTGTCAATCCAAAGTTACAGACAGGCATGCGACTGCGGTGCCCAGTAATATTAAGTATACTGTGAGGCACTGTAACGCCATGCCTTATTGGAATGTCGGGCGGAGGAGTGACGAGGTACTCGCCATCAGGAACTAGTGAGAAAGACGTTCGAGAGATGTTCAATGTAGGCTGTTGACTTTGGCTGCAGGCGAAGAAAGCCGGTGGGACGTCAGCGGCAGTGGGGTGCGGCAGAAGGTTCTGCGAGCATCAGCAACTCAAGGCGAAGGGTACTGCAAGAGCAGTCAATAAGAGCAGAATGTGCGCAGGGAAAATCGTGGCCGAGAATGAGGTCGTGGGGGCAATGAGCAATTACGGTGAAGAGGACAGGAGTGTGGCGGCTGGCGATGCTGTCGCGTGCCGCACACATGCCGATGATAGGCACAGTACCGCCATCCGCAACGCGGACGACGCGTGGCGACGCTGGGGTGAGGAGCTTGTTTAGTCGTCGTCGGAAGGCAGCACCCATAATTGAAAGATGTGCTCCTGTATCGATGAGTGCCGTGACAGGATAGCCGTCAACGTCAACGTCAACAAGGTTTCTGTTCGTGGATAACGTGAGCAGAGGATTTGAGGCCAGGGTCGACAACGCAGCTGCACCTCCAGAACCTGCAGTGCCTAGTTTTCCGACTGGATCCAAGATGCGATAGGCGGCGAAGAGAAGCGACGGGGTTGGGGCGAACGAGACTGATGTCGAGGTGAGGGCGAGCGGCTGTATCGAAGGTTCGGAGCAGGAGCATCAGCGGCAGTGGATTCATGGCACGTGGTCTAGGGAAGGGAAGGTCGAAAGGTGGGGGAATAAGCGGCGGTGTATGTCCGAGGAGGTGGTGGCCATCGGTTGCGGCAGTGACGAGCGACGTAGCCGATGCGACAGCAGTGGAAGCAGATCGGCCGCTCAACAGGGGTACACCAATCGGACGGGTTGCGGCAAGATGTGGCGCAAAAGGACTGCCGAGGACGAGGAGGGCCGCTAGAGAACTGGGGAACGCTGAGTTGAGGCGTGGAACACACGGAGTTCAGACCCATGTTCTCAAATTCCTGTCGGACGACGGCCTGGATCATCGCAATGGTGGTTGCTGGCGGATTGGGAGGTATCGTGGAGAAAGCTGGCGAACAGGTGGCCTCGAGTTCGCGGCGAACAATACGGGTGACGTCGTCACAGGTGGTGGTGTGACGTGGTCAACCCTCACATGTCGACGTAGCAGCAGTGTTGGGTAGCCGCGTGATGTGGTGTGTGATACGGCGGCTCTTAGCTTGTTCAAGGCGACGGCATTTTATGATGATGGCGTCGATAGTCAAGACGTTGCCGAAAACAAGCAAATTGAAAGCGCCGTCGGCGATGCCTTTTAGAATACGTGACACTTTATCGGCTTCGGACATAGCATCGTCAGCTTTGCGGCATAGAGCTAAGACGTCGAGGATGTAGGAAACGTACGGCTCCGTAGATGACTTAACACGAGACGCAAGAGCCTTTCTCGCGGCAGCCTTGCGCCCAATGGCGTCGCCGAACAGTTCCCGTAGCTTCTCTTTGAAATTGTCCCAACTGGTTATCTCGTCGTCATGCGTTTTGTGTTCACACGCGTGGGTGGCCACCGAGATAAAAGATGAGATTGGCGAGCATAATCGTTGGGTGCCACCTGTTATTAGCACTGGCGCGTTCATAGAGTTTGATCCAGTCTTCAACATCCTGGCCCTCCAGGCCAGAGAACACACCTGGGTCGCGATGTGGGGCTACTGTGACGATTGGAGGAGTGGGACAAACCGAAGCCGTTGCAGAGGTGGGCGCGTCACCGGGAGGCATGGTGACAAGCTCGATGTGCCGACCATTTCTGAGTTCCGTGGAGAGGGTGGGGATCGCTGACCTCCACCAGAATGTTGCGTGTGGAAAGACACAGACAGAAGAGGCTATTTACAGGCTATTCAAACTGGAGCCAGGTAGCCAGGCCGATACTCGCTCGCGCGAAGCGCACCGACAAACTTCATCGTCGTTGTCGCAGCGGCTCGTTTTTTGAGCATCGCTCAATGATATCGTAATATATATATATATATATATATATATATATATATATATATATATATATATATATATATATATATATATATATATATATATATATATATATATATATATATATACATATAGCATAACCGTTTAATGGAAGGTTGTTCTGGACATCATGAAGAATAAGTCCCGGCACGTGAAACCCACTTTTCGATACCGTAGGGCTTATATTGCATTCGACTTTATTGGTAAGGTAAGCGGCTGGCGAACTCTAGGACTATTCGACGTCCACAGGTGCTCCTGATACTGTACCAGGACAATTTACTGCAGGACAGTTTGTTGCCTTAGGTGGTCCGCGTGACTAAATAAATATCTGTATGCTGCCTTTTCTTTTGAATACATTGTCAAAATAAAACTGTACCGCCCTGTAATTTTACCGCGTCGATCTGACGCCTCCTTAGTGATCTCTCAACATTTTCAATTCCGAGTGGTCGCCTAGCTAAACTAGAGGCTTCGGAGAGGTGCTTCATGAACTTCGAAGCTGAATGAAAAGCAGCGAGGCCAAAAACGTAATTGCCACCCACCATATTTGGCTGGCCGATATCAGGGAGGCAGGTGGCGTCCCAAGCGGAAGATGGGTAGACTTCAGGTATATTTTCATCAGTGATGGTCAGGATGATTACAAGACCGATGTCGAAGACGCTGCAAACAAATGCGGGCTTTCACCTCTCGGGCTATAATGTGGTATGCTGTGGCGTCGATGCGAAATCATAGAAGCACAAGACTTCAAGAACTTCACTGTGACTATCGTGCTATACCCAGGTTTAGCCACCTTTACTTCCTGAGAAATTAATTGCTGGACACAAAGCACCCTACACTCCTGGAAAAACGTGATTAGTGTTTTGCTTTAATAAAACAACTATCGGAGTGAGTAGACGTAGGTACCGTTTGTTGTTTTACTGCGTAAATCGGTAGAGAACAAAGGCGGCCAGTGGCACATAACTAATGTTAGTACAGGTGCGGCTACATAGAAGCCGATTTCTTATATCCATGCCGTCCTCTTTATGAACAATTCGGCAGAGCGTCAAGGGCAGCAACATACCACTACCAATGCGACGAATGTACTCCCAATCTTTGTTGATGTTAAAAGTAAACACAAATAAGTTGTGCGTGTCAGAGTGCTGAAAGCAATAGCGCAAGGAAAACTGCGACAAAATGCTTTTGTTTTAAAGAGCAATGCGTAGCTCTGAATATATTGTATTTCAAAGCAAGAATTATTAAAAAAATAACTATATATACACCCTAAAATAATATTTAGGATATATTTGTTAAACTAAAAGAATCTTTAAACATTGCTTGTGGCTCAGAGAACAATTCTACTACATGAACTGCTTGACTCAAAGATGCGGATAAAACTTATAGGAAAAATGGAAATGCACAATTCCAAATTTTCTGTAATTAGCATTTAATATAACTACCCTGCAGCGCATATAGGAATTTACGAATAGTAGTCAGTAAATGTGCAGAGTGAGCCTTCTTAGAACGAATCCAAAGAATGATACTAGTTTAGATATGTGCTCCTTGAAAGTTGCGGTAATAAGGCATTGTTGTTCCACTTACTTCAACAAAACGCTGTTTTGTTCGTTGAATATCAAAAGCATAACTAATGCCGGTTTAGTTCGTAGCACGAATCGGGAATTAATATATAATATATAATATATATTCTTTCCCAATCAACACTCCTTGTGAAATCACCAGCTACATATCGGAAACAGGAACACGTGCAGTAAGTTGTTTGAAAGCGAATACGCAATAGTATTTTGGTTATTCATATTTGCATTTCAATGCCTTGTGCGACTAATTTACGTCCGTTAGAGTAATGCAGCTGAAGACGTAGAATTCATATAACTGCCATAGATGATTTTTTAAAAATATTTAGAACCGAAGGGAAGCATTTGTTATGTCCACAAGAATTGCTTGTATCATACACGCACGTGCGCCCGTACGCGCAGTAAGATAGCATCAGAAGAGATATGACACAAGATGAATATGACATACCTGTTAAGTATGGTCAGGTACTGCGCATAAGCAAAAGAAATGACACTGCTGCTAGGCTTGAAAGCAAAGAAGTTCTTGACTTCGCTTGCAGCCGTGCCAGTTATGTGCAGTACAGAGGAGAGCCGCTGCAACAGAGAAGAAAATTAACAGTGCTTTGTGGGGCTGTGATGTCGGAGACTACACTGTGTTGCAGTAACAGCTCTTTGGTGAAAATTACAATATTTGCATTCGAGTACACGCTTGTAATTTGCTGATTGAATCATAACGGCGTTACCACCTTAAGGAGTCGCGTGGGCTCCATCAAAAAAAAAAAAAAAAGTCGGAACAAGGTCAGCTACAACTAGAGCTACGATGGAAGTCTGTCAATGACGAAATAGTGAAACAAAACGCAAAATATCCATAGCAGGTGCTATGGCACACTGAAATGAGACAGTGCCACGTCCGCGATCCCAAACAATCGGATCACTTCAGTGATGAGGCTGTTGGGGGTGCTGCGAGCGACCACTGTTCTTAGCATGTTATCGTTGCAATGTGACACTTTCGGCCTTTTAACCCGGTGCGCCGTCAAAACACAATTTCAATTATAGCCATTTGCAATCAATAAGTAAACAAAAATATAGCGTACATTCAAGTACGAAGAAGTTCCATTAGTCTGCGTTTTTGCTCGTATACATAGATTATATTCTTATCAAAATCCTCAAGTTTCACTAAAGAAAAGGCCGGTATGAGGAAAGCTAACAATTTCGCGTAGACATATCGCGCTGCACCTGCCGTGGTAGCGTAGTAGCTTCGGCGTTATGCTGCTAAAGCCTATGGTTCGGGATTAACAACAGACCGCGGCGGCCCAATTTAGAAACGCGCATAATGGAAAATACGAAATTGTCCCTGTGCCGCGTATTGGGGGGCTTTAGAGAACCTCAGCTAGTCAAAATTATTTCCGCATTCCCCAATATGGTGTGGCTCATAATCTTATCGTAGTTTTGGCGCATCAATCTTCAAACGTTACGTTCATTTTTAACAGTTCGCGCACGAAAAACACACCGAACAGCATCAGATATACTGAAGTGCGCAGCGTCCGCAGTGAAAAATCCCAGATTTGTATGAAGACCATCCCACTCGCCAGCTGAACATAGAATGGCTGCTATTAGGACACGCGAAGCCGCTTATTAGCAAATACAGGCATTATGTGACACACGTAAACTAACGGTGACTCTTAAGAACGCATTAAATATATGTAAATAGTATTTTTTATCTCCTTGACTATCCTCTACCTTACCTCCCTGTCGTTTTTGTCCACAACGTTAACATTTCAGCTGGCAGTTCTTTAATATCAGCTACTTCAGCTAGACTGAACGTTTTTTTTTTTTTCTCTCTACCTAATTTTTTCCCCAAATAACGAAAGGAACCTTTCCTCGCAGCCCTTTTTGAAAAGGCATGCTGCATGAGAGGAAAATAAAAGTAACATTTGCTGTCATCGTTTCTGCCATGTACATTTGTAGAAGTACGCAATGGCGGCGGAAAAAAAAAAGCAATCTGCGACAATCGGTCAAGTCCACGATTGGGCGGGAGCGTTAACCATTGCCTCCGTGACAACTGCTGAACCCCGATGTCCTTTGTCAGATTTGTATGGCTCCGCTTCCCAACCATGATTCTAGGCTGTCGTGCATGCGACTGGTTGCGCGGCCAGAAACCGGTGTGCTCCTGCACTATAGGAGCATGCTGACTGTCAAGCTCCTCGACCCTTAGCAACGTACGTGCATGTTGCTGCCGCACTAAAGGCCATCATCCACACAATGTCGCTTGAGTCTTCAGCAGCCCGCCTGAGACACTAATTTCCGGAGAACGAAAACGCTTCCTAGAGCATTACGCTTCCTACATTGTCTTATTTAAAGAACCTACATTTATTTAGTATCATTATATTTCATAATGACAATTCCCATGCAACTGCCGTGAACGCAACACCGAAGAAAAAGCTCCTTCCTCATGGCCGCATTGTGACTGGCCATTGCTGTTTGCCATTGTTCATCCGTAGCTGGCGTGCATCATTTCATTCGAGATTGTTTTCCGTGAAAACCCCTCATGTTGACACTCTGCCTCCTCCTTCACATTTTCAGTCAACTTCGACGCGACCAATCCCAACAGTTGCTTGCTTTGCTGCATATTTTTTTAAATTTTGACGCTAGTTCTTTCACCATCGAACAAACTTCCATCGCAATGAAACAGACGGTATATCCATAGTTATTCGCTGCCCGTATCACATGCACTTAGCCAAGGGGGAACATGATGCGAAGAAAAAGCGTCGCCGGCTCACATAGCCAGTTTCACTGGCCCACGTTCTATTGCTCCAGAAATTAGGTTGCTTCCATGCTGAACCGCAAGAGAACTATGCCACTAATTTGCTTTTTGCATCAGAGCTACCGTGAGGGAAGTCGAACACTTTGTACTGAAACTTGTGCTTTCCAACGTTATTCCTTCGTGCTATATAAGCCGGCTTTTCTTGTGTGTCGCAGCAGACGACGTTCCCTTTTGTTGGCCTTGGACTGCGTGAGACGCCTTCATGAAACCTCGCACTCGACGCTTCGTGTCCGCTTTATAAAAAAAACACCAGGTCTGTTTAAGCTCTTGAATCTTGTTATCTGCGACATGTTTCGTCATGGCCTGCAGTCACGCCAAAGAAAACAGAGTTCAGTTGACATTTTCATTGTGACTGTCCTCTCAAGGATTTCTTGCAGATTTCAAAATCTCGTGAATACCCTGAAATACCCGTATTCTGTAAAAAACGTTTGAATTATTGTATTCTGCGATTTTGATTTTCTCTGATTTGTATCGCTTTGCTGTCATGCATTATACAAGCATCGACTTCACTAAATTTGAGGACTTTCGATATTGAGGAGTCTACCGCAAAGTTTTTTGATCCTGTCGTGGAGGCAGTCAATCTCTCAAGTTCCGCAGGAGAATCATGATGTTATGCGCAGCTTCTTCCGTCACATCAGTTGTCATGTTTTGATCTCCAAGCCTCATTCGTGAGCCCTACATCCAACACACACCCTATGACCTTGTCCTATCAGTGAACTACGGTACGGCTGAGAGCGCCGAAATGTCTTATTTTCGAAGCTCGGCGATCCCACATGTATGATGAGCTCGTGGTCACTGACGGCCAATAAAGTTGAAATGTCCGCGGAAAATGCACGCAGAACATCTATTTACACGATGCACTGACCGCGCCACGCAATGTGCATGTATTCCGTTCAGGCACCAAGAGAACAATGACGCCTACAAAGATAACGCTTCGAAAGCTAAAACAATGATGAGAATAATTACGTTAAAAACCTGTTGCTTACATCCGGAAATACTTCCAATAACACTTCTGCTCCAAATTCAAATGTAATGTGTAGCGTTCTAGTCCGCTGCGTTGTGGCTTTAGGTGTCAGCATGTCGTCATGCAGCGGATACACTTCTTACAATGTTTTTCACAGTGTTCTTTTCATCAGCCATATTTCTGAAGGGGTTGTATATGTACTTTCCAGGTAGCTAGAGATGAAATGTTGCATGCTCTTATAGCTAATGTTTCTGTTGAGAGTTCTTTCAAGGTGTCCACATTCCTTGAGCATGATAAAACTCACGGACGATTTGAAAAATCTTAGCTCGTTCTGCTGGTGTACACTTTATATAATATTTAAGATGTTAGAGATGTGGTTAAAATAAACTTATAACGGAAATAATTATTGCCGCAAGAAGGGGATATAGTCCTTAGGGCGCTCACTTACGAGGCGAGTAGTCTTCGAGTAAATTGGCGCAATAAAACATCATTTTGCCCCGGTTAGCAACCCAGAACTATAGTAGTGTCTAAGGATCTAATGAAAGACTTGACGCATGTAGTATTCATTTGGGCAGTGTCAACTTTCAGCAAGGTTCGAGTGGCGAATCGGTCCTGGGATGTTCTGTTCGGCGATATTGCGGTGATTCTTTCCCTGAACATAAATCGAAGTGATTTCTTCCTACGAAATCGAAAAGGGGGACAGATGAGTGACGTTTTTCGGCTTCTCCTGCTTCATTGGAAAGAAGTATGCTCGCCTCAACTTCAAAAGTCCCAAATGTTATCAGTATTTTACCTCCTCCGTCTTCTTCTTAGCGTCTTTGAACGTTTACTTAATAATTGATGTATACAACCAAGGTGCTATGCTCTGAAATATCACGGTCTTATTTTTCCTCTTCAATGCCTTGACTAGAGCCGAGTGGCGGGAAAGTAAATGCGCATATTAGGCCACATAAGCTGAAGCTATAGAAGTATATCGGCCATCTAGCCAGGAGCGTTACCCGGACATCTCTTGATTTGTTTAAATCGAATGCTTTCTATGCGAAGAAAGATAATGATATTGTTAAAGTAGCACATGCATTAACGGTTGTTTTCGTATTGTGCTCCAAAACCCACAGATTATGTGAATGTTCCTTTCGATGAGCGATAATAGGCGCGAAAACCCGCTAAACCCCTCAGCGTACTTGACATTACGGCCTGTGAAGTGCTTGACTAAACACTTTTAATAAATGGCCGTTAATTCAATTCCATAAAAGCAGGTCTCGCCACGAACGGCACACATAATTTGAACTAGTACATGTGCCATGAAAACTCACTTTATATATGATGTCGAGATATACGATCATCGCTTGGTCATCCGTCATACTTTCCAAGACTGCAAGACCGTTGATGGTGCCGAATCCATACAGCTTGTTTGGTCTCAGCGCCGTCTGAATATTGTCTGTACTGGTGATGAAATGTTGAGTGTTTATTAAATCCTGGAACCATGCTGTGTTTGGCGGCTGGATGGGAATATGGAACAGGAACCTGTGTCCTGCGGTGACACCCTTGAGAAATTCGTATGACTCTTCTGCATTGCAGAGAAGCAAAAAGAACATTCATGAGTGCGGGCGATGTATGCTGCACTATCTGTACAGTCAGTAAGGATTAAATACAGCTGCCGTGGTTGCTTAACTACGCGCGAGCAGACGTCAAAGGCTACGACGTCAGTGCGAAATGGCACGTCATCTTCAAAACAGCGTCGCCACCGGCTTTAGCTTTTACCTATTTTATGGTCCTGTGAAAAGCTATGGTGGTGGTTTGCTAAGCACGAGGTCGCGGGATCGAGTGCCGGCCACGGCAGCCGCATTTCGATGTGGGCGAAATTCGAAAACACCCGTGAACTTAGATTTAGGCACGCGTTAACGAATCCGAGGTGGTCCCCATATGAGGAGTCTTCCACTACGGCGTGTCTTGTAGTCAGATCGGGATTTTCGCATGTAGAACCCCATAATTGAAATGAATTGAAGTAAGGACCTTATACATAGGTTACTGCAGAAAACACGTTATGCACTATACGTTCGAGCAGGCTCTTGAACATAATTGAGATACACCTTTTAGATCTTACGCCTATCAAAATGATGAATTTCATTGCCTTAACGAAACACTAAAAAACAGCTTTTAATTCGTAGTACGCTCTTCGCATTCTAGGTATGGTGATTGTTACGTAGATACAACCTTACATTGTACGCTACGTTGCCGCATCTTACTATGGCGTGACGGTTAGAGAATTACGCATACTAAAAAGCGTGTTAACTTCAGCTTGACGGTACGGCTTCATGACGAAAAGACAGAGCGGAAAACTGAACATGACATCAGAAAACAGACAACGCGTGGCCTAGGATGCGGGACACGATTGTTGCGTACTTTCAAGCGATTGTACTTAAAGAGTTTGTCGAAGCAATAGGCGTAGCGGAAAATCTTTATGAACCGCTTCTTCAAATTGACGCCAAAGGACAAACAGAAAGCAAGGTGAAATGTCGATCAGTAAGGAAAACTTGTTTAGGATGTGGTTTAAAATCCGCGTATGCAAGTCAAAGCTGCCACCGAAAAAGTGGGCTATTGCTATTTAGGCCTTGAGTTGATAGAGCAGACGCAAATCATTGAAGTCAGTATTGCTCCTTAGGCTTGTATTTACCCGCTCATTCTCACCAAGGAGCTTGAAGAAGGTCAACAAGCATACGTGAAATTGGCGCATTTATTGATTCTAGAGCTTCAATAAAGTGACCTGAAGTCAAAATCCTTATTGCTAACTCTTATTACCGATACCACGGCGCCGACCCGCACGGGCACATCTACGGCGTGGGACACGACAACAGACCTGTTTGTTTGGTAATTCGGGTTTAATGGCGCAAAAGCGACTAAGGCCATGCTGCGCCAGTCACAGGACAGTATAAGTTCCAATGTTAAGGTAGCAATAGCTGTGTTTCCTTAAAGTCGATGTAGGTAATCGGTTTCACCTAAAAACTGGAACAAGTTAGTGAATGGCACTAGTGGATCATCGCCCAATATTAAGGCAGGGTGGAGAGGCATATGTAAGTGATACAAATTTTTTAAATGTTTCCGCCTCTGTGTTTCAGTGTGTGGGCATGATATAACGATGTGGGTTACTGTGAGCGTTTCGTGACATTTGCCGCATGTTGGTGGACTTTCGTTTCGAAGTAAAAAATTGTGTGTTAGATGCGCGTGTCCAATTCGAAGTCGACATAATATTACCTCATAGAACCGTTCTTGGTGAGTGCATGATTTCCACTCCCGAAGCAGGGGTTTAGTTATATGTAACTTGTTATTTGGTCCTTCTGCAATGCCCTCACGACATCATACTTGGACTTGTATTTTCTTTCGAAGTTTACGATAGGTCGCGTAGCACTAGAAGTGGTAAAGCAATATATCTAATTAGGACAGGTAGTGAACAATGATCCGGATTATGAGACTGAAATAATCAGAAGAATGAGAATGGGCTAGGGTGCGTTTGGCAAACATTCTCAAACCATGAACAGCAGGTTGTCATTATCCCTCAAGAGAAAAGTGTACAACAGCTGTGTCTCACCAGTACTCACGTACGGGGCAGGAACCTGGAGTCTTACGAAAAGGGTTCTACATAAATTGAGGACGGCGCAACGAGCTATGGAGAGAAGAATGAAGGGTGCAACGTTAGGGGATAAGAAAAGAGCAGATTGGGTGAGGGAACAAACGCGACTTAATGACATCTTAGTTGACATCCAGAAAAAGAAATGGGCATGAGCAGGACATATGAGGAGGGAAGATAACCGATGGTCATTAGGGGTTACGGACTGGATTCCGAGGGAAGGGAAGCGTAGTAGAGGGCGGCAGAAAGTTAGGTGGGCGGATAAGGTTAAGAAGTTTGCAGGGACAACGCTGCCACAATCAGTACATGACCGAGGTAGTTGGAGAAGTATAGCAGAGGCCTTTGCCCTGCAGTGGGCGTAACCAGGCTGATGATGATGATGATGATGATGATGATGATGATTTCTTTCGCCAAATTTTGCATTGTTTGAATGGGCGGCTGGTGTCTTCAAACTACAACAGCATATCTTCTGTGTACCAAGTGAGCGATCTCTTCCGTTTTGCTCGAGCTGCCGCGAGCCCGCTCGTTTGCCATCTAAAACCATGATTTATGTTAAATTATCATGTTCGCGCGCTTTTCCAGATTACGACCACTACGTGAAGCCTCAAACTAAGGTCCTCCTCCCGCATGGTATCGCTGCAGCCTATACGGTCCGCTGCATTATGGCTAACAGAACCTCCCAACCACTAGTGAATTTTAGCTTCATAAAGCAAGTATGTCCTCAAGGGCTTACCGTGGGTCACTTGTGCTCCTCCAAGACTTTCATCTAAAAACTTTTGCACTGGATGCTAAATGTCGTAAAAAGGCACTCAAGCGCCCAAAAATTCCTGCAGCTGTCAAATTCGCAACATGATCGTGAATGACCTTCTGGCTTAGCATGCTGAAGCCCATAGAGGTATTTTCGAGTCGGGTGAAGATAATTTATACTTCCGTAATCGGCCTCTGGGCCAGACGTCCATCACCGCTCATCGCATAAACAAAGGCAATGCGAGCGCTTTTCACCGATTCCCCCATTGAGTGTCTGGGTCTGAGCGAAGCATCATCCAGCAAGAAGTCAGCAACGTGTTTGCAAAGGATATTATTGAGCCATCTTCTAGTCCCTGGCTGCCCGTTAGTTAAAAAGAAGGAAGGATCGTGGAGTCTTTGTCTGGAATATGACCACCTCAACAACATTACGAAGAAAACGCTTACCTATTAGTGCGGAATGTTGATGGCCTTGATTGTCTCTATGGTGTCGCTTACAACTCATCTACCGAGCTTGAATGTGAATATTCTCAAATTGTCGTGGACCCCATAGACCGAGAGAAAACAGCTTTGTAACTGCTGATAGGCTTTATCAGTTCAAGGTCGTGTCTTTCGGTCTGTGTAATGCCCCAGCCATATTCGAACGAACAATGTACTCTCTGCTTCATGGGCTCTTGATGTTTACATGCTTGTGGTATTTATACGACAGAGTAGTGTTTTCGCCAAAGTTTCATAAACAGCTCAAACCCCTCTCGGCGATTTTTGACATCATCTGCGGTGCCGCACTTTAGCTTAATTCATCAAAGTGCCGTTTTGACCTACACCTAATTACGGTCATTGGCCATGTTGTGGACGCTGCCGGAGTAAAACGTGATCCAGAAAAAAAATCGATCGGTGAAAAACTTCTCTGCGCTTAAGACTACCAAAGATATTCGCACCCTCATGAGACTATGCTCCTAGTTTCGCAGATTTGTGAAGAATTCGCAGTGATTGCGAGACGGCTCACACATCCTCTGAAACAAGCCTTCTTCCCCCCGCCCCCCATTTTAACTAAGGTCCTGCACAAGCCGCGGTTTTCTCCAAGTTGACCCCGCTCCTCACAGTGTCTCCCGTTTTGGCCCACTTCAACGGAACAGCCCAAACCGAAATCCGCACTCACGCAAGTGGTTACAGAATAGGCATTGTATTGGTCGAACGTCATTGCGGAGCTAATGGCGTCATTGCGCATGCCAGCAGGCTGCTGTGTTGTAATCGGAGGGAAATTACTCAATTACATAAAGTGAGTGCCTCGCTCTTGTATAGGCTGTTGCTTAATTTCGCCGTTATCTATTCGGCCGACCTTCCGCAGTAGTTCCCGCTCACCACGTCATCTGTTGGCTCGCCTCTTTAAAGTATCTCATAGGCAGACTCGCTCTATGAGCCCTGCGCCTGCAAGAGCCGTCCTAGATCTTCGTTTAAGAGACAAGGAGCCAGAACAAAAATGCTGCTTGTTTTTCCCACTATCATGTGGCTGACTGACTCTTCGCGCGCTGAATCACTCGATTGCGTCTTCTTTCCGTGAAGCAGTTGCTTACATCGCCGACCAACAGCGTCCAAATGCTTACGTAAAAGGAATAATAGAGCGCCTCGAATCGTTTCCACGGGATGCCTTTGTGTTGGCGCTGCAGTAGGGTACCTTAAATCTGTGTAACGTATACGGTTCTGATCCTCTAGATATACATTCGCAACTGCGCTCCACAGTTCTTCACGAGCTTCACGACGCCCGCACCGCTGGCCACCATGCAGTTATTTGATCGAATGACAGCGTAGGCCATTCCTTCAATTGACCTGGCCTAGCCCACTCAGTGTCGCGTTATGTCAGCGCCTGCAAGCTCTGTCCTAGCCGAATGAAACCATTTACACTTCATGCTGGCTGTCTTCAACTTACCGACATCCTACCTCAGCCATTTTGCCGTGTCACCTGGGATCTTCTTGTACACTTTCTTACACCACCTTCACGAAACAAGTGGATGGCCGTCACTACAGATTACGCGACGAGCTGCGCATAACAGGATCCCTGGCGACTAGCTGTGCAACAAACGAAGCGGCCTTTCTCCTCCGTGGCATAATTTTGGGTACACCGTGCTCTTGGTCCATTGCTGTCTGACCGAGGCAGTAGCTTCCTGTCTAGAATCATGGACAATATTCAGCGCTGCTGCTCTACGCAGCATAATATCACCACATCATGCCAACCTCAGACGAACGAGCTAATCAAACGCTTGAATCGAACCTTAACGGATATGCTCTCAATCTAGGTGTTGGCTGATCACCGGGATTGGGAAGTTCCTTTACGACTAGCGACACCACTGCGAACTTTTTGCTCCGGGTGCCCACGTGCGACTCTTGCCCTCCTGCCTACCTGTGGGGCCTCCTGAAATGCTTCTTCGTCGCTACACGGGCCCGTACCGCGTCGTTCCACAAGTGACTCACGTTATGTACGAGATTGTGCCTGCCAATCGGACTACATCTTATTTTCCGCTGTCCAGCGACGTCGCACACGTTTTGAGACTTAAGCATTGCTTTCCCTCTTCTGTTGTTAATGGTGCCAGACAGGAGCTTGTAAACCCTGAATCATGCTACGTGCTGCTCGAAGAGGATGACAGCGACCATTGAATTTAGTCGGACGCATCCATTGGCAGTGCTTACGGCTATAGTAACTACACGCTGCAAATAGTCTCCGTACTGTCTCCCTACAGTGATACATCATCATCATCATCATCATCATCATCATCATCATCATCATCATCAGCCTGGTTACGCCCACTGCAGGGCAAAGGCCTCTCCCATACTTCTCCAACAAGCCCGGTCATGTACTAATTGCGGCCATGCCGTCCCTGCAAACTTCTTAATCTCATCCGCCCACCTAACTTTCTGCCGCCCCCTGCTACGCTTCCCTTCCCTTGGGATCCAGTCCGTAACCCTTAAGGCCCATCGGTTATCTCCCCTCCTCATTACATGTCCTGCCCATGCCCATTTCTTTTTCTTGATTTCAACTAAGATGTCATTAACTTGCGTTTGTTCCCTCACCCAATCTGCTCTTTTCTTATCCCTTAACGTTACACCTGTCATTCTTCTTTGCATAGCTCGTTGCGTCGTCCTCAATTTGAGTAGAACCCTTTTCGTAAGCCTCCAGGTTTCTGCTCCGTAGGTGAGTACTGGTAAGACACAGCTATTATACACTTTTCTCTTGAGGGATAATGGCAACCTGCTGTTCATGATCTGAGAATGCCTGCCAAACGCACCCCGGCCCATTCTTATTCTTCTGATTATTTACGTCTCATGATCCGGATCCGCCGTCACTACCTGCCCTAAGTAGATGTATTCCCTTACGACTTCCAGTGCCTCGCTGCCTATTGTAAATTGCTGTTCTCTTCCGAGACTGTTAAACATTACTTTAGTTTTCTGCAGATTAATTTTTAGACCTACTCTTCTGCTTTGCCTCTCCAGGTCAGTGAGCATGCATTGCAATTGGTCCCCTGAGTTACTAAGCAAGGCAATATCATCAGCGAATCGCAAGTTACTAAGGTATTCTCCATTAATTTTTATCCCCAGTTCTTCCCAATCCAGTGATATATATATATATATATATATATATATATATATATATATATGTATATATATATATGTGCGTGTAGAGAGAGAGAGAGACTGTACTCTGACGAACGCTGGTCCACCAGCCGAAAACGTTAAGTACCCACGTCTTCCTAACTAGCAAAATGTTCGTCGTCTCTTTCCTGTATGTGTTCCGTCGGCTCCTGCATGCTGAACTTTGCAGAAACCCAAATATAAATAAATATATATATATATATATATATATATGTATATATATATATATATATATATATATATATATATATATATATATATATATACCAAGTGAAATAGACGCGCGTATGAAGCAATTTATTGACGATTCCACCGGGTCCGGCCTTAATCACCTCGAATTTCAGCTAGAAAACATTCCTCCTAACGCGTGCACTAAAAACATTTTATTATAAACGGTACCTTGAGAACGTGTTTGTGATTTGGTCATATGGTGAACAGGAGCTGATTTCCCTCATATCTGACGTTAACACTGCCCATCCATCCATATCATTTTCTCCTACATATTCTGCATCTACTATTAACTTCCTTGATTTCAGCTTCTCAGTAATAGATGGTAAGCTATCTTCTGACCTAAACAAAAAAGCCGACAGACCAATATCAAAATTTTCACTTCAGTAGTAGTCACGTCAAACATTGCAAGACTAGCATTCCTTATAGACAGGTCATGCCTTTCAAAAGAATCTGTTCTGACCAATCCGGGTTCAAAAAAAAAAATGCCGAACCCTAAAAAGCATTCCAGTCAAACAAAACTACCCACACTCTAAGAAAAAAGAGAGTAAAAAGTGAGTCACGGCAACTTGACTCTCTTTTTCCGTCCGAAGACCCATTTTTGCGCGAGTAGAGTCACAAAAGGAGAGTGAACATTTGTGTATGGGTCATTTGACTCTCAATAGCACGCAAAGAGTCGTCGTGGAAGATCGCGACTCCTCTGATATTCGAGATGAGTCTGGCGAGAGAAAGATTATAATGCAGGAGAAGAAATGCCAGATAACGTCTTCTGTTTTATGCAGGCCCTCGGGTTCCTGTCCTGGTTGTAATGCGGTGTAATATTCTTTCGTCCTTGTCATGTTCTGCAATTACATCGAACTTTATATATCGATTTTCCTTGACCATGTTTGTTAATATCTCACACGCTTAAGGGATAGCTGGTTTCCTATGCTAAGGAGCACCCAGATTTGTCACGCCCGATTCAGACCATAAGTTAACCTAAAAAATAAGTATTGGCTACTAAAGAAAGCACAGCAACGAGATAACAAGTTCAGTAGGCGCACTCAACAGTGTCGATTGTAAATGTAATTCCGCTACGTAAAATTAAATTTTGAGGATTTAGATTCCAAAATCAAGATCTTGTTAGGAGGCGCGGTAATGGAAAACTGCAGATTTATTTTCAGAAGCTCGGGTTATTTAACGTGCACGGAATGCAGAGTATACGCGCGTTTTCGCATTCTGCCCCATTGGAATGCGACTGCCGCGCTTGTGTTTGGACCCGTGACCTAGAGCTCAGCAGCGCAACACCAAAGCCACTGGGCTACCGCAGTGCGTTGCGTTCCGCGGCCACAATGAAACAGCTACGCAGCAGTGCTTTTGAACTCCCCCTAGAAATATAAAAACAGAAATGCAGCAGTTTCCCCCCAATGCAGCATGTACCGCTGCACGAACAACTGCGCGAACCAAGGTTCGTAGTTTCATTGGCTGAATAAACTGCAGCAAACATTCGCTTACTCCTTAAATTAGCAAGCACGGGGTCACGCGAACAGATCTCACTCAATGACCGCGAACACTCGCTGTCACAGCGTCGGCGTGATGAAGGGCGCAAACAGAGCGGACAGAACGCTTCTGCTGCCTCGTCCTTCGAAGCTTCTCAGAACCCTGAAATGGCGCTATCTAAGCGCCCCCCAGCTTTGCACCCATCGGAAATTATCTCCAAGACAGAGCGAGAGCGGCGCCAGACCAGGCTAGAGCAACGGCCAGAGGAGAAGGGTGCTAAACCAGCGCCTCCCTTCCCCGGCTTGCGCCCGTTTTATCACGTGACCACATATATGATTGGGCACGGCGGCACTCACGGAATGCGGTTAGCTAACAATCCGCTTATCTTCATCCTACAGCTTGTGCCCGAACTGCTGCTCTATGCTGGTCCGAGTTTCGAGCCACCAGGACAAGCCGGAACAACATGCGTCCTGAATGCCACCGCTATCAACCTACAACGAGATTCCGTGCCGCTCAAATCATGGGACCCCGTGCTGCATCACTCGTCATCCACATGCGTGGACGCTGGGAGCATGGGGCTGTGCGCATGACCTGTGCCCAGCGCCACCACTCAACCCAGCTATAGAAGACCACCTCAAGCAAGGCCCAGCCATTGGGCACGGCGGCACTCACGGAATGCGGTCAGCTAACAATCTGCTTATCTTCATCCTACAGGTGAGGAGGCGACATGGAAAGTGTATCCGCTCAAATGACCCCTTTTTGCTTGTGCTGCCGTCCCCACGGCTATGTGCTGTTGTGATTGAGCATGCGATGCATGTACATGAACTCTTATTGCTTGGCGGAGACATTGAGACGAATCCAGGCCCTGAAATCAGCCAACAATTAAAGGAAATAGCTGCGGATAAAAAAAATTACGGCAAGTCGCCTGGCTAAAATGGACAAGAAATTAGACCTACTAACAAAATTAGAAGAAAAGGTTGACTATTGTCAAGAACAAATAGCAAACATGAATATTATTATCAAAGACCTGCAAGAAAAAATCGACGATCTAGAGAATCGTAGCAGGCGAAATAACTTGTTAATATATGGCTTACCGGAGGTAGAGGGAGAGACACCCTTGATACTTGAAATTGCGGTGAACAAAAACATAATTGTAGATACTTTAGAATTAAAACCAGTAGCAATCGAAGGTATACACCGAATTGGTAGAGGAGCACCGAACAAGGTTAGGCCTGTAATTCTTAAGCTACTTGACTCAAGGGACAAATCTTCAATAATAAAACGCGGATACAAACTTAAAGATACAGTCCTATCCATTGGGGACGACTTTTCGAAACGCGTACGCGATATTCGAAGGAAACTTTGGAATAGTGCGAAAACAAACCGACAAAGAAATAAGAAAGTTTCCCTTGTTTTTGAAAAGGTTTATGTAAATAATCGAGCATATGTTTGGAGCGATGAGAAAGAGGACAAGATACCACTCAATGAAAAACGCGTAGAAGTAGCTACTGCAGGTGCAGCAAAGGCGGCGAGTGCGTCCAGCGACCAAACAAAAAAGGGAGCTACTACTCGTCGCACTGCAAAATTAGCGAACTAACACTCCTCACGTTGAACTCAAGAAGCGTCATCAACAAGACTGAATCACTTGAAAATCTGATCATTGATCATGAACCTGACCTAGCAGCCATAACAGAAGCATGGCTCACACCTGACATTTTTGACCACGAGTTCGCACCGCCCAACTATTCTGTGGCCTGGAAGGACCGCCCCACACGGGGTGGTGGAGTGGCGTTATTGATAAAAAAGGGCCTTTCCTTTATAGCCCTTCCAGAGGTACAAGGCGCAGAGGCCATTTTTTGAAAACTACTTTGTGACGGCACAAGCATATTCATAGGCTGTGTTTATCGGAGCCCAAACTCTGATGATGCCTCTATCAGTGTCATTCATGATTACATAGAACGCCACGTGTTTGATTCCCGGGTTGTCCTCTTGGGTGACTTTAATCTGCCAGACATTAACTGGAATAGTATGTGCTACTCATGGTCAGCTTCGGATGCATTGTTTGACCTCATGCTAACCTTTAAGCTTCATCAGATCGTTTAATGCCCCCCCCCCCCCGCTCCCAGGGAAATACTAAGAGCATACTAGATCTAATCTTTTTCAGTAACCACTTCGACACAAATCGCATAAAAACTGATGTAATTCATGGTATATCCGACCACGACGTACCAGTGTGCATCGTGCCTCTTGGTGGCACCATAACCACTCATCCTTCTGTATCTGTAGTAACAGACTTCGAAAACGCTGACGATAACCGCATACTAATGCACCTCGCTCATGAATTCCAGCATTTTTCAGAAATTGGCTCAGATGCTTCAGTAGATGTAAATTCCCTTTGGTGTTACTTCAAATCGTTTGTACTTTACTGCATCACTCACTACGTACCTACAAAAACAAAGCGTCCTCCAAAAAATAATCCATGGATCACGCGAGAAGTTATTCAAGCAAAGCGACGTTTGAAAAGGTTACGTAGGGCAATAAAAACAAAAGGTGGTGGAGAATCCAGAATGCAGAAATTACCGGATGCCATCGCGGAATTCAAGCTTAAAGCTAAACGTGCTAAACAGCACTACTTTGATGTAACACTACCTAATATTCTTGTTAATAACCCTCAGAGGATCTGGAATTACTTTCGTACTAATAAAATCTACATCACATTCTCTTCCCGAAGAAACAACTGCTAAGGCTAACTCACAGGCGCTGCGCAAACTATTTTTCTTAAAGAGAAGCCTGGCACTCGCAACCAAGTCAACGAAGCTGCTAGCCTACACATCATTTGTAAGGCCTGTTCTCGAATACACTAACACAGTCTGGTTTCCGCATACAGACTAGCATAAGTAAGCAAGAATCAATACAAAGGAAAGCTGTGAGGTTCGTCCATAACAAATATAGACGTACAGACTCGCCAACACATCTTTTAACCCAGTCCGGTTTGCGAACGCTATCCACAAGAGCGAAACACGCTGGCTTAAAATTCTTGTTTCAACTACTAAAAAATTACAGAATAGGTACCTCCCGATACATTTCATTCTCCGAGGCTCGACCTACACGTAACAAGCATGCGCACACATTGACAGAATACACATGCAAAAATGACACATTTAAGTATTCTTTTTTCCTGCTCGCGATAGCAGAATGGAACCAACTTGATCCTACTATCACCAACATTGAATCATTATCCGAATTTATCTTACAAATGGAAAAAACTGTGTGTGAATAAGAGTACCTATTATGCATGCAGGGACACCGGCACAGATTGCTTTATTCCTTAGGAAATATTAATAAACAATCGAATTTTCGACAGCTTCTTCGTTTGCCATAATGATTCCCTAACACTCGTATATTATTTTAGTTATTTCTGTTTTATTACTTGCCCTTAGTAATATCTGTGCTGTTGTTGTAAAGCAGCTTGCTCTTTTACATTTCTTTTTTTTCTTATTTACTATTCCCTTTAATCTTAACATGGTTTACTTGTATAGTACTATGTATAACTTGCACTGCTTATGTCGTTTTTTTTTACTTTTGTGTAATCTATACTTTTTCCTTGCATTGTACAGATGAATTATTGTATTGCCCAACTGCCACGCTCTCGAAGGAGAGCAGCAGTATTCAAATAAATAAAAAAATATACTTGGGGCACCCATCAAGGCACTATATATCTCGGCTCACCCTCGAACACTTCCTTTAACGCACACAGCCAACGGCGCAGGAAAGGATCTTATCGCACATCATACGTAAGCTCACGGCAACACCGATGGATATATTTCGGCACTTGTGTCCATATGATTGCTATCGCAAAATTCGCAATAAGAAGGAAGTTTTACTAAGGACCAACCACGCTGCTTCTCCACGTCGTGATATAGCAGTGAAAGATATTTCTAGAAAATGTGTTGCTAAATCTCGGCCAAATGACTACGCTCGCACTTTGTGACAGCAGCACACAGTCGCAAGGACTTGTGGAGGAAATAGCGGAGTTCTGACAGCTTCAGGTGCACTGGATTATTCAGTAACATGGGCGGCTTTGTAGTGCTACCTTACATCGGAGCAAATTGCACTCGACAGAAATCAAGGGCATCCGCACCATCATAGCTAAGCAAATTAAGGACAATTACGTCGCGTCTTCGCACTTCGAGCACGCTCCGACAGCCCAACGATAGATATTTCAAGCGCAACCACACTCGGACGAGCAAATTTTGCTTCTGCGAATTGAACATAGCGGGTATTTCAAGACGCATGTTAAATTCACGACTGTTTCATTCTATGAACATTACTTACGTGATGCAAAATTATCAGTGAGCAAAAGTTTTTATTTCAAGGCAATGAAAGAAAACCGAAACTAGGGTTTCGCGCAGTTGTGCGCGTACAAAATATCCAAAGACGAAGCCGTCAACAGCATGACGCCATTTTCCAGTTGCGTTTCATCATGCGCGAGTTCGCTGTTGTTGAGTGGTTCTGAAAGCGCTGCGTTAGGCGCGACTGCAAGCAGGCATTGCGGCAAGTTACGGTCGCAACTTCTTTCCGTGCTGTGTGATTGCGACGAGTGGGACCGCCGCCAGCAGCAGCGTGCCGCCGATTTCGTATTTGCCGAATTCGAGCAAGTGCAGCTCGCCTGACCGTCACAAGTGCCCGAAGTGTTACGAAAGACTACGAAAGACTACTAGCGGGGAGTGACGTATGCCATATTTCTCTTAATGTCTCAGATAAGCATATCAGCTTTTGTTCCGAGTTTACAAACGGCGCGTACTCGGCCCTTCCGGTATGGCTACATTTTGCGCCACGTTTCTTTTGGTAGTTCGCAGATGTTTCTTAGGCATGCGTGCGTGTATGTATGCGAAAATACTACAGGCAGACGGAAGCCTCAGGAGGGCATCTGAAATTATAGCGAAGCTGTACTGCCAGAGGAGAAACACCATTCCTAACGACCCTAGTGACGAGTGGCCTGTCGCATCGGAAAGTCCCTAGAATAGCAAGTACTGCGTAACTTGAAGTGTAGATACAATACTAGCGCCAGTGTGACTTTCGCTGGCAGGTCGTCGGAAAGACAGCTTGTGGATTCTGAAGATTTACTAGCGCTTCAGATATATTACCACGAATAATAAAAGCGATACAACGCTGTATGGTAGTGTCAGGCGATGTGGTAGCACAGTTATTTTCGTAGCGGTAAAACGGCTGCATGCACAAGCGTACAGACACAGCACTTTCAAAGCGCTGAAACAGAACAAATTTCATGTGCATTTGGCTGTAAGTAGAAGACACATTAGCTCACAATCTAAGCCTATATATGATGTATTATTTTTTACGTAATCTTTATTTTCACGGTTGTAAATATTAAAAAGCATGAATTTGCTACACCATTTATATAGTAAATCCTAGTAGGCTTTACAAAACCTGGGTGTGTTATGTGGTGAATTTGTAATATTGCTTCTGAATTTACTATATTGAGTTTATTTGTAGTTTTATGTTAGTGCGTATATTTGCCAAGCAGAATGAGTCTTTGCTATTTTAATGTGCATACAACACTTTTAAGTATATACAACTGTAGTTGGCTTAATCGCTGCAGCATATTTTGTAAAATTAGAAGGCTATTTATTATTTTACTGCTTCCGTGAAGAAATACCTTTTTCCTTGTACCAAGAAACGCTGACAGCATTGAATGAAATGAAGTGTCGTGTATTTTTCTACTAACTTAATAAAGGGAATTGCGCCTGTCATGCATCAGAGATTAGTTCACCTTCTTGTACTAAACAATGCGTTATGTCCACGGCTACTGCTGTTCTCCTGTGTATTTTTATAATATTGTAATGTATCCTATTTTAGGTATTCAAGAAATGGCAACAGCCAGAAGTTGCCATCTTATCTAGCACGTTACAGGTGAGACAAATCGTAGCAGGCACTGTCGCATATCTCATTAGCATATGGTGCTAATTGTTGTAATTTTTGTGTCCACTTTCCACTCTTTGTTCATTTTAGTAGTATTGTGCAAAAGGTAACAGTTTTACATTGAGACAGAGTAATCGCCCAGAGGGGAGACATGGCTGCAGCAGACAACACATACAACCCTCCTTTGTCCGTATCCCAATGTTGCGCAGTTACTCTGTCGTTATCTACCAAGAAGCCCAAGTTCCTCATCAGCTATATATATATATATATATATATATATATATATATATATATATATATATATATATATATGCAAAAGTCACTCAACTCTAGCGCGGATTTCTCGTTAGATGCTCACAGGAGCACCTTCTGCTTGGCATGATATTTGATGTGCCTCTTGTCGGCTATAATGTTGTGGTGCGCTGATTTCGCTTTGCACTCGAAGTGCTTTGTCAAACAAGATGAGAGCGGAGCCTGTGAACGCAGTTGTAGAAGAACGCATTCCGATAATTTGTTTTCTATAAAACAAAACTTATAACAATTATCTCCTCTCTAGACTTGAAAATCGGCATGGTCACAGGATGGCCAGCCGCAGGACAATACTTAAGGGATGAAAATAATTTCAAGGAAGCATGATGTATGTCAAACCCGATGCCGAAAGATACGGCTCATCAGGAGTTGAAGTCATGGCAACAGTTTGTTTTTGGGATGAAAGCAGTATTATTAATAATAATTTCCTCCCCAGGGCTACGGCCATCGACAGCGAAGAGTATTACTGTAAGGTTCTCCAATGTGTACAAAGTGCGCGGAAGAAAAACCGTTTTGCTTCATTACCACAGGGATTTTCTTCATCAGAGACGACCGCCAATATACAGCCCATCGCACCACGCACATTTTGCGGGTGCACATCCGCCTTACAATTACGACACCGCTACAAACGACCATGATTTGTTCTGATAACTAAGAAAGTTCCTGGGAGAGTGCCTCTTCATTGGCGACAATGGGGCTGCGCAAGGCTGCACGTTCGTGGCTCGGACGCAAATACACTATTTTCTTGCTGCTAGCATTCGCCAAAGCAAAAAAAGAATTGCAGTTTTGTCCGAAAGTGAGGCATTGATTGCACTGACAGCACTGCAGAATACGCACGTGCATAGATACTCCCAGGTAGCATCGGTAAGTCCAGGATGATGTAGTCGCAAAACGTGGGTCTAGGGATATGTTGACGTGCCACTTCAGAACGTTTGATTCCGACACTGAAGTGAGTTGGAGACAGCAAGTGGCACACCACCAAAGGCTTCTCTGAAAAAAAAAAACCGCAAACAAATAGCGGCAAAACGAATTTCATTCTCTGTCGATCGGCAGAGTGGACAACTTGCAATCGCGAATGAAAAACAAATAAGTCCCCACCCCCTCATCCCGTCCAAAAATATACTAGATACCGTTTCAATTTACAGCCAACGTCAGCGTACATGAAACAGTGACGACGGTATAGCTAGCAAAGCATTGTCAATGGCGGTAGATCAATCCTGTTTGGATAAGAAAAATTATGGCAGACCTACAGCACCTTGTTGGTATCTACATACAGCGAAACTTTTTATAAATGCGTAGAGAGGGCTTAACTGAACTAAATTCAAGGGTTTTGCGAGCTTCACCCACGATTTGATTATGAGGCACGTGGTGGTGGGGGCCTTCGTATTAATTTTGAACACCAGGGGGATCTTTAACGTGCCCCTAATGCAAGGGCGTTTTTGCATTTGGCTCCCATCAAAATGCGGCCACCGCGGCCGGGATTTGATCGCGTGACCCCGTGCTTAGCAGCGCAGCACCGCAACCGATAAGCCGCCGCCGCGGGTCTTGCGTAAAGAGGGATTAAACTCGTATTGTTTTTCGTGGTATCGCAATATTGTTGGAAGGTCATGCCAAAGGCCTTTGCCCAAACACCATTCACGTTACAAGCTGGACAAATACACGCCCTTCCTATTTATTTATTTATTTTATTTATTTATTTATTTAATATACCCTTAGGGCACACAATTCACTAGAAAGGGGGGGGGGGGGGGTTGTATAATACCCACAAGAAAAGTATACAAGTTAAGGCAGAGGAACAGAACTACCAGATAAATAAACCAGCGATAAAGATTGTTAGTCACACAACTTAAATGTTGTTTTAGACAAACAAACACAACTAAACAAAATAAAAGAAACATCTGAATGGGACAGATATGAGAAGACAAAAAAATGTTCACATCATGCCGTCGAGTGCCCTGCTGAAAACATTAGTGTCTGTATGGCTGTCCAAAGAGGCAGGTATGTGGTTGTAGTCATGGCATGCTTTAGTAACGAAGGGCCGGAAATAAGGGACAATGCGGTCTACTCGGATTCACGTGCTTTCGCGCTCCCTTGTTACGCAATGTGACGCACGCGGCGATCATCCCAAAGAGTTAGTGCATGTTGGGACGATAAAAGTGTAGGGCTGGTTGTGCCCTAAAGGTTAGAGCATCGGGCTACGGGCTGTAAGAGTTGGGGCTGGGCATGTCAAAAGGGGTAGACTGGCCCATGCCGTACTCCGACTTATCCACGCTAAGGATCTTGTTGAAGGGAGGAACATTTTCTCATCGAGAAGGAGTACTGGGTTTATTTACAGTATCTACATGAAGAGTGGAGAACATTACATCTCATCAGTATAGCATGGCTTAAGTGGAGCATATTGAGCAGCCGAAAACGTCTGCTTAAGTACTCTGCGTGCTCCCCAGATACCAAGGCCACTTAAATCTGCCGTCCGGTTGGAGCGTCCGAAGTCGTCAAAGATCCGCGTTTCGGGAGAGGTTTGCACAATCACTCGCGCACCTTTTTTCCGTGAGCACACAGAATGCAGGGGAGATTCGTAGACGGGGATTCTGACGCTTGACTGAAACTAGCGCTTCTTGGTTCCTGGGATAAATCAGCACTTAGCTGGAGAGCCCGTAAAATGACCGTTGCGGTTACCGGAGTCGGCGAGCAAACGCCGTACCGCACCATTTTCCAGGGGTTTCTTGCTCCCAGCGTCTGTGACGGCGACAGTGAACCAAAGCAACAATACTCGATCCACAAAGCGTGTCTCGCTTTGCTGTCGAAACAGGCCTGTGCGAGGGAGGCGCATTGTTAGCTTCACGAAGCGATTCATCGCAGTGGTGCAGGAGAGACTAGAAGGCCACTACCCCCGCTGGCCGATCGTAACAGGGCCTGGGTACCGAGATTCGATTCCGTCGTCGGATGCGTAATAAAGTGATATTTTTTTAAGTCTGAGCTATTTTTGATGAGAACAGCACCAAAAAACAGCAGGTAAAAAAATCTGGGACTGCTCGCAGGAATGCTTGGCTCTAAAAATAATTGTCAACACGTATTCTTTTGTGGAGGTAGCGCTTCTGGAATTTACTGCTGAGTGCTAGGATAAGACAAATCAAGGCGAAAAATTGAGCCGCGCGCAGTAGTTATTGCCTGGAGATCAGCATTGCAGTGCTCGTCTCGTTCCAGGTTCTGCCGTGGGGGTGACAGGCAATTCACCGCAATTCTCACTCTGATTCTTGTAAGGCACCGTACAATTAGCATAGTTTGCTATGACATCTTCTAGCAAGCAGCGAGAATCACGAGAAAGGTGTTGATTCAGTCTAACCTCGCTTGTGCTTGTTAACACATAGATGATCATTGAAACACAAAGACAGGAGAGCTCCTTGAACGTCCCTCTCTGATCGCTATGTGGAATGTTCGCCTACGCATCAACACATGCGCTGCCGTTGAATCGATAATGGCGAACCAACTAGCCCACCAATATCTGCTGAGCGAGTTTCAAATGTGTATAATGAGAATGATAAGAGTGTATTATTGTAATGTTGAAACAATTATTGGCCGTTTATTAGAATGAGTCTTCCTTTGTATATTGCAATGTTGTGTAGTCTCACATTTTCTTCCACACTTACTGCTTTCTCTTTCATATGTTCATGTGATTGAATATAGAACCAGTCTGCGGTCTAAATTTGGGTGATGCGTAAAGGCCATGTCATTATTCTGGTGTTTACTGCTGTTTGCGATGTCACTAATATATTTCGTTTTTGAACACAAGTATCTGCATCTGGATTTGTATGCATAGGCTTATGTGTACATGAAAAATTTTTGTTCATCTTGTTTTTTTTAAAATGCCTGTAACAGGCTTCCGCTATTGCCCAACAAAGGACCCGCCGGCTCTGTCGTGCTCAGAGCAGTAGCCTATAATGTGTGGTGGCTCTTTCCTAGTTATCATTTCAGTTATCAGTTTATTTGTAATGAACTTACATTCAATTGAACATTCCAGCTCGGCGCACGCCTGTACACTAATTACCGCGGAAATCTATGTCTGTGCATATATGTCACTAGGGGGAGGCTATTTGTCACTGCAATGTTGCCTTCTCGCATCGGAAAATTATGGATATTCGAACTAGCCGGCTTTCTCTGAAAGCATGCAGCGTGTGACAACCATCACTGCCAGCACTAAGAATACGCGATCCTATAGTTGAATGCGATAAACAAGTACAGTAATGACATGGCGAAAGAAAATTGTGTCATAATTTAGACAGTGCTGTTGAATTTTACCCGCGACAAGTAAGAAGCTACAGTGCCACAGAATGTTGTCACCTAGTATAACGCAACATTTTGTTAGCAACCTATATTTTTTTTCCTTCCCGCTGACTCTATACGACAGAAAAAGCGGCAGAGAATGTTAAGATGGGTTACACGTGGGAATGCGGAATTGTTCTAGTGGCTTTAGTGAAATCTTTTCGCTTAGGTATTCATCAACATGCCGTCGTCCACTTTGTAAACTTTCACAGCATTCTTTTGAAACGAGATTTCGGCGGTGCATCTCATTTTATACTCATGATATGGTGTCGAGTGTGTCGTTGTCGTTGCTTCCTGTGACGTATGTGGCTCCTAGCCGAGATGGGGGAATGGCCAAAAAGAAATGAATGCGCGGAGCGCAGCGGTGCATTTCATACTGAAGGATCATTAGCGCTTGATAGAAAAGGATGAAGACGGTGACCCATACACCATCAAAGGTGCTGCATGAGCTTTTGCTTAAAGGGAAGACACGATGCAGGGTTGTGGAAGCCACTGAGAGATTTTACGTGTATCGGAACATTTATTGAGGTGTTTTTACCCTTCGCGTCATCGGCCACTTTTGGCACCAGTTTTGGTCATGCCACCACCTGATTTCATGTAAATGGGGCATATAGTGCTTCCGCTATAAAAACGATGAGCAATTCCCTTTGTTAAGGTGGATGACGTGCGCATATTTGTAACTAAAGATAAAGAGGTGAGACAGAATATTAAAGACAGGTATGAACATGTTTTTTGTTTTGATAACTGGTTATCTTGACGATAGGTAAGCGCACACATTTATTTTTACACATCCGTGCTCACTCTTGTCTACATTCGTTATATTCATTAGTGTTTTCATTTCGTGATATACGAGACAAGGAATTTGAGACCGAAGTTACCGCACCGGCTGCCAGTAAAGCCAGTGCCGTCAGCGCCTCAGCAGAAGGAGGCGCCGTATGGAAATACTGGCATGATTAGCGGAAGCGGAGTCAGCGGTGGGAGAAGACAACGACAACGAAAAACGCGCGAGCAGAGGCACAAGCTATTGCTGATTATGATAGTTTTCCTCACACAGATTTGTTGACGGACTCAAAAAATTCGTGGGACCCTATCCATAAACAGCTTCGCCCTAAGAAAAATCTCTGTGCTGTATATCTCCAATTTTATGTCGACCTTTCTTCAATGTTTACTCATGAATTGCCCTTTTTAAACAATTACAATTATCGATGGCTGGACTGCTCAAACCTTGCGAAAAACCTTGCAGCAGAGAGTATAGGAACTACAAATTTTGTGAAGACAGCCCCAGGCAATAGAATTGCCTCCCGCGCTTGCTTTAAGCCCTCGTGTACTGCTTAAGGTCACAAGCCACGGATCGATGGAAGAAATGCATAAATTAAATAAAGGTTACCTGCGTAATTTTATGAAAGATGTAAAAATTATGTGATACGTTGTTTTTTCTAAGGCGTTTAAATTAGTGGTAAGTGCTCTATGGCGTACATATCTACTTCAAGCAACAAAGGTACATGGGGTATTAGTATCTGCTTATCTGTGCAGAAAGTACAGCAAAATACGAATAAAAAATTGATGGAGGCGCCATTACTTCAGCAATTCTTTAACAGTTTATTTTAGCAGTGCTTTAGCAGTTTACTTTAGCATTACTTTAGCAATTTAACTTCGCGTTCGAAACTACCTCACATGCAGTATAATGACTTAACTGAGCGCGACTAATTTCTTAACCACTATGGATACAGCTTTAATTAGATCTATTTTGTTAGGTTCGCCTTGAAAAATTTCACATGTATCACAAGATGTATTACAGTTCTTGTTACCCTGTCATCCATTGACTTGATCGACCTTCCAGCAGCAGTTGTGTCTACCAATGATAACGGACGAATTCTAACACTTAAGCCAATATTTTGTCGTGATAGAATTTTGTGCACTTCTCCTTTGTAACTTCACCTATGTATACATGGTATGTTCATTGGAATCACATCATCTCTAGGTTTTGAAGCACTCGCTGGAGTTTTGTGTTCAAAAGCTTCAGTACCTTTTTCTACCTCGCTGTGTTTTTGGTCATAACCTTTTGTTTACTGTGCAATATGATGATTAATTATAAGGCACTAGGCACAGTCTAGTTGCACTGGCAGTACACGAATGCTGATCGCTCGCACAGCCGACACAAGAGCGCCTTTCTTCGTCGTCCTCTTCACTACAATTGCCCCCGGGAGAGCAGAAACGCCATCCTGGCGACATACGGCTTGGTAGGATGAAGGGGTCACAGTATGGCTTAAGTCGGTTTACATGAACCGTATCACGCCCGCGATGCCTAAGGTCGGGTGAAGGCGTCACAAGTTCTACAACGTATGTGACAGCGAAGGTACGTTATATGACGCGCTAGGGGCCATCATATCTTGCAAGGAGTTTGGTTGAAAGTCCAGGGCTGTGAGGCGGCACCACACAAACAAACAAGGGAACCAATCGGGAAAACTGGTGTAAGCGCGCCACTGTCACGCCGCAGCTTTTGAAGACCTTGAGCAGCGGTCGTAAGGGTTCGCGCGAGCTGCCTACAGTCCTCGGCCTATTTGGCGGCTTCAGACACAGGCGTTCATTGGGAAGCGTCGGGTTGGTACGGGAGCAGTGTGTCCATAGTACACGAGGTCTCTCGTCCATACAGCAGAAAGGAGGGCGAAAAGCCAGTGGTAGCTTATGTGGCCGTATTATAGGCATACGTGACGAACGGCAAAACAGTGTCCCAGTTACTGTGGTCCGAGGCGACGTACATAGTCAACATGTCACCGAGTGTGTGGTTGAACCTCTCTGCCAAGCCGTTCGTTTGCGGGTGGTAGGCTGTAGACTTGCGGTGAACGATGCTGCATGCAGCGAGAAGGGCTTGGATTACTTCGGACAAGAAGACACGTCCCCTGTCGCTGAGCAGTTCTGGTGGTGCGCCATGTCGAAGAACGAAATACCGCAAGATGAAAAACGCAACTTCGAGCGCAGAGGCTGACGGGAGTGCGGCGGTCTCGGCGTAGTGCGTCAAGTGGTCGACACCTACAATTGTCCATCGGTTACCCGAGGAGATGCAGGGAGGTGGCCCGTATATGTCTATGCCGACGCGATCGAAGGGCCGAGCCGGGCAGGGCAGCGGCTGTAGCTCACCAGGAGAGCGCTGTGGAATTTTACGCCGTTGGCACACCGTGCAAGAGCGTACGTACTGGAGCACGAAGTGATACATGCCGTGCCAGTAGAAACGCTGCCTTAGCCGAGTATACGTTTTCACAGCACCGGCGTGACCATTATGAGGAGCAGCATGAAAATAAGGGCATATGTGAGAACGCATGTGTCGTGGAATCACCAGGAGCCATTTGCGACCCTCAGACAAATAATTTCTGCGGTAAAGTAAGTTGTCGTGTACAGAAAAGTGAGTGGCTTGGCGACGAAGTGTTCGAGAAGAGGGTGTGGCGGATGGACCGTGGACGAAATTCAGCGTAGTTGAAAGCAGGGGAACCTTACGCTGCTCGTCCGGCATATCAGCGACGTTGAAGGCTGACATGGATGCAAAGAGTGGAGACACTGAAGCCACATCAGGAGGTAGCGGTGATCGGGAAAGCGCATCGGCGTCAGAGTGCTTTGGGCCCGACCGGTAGACAACGCGGATGTCATTTTTGTTAGCGAAGTGCCCATCGGCCTAGGCGACCTGACGGATCCTTCAACGAGGACAGCCAGCAAAGTGAAGGGTGGTCGGCGACAACGTCAAAAGGGCGACCATATAGGTATGGACGAAATTTGATGAGAGCCCAAATAATGGCCAAGCACTCCTTTTCTGTTACTGAGTGGTTGGCTTCTGCCTTTTTTAAAGTGCAACTCGCATACGCGAAGACGTACTCGTCATAGGTGTCTTTCCATTGTGCGAGGACTGCACCAAGTCCGATGCCGCTGGCGTCCGTATGTACCTCTGGAGGCGCTGTGGGATCGTAGTGTCGAATAATCGGTGGCGAAGTAAGTAGGCGACGTAGTTACTCGAAGGCTCCGTCACAGGAAGTTGACCACGCGGAGATGCCGTCGGTAGCGGCGGTAAGCAAATTGGTCAGTGGTGTGACGACACTCGCAAAATTGCGCACAAAACGCCGAAAGTAAGAGCAGAGCCCTGTAAAGCTGCGGAGCGCCTTAAGAGTAGTGGGCACTGGAAACTTTGCGACCACGCGAAGCTTGGCTGGGTCAGGAAGGACACCTTCCTTCGATACAACGTGACCCAGTATTGTTAAGTTGCGAGCAGCAAAACGGTACTTTTTGATGTTCAATTGGAGGCCAGCAGAGGTGAGGCAGGTCAGTATCTCACGCAAGCGAACGAGGTGCGTCGGGAAATCTGACGAAAACACCGCGATATCATCAAGCTAGCACAGACATGTTTTCCACTTGTAGTTGCGAAGGATGGTGTCCATCATACGCTCGAAAGTAGCGGGTGCATTGCAGAGCCCGAATGGCATTACGGTAAGTTCGTACAAGCCATCGGGCATGATGAAAGCTGTCTTCTCAGAGTCATCTTCTGCCATCGGCACTTGCCGATGGCCGGAGCGAAGATGCAACGATGAGAAGTACTCCGCGTCTTGTAAGGAGTCGAGGGCGTCATCTATCCGAGGCGGCGGATAGACATCTTTACGAGTGACCTCATTGAGTCGCCGGTAATCCACATAGAAGCGTATTGACGCGTCCTTCTTGCGTACTAATACTACAGGAGACGCCCAAGGACTGTGGGAAGGGCGAATGACCCCGCGGTGTAGCATGTCGTCGACCTGCTCAATAATGATCTGTCGCTCGGCTGCCGGCACGCGGTATGGTCGCTGGCTTAAAGGAGGATGGGAACCAGTGTGGACCCTGTGAGTGACAGTTGCCGTCCGCCCCAGAGATGGTTGTTCACAACGGAACGACGAGCGAAAATGCTGAAGAAGCGCGAGGATTTGCAGGCGGCAGATCGGTGTCGACGACAGATTCAAGAACGCCTCACGACGACGACAACACTGATGATGACGTGCACAGCACGTCATCATCCTCATAACAGGCCGTGTCGTCGGAAGCATCGAGAATCTGAAGCGTGTCAAGGGCTGAACATGACCTAGTCATTTGCCGCGCAGTAACGTCATAGGGTAGTGAGACGGGTTACACACAAGCATCGAGGATAATCCAGATACAGTGGTGAGGACGGCAAATGGGAGAGGTAGGGCCTCACGACGTAGAAAAATAGGTGACGGTGTAAAAAGTATTGCAGCGTTTGGTGCGGTGGAGCAAGAGATGGGCACAAGCACGCACATTTCGGGTGGTATGTCTGTATCGGACACAATAGTGAGCTTGGAGGCTTTTTCTTCAGAGGGGTCAGGCAGCGGGGCATCGGCAAGCGGGAAAATCGCCACTTCGGCCCGCGCACAGTCGATGATGGTGAGACAAGAAGTCCCAGCCGAGAATGATGTCATGTGAACACGTAGACAAAACGAGAAATTCAACAACATAGACAATGCCGTCGATGACCAACTTTGCAATACATTGAGGAAGCGGGGCTATATGCTGCGCAGTCGCAGTGCGTAGAGGCATACCAGACAACGGCGTTGTGACCTTGTGGAAGTTACGACAAAGCTTTTCGTCGATAACAGAAACTGCAGCCCCAGTATCAATAAGCGCAATTGCGGCAGTTCCTTCGACCAAAACGTCCAATAAATTGCGTGGCGACTGTGCAGGCCTTGTAGAAGTCGCGAAGCTTGCGGTTCGTGCCAGCTGAACTGCAGCAGCTAGTTTCCCTCGCTCGGTGACTGGGGGCGACGTAAGGGGGAAAGTGAGCGACGACGTTGTGATGGTGAGCGATGGGTGCCGACAGGGCGTCGAGGAGTCGGCGAGAACTCTGGGTTGGGAAGCATCGCATGCCCGGTAGTGCCGTAGGAATAGCCATGTCCAGGCGTTGCGACAGTAGCGTTAACAGGTGTCATGCGACGATGGCAGAAACGTGCAAGCGAAGCATGCGCGCATGCGACATAGCCGGCGATACCGCAAGCGAAGCATACGGGCCGGTTGTCGCGTGTACGCCAAGGGGTGTGAACTGGGCGTCGAGACGGAATTGGGGACGACGCGGGAGGACGTGCAGCTTAAGGTCGCATTGGCGCTAGAAACGCGAATGTTGGCGGCGCAGGTCACGCGGAAACTTCCGCATAGATCAGAGGTGCAGCCACGGGAGGACAAGGTTAAACTAAAGGTAAAGACCCAGCAAGTTCTTCGCGAATGGCCAGCCTAATGGGAGCAGCCAGAGATGTGTCAGGCTGGGGAGGTAGATGTTTGAAAGGCAGCATAGACAGTTGGCGCGCCACCTCCTCACGAATGAAATATTTATTCTCAACAGAGCGATGCTGCTGGCGGGGAGTTGGACCGAAGCATGAGGCCCGAGAGAGAGTCGCCAGGTGCAACAGGACTGCGCGCAAGGACCCTGTGTCTACGCATCTGAACGAAATTCTGGAAAAGAGTGACGACAGCAGCGACAGAAGTAGGGTTTCGCGCCAGGGGCATTTGAAATGCGTCGTCCTGGATGCTCTTGAGTATGTGCTTCACCTTGTCCTCTTCACTCATGGTGGAAACGACGCGGGCGCAAATATCCACGACATCCTCTATGTAGCTGGTGTAAGTCTCGCCGGGCTGTTGAGCGCGCTGGCGTAGGCGCTGTTCAGCGCGGAGTTTTCGCAAGGCTGGGAGACAGAAGACAGGTTTGCAGTTCCCGCTCATGATTGTCGAACCAGAGGTTCTCTACGTGAGCAAGATAGAAGATGACGGTACGTAGCTTTGTCGGGTCATCCCACTTGTTCTCATCACTGACGCGCTCGTAGGTAGAGAGCCAATCTTCCAGGTCAGTCTCACCTGATCCGCTAAAAACAGGAGGTTCCGCTGCCGCTGGACGGCGCCGCACATGATAGGACCGGCGGATGCTCCAAGCGGATTGTTGGGAGCCTCGTTCATGGTAGCGGCTTCAGCAGTTGTCAAAGATCAGCTGCGGTGTTCCAGGGTGAGGTCGGGTAGTGCAGCAGCTCCACGAAATGTAATATGTGGATTTATTACAAGACACTAGGCACAGTCTAGTTTCACCGGCAGTACATGAACGCTGATCGCGCGCAACGCCGACACAAGAGCCGACATCTTCGTCCTCCTCTTCACTACAGCCGTAGCATTAAGAGAGGGAATATGGCGGTGTGGTTTAGACAGCAAACGGCCTTAAATAACATTCTGGTTTAGTTAAAGAGCGAGGAATGATAGTTGGGCATGTCACGTATAGTGTATGGCGAAGAAATCGTAGTCTGTTATAACTGAAGAATGGGTACTAAGACAACGGAAGTACAACCCGCGACGGCAGAGACAAGTTGTTGTCTCAAAATTAAAAAAAATTGTGGGCATAAGATGAGGTGAGCTTGTCGCAAGCTCGCCTTAATTGTAGAACGATGGCTGAGTCTTTCCTCCCGCAGAGGACATAATGCACATTACGATGATCATCATCACAGTGATAATTATGGCTCTAGCACTAGCTCAAGCTATGTTTACTATTTTTCAAGCATGAAATGATTTTAGCTGCCGTTGTTGACGACCTTCAAGCGACATTGAGCTAAAACCCAGAGCCATTAACCGGGCATCGGGCATCGTTGCGAGAACAAAACGAGATTATCTGTATAACCAGTCCTAACTTAAGAAAATGCGATTTACGCCCCCGCCCCCCGCCTTTTGCACAGGACTGCATTAAATGCGGTAGTAACTATCCAAACAAGTTACAAAACTATTGCTTCCGCATTCTTCCTTATGTTTGTTAACGGTATCTCTCAACCTATAACTTTAGTGCGCGGAAGTTTTATTTGTCACTGTCAATAGCGACGTTCAGAAGGCAGATACACTTCACCATATACTTCATTTCCATATTATATTGGCGCTGAGAGAGGGTTGCCTCTGACTTTTTAGTGCCAGCGGTCCGTGAGTACCGTGGCGCGGGTTTGGCGCCACCTCCTTCGAGAGATGGCGCCATGCTGGTTGACCAGGCCGGCAGCGTCCAGCGCACCGCGTAAGGTTGTGAGATGGTTGTGAGTAATCGTCGTAATTACTCCAACCAATCTGCTTTGCCGCTAGCTATTTCTGGACATCTACTCTAGATTACGGGAGAGCAAGATTTTTTTTTTTACTCAGTCCAAATTTTCTTTAAGATTAGCCTTTAGGTACTCGCTATGGTTCATGCAACAGTAAAAGAAGGTATCCCGCTAGGCATGAAACATAAAGACCGGGAAAGTGCTAACGAGTGTTTGAGACCTACGCTTGAACAGCGCATGAGTGCGTGTTGAGGGCGCTGTGGTCGTCGTCGTAGTCATATTTGGCAGCATCACTGGCGGTATCGCTGGCGGTATCGCTGGCGGTATCGCTGGCTGCATCGTTGGTGGCCCCCGGTCTGAAAAATAAAGCAGTACACCTAATGTAAAGGTCTGGGCTTGGGATTGGCGCCCATCACTACGCCCAAGTGTGCGGAAGTGAATTTCCGCAAAGTTCTTCGATGCGTACCCGACCATTCGTCGAATTATCGGTTTGGTCGATTACGTGTTTCTTATACTGCTCTCCATGTAAAAAAGCCGTCGGCAGTTCTACAAGCTTCTATATGAACAATGCAGTGCATAAGAACTTGAAGCTAAATCCATCTGATCAACACTATCGTTCACGATATCGTGCGAACAATACGAAGAATATTCTCTTTTGCGTCTGAAAGTTTAATATTCAGGGAACTCTTTTGTTGTTAAATTCATCACTAGAATTTTATATTGAAATTACACGCTTTTTGAACAGTTTGGAAGTAAGAAACCTTCCCTATATCCCGACTGCTGCTGGAACAAAAGCAGTCTTTTTGGTAGGGACAGTGATAGGGTAGGTTTAAGTGTTGTCGAAATATAATTCGCCAATGTCCATTTTTCTTGGCAGTAAAATGAACTTTATGAACGGGGCCTCAGCTGTGTAGAGGCAATGATCTGGTAAAAAACATAACGTATCCCTAGCACAAACAAACTAAACAACCCACATTTTTTAAAATTCACTATTTATACCCCTACTTCTAATGCTAATTAGGCTTAGTCATCACGAATAGAATTCAGTGTAAAGCTTTGCGTAGATAACTTGACTTTACTGTAATTTAAACACGTCCCCATTGTGTCCAGTCGAGTATACAACACCTGAATAACATGTTAGTGTTGCTGGATGCAAGATTATTTGATTGCGATAGCATTTATACAGACACTCAATGCGCATTTTCGCCGTCGCTGTCACCGTCATGTTCCGTATGGATTCAAAAGGCGATAACAACGTCGCTGCGCGCCCTATGTAGTACGTGCGAGTGAAAGCGTGCGAGAGGATAGCCGACAATCGCGGCTCAATCTCGAGCGCGCAAGGAACGAAAGCGGGGATCAAGCGCGCAAGCCATAGGGAGGGGGGGGGGGGGGGGACGGCGCTGTCATGCGACCGGAATTGCTTAGTGCGCCGCTGCGCGCTCCCTGTCTTGAAAACGATCAGCGTTGGCGCAGAGTCTAGACAGTCTAGCTGTGCCGAAGACTCGTACCTCTGTGCTTGCTGGGTTATGGCGGCTCAGTTTGCGTCGACGCGATAGACAGCACGAAGGTCACTTCGCTCAGCGCTTCTGCCGCGCTTCCTCGCGCCAGCCTTTTGATAGCGAGTGTCCGCCTTGATCGAGTGTGATGTGTTCAGGTTTGCTGTGCGCGTTAATTCCACGCCTATTAATTTAGTTAAGTGAATGCTTGCAAGCTTATACGCCCGACGAAACTACTATCCTAACTTCGTATGGCTGTCTACTAATTTCTTATCGCAATCGATGCTCCGCCTTCAGGCTGACACTGCAACATTTACCTGACCGAACAAATCAAATGCAGTTATTGCCATCAATAGATAGGAAGACGTCAAAGAAAAAGCGTAAGCGTGACCTCTTATGTAGTATTTTGTTGCTTATGAATATATTGATGTTACATTCATTCTCGTAGTTCAGCGATCCAATTTACTGCTACTGCATGAGGCTCAGGAATGGTTATAAAGATAGTGCTGACTAAGGTACCCAAGTAATGCAGCTTGTGTCTACATTTCCCTTGTGATGTGTCATGGCATCTAGCAATTTTTGATTGACAATCCATCTTAGCTCCGAGAAAGAAAGAGTAATTTGCAGTTTCACTTCATTAAAGTTTATCGTTTTCCGCAGTAGAAGTAAAGCGCAATTTTCTGCAAAAATTTTACCGAAACGCTCGCTTAATTGTGTCCAGAGTCGCTATGTGCTAACTAGTGATAGCCAGTCAGAAGAAACGCCATGATTTGCCATTATGTACGCTAAAAACCTTTCTTAAGTTAAATTGACTAAAGCGAAATCCTACAATGATTGCTGACTTTGCCCCTAAATTTCAGTAAAACGACAATTAGCACTACAACAGAACGCTCATTTACCGTAATAATATCCTCCTGCACAAACCTTCCATGGAGCGTGAAATAAAACCTCAACCTCAATAAACCTCGCCAGCCTAAAATAAAAAATGACTGAAGAAACTGTTACAGTGACAATATTCAAGCAATTTAACGGACGCTTGGACATCACGTCGACTATGTTCCAGGCGCGTTAGGGCATGCGCATAGGCCAAATTTCTAGTGTTCGTCTATTCATGATCTGAGAATGCCTGCCAAACGCACTTCAGCCAATTCTCATTCTTCTGATTATTTGAGTCTCATGATCCCGGATCCGCGGTCACTAGCTGCCCTAAGTAGATGTATTCCCGTACCATTTACAGTGCTTCGCTACCTATCGTAAACTGCTGTTCTCTTCCGAGACTGTTAAATATTAATTTTCTGCAGATTAATTTTTAGGGCCACCCTTTTGTTTTGGCTCTCCAGGTCAGTGAGCATGCAATGCAATTGCTCCCCTGTGGTACTAAGCAAGGCAATATCATCAGCGAATCACAAGGTATTAAGGTATTCTCCATTAACTCTTATCCCCATTTCTTCCGAATCCAGGTCTCTGAATACCTCCTGTAAGAACGCTGTGACTAACATTGGAAAGATGGCATCCCCCTGCCTGGTGCCTTTCTTTCTTGGCATTTTGTTGCTTTATTTATGGAGGACCGCGGTGGCTGAGGAGCCGTTATAGATATCTTTCAGTATGTTTACATACGGCTCGTCTACACCGTGATTCCGTAATGCCTCAATGACTGCTGAGGTTTCGACTGAATCAAACGCTTTCTTGTAATCAATAAACACTACATATAAAGGTCGGTTATATTCCGCACATATCTCTATCACCTGATTGATAGTGTGAATACGGTCTATTGTTGAATACCATTTACGATATCCTGCCTGGTCCTTTGGTTGACAGAAGTCTAAGGTGTTGCTGATTGTGTTAACGATTACCGTAGTAAATAGTTTCTAGGCAACGGACAGTAAGCTGATCGGTCTATAATTTTTCAAGTCTTTGGTGTCCCCTTTCTTATGGATTATGATTATGATGGCGCTGTTCCAAGATTCTGGTACGGTTGAGGTCATTAGGCATTGCGTATACACGGTGGCCAGTTTTTCTAGAACAATCTGCCCACGATCCTTCAACAAATCTGCTGTTACCTGATCCTTCCCAGCTGTTTTTCCACTTTGCATAGCTCCCAAGGCTCTCTTTACTTCTTTCGGCGTTACTTGTGGGATGTCAAATCCCTCTAAACTATTGTCTCTTCCATTATCACCGTGGGTGCCAATGGTGCTGTATAAATCTATAGAACTCCGCAGCCACTTGAACTGTCTCATTCATATTAGTAATGATACTGCCGGCTTTGTCTCTTAACGTATACATCTGAGCCTTCCCTATTCCTCGTTTCTTCTTCACTGCTTTTAGGCTTCCTCCGCTCCTGAGAGCATGTTAAATTCTATCCATATTATACTTCCTTATGACAGCTGTCTTACGCTTGTTTAGCAACTTGGAAAGCTCTGCCAGTTCTATTCTAGCTGTAGAGTTAGAGACTTTCATATATTGGCGTTTCTTAATCAGATCTTTCAACTCCTGCCATAGCTTACTGGTATCCTGTCTAACGGATTTACCACCGACTTCTATTGCACACTCCTTAATGATTCCCATACGATTATAGTTCATTGTTTGAACACGAAGGTCGTCTTCCTGAGTTAAAGAATAATATCTGTTCTGTAGCTTGATCCGGAATTTCTCTTTTTTCCTCTTACCGCTAACTAAATTGATCGGTTTCTTAAGTACCAATTTCTTCCGTTCCCTCCTCAAGTCTCAGCTAATTCGAGTTCTTATCATCATATGGTCACTGCAGCGCACCGTGCCGAGCACGTCGACATTAGTATGATGCCAGGGTTAGCGCAGAGAATGAAGTCTAGTTTTCTAGTCTCGCCATTCGGCTTCCTCCACGTCCACTTTCGCCTATCCTGCTTGCGAAAGAAGGTATTCATTATCCGCATATTCCATTCTGCAAGTTCTACTAATAACTCTCCCCTGATATTTCTAACCCTACGCCATACTGCCCCACTGACTTGTCTCCAGCGTTCTTCTTGCCTACACTGGCATTGAGGTCGCCCATCAGTATAGTGTATTTGTTTTGAATTTACCCATGGCCGATTCAACGTCTTCATGAAAGCTTTCTTCTTCATGGTCATCATGACTGGATGTAGGAGCGTAGGCTTGTACGATCTTCAATTTGTACCTTTTATTAAGTTTCACAACAAGACCTGCCACACTCTCGTTAATGCTTTAAAATTCCTGTATGTTACCAACTATATCCTTATTAATCAGGAATCCGACTCCTAGTTTTTGTCTCTCCGCTAAGCCCTGTTAGCACAGGACGTGCCCGCTTTTTAGCACTGTATATGCTTCTTTAATCCTCCTAACCTCAGTGAGCACTATTATATCCCATTTACTGCCCGCTAATTCCTCTAATAGCACTCCTATACCCGCCTCACTAGATAACGTTCTAGCGTTAAAAGTTGCCAAGATCGGATTCCAATGGCGGCCTGTTCGGTCCCAGATAGTCTTAGCACCCTCTGCTGCGTCACAGGTTTGACCGCCGCCGTGGTCAGTTGCTTCGCATCTGCTGGGGACTGAAGGCCGCGGTTTGATTGTTGTATTCATTTAGGAGGTTGTGGCCAAGTACTGCACCAGGGTGGCCAATCCTGCTCTGGTGAGGTAGTGCATTACCGGTTCTGGTCACCGGGATAAGGCCGCTCTCCAGGCCTGTTTATCCAATTTTATCAACGCGCGTATTTTTTTTTTTTGATCCAGTGGAAAATTGCGCCGCACCGGGATTCGAAGTTGGGTCCTCTTGCATGCGAGGCGGATGCTCTACCTCTACGCCACCGCTGCACTATATATACATGGGTTATGGTAAAATTTAGAGCTAGCATCGAGAAGCAACGAAGCGCAGGTGTGGTGCCTAGCCTCTCGCAACAGCGACAACGCACGAGGTTTCAGAGCAGTAGAGGCCTCTCAAGCGACTTTAAATTTGCCGATGGATTAGTTAGAGGCTAGCTGCTCGCTCATGGTTCATCACTTCCATAGCACGTGTTTCACGCAATTTCCGGCATGCTTTACAATGTCGGACCGGTGAACTTTAAAGTGGTAACCGCTTTCTGGCCCGAAGGCCACGTTTACTTGTTGCCTCCTCCGAGCGGAGGTTCTCTCATATAGCACTAAAAGCTAGCGTACAAACAGAGGCCTAATAGGACAACGAAGCTAGGAAAAAAGAAAATGTGCGAAAGTGCGAAGAGAGGAGTCCAGAGCTAGAAGGCAACAGGGAAATGAGACAGGCTCTGCCCGTCACCTTGATATTGGACGCGGGGAAGTATTTGCCGATAGCCGAATCTGCGCTGCTTCTTATCTTTCACCATAGAACCATATGCGTTAACAACGCCTTCTTGCGAGCTTGATGATGTTGGTGATTCAGAGTAGTAACTGAATATCAGCACTGGGACGGACCTTCCAGCTTCCCATTTGCAAGTTTGGTGCTGCCAGTCGCATGCGACTGCGTTTACACTTGAAGCGCGCCTATAGACAGAATTGAACACTGTGATCGACAGCCGACCCGCAGCTCGCGTAGCTTGCGCGCTCGCATTCACATGAAACTGAAAGAAAAATGCATTTCGACAACACAACGTGAGTAGAGGTGTTCATTTGGGTTACACATGAACGCGGTAATCTTAGAGATCAAGGTGCATTCGGCAAAAGTCAGCAAAGTAGCAGGACTTAGATGCTCTTTATTCTAAATTGCACTCGTTCAAATTCTTCACGTATTCACTCGTGAAAACAGCATAATGTGCAAATAAGAATATGACTTAGTAAGGACCTATAATATTGTTGCTAACATCGTTCGCAGAATAATCCCGATTTGAAACTGCTCAGATACGTGCTTCCTAAGACTACATTGTCTATTGGTTTGGCTCATACGCGTATTGACATTTGTGTTGAAGAGTAGTTGCGATGTATTCGCTCCAACATTTATGCTCTCGTTGCACCTCCTCCCATTTATATTTTTCTGTTATGACATAAATTATTAGGAATATTCAGCAATGCGTGGTTATCCTGGATTGCTATAGCTAATCGACTTTGTACGCGTTTATACGTGTTTTGTGCGCGTTTGTACCATAGGAACTGGTAGGCATTGCTTTAGCCTAACAATGATAAAACAAAAAAAACATTACAAGTTGGCGGAAAAGCGTTTTTCCTGATTGTCTGGGTTGGCTGTTGCGCGTATGTATGTTCTTCCAATATTTACTTTCGCTCTCTGTGTCGGTAGACTTTGCGAAACTTTCTTTTAGGACGGAAATAATAAAGGAACGTTGCACGGCGTGTTGATATCATTGCAGCACGAGAAGACATTTCCTAGTATACTTACGCGTGGATTCACTGCCAGCTGTCATGAAGAAGCGACAAATGCGCAGAAGGGTATGTTACTTCCAATGAGCACAGAAATGAAATTTTTGGTTTGAACATATTATGAGACATCGTCAACAGCACGACAGGCAAATAATGAGGCAACGTGCCTATATTCGATACAGTGCAAACGCAACATGTGAATGCAACAACGGAGCAAAAAACACGTCAGTAGTCGCATGTCAAACTTGTTGACATGCTATTGACGTGCAATGCAATGGAAACTAGTCGAAACAGAAAATGAATTTGCTCTCCCCCAAAAAATGTGCAACATCACGTTATACTCAGTGGTCAACATCGATGTACACTAGAAAAAATTCTATCAGCCTCGCCATCGCGTTGAGAAATGCTGCCTGAAACGTCCTTACGTTTTTTCATGCATCCGAATGCAATGCTACTGGCTGAGTCGGTCTTTAATATATTCAGTGTGCATGTAAACGGTTCGCTAAGAAATTTGGTTCTCTAATTTGCTCTCCGGAACACATTGCTGACCTATATTGTCGGCAATTCTGCTATATCTCTACAAACGCCTTGTCTTCCATTTAACTTGTGCCTAACTATGCTCCTTCACTTCCCTTAAATCTCTCTTTAGGGACTTTTCTTCGCTTTACAATTCTAGTACGCAAATTCTGAATAACGGAGAACAACAGAGAACCAAATACAGTGTTATTCGCATTTTCCAGTGTGTTTACCTCTTGTCTTTCCATCACAGCGGAAATCATTTTGGATGAGAACCCTTTGCATTTCCCTTCGGTAAAAATGAGCAAAAGGTAATTTCTGGAGATCATAAATTATGTTATGTATAAATCCCTTATTTAAAATATTTAGGACTCTGTGAATCCTGCCAAAATAACTTTCTTGAAGTTATAAAGAGCACTAGATTAACAAAAGAAAACGGGATAGAGTAGCCTCAGCGGTTATATAGCTAGATATTTTTCAGCAATATTCACAGGTTTGTGTCCTGGACAAAAAGGAATGCTGATCGCTGCAAAACACTATAAAAGTTTAGAATATCTTCCTAGACATGAACTTTCTCCTTCATGAAAAAAATTAAATGAGGGTAAAAAAGCGAATGCCATAATCTACGTCCTCTCATCGCTGCTTATGCAGGCTGAATTCTCATCACAAGTATGCTAGATCTAGTTTACAAATTTGGTAAGCTACTGAAAATTTCTGCTGCGTCAACAAGCGGGTGAGATTGCGCGTGTGCGACTCTTCATCGTCACTTGATGTAGCGAGAGGCAACGTCTTTCCAGTCCCAAGCTTTATCACACTGTGACCTGCAAAGGGAGAACACACATAGTTACTCTCAGGAAGTGGGATATATCGATTATAGTAGGCATGCACCATTTGTCTAAATTAGTGGGATTGCATTTACTAGCAAGAACAATTCCCTATATTGTGCATGGTTATCTGGAAGTCTTTTTATTGGTAGAATTGTGTGGTGTTAACCTTAATGCCACCACATGGTGAGAATCATGTAAAATTTCGTGTGAGGGCGTATAATAACTCTTGAGCTGTTTCATGAGCCTACAGAGGCTGATTTGTCTCAGCAAATCCGTGTTAAAAAAAGGCAATAGATATTAAGCATATATTTTATTTCAGATAGCTGAATAAGGCGAACGTGCAGATATTGTTACAAAGCTAATGGTTTACACTTAAATGAAGTGTTGGTGCTGCTAGAAACATTCGCACTACTTATCGTTCTCCTAAACCTGCAGGCACTGCTCTTGCTTACAACCTTGCTCGGCTGCTTCCATTAGCGAGACCTGGCAATTACACCAAAGCATGGTCACTCTTACGCAGTCACCTACTAGGGAGCTTAGACAAGTCGGTTCTTTGAAGCGCCTTGCAAGAGCATTCCTCTCGTGTAAGCAACGGGCCCGGTGGGGCGCTCCCTTAGCATTTTAAGTGCGTTAGCAGTTCTCCTCCTACCCGAAGAAACCCGTCCGCCCGTAACGTAAGACAAAAAGCGTGGCAACGGCGGCGAGCGAATAAACCTTCGAGCTGCCTTTCACTTCAACGCGAGTTAACCGGCGAGAACACAGCGCTCACGAATCTATCAGCACTGCGCACTCTGTCAACATCGCCCATCACTTTCAATATGGGGCCCCTGCCACTGTGCCACATACGCAGCCACCGCCAGAGTATGGCTGGTTTACGTGGCGAGAACACAACGCACATGAAGCTATCAGCACTATGCCCAATCTATCCTGACCACAGATTGCTTTCAAGAGAGAGCCCATGCGGCCGTCGTCCGCAACAGTTGGAGTTGCCGCAGCGCTGTTGTTTGTACTGGTCGCACCAAGTTTCATAGCATTGATAATGACACCAGCATTCGTGGAAATTAGCGTATGGGAGAACGCTTACGCTTACTTAGACAACTCTGAGATGACTTTCTGCCTGAATTCACTTTTAATGCGAAGCGCCACATGGGAAGCTGCCAGCAAGGTCATGAAATGTCTATTCAAATTTTCTTCTTCACTTTAAAAATCGAGTTCCTACTGGCACAATCATGCCACAAGTTTAACTAGGCATGATATTGTCTATAATGTTTCAAAACCATGAAGGTATAAGACTTGGATTCAATTTTGTGAGAAGTGTGAAGTGAGAAGGTAACATTTTACAGCGTAGCTCTTAAGCGCCCGTTCCTGCGGCGTGCGTCGGCGTTCTCCCTAGCAGCCGAGGAAAAGAACTCAGCGAAATGCAAAAGAGAATACGATGCGCAGCGACAGATGACGATAGCGGTGAGGGTGCAAGAAAAACGCGGAGAAGGGTGGTACAGCGGACGCATGAGGCAGAAAGTGGAAGAGAAAGTTGTAGGGGAAGCGTAAGAAGAAATGTGTGGTGCCGTGCAAGATGGGCGTTGCAGCGACAATGGTTACAACATGGCGCAAGAGTAGCGCGCGTCGTCTGCATGAAAAGAAAGCATTGCATGAGCGGAGGTCTGTCTGCGGTGAGTGTTCTGAATCGCGCCCATTTGTCACGAACGCACTGCCTCTCGCGATCTCCGTATCTTCGAGGCAGTCGCGCCACACGTTGCTCCATTTGCAGCGTTCCGCATCAGAAAACTTGCCCGCGCCAGCCAATACATCGGGCAATGAAAACAGGCATACAGCTGCGCTCAAACGTCGCAATAAGGAATATCATAATTGTCAGTGAAATATTTAGGAGTTTGAAAATAGCCAATCGGTATGATTATGCAGTAAGGTGAGTCACGTGAAGGTATAATTTGGTGGTCTTGGGTCTTGGGAACAGAAGGCCACGTCACCTGCAACACAGGCCGAAGTTGCACGCGCTATAGGCGCATCCACCGCGCAAATGGCGCGCATTAGGGGCAGAGGCGCATGCTCAATCATGCAATGACTGGACACAGCTGCTTCTGCTATCGCGGGGACTGCGAACGTTTCTCTGCCGCAAAAGGTGGGCGTCAGTCTTATGTCATGCGCCAGAAAAGTCAGTAATAGGCAGCGCTGCCCTAATGTAGCTAAACAATCTAAGCAAGAACCTTCAGATCAGTAACGCACAAATAAAGAGTCACTAAATAATGTTTCGCAACACAATTCCTCAAAGGAAAACTTCGCCATTTTCTTATTGCATGGACAAATATTGAAACGACAAAAAATGACTGAAAGATGTTGTGGGCAAGGAATAATTGAATATAATTTTGAAAGCCAATGAAACGTGTATCGCACATGTACGTCAACTGAACAATATGTACAACTATTATATAATGTAAAGTATAATAGCGCAACATAAAGCCCCTTTTGCAATCGAAAGCATAATTTCCTCTAGTGGAGCCGCAAATTGCATACCCCTCGAACAAAATGACAATGTGTTCGCGTCGGCAATGTCACTGCAATGTTTAACAACTGAATACTGGTAAGCGCTATTCCAAGAAGGAATAGAAGATTGACACAGAAGCATAGAACAAGCGCTAACTCGCAACTAAGTTTCATTCTGAAGGCTTCGCCTACTTAAGTGCACAGCAGACCAGGATCGCTCAAGCTCGCTGCCCATCAAGCCCACCAATGCATCATATCAAGAAGCGTATAGATTACAGCATCATCAGATGCGGTAATCTATACGCTATCAGCGATAACAGAAATAATGCTACACTTAACGGAGCTAAATTGAAATAACGAAAAAAGCTTTGAAAGTGTGCAGTGCTAGGGAGACATTCCTTGAATTACTAGATAGGTGTGTCGCAGCCAGCAATAATTTTTCTATTACCTGCCATTTACTATACTACCAATTCGCGACTACTCTCGTAAACGATCACTGATTCTAAACAAGACAGGTGCTCAACAGATATTCATAACAAAGCCCGGAAATCACATTGTTACGCAAATACTGTTCCGTAGCAGTATGAAGTTCACACCGGCAGCCCGTTCTTTTCTATGATACAATGTAGATTGCAAAAGACATCTAACAGCATACCCAGCCATTAACAATCGTAAAATTTTCACATTTATTTGGGAGACAGCCGTAAAATTAGCACAGGGCTAACTACCCGAACGAGTGGAACGATAATTTTAAGTGAGCAGCATGATAAAGTACATATGTCCAAGCTATATCCGCAGTAAATATCCCGAGTAGATATATCCCGTACATCTCCACTAATGATAAACTCAAAGCCCGTAGTGAGGAAGTCGATTGCACACTGCGCGCGTTCGCCAGCTTTTAAAATGGGCGAAAACCAGCGATTTCTTCTTTCCCGCCTCTAAATGCGTGTTCACGCGCATGCGCACCTACAATTTTGATCTCAGCCGACGGAGTTGTGCCATCAAATGCAACAATGACACATTTCGTGGAGTTCTTGTTTTCCTCACACATATGAGAGCAGTGGGATACAGAGACAGCTCCCTAAGAGATTTCTACAATCTCTGATAGGGTAAGGCTCGAGTAACCCCACGAGCCAGTCTTTTAGCCCATACTAGGTGCGAAAAGGTAAAACTTACCGAATGAGAGACAAATGCTGTCCGCTTCCGGAGGTGAGAGATACAGGCCTGGTTTGGCAAACAGTTGATAATAGCCCCTTGCCCGAACTGCCATACTTCAGTGATCAACATCGTTGTGCGGTGTCGCCTACCGAAGCTCTGCATGAATGACCTTAACGTTTTTCATGAAAGTTGATTCTTCATGGGTAGGTATCAGGGCCACAAGGACGTTGTCCACTGCGCCATGCAAGAAAAGATCAATTGGAAAATAATTATGTATAGGAGCAGCCAGCCAGGTGGCCAGCAAAGGAAACAAGCATCGACTGGCGGGCCTACCTCAATTACTGCTTCATATCCTCACTTACCACCTCCAGAACGTACATCTATGAACCTGGAACAGGACGTCGACATTAAAACGGCTCAAGGTGAGGGCAGCTTCATCACAGAGTTGCGATTGGCTCTGTGAGGCCAAGAGATCAACCAGAACAGGATCAGGAGCCGCGAAAGCAGCAGGGACGTCTGAACGGGATGGCGCTATCATGGCGCTCTCGCCAGCACCACGAGCTACTTCCTCGCGCGGAAGCAATCTACGTCAGCGTTCTTAATTGGAAGGGGCTCATAGTGTTGCTGCTGCTGATGATGATGCTTAAAGATAGGGCGCATAGCCACTGTACACCGGTGGATGGACCAATAATTTTAACCGGATGAATAGATAACAATCTGCCAATCAATCGTTCAATCAATCATTTACTGTGCCTAGGAACAAGCCATGAGATCTTAGTGCCGGCACACGTATACAATAAAGAATACAGCTGGAAAATATCAGTAAGAATTACAATGAGAAAAAAAGAACAATCCTGAAAAAAAGTGTACATACGGCAAGGCGCGAAGTTAATACAAAATCAAAAGGAGCAGAATGACAGTTAAGGGACATGTGAAAATATGACACAAGGCAAAGCTCGGAAACGAGCGATCACTATGTTGTGAAAAATAGCAAAATCATAAAAATAAGCGTTATAAAGATTCCGTATTCTGTGAATGGCTGAATGTTGGTGATGACAGCCAGGAAAACGGAAAGGGCAATGATACGTGGTGATCTTGCGCGGAATGTGGAACATACGTCTATACAAATGACGAGTTCGCGGCAGGTGAGGATTCCGTGAAGGTGTTTTAAAAGACAAAGAAAGTCATAACGATTACATTTGCAGGGAACTAAGGGCAATGACAATAATTCAAGAGTGCTAGAAAAAGGTCCTTTGTACATGTTACCAAAGCGGTGATAATATACGCTTAGAAATAGTTTCTGGGTCGAATGCATAGTGTCATTGTTGGATCTAGAAATGAAATTCCAGACGATCGGCAGACATCTGAGTTGAGGAGGTCGGTTTTTTATGCACTACTTGCATAAATGCACTGGAAATCTGAATCTTCTAGATAGCCGGAAGAGCCACGAGAGCGCATATCGTGCATTGCAAAGTATTTAGTGCGAGCTAAAAATATAATGTTGCATCAAAAAGTACAGTGAGATATCTGATCTCAGAAAGCTTGTGCTGTGATACGAAATCTAGAGAAAAGGATAAAGAAATGCTTGAGCTGTTGGTGGGAAAGTCAACCCACTGCCGCCCGATTCATGGTCAATCCCCCGTAGTGGGTTGTGCTATAACTAAAGGCTCCAAACCAAACCAAACCATGACTTTAGTTTTAGCAGCATTCAAAAGGAAGTTATTATCTTTGCACCATTCAGAAGAAGAAGACAGGTCAGACTTCAGTATGCGATCGTCATCGACAATATGGATTTCTTTAGATATCGGTGTCATCGGCATATGGAAGGAGTGAAGAATTCCGAATCTATTCTATTCTATTCATCCATTTATGATACCCTCACAGCCATTACGGCATTATAGAGGGTAGTGGTTACAAGCAAAACGGGTAAATTCAACAAACAGGACTATATACATATATATAAACACAAAACTGTTTAACATATGGCACCTAGATATACAATGTTAGCTATGGTGTTTGTGAGTACAGGTTGAACAATGTGAAGAAAAACGTACCTAGTTATACAGTGCCAGCTATGGAATTCTTGAATAACAGGTGATCTGCGATGGTGGCCATCGAAGCGGGAAGGCGATTCCACTCATTGGAAGCGCGTAGCAGAAAGAACGCAATAAAAAAGTAAAATAAGGAGTGGTCATAATAGCCATCCTTGAGCGACGCCGCTAGTTGTCATGTAAAAAATATTACCGCCCCTTCAAGTCCGTCAAGATGGTCGAACAGCGAAGCTGTGTTAGTTAGCGGAGTGTTACACCACGTAATCAAACTTCGTAAGCGTTCTATATTGTAAATTTTTTGCATCGTCATTCTTTCACCTCATTTTCGCTTTTGCGTTCTTCGTGTGGGGAGCATGCTTTAGGAGCCTGCACGAGCACGCAGCTCGGGGTCGGCGACGACGAGCCCGTTCACGAGCCAACTCTCGCTGACGCTCGCGGTAGGCAGCTTCTTCCTCAAAAGTACGCACTACTCGTTGTTTTCCCATAGTTGTAGCTGCGATGGAAGGCTCGGAACCACTAATGCAAAGTTGCGTATTTTGGGTGCAAGGCCCACCACGGTAGATGCGGGTGCTGCAATCGTTTTGACGATTGGTTGTATTGGTTTGGCAGTTACGTGGCTGTCGGCACTTTTTGCGGGCGCTAGAAGTGCAGGCAGCCACGCGCTTCTAGTATCGCGTTTGAATCACTGGGCGCTGTTCGTTGGCGGCAATGATTCGCGTATATGATAGCATTCTCACAGGGGGAGAGGGGCCACTCTAACGCCTTTCACCCTGTTGAGCTATTGTTCTCCCGCTAGGTCACGTGGGCCCTTTTTAGGGAAGTCTGACAACGACGGTACAGGGTGCGCATAAACAGCCTCGCTGTAAAAGATGTTTAGTAATTGACGTTAACATGATGATGATGATGGTGATGATGATGATGATGATGATGATGATGAAGTCTCAGTTATCACGAAGATAACTGCCCAAGAAATTGACAAGTGACGAGTCAACACCTCTGTGTGTAAGCTTAGTCAGTACCTGTGAGGGGCGGACTACATCAAACGCGATAATAATAATAATAATAATAATAATAATAATAATAATAATAATAATAATAATAATAATAATAATAATAATTGATTTCAAAAATAGTAATAGTAATGTTCTCTGAGCCATTTAGCTGACAAGGATTTCATGCTCTTACATGCTCTTCTTACGGCCATTGGCGTTTTCTTCCTTTCCGAAACCATAAACCTTATCCTTCTCGCGCGCATGTTGCTGAACTACAGACCATCATCGCAGTAGTATTCTCCTATTCGCTATCCCCGAATTAGTACGTGTTAAGCATAAAGCAGTCACTTGTTCCACTGAATGGTTAAGTATTCATTTCTGACGGTAAATGCACCTTATTCTTTTATACCCGCATAACCAAACACGTAGATATGAGCGCTACACGCTAACTCAACACAAAATCAGGCGTTTCTGGGCGTCAGAAGCTTGATTAAGAACTCGAGCGTTATAAAAAGAGTATTATGCCTTTCTTTAAACGTAACTGTTGCCGAACTCGCCTCTCCTTACGACATGCCTGCCCTTATGAAGTTTTGAATGATGCTCTAATAGGTTATGTTTGGAGGCGCAACTGATCTATTTCAGAATAAAGATTGCGTCCCGCTTCTTTGGGGAGATATATTATAGCTAAACATTCCTTGCCTCTTCACCAGGGCTTTTCTCACTGGATATATATACAGGCAACTTGGGTCACCAGTAATGTGCTGGCTGCGATCTTGTCGTGTAGACAACGTACGCCATTGGGTGTGATTTCGAAAAGACAACTTGCTGCTTTCTGGCTTAGCAGACAACTTGGGTCACTGAGTATATTACATGGGTATTTACAACTTCTCATGTGCCACTGTATAAGTTTGCATTCGCGACAACTCCTTCTAAATGAATGTATCGCTGTGAGACAAGTAAGAGACATTCAAGATTAAATGTACTTTTATATGCGCCTTACCTTTATGGGCATACTCCTCTCATGAAAATTCTTCCATCGACAACCGTCATAATTAGCACTCGTCCTCGTGATCCTCCGTCAAGCAAATAGCAATGAACTACAGGCGACAAGCCTGTGGACATGACATCCGCTAAGGTTGCTGCTGCGCTAACTCACCCAAGTTACGCATAATTTATATTCCAACAGTGTGTTATATCTGCGGGCTTTTAAAGCTATAGATTTTTGGCAGTTATACGTACGTACGTACGTACATACATACATACATACATACATACATACATACATACATACATACATACATACATACATACATACATACATACATGCATACATAGGATGTTCCACATCCACTGCCATGGTCGTGAGTTACGCCGTTAGCTAACACACCCAGGGCTAGTTTTTGTAGTCAGAAATAAATTACCCGAGGGTGACCCTCCTGCGGTGAATTAATGATTCTGGTGTTGAGCTGCTAAGAACAAGGTCGCGGGACCAAAGCCTGGCCGCGGCGGCTGCATTTGGATGCTTGCAAAATGCAAAGGCGCCCATGTCCCATGAATTGTGTGCACCATAAGGAACCCCTGATGAACAAAACTTCATTCGGAGTCTCCCACGACGGCGCGCCTCATATTCAGATAGTGTTTTCGGCACGTAAAACCCCAGAATTCGTTCATTCATACTCCACAAGGTCGATGGGTAAACGACATTACGGTAGCAGAATTCGTGAGAGCGTCGCACACGTAATGCGAAGATACGGATTAGTATTCCACCTACAGCCACTTGTATTTAAAGCGCAGCTCTCTAGCGCCCGTTCACGCGTTTCGCCTCACCGTCGGCCTGGCCGTTGTGCCTCGCCGTAACCAGCTACATAGCCGGGGCCAGCGCGCTGCTCTCGCTGCGCACGCTCATGGCGCCATCTTTCGCACACGGCGCTAGCCTTCCTCTCCCTTTGTACTCCAAGCCGGATCACGTGTTCTTGCCCATCCTCTCAATCCCATTCTCCGTGCAGCGCTTTCGCGGTGACTCTCGCTGCTACAGTCCACCCCGCCTTCGCCATCCCTACTCCCGCTGTCGCGGCACTGCCGCGGGGCCTGTGGTGGGCGCTCCTTGCCGCCTTACGCGTGATCCACGGCTCTCCGCTCCTCCGTCTTTGCGTCGCGTGGCTCTACGGCTCTCAGCCTTGTCGCTCACTTCCCCGTTTGCGGGGCACGTTCCTCGGTGGCATTTGTCGCCTCTGGCAATGCTTGCGCCTGGCTGTCCTTCTTCCTTGCCTCCACTCTTGCTCTATACCTCCCCTTACCTAGCGCAGTGCCGTTGTGGTGACTCGAAAGACAGACAGCGTTTCGTCCCCTTACTTCCACTTCCCACCCCAACCTTGTGCGGCCAGATTGAGGCCTGTCTGTGAGTGAGCGAGTGTGTGACCTCAATACTCCTGTTCTCCACCCGTTTCCACAAATCACCTCAGGAGAAACAATAAATAATAATTGCTGATTCCCGCCCCCCCCCTTGTCCGCGACGGCGACCCACTAGATGGGGCGTCGCCGGAGCGGCCTCTCGATAGCGGCGGATCGCGGTGTTTGCTGCCCAATCCGAAATGCAGAACTGCCTCCGTTCGGCACTGCGTGTTCTGTGTGTGGTTGCTTGTTGCTAAATTAGGGCTGTTATGCGCTCATTGTCGCATTACCAAGAACCGTAGTCATCCACCAATTTTATTTTCATGCAGTTTCAGTTGCATTTATTTATTATTCTCTTAATGAAATTAAGAACCGCTAATGCAAACAATTTCCTCTATGCTGCCCTTCGTGTCATAGTTTCGTGGTTTCTTGTGAACTAATAAAAAGTGAGTCCAACGGTTTCCTTTCTTGCAATATTACATATATAAATATACAATATTATTATATACAATAATGTCTATATATATATATATCTATATATATATATATATATATATATATATATATATATATATATATATATATATATATATATATATGCACGTTGTATCGAACCGCGAACAACCCCGTAACCACTTACAACACCAGCGTCATCTTCCTGCAGTTATCAGCGACGCCATGTAAAAAGTAACCACCCTTGATCATTATGTGCTCATGAAAAGCAAAGCCGGTCCCCCAGATTAACTTTATCCTCAGGTATTCAGCACTAACTCCTAACATATATCGCATCATCAAGAAACATCATACCATACTCTTTCAGAGAAACAAAATGTGCCAAATTGTTTCTGAACCCTCGAGTATGGTATACAGGTGGGCCACCAACCTAAGAGTCATGTCACGTCCTCCAAAATTACCTTAGCTAACTTCAAAAGCTGCGCACAGTAGAAAACACTTGACTTCGAAATCTGCCTCAGTATGAGTACCGCTAATGTTGCCAAGAGCAGCGTGTTTTCGTTTTCATTCAATATCAAAGGGGATTACGACTGCCACACTTGTAACCTTGCAGATCTCCTCCGATCCACCATTTACCGCCAACAATACGTCTGACAAGCGCAAACCCCATTTAGGCTAAGCTTTATTATTTTAATAATTAGCAGTCACATGTATAATCTATACCGCAGCTCCCTATCTCCAAACATATGAACCTACTAGGCAACCATTTCGAAAAATTAAAGGCTACGATTTTGAAATCAGGATTCCCTACTCACTACGACAGAGAAGCTTGCGAGTAAATTCTAATAGACAAGTTCAGCACACTTTGTAGCGGAATAGAAGAAGGCATACGTAGGCAGACGTGTATGCCGAACTAGCAAACGACATGTTTGCGAGATGGCCGACATGTTTGGTGCTGCAATGCATATTTTTCCTGTTTTATGCACAATATTATATAGCATGTTTAGGAAGCTATATATTCCGCATTATTTATTAGAGATTATTCGCGCCCTTCTGTTGTGTTGATGTTTATTACTTCACGCATACACGCAGGAAAATGTTTTACCGCAAATACTGAAGGTACAATCTCTGCAAAGAATGCAATGAAATGCACTTCGCGGACGTCACACTAACGCTTTCAGATAAGCAGGGAGGAGGGAGGGACGGCGGGCCGTTTATTGACTGTCTTCGTGGTCTCACAAAAGTTTCAGTAGCTTCAAACAAAGAATAAGAAAATAATCTGACAACTGCGACCCCTCGCACGCTCTGTTGACTGAACCTCTCGCAAACGTGGGTCACTCAGTATGCGCCATTGAGTGCGTGGGAAGGGGAGCAACCATTCTCAGCGTTCGCAGGCACGAACACGCCACGCGCGAACATCTTGACAGTGCTACTAGACGGTGCAGCGTGTCCATTAGGAAGAGCGAGAGAGGAGCCCCGTTTCCGCGTGCGCCTTTCTCGGCGTTCGCACGCACGGGCCCTCCCTTAATCCATTTTGGAGGCCACGAGCAGGCTTCACGGCAGCGGCACTAGGTTACGCCTTGTGCCCTTGGGACGCGCGAAAGAGGAGTCTCGCTGCATGCATGACTCGTTTAGACGGTGGCGGTGCATCGTGTCGCTTTATTGATTCCATGTTAACGCATTACCGTCGACAGCCATCATGAGATGGATTCTGCCACAATTTTCGGGGTTATTAAGTAGAGTAGCGACTCATTTTGCACAGGCCGGAACAAACTATTTACTAATTTCCGCAATAAGTCAAGGTAAAGGGGCACATAATACAAACAGCGATGCTACACAAACTTTTTCTTAGGTAGAGCGAGTGGTGGCAAATTCAGAAAGCAAACATTTTTTTTTTCCTTCCAGGTGAAGGCCCGACGGTCGGCTCGGTGTCAGAACTGGAATGCTAGACCACTTTGGGATCAATGTTCTCCTAACACATCTGCCGTAGGCGAGCTGTTCCAGTGTGCACGCGGGCGTCACTTGTTATCGTCTATTATTTTACGGATCGCTTTGATACGATTATAGCGTCCGCTGCAGTTTTCCGGCGCAAGACCGTACGTTACGTTGTATACCATCCAGCCGACTACGAATGTGTCCGTCAAGTCGTAGCCTATTAGACGGTAGGTTTCCACCATCTGCACAAAAACGAAATAACAATTTGTAATGTCGGTGCTTCAGGCTTTTATGTAGTTTTGTTTGAGAGACCTGAAAGGTTGGCTAATAAATACCTAAAGGTTAGCGGAAGGAGAATATTAGAAGTATTTATTGCAAATTGAGTCGTACACAATGAGTAAATTCGCATTTGTGTTGGTAATTATGAAACAGTTGATATTTTATGATATCGAAACAAAGCAACATATTTTGACAACCGAGTTTAGAGTCGGGTTACTCTGTTCCGTCTGATAGGCAAAGTAATCCCAATTATCCGAATCAAAACTACAATTAAGTTTTCGAAGCAATGCAAAAAAGAATGGCTAATGCAAGCTTTCTTTGAGGTTTCGCTGTGGAAGTCTATATGACAACTTGTGCTTTTTTTTTCTTGTCAGTTATTGCTTCTTGAAGTCTAGATATCTATGGTGGTTTTACTTTTACAGTAGAGCTCTTAGAACCTCGCTTGGTTTCTCTTGACGTCCGCAGCTACGCCCAGTTGGGAAAGAGAGCTTAGAGAGAGGGAAATCATTGTATAAAAATAGCATTGCGCAGTATAGCCACACGGAGACGGTGGCTGGAGCCTAGCGGGGGAAAGGGAGCGGCGCGGCGTGGACACAGGTGGTTTGACGTCAATGCTCACCCATAAAAATCCGCCCACTCGCTTCGGTGATCCTCTTTCTCGCAGTGGAAAGAAAAGGCGTTAATGTCTAATTGAACGCCACAGAGTAGTCGTTCGAGTTATAAACTCCTCGCGGGAAAATGAGCGCGTTGAGATGCTTGGCACGTTTTGATTTCGTCTTACCGAGGCGCAGTCAAAACTCGGGCGAGTGACTGCGCGGAAAATAAACGCTGGGAAAAATTTATGCGTGGCTCACCTATCGCGAACACCAGAGACCAGCGGATCTGGAAGAAGCCCAGCCAAAGCTGGACTAATGGCACGCTAGGAGAGCCACGCGTAATTTCAGGCTACAAGCAGCGATATTTCCCTTGTAAAGGGTAATTTCGCACGCGTTTCCGACACAAAAGGCTTCCAGGTGCTTTTTCTTTCCCACAATTTCTTTTTTTCAGCAAGCATTTAATAAGTGTTCTCGGAAAGCTTGTCTAACAGCAGCAAATCTTCCCTGGAAAGCTTGTTTGCAACTGGCCTTTCAAGATGTCGAGAAGCTATTTGCGCAGTTCATTTACTAAAGATTAGTGATCTTGTCTTTAATACTGATCCCACTTGTCCTTAATAGTTGGCTGTGTTTTTTGACTAGGCCGTGCTAGCAAGGTACCTCATTGTGATGAAATAAATATTGCTGGTATAAAATATGTGTGATTAGATATATGCGATATATGTGATATTTCTTGCGATAAATATATGTGACATCTTTCAATTGGAATCGATATTCGATACTTAATAATCGTATTTGATTCGTACTTTAAGAAGCTGATATTCGCCCACTTCTAACAAAAAGTCATAAACCTAGAAAATGTCCAAATAGGAAGGTATTAGGTTTCACTGAGAAGATATGTCATAAATTAAGGCGAAAAATGCTGTCATTACTTCAGGAATGTGGTAGCCGATTCACAGGATGCTTTACGACACGGCCTAAGTATGGCATAACGATATTAAGTCCACCACGCTAATATTAAGCAATCACTTTACACCTGACAGGAGAATAAAACATAATAATGAGAATAAATATTCTTTTTTCAGACAGCTTCATAACGTGAACGTGCTGTCTTGAATTCAGATTATCTGCGAGACTAAATTTTTTTTATATATAAAAGCAGCCATTCAGGCACTTTCAGGATATTCGTATCTTTCCTAAATATTATAACTTCTATTTATGTTTTATGTTCATTTAGCGAATTGCTCTTCACGAGACTTCACAATCCGTAAATTAAGTAAAGTTATTGTTAACGAAATTTGTTCGCTTTGGTTTTACACTATTCTTAGCATAATGGTAAGCTTTACCGACCAGTGCGTGTGACGAAGAAAATCCCAGTACCATCCTTATTGCCTAGGTAAACTTGTAAACTTGATGTATCGCTGTGCTCTGGGCAATCATCTCTTCTTCTATAAATATTCTAAACATGAGGCAAACTATTTGATTGCAATAGTTTGTGTATTTGCAGCGGACTACATACGCAAACGTTTCCATCAAATCACTGCATAGGCTGCCAAATGACACCGCACTTAGACTTTATACAGACCTGAACTTCTTGAGAATTTTTATCAGAGTAAAAATCTGAGTTATACAATGTTTTCATTTTTACTCGAAACATTTCAAAACGCGACATGAAAGATTCCCTCCATTGCGTCATCCCAGATGAATTATCGGCCACGGTAGACATCATGTCAAAGAAAAACCAGTGAAATCAATTTATCTGCCTAAACTAATTAAATTAATTACTAGTTACAAATTTTACAACACACATTTATATTGCACATTGGACAGTTTAATTGAATTACTGTAAAAGTAATTCACTGATGAAAAACAATGATGCCAAATTATTTGTTGAATTTACCTCATTACGCACTCAGGCACCGCGAATAGCGGCTCTCCATCGGACCATTCTGTGACGTCAAACTGCCGCCTAAATGAAGCTGATATAGCGGATATGTCAGCACATGAGATAAATTAGATCAATTCCTCCTTCAGATTGCGAATGAAGGCATAGTCATTTCTGTAACAGGGGCAAGCCACGCCGTTTATCACGTTGTATGACGAAGGTTTGTATTCCACCGCGATATTACGTCGCACGTGGTTTGCACCCCAAGTAATACCACCTAGATAGCACAAGGCCTGTTCACTCCCGTCCATGACGTCGTGCTACTGGCCCGACTACCATAGGATCTAATGGGTATGCTCCCGAGTAAGCCGCGGTGACTGTGACGTCACCCGTTTCGTCATGGCAGCCTTGAAAATAGATATCTCAGGCCATTAGCATGACGTCATTGATCGGAGTGAACAGGCCTTGTGCTATCCACGTTGTGTGGCCCCAAGCCGTGCTTATGGTGCAACATGAGCAACCCGGTAAATGGACTCCATTTCGTGAACAGTGTGACGTCACAGGGCGTTCTGAAAGCGAAGTGCGAGACGTAGGCAAAATATTTCCCTCGGGTCATGGCATCTGCTGGGTGGTATTTGTCTGAGAACGCGATTTTCCTGCCTCAAACTACCCGTCAGCGTTACGTTGAGAAGTTCATCGCCTTCGGTGAGCAATACGCTGGTGTTTTCCTCATAGGCGGCTGGAAGAACGATCCGAAGTGCTGGCCGAACGTGCATTTGGGCGACATATATGCGTGCCTCGTGAACGCGCTTGGACGCTACACTGTACGGGAGAAATGAAGTCGTACCATTCGCTTAGGCTGTATGGCCTTGCCATGAAAGCACATGTGCGGACAATTGGTTGAGCTCAATGAGCACTAAAGGGGTGCAGACGATCGACCTTTACGATCGCGATCAAGTAGCTCGATCACGATTGAATGTATTAAGATAGAGGGAAATTGCGATAGGAAATGCCCGAGGTAGACTAGTCGATGCAGCAGCCGGTTTAAATGCCTGTTTTTTACAGTACGAAACCATTGTTCACGTTGTTCGCACTGATACACTGATCACGTTGTTCGTCTAATACAACGTGGGACGTAGCGAGCTGCCTACGTGTAATGTGCACCGCATCTGTACCGGCGGTTATCTCCTGCGTTCGCGCTATAAGTTAACATCATCCAGTACGAGAAGAAGCAAAAAAAAAAAATATAGCTAGGTAATAGCCACATAGCTTGAGTTTCGAAAAAGAAAGAGCGCTAGCGAACTCCCTGGATTGTGCCAGGGCATGACGGCTGCCATTTGTGGTGGCGCGTTGCCAGCACCCACGCTTGTCACCGCTTCTCATCCTTAGGGAAACGAAAAAAAAAATTTATCCCACCGCCTTTATTCGTTCAATTTACACATCACAATTCGCAACAACTTGCCGGGCCGCGCATGCACGTGAACGCGCGCACAGGAAGAGCGACCGCGATACATAAACATGTCAACGTGTGATAACGCTCGTGAGGAGTGCTTTTTGACCAACGAACACTCCAGCGTGTACCCGAAGATCACGTGACCAACTCGCCCTGACGTAGCCGGGAGAGGTCTACAGAATGCATGATTTGACGTCAAGTGTTTCGGTCTACATGGCCAGTGTGGACTGGGAACACTGTAATATACTGTTACGACTATTCCTTCCAACTTTCCCAGATAAGTGAGTCGCAAAGTTGGAAACTATGGAGGTTGTGATTGCGATCAGCGTATTAGCGAATTAATTGCTTTGCTTTTTCTTGGGAGTTATGTCTGCCACGGCAAAACATCCATCTGTAGTAATGAAATACTAGTACTGTTTGTAGGCTTTTCTTTTTGATTTTTGAAATAAAAATGTAGCAAGAATATAAGAAATGTAAATTTTTGATGAATTTACGTAAGCGGTCACATATAGTCTACCTACTCCAAATTATTAAGCAAGATCTGATGCTCCACTTTGTCCACGTAATCTTTTTTTTTCAGTTTTGTTCTGTTCCTTTATAGCTTGTTGGTTACCGGTCCGATTCATATGCACGCACTCAATACCATTCAAAAATACATTATATTGACGGAACGCACGCGTTTCGTCTAAAATGGACAGTTCAAGCAGGCGACGGCATAATAATAATAATAATTGTTATTATTATTGATAATAATAATCAATCATTCCATTAGTCACTTATATAACGGACCAGGGAATGTCCCTAGTGTCTGAGTGCTATTTTAATAATAACAATAGTGATGAATTACGATGATCACGTTTTTCTGCTTTCCTGTGTAGCCTTGAAAATCTGAATATGGAAAACAGCACCAGCTTGTTTAGGTTTACACGGCAAACGACTAACTATAAAGGAGCGCCGTAAGTGTACAACGCTTGTCTCACATGCCCTGCTTTGTCGAGCTAGTGCCACAAATATAAGGCGACGTCTTTTATTTATGTGCCTTTTCCTGGCCTATTGTCTTCGAGATCGACCCATCGGAGAAAGCACCGTTGCCCCATTAGCGTGACATGAAGTTCGGCGGGACGCATCCAGATATACACGGGGGCGCTTCGCTGTTAGCGCTTTGAGCATACGTCACCTAACAATACGTGATGACTGCAGTGAACTGATAAAAATTCGGAAGACGCTTAAACTTCACCTTTAAGAGTGGAAAGCAATAGCGTTCCAAGATACCTGACTGTTTCTCACGCTTCCCGGCAACGCTCGCGGCAACCGCTATGGACGAAGGCGGGCTTTCTAGACGAAACGCGGCCTCTTGCGTGGATAGCGATGGATGGATGGATGGATAGATGGGTAGATGTTATGAGCGTCCCCTTTGGAACGGGGCGGTGGGATGCGCCACCAAGCTTTTGCTATTATACTGCTTAATGTCCTACCCAAGTAAAGAAAAAAAAGAACGATGCAGCGGTGGCGAGCGCCATCTGGCAGTCTTTGAAGGAAGCGGGCGCGCCGCTCCGTGGACTCTGATATATTTAAGCGCCGGCGTGCACAAATGGCGGACGCCGTCCCCGGTCTGTGTATTGTCGAAACGCTGGAAAAGGGTTTGTTTGAGTTCTCGCGTAACAGAATTGTGTTTTCTCGTATATTAAAATTGCAGTCCGAGAGCTATCATGTCTGTAGGTTGTGTGTAAGTGGTAGTTTAAGATCGTGCTGCGTATTTTAGCTTAATAAGTTCAATTAGTTCAGTGAATATCTTGCGTCACATGAACGACCTGGGTACTTGTGGTGTGAAACTATTTTTGCCGAAACAATGTCCTACGCCGGACGCCGACGCCGCCACGGGATTTTCTGCGAGACGGGCTCCTTAACGCTGTCGCGTTAATATATTGCCCTCGAATGCTACATTATTGCACGAAACGAGCACAGCGTTGTTATTGCAGGTGCACAGCGCGATTTTCTCCTGCGGTGTAACAGCCACTGAGCCACACAGTGTCGTTTTCCACTTTTCTCGAGCACTTTTCTTGTGCGTTCAGCTGGCTTTTCGATCATTATTTTAGCACAACTGCTCCGTAACTCAGCTAATGCTGTAGTTATTTACTTGCATATCTAGCATTGGCTACAAATAAAAAGCACGCATTTCTGCACAATTAAACTAAAGTAGCAAGTCTGGCACTCTAATTCACCGCATGAAGAAATACTTATCGGCTTTGTTTTCGATTATCTATGAAATGCTTAACTGTTACCGACTTCAGTTATGCAAGCTATGTGACTATTACAGAGCGAATGAGCAAGGTTGACAACTTTCACACATGGCTATTTTTATGGCAAACAAAAGTAGAAATCTACAAATTTAACTCAGAGTAGTCTTTGCGAGGTTACTTGTACGTCATTGATGCGACAAAGATCCATTCTTTATCAGCCGCAAATATGTTTTCTGCTGAAAGTAATGGGTGCGACTTCTTGCCATTTGACATTTTGCCATTTTTCTCTGACAAAGAATTCAAAAACCAAAAGTGCCACAGTTAACTTACTATGCGATAGCTTTTTTTCCGTAGCGGGATTAGAACGGCATAATTAACGGACACTTCAAGCAGAGATAAAGCTCGTCCCGTATCATTCGAAAAATTAAACCCATGATAACATATCAATCTCGGGACTTACATGAACAGTTCAGGATTTTTCTTCTACTACTAAGTGATGTTAACGCCACCTCGTTCATGTTTCGTGGTTTCGCAACACTCCGGTACAATCAGCACATTGCGGCAAAAAGTTGCTGAAGCACTGCATTCATGGCTCGATGCGACCCCTTCGTTTCCTTATAACGATGGCAAATGGCTTTTATGATCTGCTTGAAGCGCTCAGCGGCCAATACATGCAATTGATTGTGGCGAAGTGGGGGTGTCACGATCACATATCGTGCGCTCGACACATGCAGTCGCTGATCTTGTAATGCGAAACAATCAAAACGCAAAAACTGCGCCACAATGCCAAATGCTTCTGTACATACTCCGAAGAATGCTTACAGCCATAAAGTACTGCGGTAATCCACAGAAGAAACAGTTTTTAGAGAATATGCATTAGGTACGTGCATGCAGCAGAATAAGCGAGGAGCCATCCACACTATACAGAGTTCTGCCAGTAGCCTCGGCGCGGCCAGCCAGCTAGATCTCCCTGCCAATACCAAGCCTCTCATCAAAGAGTGATTTTTTTGGTAACAGAAGGGGAATTTACTCTCTACAGATTTATCCGAATTGCGTTCTTTTTTTTTCTTCCTTTAGCGCATGTTTAAGCAAATCGAAATAACTCACCTTGTGTCGTATTGTTAGAGGCGTTTCGAATGATATTATTGCATTGGTTGTGTCTCGGCTAACGGCGAATGCACATCTGTCACCACCGATGTAGTGTATGGAAGCACCAGTTGAGTCCTGTTCGAACAGATGTCGTCCGCATGTCTGAAAGCGCGATGTGCGGGTGCTTTTACGTGTGGTCTTATATTGGTAAGCAGTCGGGAGCAGAGCCGCAACATGTGCAGCTGTGATGGACACATTTATGCGTTCTTGAAAAAAAATCTGCGTTTTATTTGCACTGAACTTCGATTCAAGCATGCAAATAACATGCTACATTGTTTTCCATATGACTCGCGTCTTTAGAGTGTGATCTAAAGAACCTATGCCAAAGAGACCTTAAGGGCCGACTTACGCTCAATTCGCAAGGGTTTCCCTGTGCCTTCCGCGTGCGTGCGGACGTGCAGAAACTGCGGATGTTGCAGGCACATGCAGATTATTAAGTTTACAATGCTCGTGCGGATCCAGTGTAAATGGAAATTTGTAGGCCTCTGTATTGTAGGCCTCTGCATTGTAGGCGACGGCGCTATGTTGCCTTCAGTATATCGTGCGCTTACCGTTCCTTGCAAATTTGAGCCCTACCATGGCAAATAACCATGAGTGCCTAACATTATGGGAGCGCCAAATCCAAAACGAGCCTGGACTGCCCGATTTGATCCGCGTTATGTTGTGCTGCTTGCTCGTTTTCGTGAAAGCAAGAAAGAACTAAAATCAGTCATGGCATAGTTCCAGCTCACGTTGACGGGGAAGCATTAATGCAGATTCGTCATTACTGAGATCAGCTTTTGATCGTGCTATGGGCCTAAATAAACGGCGTTCAGCAGGGAGTTTGTTTCTCATTTCAACCTAGCAGATGACGCTAGGTCATTAGCGTTAAAGATGAGGAACAGAAACGCTCAAGTTTTCAACGCACCATCAATTTCATTCTAAGCTCTAACCCGACACACGACAACGGGATAATAAAACGTTCACATCTCTGCACGACTCTCCAGATTTCCCAAAAAGTCGACGCATGCGCAGTACGGCTCTTCCTTCACACAAACCTAAATGTCTCTATTGCCTCCGCCACAAGCCAGGGCAGCTGCGGGGGCAACATTTTCTTTTCGCCCTCCTATCCGACTCTCGGCCTCTGACGATGGCGCACGTACTCGAGCGCAACATTGGAACGCACTGCACGCTCTCGACCTACACGGCAAGCACATCGACAGATCACGCAGTGATGCGTGATTACGGTGTGATCCATGGGATCAATGAATGCGTTGAAAAAGTGGATCTTCGCGAAGAGGCTAACGCTTCGTAACTTGCAAGCTTTTCCCAACAAAGATCACTTTAGTTCTTGCTTTACTTGTTGACTTCGATATTATTTTTATCCACGTGTTTTTACAATGACTGGTTTGTATGTCGCATTTGACCTGTTAAACTGTAACTATTAATAAATGGAAAATGATACATCCACCCAGTCATAGCGATTGCTACAAAGGTAAACCATACGGCTTCCACGAAAGAAGAGCCTCGTATAGTTGAAGAATTCCTCCTCGTCTGGGACTCGAATCCCGGACTATCGCCTTTTCGGGCAGCTGTTATACCATCTGAGCTAATCAGGCGGCTAGCAGATGGCAGGTCGAAGTAGAATTTATCGATAACTCCAAGCAAACGGAAGTATTAATTACTTCCCTCCACGTTTGGGTTTTCCGCAGAACAATTACGCCAAACTATATATACCTTCCATTATGGCATGGGACTGATTATGATGCGCAGCGTTATGAAGGACTCCGGAATGATTTTTTCCCACTGCGGCTTTTTAACGTGCACGTAATCTACGTAGACGAACTTTTTTTGCATTTCAGAGCCATTCAAGTGTGCCCGCCGTGGCTAGGGTCGAATCCACGTCCTCCATCTCCATGTCATAGCCACTAAGCTACCGTGATTGGTATTAGAGTTCTTGCAAAAAAGTAGTAGTTATCGTTTACTATATTACATTCCGTTGCATTCACAAGTACTAAGGCATTCCTGCTGTTCATGGGGACATCTAGATAAAGCAATGAGCGTATGTAATGAATATTTGTAACTACTCTTATGGGTTTATCGGTGGAGTTCGAGCTGAGATAGTGCATACATTTCTGCGCGGCACACTTCATGTCGAAAGTTTATCGTGGTGAAGTTGAGCTCATGGTAACGCCTATAATCAAGAGTCACAACATATTTTTTCTCAAATGTTTCAGTCTCTTGTGCTTCTTACGCGCAATGCATCTGCGCAATATCAGATTCACGGAGGATTGCGAGACCTGCCACTGTTTATATGAGTCCTGTGCGCCGAGTGAAGCGAATAAGCGAAATTTTATGCTCGTCTTCCTCTGTACTGTAGGTTGACTTCGAATCAATGATTATATGGGCGATGAGGTCACGGCTAACGTTACACTCAGCCTTAAACACTGCTGTAGTCTAGTTTAAGGGACACTTATGAGCAACAATAATTCAGTGTGGCGAAAGATTCATGAGAATGTAGGCATTCATATGGAGAAAAATGTTGATTATAAGTGCTGGAAACAAAGTTTTGTTTTGCCACTATGAGCGCGAACGGTGGAACGCCGGTACGTCCACTCGACGTGAAGGACTCCAAACATGCGGCCATCCCTTGGCACCCTTTGTTGAGAAATGTTTGTCGAAGTCCACAAGCTGAGCCTTTGATTTTCTTCGTGATGAAATGTAATCCTTGTTCATTGGCGAAATATATCCAAGGCTACCTATCTCCAAATCGGGTTGCGTCACGGGATTTTGTAGACCATCTTTCCTTATTTCCTCTATTCCGAATTACCAATACTTCGCGCACGGTTTTTAGTATCTAGGAATTGTTTTTGAGATTCACAGGTTAACTTAGAATATCCCTTCAGTGTCGTTACGTAATATCCTCTTTAAGGGCCTTTAGCGGTATCCTAAATAAATAAATAAATAAATAAATAATGACGACCATGCTTATTCCCACTCTTTTCGTTGTGCAGGTCAGTAACTACTATGTACCCTCTTTACGGGACAATGATGTAACGGTGATGGTGCTTCCAAGTCCAAACTTTCTCTCTGTACTGATTATTGAGTGCTATGATGTATTTAAGCTATTGCTACTAACATCGGGCGATGTCGAGCTTAACCCCTGCCCGACGTCAGACTCAGAATCTGATACTCGTCCTAATAACGACCTTCTGAAACGAATTCTGAAAGAACAATCTAAAACCAACAAAACGTTAAAAGAACTAGTAACTAACTTGAAGAATGTTGAGTGAACAGCTGATAACATGGAAGCTAGGTTTGCCGCAATTGAAAACGACATGGAACTACTGAAGTATTGCGAAGAGAAGTTGGCCGAATGTGAAAATAAATATGACACCACGAAATATCAAATTCAAGATCTTGCATTGAAAGTGGACGATTTAGAAAATAGAAGTCGGCGGAACAAATTGATTATTTACGGCGTAACGGAAAAACCTAACGAAGATATAGTTTCACTCGAAAACATAGTCAGAGAAAACATTTAAAAAAAAAAAACGCTAAGCATTGAAGTGAAAACCCTTGGAGGAACTCGCAGCATAGGTACCCGCACAAGTAACCGAGACCGCCCGATCATCCTTACATTGTTTGATTACGCCGAAAAAAACTAAATCTTATCTTGCTGCTACAAACTGAAAGGCACACCATTAACAGTTTCCGAAGATTTTTCTAAGAGAACGCGCACGCACTTGTGGCATTCAGCGGTAAATGAAAGTGGAAACGGAGCAAAAGTTACGCTAACATACGACAGACTGAGAATCGCTGAAAAAGTGTTGACTTGGACACCAGTCAAGAATATTAGGACTGAATTACCGCAGAAAGCAAGTCTTTCAAAACAGTCCCTTTCCACTTCGACTTCGCTGAAATACTCTAAATACAAGAAAGTTTCAAAATGAAAGCCCAGTACCAAACTCCACGAATCCTTTCGCTAAATGCCCGAAGTATAATAAATAAATTTGATCAAATAGAGAACCTAGACCTGTCTTATCAACCTCATATTTTAGTAATAACAGAAACATGGCTTAACCCTGGTGTACGTGATTCTGAAGTTATTCCTCCTTCATACAAACTGTTCCATAAGGACAGAGGATCAGAGGTGGTGGTGTCGCGATAGCAATTAAAAATAATATAAAGTCCTTAGAACTTGATGCATTCCCGACCATGAAAGCTTATGGTGCAAAATAATGTACTGTAACAAAAACATAACTGTAGGGGGCATTTATCGACCCCTAAACGCAGCACCCGACTTCAACGATCAAATTCATGATTAGCTTTAAAACATACTGACACGTGTACTTATCTTTATCGCGCGACCACGTTTCGCCTTCTAACAAATGTTATCGCACAGCGCGGGACGCGCCTGCATGTATCCGAAGTTTCTGGAAAGTTATCGATGCTTCTACCCGGCTGTCTGTTGTCGCCGAACCTTGTGTTATCTGATTTCATCGCGTGACGCGAATGGTGTAGAACATTGTGGAAGGCATGCGGGTCTCAGCGATTGTTCTGGAACATTCGACGACTGCTGTATAAAAGCCGACGCGCTTGACCCGCTGATCAGATTTTCGACGATCGCCGACTGTGTTCGCAGCTATCGTTGTGCTATAAGTCTAGCCTGTCTTGTGGGCACAGGTTCGCCCAATAAAATGTAGTTTTTGTGGTTTACAGTGTTGCTACTGCGTTATTCAACGTCACCACCACGTGGCAATAGTAATTATACATCAAAACGTATTATTGCAGGGGATTGTAATCTTCCCCGAATAGACTACAACAAACGCTCGCATGACGGCCGTTATGTGGCTAGTTCAGAGTCACTGCTAGACGTGGTGTTTACCTTTTCACTGAACCAAATGGTAACTGATAAGATCCGTATCACTTCAACATCATCATCTTTACTTGACTTGGTTCTTATAAGTAGTACTTTAGAAGGATCTTCCGTGTCCATCGAGAATGGCATTTCAGACCACAAAGCACTTATTCTAACCTGTCCCATTTCAACGACGTGAAAATACAAAAAACCGCAACCTACATACTTTCATGATTACACACGTGAAAATGATCCTGCTGTACTAGGTACTGCTGTACTAGTGAACTAACAAATGTGCAAGAACTGTGGACGCGTTTTAGAAATATTGTTAAGTACTGCGAAGACACCTTCATTCCAAATAAAAAGAAACGCATTAACCGAGAATACCCGTGGATAACACGCGAAATAATCCAACTAAAAGTAAAATAAGACGACGGCGGAAAAGGGGAACCAAGTGCACGTTCGACGACCTTATCGGTACATCCAAGCAAACAATATGGGAAGCAGAAGCCAGTTTCTTTAACACTACATTACCTTCCTTTATAGCGCATGACCCTCACAAATTCTGGCGATATTTGTCAGATGAACGAAAAAAAAAATAACGCGAATCAAAATCTCGAATCATGTTATTCAGGATCCTGAACACATTGCTAAAGGTATGAATAATTTCTTTCAAACAGTTTTTACGAAACATGCTACAAATGCAGCTTTAACACCTTACGATGTCAAAATGCCAATGGGAGAATTAACTGTAAGTGAAGAGGGCATACTGTCTCTATTGCATAAGCTCGATCTTCAAAAATCTACCGGCTCCGAACAGATTTCTACCTCATTCTTAAGTCGATACGCAAGCTGGACATCGAAGTATCTATTTAAAATATTCACTCTTTCTCTTCAAACATCAGCTTTACCAGACGAGTGGCACAAGGCTGCAATAATTCCAACACATAAATCGGGCTTGAAATTAGATTTAAATAACTACCACCCAGTGTCATTAACAAACTCATGCTGCAAAATAATGGAACACAGATAGTATTTAAGTCCATAATAACTCACCTAGAAACAAACGAAATTCTATATAAACAACAACACGGTTTCAGATCAAGCCTGTCAACTATAACCCAACTTGCTGCGTTAACTCATGACATAGCTAACCTACTTAATAATGATGGCCAATTAGATGCAGTTTTTTCATACTTTTCTAAAGCGTTTGACGTAGTTCCGCCCCAGGATTTACTCACAAAATTATCGGCATTTGGTATTAGTAATAAAATAATATCTTGGATCAAGAGTTTTCCAACAAATCCTAAACAGAGCGTTGCAATCGATAATCATCTTTCACAACCACTCGATGTCTACTCCGGAGTACCTCAAGGATCAGTTCTGGCACCACTTTTGTTCTTGATGTGCATTAACGACATCCAGTTTTCCATTAAAAACTCAATTCAGATGCGCGTGTTTGCTGGTGACTGTGTCGTGTACACAGTCGTACACAACTCAGAAGACCAGATAGAACTTCACAATTCACTGCAAACAATTTACTCTTGACGCAACACTTGGGGCATGAAACTGAACACATCAAAAACACATTGCATGTCTTTCACAAATAAGAAACTCCCGCTTAACATTACATATTCGATCGGAAGGTCAATAATCAGCAAAAGCGAGCAGGTAAAATACCTAGGCATTAAACTCACATCTAACCTTAACTGGGAGCCTCGTATTGCGACCATATGTCAAAAAGCTATAGGCAAACTATCCTTTTTAAAAAGCACACTGCGCGCAGCACCACCACACCTCAAACTAAATGCGTACAAAACACTAATGAGACCATGCCTAGAATACGCTGATCTAATCTGGAGCCCTCACCAAAAATGTCTTATAAATAAAATAGAACGCATACAAAAATTTGGAATTAGGTTTGTATATTCGGATTACAAAAGGCAGTCCAATATCTCAGGTCTGCTAGCAATGGCAAACCTAAAATCCCTCTCGCAAAAAAGAGCAATGTCGTGACTAAAATTCCTCTATCAATTATACCATGGTCATTTCCAGATAACACGTTCTCATTACCTGTAAGATCCTCCAAAACGCTCAACCAGACTAAATCGTTCCAAAACAATCTATCTTCCCCCAAGTCGTGTTAATGTTCACTAACATTCCCTTTTTCCGTCGTCCATTTTCCAGCGGAACAAGTTAACTGACGATATTGTGTGTTGCAATAACATCGACTCTTTTGTTAACCGCATTCAGTGTATTGACATTTCACCATGAATGTTTTTACCATTGCATTTCTGTACCACTCCTGCACGGGCCGTGAAGGGCCTGCAGTATATTCAAATAAGATAAAATAGAATAAATAAATCACGTTGGTTCTGCCCTAAATCACTAAGTTCACCATGAACGAGAAGAAAGGGGGTTAACCGAGGGGCCCGATTTTTATTAGTCATATCATAAGAAGCCAACAAACACTGACACCAAGGACAACATAGGGGAAATTACTTGTGCTAAATAAATTAAAATAATGAAAACGATAAATTGATGGAAATTAAAGTGGGAGTGTTAGCCAGCGCCATCACTCACAGACCTCGGCGGCGGACGTGGAACGTCCTCTTTGCCGCAGGCGTCACGAGAACGGGATCTTTTGGGTGAAGGCAACTGGTTGAACGTCCGCCGCCGAGGTCTGTGAGTGGTGGCGCTGGCTAATACTCCCAGGGTTCTACTAGGACACAAAAATACCAAGAAAGTGGATGGAGAAACAGCGCCGTGTTAGCTCAATTGGTAGAGCATCGCACGCGAAATGCGAAGGTTGTGGGTTCGTTTCGCACCTGTGGCAAGTAGTTTTTTTCATCCACTTTAATTTCCATCAATTTATCGTTTCATTATTTTCATTTATTAAGCACAAGTAATTTCCCCTATGTTGTCCTTGGTGTCAGTGTTTGTTGGCTTCTTATGATATAAGTTCACCATGGTAATATACAGACTTAAAACTAGATCGTGAGTTTAAACATCTATACCAACAAGGCCATAGTGTAGATTATTTCAAAAGCATAATTTCAAGCATTTGGCAAAAACAGAATAATAATTTATTGTCGAAATCTCAGCGGTAATACCTCAGTATGATGTGACCTATTTCCACGCATTGTGGCGCTAATGCGTCTTTCTGGCTCATGAGCACTTTTCTAGAGATACTTGGCGCATATGTCGAGGATTTTTGACAAACATCTCGCAGTATTTAAGAAAGCAATGTAAAAATATGGGGATGTCACTTCGAGCAGGTGTTCGAGCTGAAGTTAATCATATTTTATTTTACGGCCTATTGTGCCTTGCGAAGCCTGTTTCATGCGTAAGAGTAGCCTTTTCCAATCCCGAAACCGTTTATACTAATACACCTGAGCTTACCATTCCTATAAAGGAAGAGGCATGCGCGAAGCAGCTTGGTGACGGTTAAGGATAGGTGCTGTTCTATGATGTGTGAAAAGCATAACCGCTCGCTAGCGTATTGCAACGCAAACCATGCCTTTTGCTGCCACTCACCGTGGTAAACCACAAAGCCTGGTGCAATGTACACGCCATTTGGGACAGGGTGGGTCCATTCAGCGTCGGGAAATACATGTCATGGAAGACGTCGAGACGCAGGCTCAGTGACAGGATGTATTCGACGTTCGGATTTGATACCTGTAATATGGCACTCACTGCGCCGAACTGAAAAAAAGATGAATACACAACGAAGACTGCTCATGCGAGGCACGAGCACTATAAAAGGGAAATTTGCGCATGCCTTAAAGTCTATTCATTGGACATCGTCAGCATCATAATCAGCGTAATCCTATTTTCCGTGCCAGGACGCAGGCCTCTCCCTGCGATTCCCAATTACCCCTGTCTTGCGCTAGCTGATTCCTACTTGTGCCTGCAAACTTTCTTACACCACCCCACCTAATTTTCTGCTGTCCTCGACTTGGCTTCCCTTCCTCTGACACTCATTCTGTAACTCGGATGTTCTACCGATTATCCACCCTACACATTATATTGCATGCCCAGTTCCATTTCTTTCTCTCATTGTCAAGCAGAATATCGGGTATCTCTATTTGTTCTATGATCCACACCAATCTCTTCCTGCCTCCTAGATTACGCCAAAAATGTTTCCTTTCATGGCCCTTTGCCTAGTCCTTTACTTGTTCTCTAGCTTCTATGTCAACCTCCAAATTTCTGTCGTAAATGTTAGCACCGGTAGAATACAATGATTGCAGAATTTCCTTTGCAACGATAGTGATAAGCTCACAATAGGGATCTGTTAATGGCTGCCATATGCACTCTAACACAATTTTATACTTCTCTAAAATTCATTCCTATTGCCAGTGTCCCCTGCGAGTAATTGACCGAGATAAACGTACTCCTGTACTATACACGCTCTGGAACCTTGACTGGCGTTTCTTAAGTCTTGCTTCCTTGTGGGTTATTGAACAATATGTTTGTCCTCTGCATATTAGTCTTAAACCTCACTATTACACTTAGTCAGTTAAAGTCCTGAATCGTTTGTCGTGATGCGCCCCCAGTGTTGCTGAACAAGACAATGTCATCTGTAAACCAAGGGTTGCTGAGATATTACCATACGCGGCAACAGGTGTAGTACTTAGCAATGCAAAGGCGATTCTCTGTGAAGTACCGATGGTCGCAAGGGGACACCCATCAGATGTATTATTCTGTGCCATGAAAGTGAAGCCCTTGCGACGCATTGTGACTGCATTTGTCCACCCAGTGTTTAGCCATCATTCCTCTGTGGTCTACTGTCGTACGGCAGAAGTCATTCGCAGTGATTAAGTGAATGAGAAGCATTTCTAGAAGTAAGCGAGGCCACAGTATTTATGTGATGGACGAAGGCTAGGTTGTGCGTGAGAATTTGCGCGGGCCTTCGAATTTAGCTGCGATTCGATTGGTTGGTTGGTTGGTTCAACGACGGTCGCTCGGATATCGCGTTCTATATGCCACGGCTCCTCCAGGCATATCTAGGGAAATGAGAGTTCTTGCGCATAGTCGTCAAAAAGAGACCTTTCGGGTCTCTTGTATTCGTCCGCAGGAACTGTTCGATATAGATGGCCTTTTCCCAAATTGCGGTCTCTTGTTTCAGTGTGAGACAGTGCCTCTCGCTCGCCGGTTCCCGCATATCTGCCGTCGTTGCGTAACTACTTCGCCCTATCCAGATGTTCGAAACACCTCTGTAAGGCCCCTTCGGGTGCCTCGATGCCGCAGCGGCGGTAGCAGGATTTCCTATAAACAAAGTAGAGCTATACGTGAACGTCAGCCTCTTCCACCAGACCGCCCAAGTAAACGGACATTATCACCTACATTTTCTTTATATTGACATAAATGCTCATGTCATCAGTCGCGCTTCGCGCTAGTGAGCACATCGTCTTGTCCACGCTACTCGGTACGTTGACTATTCGGCCGACGATTACAAACTGGTCACCGTGCATAAAACATTTCACCCGAAAGAACGAGATTCTGGCGTTGCACCAGGCGCTCGGTAATGTTGTTTAGGGGCGCCAGCTGCGAGGGCCTCTATAGGTACGAGAATCCATCGCGTCGAAAGCCACGGGACCGGATCTCCATTTCAACGCCGCTTCATCTTGGTGGCTCGTTCAACGGCCGTCCGCTTCGCAGGTGCTTGGTTTTTGGCAGCTTGTCACTTCTTTTGTTGCTCACGCTGCCTGATGAGGTGCTGTTTCGCGACCACTTGTTGCCGTTCTTCTTGCTCGAGCTACATGTACACGTGTAGGATTAGGGTGCCGTGGTCTCGAAGTCAGGCCTCACACAAAAAGCGTCGCGCTCTAACATGCGCGGCCGGTGCGTCTCGAAACGGGTAGCTGGCCCAGGCTACCTGGGCGTCAAACCATGGCTAAGCTGTCCCCTGCTGTCATTCGAACTTTCTTGACCGGGGTTGCTTCCTTTATTGGGAAGCACGAGGTCGGGCGGTTCATCTAGTAGAACAGAATTTATTTACATGGGAAAGCAAACTTATTTAAATACGAAGGCATACTCGTACTGCCCGAGGTACAGATCACTTTACACTTTAACTGGCTGCGCGTTGCTACACCATTCTCGGGAGCATAAGCTACTTGTCAGAAGGCGCTACAAAATTTTCGGTAATAAACACACCTCATACAGAGAATGTCTCTTAAACGTGCTCCTTTTCTCTACATCACTCACTAGGAAAACTGGTCATGTCATCATCGGCCAATCAGAAAAGTCCTAGTCTTCGCTTTATCCCGCCCACGTGGTACCACCCAACCGCCGGACTGCACCTCTGACGTTGCGCCTTCGCTATCACATATGGCGCGATGATAAGGTAACAGGGAGGCAGCAGTCGATGTCGTTGTCACTATCGGTCGGACATTTCCGTCCTTACCGCAGTTAGCTGAGCTAAGGCCTAAGGGTCGTTTTCCCTTTCGCAGAATTGGGCAGTTCCAGACACATCGAAGAGACGTTGACCACACACGTTTACAAGCTTTCGTCTAGGCCAAATAGTTAGAATGCTGGTTGTATCTCTGTCTCCACAGCCCCTGCGCATTGTGTTTGGCTAAGAGTCCGAATGTACAAGGGCTCGACCCGTCGCTTTGCCTCCTGCCTCACATACCTTGCCGCTTCGGTACGCGCCGCATACCGTTGCCATCTTTGCAAAGCCTTTGCACTCTTACACTACTCTTCCGTTTGATACTTTCGAGAGTCTATAGTTTTATCTGGAACTAGAGGCCTGCGAGTAACATAGTGGACGTAGCGCAACCAAGAGATTTGTATCCCTGGCACGAGCACCTGTATAGCAAATAGGGCAAACCTCCGAGCCAACAACGGTAAACGAGCGGATGCATGGCGCTTGCGCCCACGCTATACAGAACTTTAACGCGCCATGTTCATTTGTGCAGCCATGTTTGCTCACGTTACCGCGGCCACTATTGAGCTCCTTCTGATCGGCGTTTCTTCGTGTGCGACAACCGCAACGGTGGCAGCAGGGCGGTACAGAGAACCACTATTTCGGCCAATGCGGTGAGCGGTAGTGAGTGTGTAGAAAACATAAGATTTTAGTCAAAGATGCCGAGGCACTGTAAGTATACTCCTCGTTTATCCATTTCATCTACGCTATAGTTAGGCCCCGTACACTGGGGCCAGTTTCCCTTCCCTGCCAGTCAGTGATGGCGCCGCTGTCGGAAATTGCGCTTCACGCCGACCGCCAAGTGTGCTGCTTTCCTTAAAAATTGACGTTGCTGCCGATTCCGAGTCCGAGCCTCATGAATGTTTGTTGCCCAAAATTTAGTGAAATGTGGAATAACATGAACCAAGAATTAGCACTTTATAATAATGTGAATATGGAGATACCGACCGTGGGATTCACGAGCAACAACTGGGTTTATGGCGAAGTTAGTTGTGGATACGTACTCGCTGTGTGCGACTTCACGACAATTTATTAAAGCTTTCTTAAAGCAATGTTCTTATGAACACCTGAACTAATCAGTATTCGTGTAGTCGGTGCACCGTACCTGCAGTTTCTTTCAAAAGAGAGCCTGCAGTTTCCTGGAAGTTCTGAAATTACTGCACTCTTGATGTGTATTCCTACACATTTACTACATATTCCTACACATTCCAAGAGAAATAAAAATCACACAAACTTTCTTTAAAAAGGAGGTGGAGCCAACTTGTGGCAGAGAACGACCTAACCGCGGTGATACTATGCCTTCCGAGAGAGGGCGGCGTGACGATTCGTCTGCAGACGCTGTGATGGGCACATTGTGCACATGGCTCCGCGTACGCATGGCGGCAAGAGTTTAGCAACATTGGGCGTACGGTAGGTTCATTGATAGGAAGCAGACTAAAACATTCAGATAGAGAAATTTGTTTTGAGGTGGCCCATACTACAAAAGACATGTTATATACCTTTGTATACACAAAGCTTAGAAGTAGCATTAGATCCAGTGATTTCAAGTGCTATAGTATAACGAATCAGAAAAAAGCATATCTTTCCGACGGTTTGACCGTGGTCTAGCCTTGATCAGGGAATACTGCTAACAGAACAGATCACTTTAACTGTTTCTTGTGTTCTTGAATGAAGGACGGAGTGAGGCAGCAACGTCAGAAAACTGTTTTCTCATTCTGCGTCCTGTCATTGATGCACAATGTTTTTGTTTCTCCCTCTCGTCTCAAACGTAAACCTTTAATGAAAGGCTTTCGAGGACATCATGAATAATAATGCGTGGTTCATGACGACACCGTTGGCAATGACAAACCAAGTTTTCGGTGCCCTAAGGGTTATATGGCCTTCGAATTGATTGGCAAGATAACTGCTGGGAGTACCCTAGAACTAGTTGGCGTTCTAGAGACGCCACTGATTAGCACGGGACAATTTGTTGTCTGAGGTGTTCCGCGAAACACCTAAATATATCTATGTGGCCTTTCCAGTGCATTATCACAGAATAAAGCTGTATCGTCCTGTGATTTTACCACGTCGCTCAGACGCCTCCTTCGTGATCTCTGGACATTTTCCAATGTAATGTACTTTGAACTATTTTTTCCGAGTGCTCGCCTAACAAATCTACAGGCTTCGTATACGGGGGCTTAAAGAGCTTTGAAGCTGAGTGCTTAAACCACAAGGCCAAAAACGTGACAGCCACCTACCATATCTGGCTCGTCACGTTGAGGGAGGCAGGTCTCGTTCCAAGCAGAAGATGGGTAAACTTCAAGCAGCCCTTCATCAGTGATCGTCAGGATGATTACAAGCATGATGTCTTGCACACTGCAAACGAATTGGCGCTTTCAGCTCTATGGCTATAGTGCAGCATTGCTCTGGCGCCGGTGCGAAATTACACTTCTATAATAAAGGTACAAAGCTTTACCTCTGCCGCCTTTAGTGGCATGCAGAGGCTGCGATATTCAGAATACGGCTTTTCGTTCGCGGTTTGCGTAACATGATAAAGTCAGTACAGTTAGAATAGTGACCAACCGTGGCCGATTGGTCATGGAAATTACGCAGCTCAAATACACATAGAATTGAAATGTGTCTGAAGCGAACCTTTCTTAAAGCGGTTAACTAAAGGGGCTGCAACCGTTGATCTATGCACAGCGCTTTGCAGCATAGCGGTTATACACCTGCCCAGAAAGACGCCGAGACTTTCTCTACGCGGCCCACGTAATATCGCATAAGGTAATCTTAGAGATCGGTCCACTTTGCTATGACGCGTTCTATGGGATTGGTCCACATTATTAATATACTATTCTTAGGATTGACCAATTTCGCAAAAAACCATCTCACGGAAAAAAGGCAAGATCACCCTCAGAAAAAAACGTCATGAAAGTTTTGTTTTAATAAAACATTGATTGTAGTGACTACAATTAGGCAGCGTTTGTTGTTTGACTGCGTACTTCGGTAGAGAACAAAGGCGGCCTGCGGCACATTACTAAGGGTACTTGGGGGGAGGGGGGGGGGCTACATATAGTCCGATATGTATCAGTACCATCTTGTTTTTGAAAGATTGCGAAATGCGTCCAGGTCACCAGGGTAGGGCTACGTATAAGGGAATTGTTGTATCTCTGCCACCCTGTTTTTGAACTATTGCGCAATATGTTCAGGGCACCAGGGTGGGGCTACATATAAGCCGAATTGTTGTGTGCCACCCGATCTTGAACTATTCCGCAAAGCATCGAGGGCACAAGGATTGGGATATATATAAGCCGAATTGTACCTGGGCCGTCCTACTTTCGAACTATTCCGCAAAGCATCCAGAGCACCAGGGTTGGGCTACTATAAGCAGAATTGATTTGTCTGTGTCATTTGCTTTTTGATCTATTCCTGAAGGCGTCCGGGCACCACGGTGGGGCTACATATAGGCCGAATTATTGTAACTGGGCCATCCTATTTTTTTCAACTATTTCGCAAAGCCTCCAGGGCACCAGCGCACAACTACCAGTCTCACAAATGCATGGAGAGTTTGAGAGAGTTCTTTATTGTGCATAATAATAAGGTTACAAATGGGAATTATACATAAGTACAGAGGAAGGACCCATAGTCAACAGACTGTACAGGGGACCTCCCATTACAAATGAGTAGGATATGTAAATACAAAGCAGCTATATGCAAACAAGCAAAGACACCATATTAAGTTAGTCACTCGCTAACACTGTAAAATATTTAATGACACTAAGCACTTATAAAAATAATGATAACGATCAAATTGTTTAATTGAGTGCAAATATTTACGAAGGTTTGATTTAAATGTGAAAAAATGAGAGAGTGTCTTAATATGACACGGTAATGAGTTCCAAAGTAGTTTGGCCGAAAAATTAGTAGTAAAGTTACCATAATTACTTCAAGCTTTTGGTAGTAAATAGCTGTTGGTAGAAGCGAAACGGCTAGACGTGGAATATGGATACTGGCAGTTAGTAAATATAGGGAATGGGAGCTTTCCGTTAACAGATTTATAAACTTGTATTTCCAAGTGAATAGTTATTTAGTTTCTGTAACGACAAATTGCCGTTAGATCTGAGCAATGGAGATGATCCCGATGTATAGCTGCTACGTGTAATGATGCGAATTGTTTGATTTTGGATATGCTATATCTGGGTTAAATGTGTGGGATACGTGTTTCCCCGTGATGATACGGATTAATTAATATGCGTGTGAATAAAAGCAAAGTAGAGAGAGATGAGTGTCTTCACGTTAAAGGAATTGTGAACTTTAATTAATATTAAGCTATGCACTAGGCATTAACTAAGCATTAAGCATTATTAAACTTTGTCGATTTCAAATGTAGATACAGATCACTTGTACCTGACAGAGTTCTAAAAGCAATAGGGTGACGTGATCTTGGCTTGTAATGCAAAAGAATAGTCAGTTGGGCGAGTTGGGCGAGCAATTGGGTGATAAAACTGAAACAAAATCCCTTTGTTTTAGGAGCAATGCGCAGTACTACAATTTTTGCCTTTCAAAGCTAAAGCAATTAAGAAATAATGACTGTTTCTGCATTTAATATTGTCACAGACAAAGCCACAAGAGACTTCGGTCGACGCTATAGATCTCTTTATATATCGTTGTCCTGGCACCTTCGTCGTTCTCTTCTTCTGAGAGCCACCCAACATGCCTAGCATGTGGCACCGAATCGCACCGAGTGGCTGTCAGTTGTGTCGAGGCCGTGGCATTAACCCCCTCCCTAGAAGCATCGTCTCGATGCGGAACATTGATGCACTGGAGATTGCCACGGGGTACTGTTAAGAGAGATGTAGATGGTGAGAGAGGTGTGGGACTTTGCGTCCAGCGGGAGTGGTATAACTTCAATCTAGAGACGTGAACGGCATCGGACAGGCGTGAGCGTCGGGGATGGCGAGCGGTGCCTTCTCCTTCAGGAATCACTTCGTATGTGACGTCGCCTAGTCGTTGAACGATCCTATAAGGTCCAAAGTAGCGGCGCAAAAGTTTCCCCGACCGACCACGCTGGCGAATCAGTGTCCACACCCATACTCGGTTGGCGTCGTTGTGTTGTTGGTAGCGGATACGCATTCGCGCGAGCTGGCGTGCCTCTTCGGCGCATCGAGCGAATTCGGCAGCATCATTGACAACATTAGAATAGTAGGTGGGTAAGAGCATTGCGTCCAACGCTGTGACAGCTTCCCGGCCGTGCACCAAGCGAAAATGGGTGAAGCCGGTAGTTTCTTGAACGGCAGTATTATATGCAAACGTAACATATGGGAGAACGTCGTCCCAGGTTTTGTGGTCGACGTCAACATACATGGAAATCATATCAGCGATCGTTTTGTTTAGTTTTTCTGTGAGCCCTTCCGTCTGGGGATGGTAAGCAGTGGCTTTGCGGTGAACGGTACCACTGAGAAGCATGATATCTTCTGTGAGCTGCGCTGTAAATGCTCTGCCCCGGTCGGTTATAACCACTTTTGGAGCACCGTGGCGGAGTACGATACCATGTACAAAGCAGGTCGCAATATCATTAGCAGTGCCTCGTGGGAGAGCTCGGGTTTCAACGTAACGTGTAAGTTAGTCTGTGGCAACAGCAATCCAACGGTTACCAGCCCTCGACGTGGGGAATGGTCCATGGAAATCTATGCCAACCTGCTGAAAAGGGATCCGCGGAGGATCCACGGGATGGAGAAGTCCAGCGGGACGCACGGGTGGTGTCTTGCGTCTCTGGTAGTCGCGGCATGTCTTCACGTATTGCTTTACGTCACGTCGAAGGTTAGGCCAGAAGTACTTTTGGCGTATGCGTGAAAACGTTCGTGCAAATCCCAAGTGGCCCGAAGATAGCTCGTCGTGAGAGGCCTGCAGGATGTCGTCACGTAGTGAAGAAGGCACTACAAGGAGGCAGGCGGTTGCAGTCGAGTGAAAACCCAATATGTAGAGAACGCCGTCGCGGAGAAAAAACGAGGATAACTTGCGGATGAACAAAGGAGGCGGCTCTGGTAGACGGTTCTCAAGGTAGTCGATGAGAGGCCGGAGTTCTGAATCATCGCGCTGTTGCTTGCTGATGTCTGATACTGAGGTAATTGACAGAAATGCGTCCTCTTCATCAAACTCGCGTGACGACGGTTGAAGTGGAGCACGTGACAGGCAGTCGGCGTAGGCGTGTTTACGCCCGGACTTGAACACTATCGTCATATCGTATTCTTGCGAGCGAAGACTCCCGCGTGCAAGACGGCCAGATGGATCCTTCAGATTGGCGAGCCAGCACAATGAATGGTGATCTGTCACAACTCGAAACGATCGGCCGTACAAATATAGTAGGAACTTAGCAATTGCCCACACAACGGCCAAGCATTCCTCCTCCGTAGTGGAATAGTTACTTTCAGCTGGAGACAAAGTGCGGCTTGCTTACGCAATAACGCGTTCGGCTCCATGTTGCCACTGTACGAGGATGGCACCAAGGCCAGCGTTGCTGGCATCCGTGTGCAACTCGGTGTCACTGTCTTCGTCAAAGTGTCCTAGAACAGGAGGTGTGCGCAGACGATTCTGGAGTTCACAGAAGGCCTCTTGTTGGTCCTGCTCCCAGACAAACGGAACATTATCCTTAGTCAGCCACTGCAAGGGTTCGGCTATCCGTGAAAAGTTTGCCATGAAGCGTCGATAATATGCGCAAAGCCCTAGAAAACAGCGGAGTTCGTGTTTGTTCGAAGGTGTTGGAAACGAAGCAACAGCAATGGTTTTGTCGGGGTCTGGTCGAATGCCCTCGTAGCTGACGACATGGCCTAAAAATTTGAGTTCGTCATACCCGAAATGGCATTTTTCAGGCTTTAAAGACAGGCCAGCAGTACGAATTGCGTCAAGAACTGCTTGTAAGCGCTTGAGGTGCTGCTCAAAAGTTTCTGAAAACACAACGATATCATCTAAATAGACAAGGCATGACTGCCACTTGAGACCTGATAGAACCGTGTCCATCATGCGCTGAAAAGTAGCAGGCGCAGCGCACAATCCGAAAGGAAGGACATTGAATTCGTAAAGTCCGTCAGGCGTAATAAATGCGGTTTTCTCACGGTCACGCTCATCAACCTCAATTTGCCAGTAGCCGCTGCGAAGGTCCATCGACGAGAAGTATCGAGCATGTCGAAGGCGGTCCAAAGAATCGTCGATGCGGGGAAGGGGATAAACGTCCTTCTTCGTAACGTTGTTAAGCTTGCGATAGTCAACGCAAAAACGCAGTGTGCCGTCTTTCTTTTTCACCAGAACCACAGGCGACGCCCATGGGCTAGTCGAGGGCTGTATGATACCGTCAGTAAACATATGTTGGACTTGATTTCAGATGGCGTCTTGCTCTTTACGAGAAACATGGTAGGCACGTTGGCGCACGGGTCTTTCATTGGGATTTGTAATAATTCTGTGTTTCGCAATAGGCGTTTGGTTGACCTTCGATGTTGAAGCGAAACAGTCTGCAAAAGACTGTAAAAGGCTTCGAATGCTAGCCTGTTGTTCACCTGATAATCTAGAATTCACATCAATATTGCTGTTGGCTGGTACCTCACAGTTAGAATCTCCATCATTTTGTCCTACAGTTAAACAAGCGGGAAAGTCACTGACTGGCTCCAAATAGGCGATGGCAGTTCGTGGGGCGAAGTGCTGGCATTCACGACTGAAATTAGTCACTAAAATCTGAGCAGTCCATGACGACAGCTGGAAGATGCCGCGTGCTACGCAAACCTGTCGAGCCAACAAGACTGGCAGATTTCCTTCAGCGATTCCGAGATGGGGAGGATCATCGTCTGTTTCTACAGTGATCAACGCAGTACTCCGGGGTGGTAAGTAGCACAGTCACCCGAAACGCGTAACACCGTGGACTGTGGGAAGTCGTTTGAATGAGTTGCGTGTTCGCTGGAAAAAGTGACAAGCAACTCGCGAAGGTTTATGATTGCGCCGTACTCCAGAAGAAATTCCATGCCGAGTATGACCTGCCTAGAGCACTCTGCCAGTATAATAAATGAACCGACAAATATGATCTCACAAATTTGTACCCTCGCAGTGCATTTGCCGATCGGCGTGAGAACATGACCGCCGGCTGTACGGAGCTTAGGTCCTGGCCACGGTGTCGTCACCTTGCGAAGTGCAGTAACCAGCTGACCGCTCATGACAGAATAATCGGCACCAGTATGGACAAGAGCGGTTACCGGGTGGTTATCTACAGAAACGAGTATGTCGGCTGAAACAGGTTCACGGTTTTCGAAGGAAGGTGTCGAAGGTACGCAGTCGTCGTTGTCGTCGTCGTTATGGTGGTCGTCGTTGTCGACGCCGTCGTCGGGGTGTTGCAGCGGAGGATCTTTCGAAGTGCGTTGGACAGCGGCCCCACCCCCGGAGGTCGCTGTTCTTAGTTTCCCCGACTTGGGCTCGTGGGCCGGTTGCCCACGGAAGCGGAGAACCTAGTGTAGAGGCTAGGTGACGCCGATCGTCGAGCAGGTGATGATCTTGACTAGCGCCTCTGTGGAGACGGAGATCGGGTCGTTGGCAGGGACTGTTCAACCGGTGGGAACTGCGCGTACGGCGACGAAGGTTGACTGGCCAGATATTGCTGGATTTCTCGCGGGCGCTCTCACTCACGTAGGCGACGAGCGCCAGGGTGATATCCCTGGAGTCCTATTCTTCGGTAGTAGCAGGCACGGTACAAGTGGCCCGCTTCGCCACAGTGGAAGCAGAGTGACTGATAGTCAGGTGTGCGTCACACGTCTGACTTTCGCGTATTGATTCGGGGGCTCGTGGACCCGTAGATATTTGTACGTGAAGCTTGGCCCTGGACGTGGCACAGCGGTTCTTCAGAAGAAGGCGGGTTACGATGGTTCCCGGGTTGCGCAGGTAGCCTCACTGCTTGCGCATAAGTCAGTACGGCGGTGGCTTCAGGTCTGGTTTGCACGAATGGCTGTGCCGCCTGGCGGACTTCTTCGCGGACGATATCTGTGAGGGATGTTACGGTCAGTTGAAATCGCACTCCCTGTAGTCGATCGAGCTCCTCACGCACTACACTACGTACAAGCTCTCGAAGCGCATCGGTGTCATAGGGCAACGAGAGAGAAGATGCTGATTCCAGGCTGATTTGGCGATCGTAGACTGAGGAGCGTTGCTGAAGGGCTCGCTCCATTAATGTCACCTCACTGACGAACTCAGCTACTGTAGCTGGAGGCCTTCGCATCAGTCCAGCAAACAGCTGTTCTTTCACTGCACGCATCAGCAGGCGTACTTTCTTCGCTTCTGTCATGCCAGGGTCAGCACAAACATGGCTACGCTTTCGTTCGGCCTTTGAACCCTATTCTCAAGGGCTTGCTCTGCTCGCTCTTTTCTTGCAGGGCTGCTGTACGTATCGCGTATCTGCCGTTGAAATTCTTGCCAGGTGGTGATGGATGGCTCGTGGTTAGCGAACCATGTTCGGGCAGAGTCCTCTATGGCGAAGTACACGTTCCTTAACTTTTTCTGCTCGTCCCAATAATTGACGTCAGCCACACGATCGAAGTTGTCGAGCCAGTCTTCCACGTCCTCAAAAGGCTCACCATGGAACGGCCGCGGCCAGCGTGGGGTGGGGAGAACCAGCGACGCAGGAGGCTGTCCCGTACCGTATGTCTCCTGTGTCTGGATTGCGGTTGTGGTGGACATCCTCGGCAGATCTTGCGGGCCGTATTCCGGAGGCAGTCTTTGAAGCCGTCGGCTTTTGCGTAGGCTGTCCTCTTCCAGTTCCTGGGTATCAGAGTACATAGACGCGTACCCAGCCGCTCCACCAGTTTGTCACAGACAAAGCCACAAGAGACTTCGGTCGACGCTATAGATCTCTTTATATATCGCTGTCCTGGCACCTTCGTCGTTCTCTTCTTCTGAGAGCCACCCAACATGCCTAGCATGTGGCACCGAATCGCACCGAGTGGCTGTCAGCTGTGTCGAGGCTGTGGCAATATCAAAAGTATAACTAATGCCGGTTCGTATCGACGCACACATGGGGATTGAATATCTCGAAACCGGTGCCTTCCTGAAAATTATTTGCGAATCAACATGACTTGTAATCTCACCCGCTACAATAAGTCAATTGAAACATGCAATTGAAAACACCCGTGTACTTAGATTTAGGTGCGCGTTAAAGAACCCCAGGTGGTCAAAATTTCCGGAGTCCTCCACTACGGCGTGCCTCATAATCAGAAAGTGGTTTTGGCACGTAAAACCCCATAATTTAATTTTTAAACATGCAATTGAAATAAAATTGAAAATATTGAAACCTAATAAGTAAAATTTTGTTGATAGTTCGTATTTGCATTTCAATCTTTCATGAAAATAATGTCCATCTCATTGAGTAATCCAGCCAAAGAAGTAGAATTCGGATATATGCAGCAGGCAATTTTTTAAGTTCTTACAAATCGAGCGGAAACACATAGACCGTGTATGAACTCCTTACATCAAACACGCACGCACACACGCGCATATGTACAGCAAAAGATGAGCATCTAAAGAGGTATGAAACCATACGAATATTGCATACCTGTTAAGCGTGGTCAGGTGTTGCACATATGTAGATTGAATGATATTACTATTAGGCTTGAAAGCAAAGAAGTTCTTGATATCGGTTGCGTCCGTACCAGCTGCACGCAGTACCTCGGAGAAACGCTGCAACAAAGAGAAAAATTAGAGCGCTTTAAGGGGCTCTGATTTCTGACAAGGCCAGTGTGTTGCAGTAACAGCTGTGTTGTAGGGGTTAGTATGCTTGCACTCCAGTGCATGCTTAGTGATATCTTATTGTTGTATAATGTGGCTAATTATACCAGGATAGCTTTGTCTCTTGAATTTCATTCCATGTGACAAGTTTCATCATGGCATTTAGTCACAGTAATAGAAAACCGAGTCCGGTTCACTTTTACGATGTGACCGTTGTATGTCGAAAGTCTTGCGAAGTTAACACCTCCTGGATATTCGCAACAGTCATAGTCTCCCAAAAAACTAGAAAAAGAATACGTTTGAAGTTATAACTATATTCTGTGGTTTATATTTTCCTTGTTTTGTACAGCTTTAATGACGTGTATTGGAAAGGCATAAACTTCACCAATTTCGAGTAATATTGATCGATGCCGTCCTTCATTTTGTACAAAGGTCTTTGTCTGATCGTACCTTAGAGCCATGTAACCTCCTGAGTGCTGGAGGGGAAGGATGATAGGGCGCGCTACATCTTCGGCCACTTGTGTTGTCACGTTTGGATCTCCAAGCCTCATTGTGAACCTTACGTATAACCGATAAGCCACGACCTTGTCCAATCAGTAAACCATGGAATGGCTGAAAGCGCGGAACCATATTATTCTCCACCCTCGACGATCCCACATCAGTAATGTACCAGACGCCACCAATGGGCTTTAAAAGGTAAATGTCCGTGCCAAACACACGCCGAACGGTTATTTACACGATGTAATGTCCCGGCCACGCAATGCGTATGTATCCCTATCAGGCACCTTTTGAACAATGGTGCCCGCAAAGATAATGCATCGAAAGCAGAAAGAGCGATGACAATAATTGCACAGAGCACCAGTTTCATACATCCTGAAATACTTCTAATAGAACTCTTGTGGCAAGTTTAAATGTAATATGTAAAGTTCTCTAAATTAACGTTTGGAAGGTAGTCCGTTGCATGTCGGCCTTATGTGCCACTATGTCCTCCCACAGCGGGTACACTTATTACAATGTTTTGACGAGGTTTTTTTTACCTGGAATATTTTTCAATTGGTGGCATCTGTATTTTTCTTGTGTGCTAGACATAAAGTCCTGGATGGTATTACACCTGAAGTTTCCGTAGAGAGCTCCCCCTGAGTCCACTTTATTTGAGCATGAAAAAACTAACGGACGAATTGGAAATTCTTAACTCGTTGTTCTGCTGTATAATTTACGCAATACTTTAGATGGAAGAGATGCGGTCAAAGTAAACTTTTCATGTAAATAAATATTTGGCGCTTGAACGGGGTATGTGCTTTAGCGCTCTCACTCATCAGCTGAGTAGCCTTAGAGTAAAGTGGTCCAACAAAACATCGATTTGTCCGGGTTCGCTACCAAGGACTTTCTTAATATTTCAAGAGGAAATGAGATACATTATGCTTGCGGTAATGAATTCGAGAGCGTGAACTTCCAGCAAGGATTGAGTGGCGATTTGGCCATGCGAATAAATCGTCCGAAGCATTTTGTCGATATTGCGTTTACCTTTCCCTTGCACATAAACATAAAGGATTTGTTTCTACGAAGTGAAAACGACGAGGACGAGTGGGGCGAAATTGATGGGCTTCTTGTACTTGATTGGAGAGAAAGATTTTTGCCTCCACTAGAGTGTACTAGAATACGGTTGAGTGGGACGAGTGGCTGGGGTGGCACATGCTTTGCAGTGAGGCGCGCGACGCCGAAAGATACTGTGGCGGCGCTGATATCGAGGTGCATTGGAAACTGCTCGGAAGGGTCATTCTACAACTTCGCGCGCAGGTATATGTATTCATACCGCTCAAACGGAGTTTATAATTGGATATGACATGTGTCTATACCTTAAGAATAGATGCCTTTTTTTTCTTATTTCCTTTTTTTAAATGACACTCGGTGATAGCGTGTGCAGTTCTCTTTGGAGAACAAGTATTTTCAAGCGTCGTGTATATCTCGTGTGTATTATTGCGCATATAGATTTTCATCTGTACGTTTTGCGAAAGGCAGATGGAAAAATTTATGAAACTTCCTGCTTGCTACATCAAACAAATAAAACACATCTGCCGCATATTCGATGTCCTGTACTCAGATTTACGCAAAATATTCCTATATAAAAAGAAAGAAAGCTGATGTGCAACATTGCATTCATGTTTCCGTCTTCCTCGCGTAACAGAATGCGGAGTAATTCATACGGGCTATTTTATTGTGGTCGGCCCTCAGGCGCCGAAAACAGTTGTAGGTAGCCATAATATATATGCTAATTTTTCGCCCTTAAGCCGCGTGAAATTTTGTCCAGTCCATGCTAAACAACAACAACGAAAAAAATAAGTTGCGCGGTAGCCTAATTAGTGGCCTCATAGTGGATATGGAATTGCGCGGCTAAACCCAAGCTCACGGGTTCAAACCAGGTCGCGGAATTCGATGGGAACGATATGAAAAAAACACTCATGTATTTCTATTTAGGTTACGATAAAGAACCCCAGGTTGTGAGAACTGAACCGTTGAAGTCCTCATGTTGTATAACCCATGCCTGGAATATGTATACGGAGCAAAAAGATGTCACTAACAATTTGCAGTTGAAATAAAGCATCTATTTAAGACCGCAGGCATGCAATCGGTCTCAGCGCCTTCAGAGAAATTACGTTGAATATGCCTCGAAGCGCCTCTCCACCCCAAGCCTGTTCGCTCGCAGCGCCCTCGCAAAATATTTCCGCAGGCCGCGCCTCAACGAGACAGGGCCGTTCGTCCCACTCGACAAATTTCTCGTACACTCTAGCCTTCACTTCAAAGGCGCAAACAGTCTATCGCTAGAAGCGTACGCATTTGGACTGGTTGATGCATGATTTGCAGCGCTGTGGTCTGTGTCCCTCTTTTCATCGTGTTGTTTAGCGCTGCTTACTACTCGTAGTCTATCGGTAATTTACCTCATTCCCTTTGTTCCTTCCATCTTTCTAAAATCACTTTGGGATCGACATATACAGGACAAATTCTGTGCTCACGAATCTCTCGTTCTTCCTGTTCACCTTCAGTGTCATGGCTGAAGTCTGGCGGCGGGAAAGTGAAGGCGCACCTCAAGCTACACACTGCATTCGCTATATAAGTATTTCGGCCATCAAATCAGGAGCGTTGCAGGGACATCTTTTGATTTGCTTAAATCAAGTGTTTTCTTCCCCAAAAAGATATTCATATTGCTAAATGTCGCACATAAATTAGCTGTTCTTAAAATATTGTGGCTAAACACACGCATTACGTCATCGTTACCATTCGCTAACTGACATTAAGCCAGAAAGCTGTTCACAACACCTCAGCATATTTGACCATACAGTGTGTGAAGTGCGTCCCTAAACACTTCAACAATTATCAGCTGTTAATTCAATCGCATAAAGGCGAGTCTGGCATGAACATCCCATATGATATAAACTAGTTCGTGTGTCCAGAAAACTCACTTGATAGGTAGCCTCGATATATCTGGTCGTCACTGGCCCTCCAGCCGAGTATTCCAGGATTTCAAGACCATTGAGGGTGCCGAATCCATGCAGCTGGTTTGGGTTTAGCACCGCCGAAATCAATCTCGTACTTCTGACGAAATATACGGTGTTGATTAAATTAAGGAAATCTCCAATGTTTAGCCACGTGATTTGGATATGAAACAGGACCTTCTGCCCTGCGCTTCCACCACTGAGAAATGCGTATGACTCTCCTGCAACGCAGAGAAGCAAAAAGGACATTCGTCAGCGTGGGCGATATGTATGCTTATGCATATTGTGTTCAGACAGTAAGGACCATATAGATATGTTACCACAGCAAACATAATATGCGTTATACGTGCACAGCTGGCATTTAGTTTCTGCAGTCTATTGAACATAACCAAGAGGGACCTTCTAAATGTTCATCGTTCGTCTAACAAAATATGGCATTGCCTTTAACACGCAAAAATATCTTTTTCTTCGTAGTACGTTCCTAGTACTCTAGACGTAGTTAGTTTTACATACATACAACCTTGCATTGGACCTTTGGTTGCAACAGCTTACTATGGCATGACGGTTACGATAATTACGCGTACTAAAAAGCATGAGAAAGCTTTAGCTCGGTTTCTCCTATCTAAATACACATAAAAGGAGAACTCGCTTTTCTTTGCAACCAATGCAGCGAAATTGTAGGTTTGTTGCATTTAAAAGAAAGCTGAAAACCTAGTGACTCTTGGTTTTGAATTTTTAAATAAGTGGTCAATTTGTTATTAAAAATTGGCAAAATTTGCAAATTTTGCAAATCAAATTTAGAACTCCATAACTCGGCAATGAAAACTGATACCACAATTCTGTGAATGATATGCAATAGTAAAATTAAAGCGAACAAAATTGATATGTTGTATATGATTCTGAAAAATTTTGTAATATAAAAATACAGGTTCTGCCGGACCCCTTGTACACAACGTAATTGCATCATGTAAGATATAAATTGACATATTGAGTTCGTCGGCTTTGAATGGTCTAATATCTGCCGTTTACATAACCACGATATCTATTCTTGGTGCATAGCCATTAATGTGTTAACTTCTTGCTTGTACCTTTTTCGAACTTTAAAATTTTTGAAAATTCTTTCAACAAAATTCAGGCCCTAAATCGAAATTCCGCTTCCACCAGTCACTACAATTTAACTTTCACAAATTCAACAAATCTGCTTAAAATATTTCGAGGAGTTATTTGAGAAAAGCATTCTTGCGTTTCACTTGTGTTTGAATAGGCCGCGTCGGAGTTGGGGCCGAGCTCAAGGTTCCTTTTAACGTCAGCGAGATGGTACGGCTTCATAACGAAAACAGTAAGGAGGACTGAACATGACAAAGGAAACAGACAAGGCGGGGCTGAGGATGCGGGACACGGTTCTTTAAGTGCGTGTACTTAAGCGTTTCGTCGAAGTAATAGGTGTAGCAGAGAAGCATTATGAACGCCTTCTTCAAATGGCCGGAAAAGGACCCACAGAAAGCAAGGTGAAATGTGTATCAGGAAGACAAACTTTTCGTTAGGATGTGGTTTCGATTCCGCGTATACAACTCAAAAGTGTCACCAAGAAAGTGGGTCATCGCTGCTCAGGCCTTGAGGTGACAGAGCATACTCGAATGTTAGAATTCATCATTGATCCACATTCTTGCAGTTAGCAGGTCGTTCTGACCAACACGCTTGAGGAAGATCAATAAAAATATGTGAATATTGATTAGCAAACTGCGCGTACGAAAATCTGAATGGGCGCGTTTCTTGATTTTCGGGTTTCAGTTAAATTTAGCTGCAGGCACAATTCTTACTGCTACTCCACGCTGAAGCTGCTGATCGGGCACGCAGAGGTACCTTGGGTATTGGCGATGCGGGGCCGGTGCCAGTTATTTGTATGTGCGAAAGAAGGTTGCGATCCACTAATAAATACACAAGCCCAAAACTATAGGGAAAAAAAGAAAACAAAGGCTGGTACAAGGTGTGCGACTCATCACGCTACATCATGTTGATAAATACTACAATCGAGCTGTGGGATACCTTGAACCTATACACTATTAAAATACATAACCGGGTTTACCAGAAGAATGGACGATTTGCTGGGCTTATCAGTATTTGAATATTTCGGTCGCTCGGGCAATCGTTGTTTGACTGAAGAAGAGGAGCATTGTTCAACCTGCGATTGTTCGAGTCTCCTGTTTTTGTTACGAGCTCCTTATGAGAATTATTGCATATGTGGTGGTTGGAATGTAATCCTCTAGCCACCTAATGCGGAGGTTTGTCTTGTTGTTGTGTAATTAAGGAACCTTCACCACCGATAATCCAGAAATAAAGACGGCGTAAGAACATATACAAATCGAGAAATGAGAAAACCTCTTCATTTTAACAATCCTGTTGAAGGATGGTGAATTTGGTAGGTATAGACGATAAACAACTTGTAGCTGCAATAAAAATCACATTTCATTAGGCTGAAAACGGAGTACTCGCACAATGCGCTAGGAAACGTACGAAGCTATAAAGTTCACAAATTTAGTTTTTTATTTGAACACTTACATGCTTCCATAGTGTTGTTCCCTATACCATGATGTGTTTTGAGCACCACTATATGCTGTACATGGCATTAGCCCTGAAAACCAGCGCTCTTGCATATTTTGTAGAAGGCTTAGAGTTTCTAGGATATATGAAGACTCGTATCACTGTTTGTGGACGTTTTATTTGTCTGACGGCCTTGTGCGAAAACAGAAGGGCCGATTTGTACAGGGTGGCATCGTAGGTGCTTTTGCATTATTCCGAGCCGTCGCAATTGTATGTACCGTCAGGAAATTCGCGCCTTATAGCAACTGCATACCTCTTTCGTTGGGCCCACAATTCTAGAGTCAGTATTCTGCGTCAATCATCTGTGCTGGAGTTCCTTGCGAGCGTAATCGGCAAGCCTGCCAAACACATGTCAAGCACAGCATGTCAAGCACAAAATTAGAAATTGACACCAACGAACAGACATTTCTATATTATGCCGCATTGGGCCGCCATAACAACAAGGCCGGCTGAAAAGCGTTGACTCCGAAGCTTTTTGTAAAGTATAGCACAAACCTATTTTTCTGCCTTTGGCTCGCGCTTCCTGAACTATCATTGTTTATGTGCTCGCTGACAATTTTGTCTAGGCTTCTCCAGCAGTGGTCTGTCGCGCAAGGAGTAATGACACAGCAGCTCTTATAAGAACTGCTGTATAACTGTTCTGCTGGAATGGCGAATGTCAAACAGTGCCAGTGACAGCTCTGCACCAGCTATATCATCACGAATGCAGCTTTCAAAGCAGCAGAACCATCGCAACTTTCCATGTTGGGGTTTCAGTTCTCGCACTAGGTCTGTCCTGTTTCTTCGGTTTCCTGTAATCGGATGCTCCGTCGAAGTTATGCGATCATTGCTTGTGGCGTAAACCGTCGGCGATGGTATCAAAGTTGCGTTGGTATTGAACAAAATCTGGTGGTGTTGCTTTCTATACCAAGCATTAAATACGGTGGCTTCAAAGTACCATGTGCGCACCTTGGGTCATCATAGTAGTCACGCGTCTCCAGATAGAACTGGCGACTTTTAATGAGGACAGCTGGTTTCTGAAAAACAACAGCAGCGGGACCAGGCTATCGAGCGGACGGGGGTAGCACGCACACTTCTTTCTTGTTCTCCTACCTGCCTCTCCTTTTGCACTGTCCGCATTCTTACAGGTGGCATTTCCCTCCTTCCTCGAAAAGAGAATTGGTTCGATGGTGAAGAAGCAGTGTAAGGGAAACAAGAACGTGGTCAAGACGGATGCCGGTGCAAAAAATACAGTGACAGCCCCAGGAAAGACACTGACGCATTAGGTGCACCTGTGAGCGCAAATATAAAGAATGAATAAATGCAGAAAAAATGATAACGAACGTGCAACATATGGTTCATGCGCACGACTTGAACGATGTCAGGGTTAGGTTGTTGTCCAAGCCGTGTTTGAGCCGTACTGTCCAGAGCGACTTCGTAGTTTGCGTCACCAGTGCGGCGCAGCACTTTGCATGTGCCAAAATACCGGCTGAGCAACTTTTCACTGAGGCCACGGCGGTGAATAGGAGTCCAAATCCACACTTGGTAGCCAGGGTTGTAGCATACATGTCTGTGGCGGATGTTATAAAGCCGCGCATCTGGGTGCTGCTGCTGACCGATGTGCAGCTGCGCACGCTGGCGAGCTTCCTCAGCGCGCTGAGCAAATTCTTCAGATGCAGTAGTTAGGGGCTCGTCGTCTTGACACGGCAGCATAGCCTCCAGCGTCGTCTGAACTTCGTGTCCGTAAATGAGATGAAATGGTGTAGAGCGCGTTGTTTCCAGCACGGCGGTATTATACGCAAAAGTCACGTAAGGCATGATATGATCGCATGTTTCCTGCTGGACATTGATGTACATTGAGATCATGTCCGTGAAGGTCTTGTTTAAGCGCTCTGTAAGTCCGTTGGACTGCGGGTATTGAGCAGTAGTCTTTCGATGCCTAGTGGTGCTCAAATGAAACAATTCGTCTATCAGCTGCGCTGTGAGCGGCGTCCCTTGGTCTGTGATTACAGTGGACAGGGCACCATAACGCAATGCAATGTGGCACATGAATTGCGCTACCCCAGAACCCGTAGCTCGTGTGGGCGCTTCTGTTTCGGTATAGCAGGGTTTATAGTCAGTCGCGACAACCACCCACTTGATGCCACCGGTTCACTGAGGGAAAGGCCCGAGAATGTCCAAGCCGACTTGGTCGAATGGCTTATGAGGTGGTTTGACGGGCTGCAGTAACCCGGCGGGCTTCATGGGCCGCTGACATTCGCGGCAGCCTTTAACGCATTGTTTGACGCTTGCCGAAAGCCCGGGCCAGTAATACAATCCCGCGTGCTCTGGCAAGCATTCATGAAGAGCCTAAGTGACCAGATGTGGGCTCCCCATGGCAAGCGAAAAAAATATCGTCCCGCAAATCTTTTGGAACCACCAGGAGGTAGGCTTGGTCATTCAAAATGGGCGTTTTTCTTGGAAAGCACGTTGTCTCGTTGACAGATGGACATCAATACGTGGCATAGATAGCGTGGAATGGTGGTTGGCTGGCACTCCAAGTGCTCGAAATAGGTTAGTACTTCACCGTCGTCACGCTGCCGTCCTATCAAATCCGATGCAGTAATGGCGCCCGCGAAGCCGTCATCGTCCTGCGACTCTCGACTGACAGATTCGGTGGGTGCACGCGGCAGTGTGTCAGCGTCTTCTTGCTTGCGGCCAGACTTGTAAACGATTGTGACGTCAAATTCCTGTAGCCGCACTGGAATTAGTGGTGGCTAGCCTGTGGTTCCCTGAACGAAGAAACCAACCCAGCTTTAAGTTGTACCTCTGAGAATTACGCTATAAGCTGAGCAACTCAGAGGTTCCTTGCAACACTGTATTTTTGCCTTACACTTTATAATCAGCCACCGTATATTTGAAACGCCGCAGCTCTAAAAAGAAGACAAGGACGGAGACAGGACAACAAGGACGAGCGCTGAATTTCTAAAAACATGAGTGTGATTCCTTCACGAATATTTACGTACTGTACGAGCCCGAGGTTATCCTCTGCGCATGTGTAAATAATCTTCCAGCTCTTCGTCTGCTAGCGTGATGGAGGCGATGTTAAGTACCTCCTCAAGTCCGAAGATCTTTTCAGATTCTGTGATTTCCCGTGTCAGACGCGTTTTACTCCTCTTGATAACGAAGGTGTTTTCAATGTTGGACGGACAGCCCTTGCAATTAAGATAATGACTTGCCAGCAAACCTTCAAAATGTTGTCTACCTCGCGCATTTTTGTTTTGTGTTCTTTTCGTGCGTCCTTAATATATCACTAACACTTCTAGTTTGGCCAAAGTACACTTTCCGCACCTTAAAGGGCCCCTCACGAGGCCCTATAGCAAATTTCGGTTGGGCTGTGGAAGTTGTTACGTGTCCTCTAGGCAGCCTTCTGGCGGAAAAATTTTTCAAATCGGCTCATTATTAGCAGAGATAGAAATAATTTAGTGCCGTAAACCCATGATTTCAGCAGGCGGGCTCCACTGCGAAGTAAGACGCTCTCTCCACTCGCCCTGTCTAGCCTCTGTAAGCGAAATACCTTCCCTGCGTTCTCCCATACGGAACCATGAGGATCCCGTGACGTATACGTCACAGGCACTGCCTTCATTTTTTCTCTTCTCCCTTTTTTTTGTTTTTCGGCTCTACGCTCGTCCGCTGACGGCGTCGTGCGCAAGCAGTTGTCACGTCCGCGAAGCGCCAGATTTTGCGCGCTGTGCACAAGGAAACATCACTAGCGGTATAATTCAGTGCTACACGAATACCGAGGCAGAACAAGCGGATCGCAGTGCATGATCATGGGCTGGAACACGGTAGAAATTGGCATAGTTTTGGTACCTGCGCACGTGACCGCACGACTGTGGGAACAATCAGAAGAAGCCGAAGTACTTCTCTCTTGCTTCGGTGAGAAGTAAAACAAAAAACACGCAGACATACCGTTTGTGTGTTTTATTGCTTCTCTAAACTTCAATTTGTCAATTCAAGCAACAGAGCGCACACATAACAGATGTCTTGAATAGTTCTCGAAGTTACGTGTCACTACGAGCGACGTCAAAAAAAAAAAAGAAAAGCTACGTAGGCGCAGGCACACAAGTACGTCTTCCACCGGTTTGGAGCGCGGCGGCCGCGAGAAGGAAAAGCGGCGTTCGGTTTGAAATTTCAGACCATTCCGCGGCACGCAGCGCTGTAATACTTTGCAGACATGATCGTTATCGCGTAATGTGTGCTCTGTGGTTGTCAACATAGAGAAAGAATTTCTTGAAAAGAATTTCATCGACCACATCTTCTGGGCATTCAACAAGAGACCATTTGTGCTTTGTGCCTCAGTCACGCTGCTGACTTGTCGCCTGGTCAGTCAATCTGCAACACTTTCACAACTTGTGGGAGGCAGATAACACGACTTGCACGTCGTAGCGCATGGCCACCTTTTCAGAAGCAAGGTTTGGGTAGGGCTAGTTGGTATTCCATGGTATCAAACGTCACTTACAGCGCATACACAGACGAGTGACAAAAAGGACGACGAAGACAAGCGCTGACTTCCACCTGATTTTTATTTTGAGAAACATACATATATATACTGGGGCACTAAGACAAAAGCGGCTCCTGCAAAGCAACAACCCGACATGAGTATGCATTCAAAATTCATGACCTAAGAACAACGAGAGCGCATGTGCGACATCAGAAAAACCAGTTCTTTGCAGGTAATGCAATTGATGGCTTGCTAACTGGGCCACCATCGGCAATCGCTGCTGCTTCGATGATAAGTCTGGTGGATTCATTAGAAAGCGGGATGCAGCCGCACTGTGCGCATTGGACACCTAGAAACCCTTCGCGCCCTTTGCGCACATTATTGCTGTGTTCTTGTAATCTGACGTTAAGACATCTACCTGTCTACCCTACATAACACCGAGCGCATTTCAAAGGTATACACAACCCCTTTCGAACAAACAGTATACTTTTTTCTATGATTAACACTGCAAATCCTACGTTCCTTAGCAACAGGATTGGTTCTGACACGAAGCTGGGCAAGTTTTTTTTTTTTTTTTTTTGGAGCAGAGAGTACAACGTCGATACCTGCTCTTTGTCCTATTCTTTTAAGTGTGTGGGATATTCCATGAACGCACGGGATAAACAACTGTTTTGTTTCTTTGACCATGTACCTGAGGCTCAAAGCTGTAAGGATCGGCGCTAACCTTACTACGCTAGTTCTCCAAGACTGAGACAAGTCTTTTTGGTCCCTCGTCTGTGTATGCGTGTAAGTGACGTTTGACACCTTTTCAATTTGTGTGATAGCACGTGAATGTGAGGTACCACAGGCTACCTTCAGCCTATGCTGTGCGCGAGCTTCACAGATTTGCTGATTTGTGCGCATCGTTCTTGAGAAGGCCGTCTGCGGGTGAAATGAGGAGACGTTGAGGATATGCGGCCTTTAGCAGTCTTTCGACTTGATGATCGAACGCATCTGAAAACAGTGCACGCAAGATTTGCCAAGAGCGTTCTTTAGGCGCAACGTGGCAATAGATTGTTTAAAGAGCTTAGTGTGGGCGGATTTGAAAGGCAGAAATCGTGTGTTGGCGCGCAGTTCCTAGCTCCAGCAAAAACCAACCCATTCAAACCAGAACCGTATATATAAAATTATGATTTGGCCATTGACTAGGAGTTCGGAGTTCCCGTGGACGGTGTCCTTCAGAGCTTTGGTCGATACTGGGGCGCACCTCTCTCTCGTGCGTACCAGTTTTTGTCGTCGCATGGAGAAGATCCGTCCCACCTTAGACCTCCCACGGCCCAACTCGTACGTCTCATTGACGATGCGATAGTCGCTGTTAAGATATGCACAGCTAAGGTTACTGTTGGTGTGCATCCTGTGTTGGGTATTTTTACGGAACTTGCGCAGTGCCCTCGCACCATACTTCGGCTTGATTGACTTCTGAAGTCCGGTGTGTTCGACTGCTCAGCTGGTGTCCTCCGCCTTGAACTTCACCGCATATGTGAACCCAGCGACCAACCTCCTCCCTCTAGCTTAAATTGCGGCCACATTGTTCGCCTACCATCTAAAACCGTTACGTATGTTAAATACTCATGTTCGCCAGCTGTTCCAGATGGCGACTACTACGTGATGCCTCGTACTGGCGCCCTCCTCGCGCACGGTATCCCTGCACCTTACACAGTCCTGAAAATTTCACCTAACAAAACCCGCCTTCCACTTGTGACTTTTAGTTATATCGAACAAGTACTTCCACAGAGGATTTCCATTGCCCCACTTTTGCCCACGCAAGACTTTCCTGTAGAAGCTTTGGCACTGGATCCCTACATGCTCTCAGAAAGGCACTAAAATGCCGGCGAGTTATGGCAGCCGCGAAATTCGCGGCATGATCGCTAATGACCTTTTTCAAAGCACGCTGAAATCGTTACACAAGTTCTCGAGTCGTATGAAGATATTTCCGACTTCCGTAATCGGCCTTTGGGCCAGACGTCCATTGTCTAACATCGTATACACACACGCAACGCGTGCCATGTTCACCGACGCCCCACTTGTCAGTCTGAGCGAAACGGCATCGAGGGGGAAGACAAGATGCTCACGAAGGACATTATTGAGCCGTCCTGCAGTCTCTGAGCGGCCTCGTTTGTTTCAGTTAACTATAAGGAAGGATTGTGGCTGTTTTGTATGGACTTTCGGCACCTCAACATTACGAGGAAAGCGCATTACAACTACCGCGAAAAAATGATGCCCTTGATTCTCTGTATCGGGCCGCTTGCTTCTTTCCGCCTGCGATATAAACATTCGCAAATTGTTGTGGAACCTAAGGACCGAGCGAAAACAGGTTTTGTAATTCTTGACTGACTTTATCATCTCAAGGTCATGTCTTTCAGTCTGTCTTATGCCCAAGCCACATTCGAGCGAATGATGTACTCTCTGCTTCATAGTTCCAAGTTGTACACACGCTTGTGTTATTTAGACGACAAAGTTGTGTTTTTTCAAATGTTTCATAACACTTCGAACACATATCGGCGATTTTTCACGTGTTCGACCTTGCCAGACTTTAGGTGAATTCATCGAAGTGCCGTTTCGGTCATCGCCAAATTACGTTTATTGGCCATGTTGTGGACGCTGCCGACCTGCAACCTGACCCTGAAAGATATCGAGCCTTGAAATACTTCCCTGTGCCCAAGTCTGCCAAGAATTTCGCTTCTTTATAGGGCTATGCTCCTATTTTCTCCGGTTTGGGAAGACTTTGCAGCGATTACGAGACCGCTCACACTTCTTAAACAAGACGCCCCTTTTAGCAAGTTTTCTGCACAAGCCGCGCCTTTCTCCAAGTTAACCAGGCTCCTTACAACGACTCACATTTTGGCCCACTTCGACTGATCAGCGAAAACCGAAGCCGACACTGACGTGAGTGGTTACAGAATAGCCACTGTCTTCACCCAACGGTAACGTGGATCTAATTGAGTCATTGCGTATGCCTGCAGGCTGCTGTCCGTATCAGAGGGAAATTCCTTACTTACATAACGCGACTGCTTCGCCTTTGTATGCATTGTTGCAAAATTTCGCCGCTATCTATTCGGCTGACCATCCACAATAGTTTCAGACGACCATTTAATCTGTGGCTCGCCTATAGGACAAATCCAACAGGCAGACTCGCTCGACGGGTACGGCGCCTCCAAGGGCCGACCTACATGGTCGTTTACAAGACAAGGAGCCTGCATGCACAAAGATACTGATTACTTGTCCCTCTACCATGTGCCTGATTTACTCTTTGCGTACTGAATCACTCTGTTGCGTCTTTTCCGTGAGCCTGTTGCTAAACATCCCCGACGAAAAGCGTCGGAATACCTACCTAACAAAAAAGAAAACCGAGTGACTGGATTCCTTTTCCAAGGACGCCTCTGTGCGCACGTTCACCCTGGAAGGCGGTACTTTATATCGGTGTTACGTGCGCCATTCTGAAATTCCTTTAGGTATACATTCACAACTGCATTCCACAGTTAACGAGCTTCACGACGCCACAACGGCTGGCCACCTTGGTGTTACTCGCTCACATGACCGCGTAGGAGATTGCTTCTATTGGCCTGGCTCATCCTGCTCAGTGTGGCGTTATGTCAGCGTCTGCAAGCTCTCTCAAAGCCGAAAGAAACTGTCTACGCTTTGTTGTGGGTGTCTTCAGTTCACCGATGTGCCACCTAAGCCCTTCTGCCATGTTGCCTGGAACCATTTTGAACACTTTCTTACACCTGCTTCGGGAAGCAAGTCGAAAGACGTCGCTACTGAATACACGATGCGCTAAGCAATGACATGAGCGCTGGCGGCCAGCTGTAAAACAGATGTGGCGGCCTTTTTCCTTCATGATATTATTTTGTGTATACGGTGCCCTTCGTCAATTGCTGACTGACTGAGGTCGTAGCTTCCTGTCTAAAGTCAGCGACAATATGCCGCTCTGCTGCTCCACTCAGCGCAAGACCACCGCGTCATCCCAACCTGAGACGTACGAGCTCAACAAGCCCTTGAATCTGACCTTAACGGATATCTTTTCAAATTACATGTGGAATGACAGCCGTGACTGCGAAGCACCTTTACGACCAGTGAAACCGCCACGAACGTTTTGCACCGTGCGCACTCGTGCGACTTTGGTCCCTCTCCCGACGCGTGGGGTCTTCTGAAAAGCCCCTTCTCGCTTCACAGGTTCGTACCGCGTCGTTCTTCAAGTGAGTTACGTCGCTTACGGGATCGTGAATCTAAGTGGGACTACATTTTACGTTCGGTTGCCCAGCGATGTCGTCCGCGTTTCGAGACTGAAGCATTGCCTCTCCTTTTCAGCTGTATGCTCTTAGTGGGGCCGTGCCGGTGCCACTGATGCCGGGATCATGCTACCTGCTACTCGAATGAGATGATGTCGGCCCTTGGATTTAGTGGGGCGTACACATAGGCGGCCACTATCTGATATGATGACCACGATGTGCCCTTCTGTATGTTGGCTAACTGCTATGTTTGCCAGCGCCAACCACCCTTGCAAATACACGCAATAAATGGTTTCTCTTCGGTGCATCCACGTAGCAGCGCGCGTGTGCGTGTGCGTGTGCGTGTGCGTGTGCGCGTGCGTGTGCGTGTGCGTGTGCGTGTGCGTGTGCGTGTGCGTGTGCGTGCGTGTGTGCGTGTGTGCGTGTGTGCGTGTGTGCGTGTGTGTGCGTGTGTGTGTGTGTGTGTGCGCGCGTGTGCGTGTGTGCGTGTGTGCGTGTGTGCGCGCGTGCGCGCGTGTGCGTGTGTGCGTGTGTGCGTGCGTGCGTGCGTGTGTGTGTGTGTGTGTGTGCGTGCGTGCGTGCGTGTGTGTGTGTGTGTGTGTGCGTGTGTGCGTGTGTACGTGCGTGCGTGTGAAGGAAGCAAACAGAGGAGCCCGATTATTGTTAGTCATATCCTAGAAAGCCAACAAACAATAACAATTGGACAGGATTGGAAAAATAAACTGCAGTTCGTTATTGACACGAAGAACTGATAAGTAAAAGGAAATGAAAGTGCATTAACAAGCAAGTGGCCATAGATACGATAGGAGCCCGCGTATTCATACTACACGTACTATGGTCGCACCAATTCAGCTACCACAGCGCTATTTTACCATCCACTTTCTGGGATGCCTATATTTATCTACTACAACTAACCCTGGGAGTGTCCTTCACGGCGAATGGGGAACGTCCTTTCTGCTGCAGGCGCCACGTCTACCTAAACCGTTTGGATGAAGGAAACTGCTCAATAAACCCATACAAGCTATTCCGGAAGGTATCAAAGCCGTCGGATTCAGATCCTCGCTATGTAATGCACGACAAGAAAGAAAATCAAGTGGCGCCTTTTCAGTTGGTTGTATCATAAAAAGCCAACAAACAGTCGCACCAAGGAACTCATAAGATAATGTACCTGCATTTCTTAATTGAAATAAAGAAATGAATAGTAAATGGAAATGAAAGAGAATGAAAAAGAAATGGCTGCAGTTGAGATAATCTATAAACATAAATGCTAATTAAAGTGCACTGGAAAACAACACAGAGGTAGCTCAATTCGTAGAAGCACACAACGTGTAATGCGAAGACATGCGTTCGTATGCCAGCTTAAGCCAGTTTGTTTTTTGCGTCTACATTCATATATTAACGCGATGACGTTGAGGGCCCTTTATCGCAGAATACCGGACTTCGGCGTCCAGTGTCCCGCAACGAAGAACATGGTTCCGGCAAAAATCATTTCCAAGAATGTAAAGCCAACCACACGTACAGAAGCACGTATACCCTCCGTGTAGTACAAAAAATGACTTGCATAATTGAATTGAAGCAAGAGTACCACATCAGTAGTGAATATGGGGTCTAGCCAAGCTGAACGTTCATGGCTCTGACGCAAATATAACATTTTTGTGCTACTAGCATTTGTCGCAGCAGAAAGTGTCGCAGATTTCCGAAGTGCGAAGCATTGAAAGCATTGACAGCAGTGCAGAATACGCACGGGCGAAGGTCCCGTTTTCTGGGAATGGTAAGTCCAGGAGGATGTAGTCGCACAACATGGGACTGGGCACCACTTGATTCAGGACAGCAGTACGATTGGGTCCGTCAGTGAAGTGACTCGGAGACACCAAGTGGCACACCACCAAGGGCTTCTCTAAAAAACACAAATATAGAATTGTCAACTAAATTCCACCCTTCGTCACGATGCAAAAATCGGCCACTTGACGAGTGCGAATGAAACACAAATAGTTTTCCGCCGCGCCCACTTATAAAAAATATTATAAACCGTTTAATTCTAGAGACAACGTCAGTGTACATGAAGCAGTGATGACGGGCAGCTAGCAAAGCATTCTCAAGGACGCTAAATCAATCCTGCTTCGATAAGAAAAATTATGGCAGATCCAACGCGCCTTGTAGCAATCTAGATACAATCAAGCTTCATATAAATGCATAAAGAAAGCTGAATTATACTAAATTGTGTGCTTTTGCGAGCTGATAGCACGATTTCATAGTGAGGCACGAGGTGGTGGGTGCCTCCGAATATATCTTGACCACCAGGTGATCTTCATCGTGCCCCTGATGGACAGGTGTTTCTGCATTGCTCCCGCATCTAAATACCGCTGCCACAGGCGGGGATCTGTTTCCGTGACCCCATGCTTCGCTGCGGAGCACCACCGCAGTAGCTCTTACGTAAAGAGGGGTGAAACTTCTATCATTTGTTGTGTTATTTCAATATTAGTGCAAGGTCATGCCAAAGGCGTTGGCCCATTCACACCATTCACGTTAGAAGCTGGACAAACGCTGGCCCTTCCTTTTTTATTTATTTATATATTTATTTCTTGTACTCTCAGGAAGTACAATTGATTCGAAAACATGATATCTCTAAGAAGGTATACAAGAAAACAAAAACAATGTAAAGCAGTAGAACACAATTAGGAAATAAATAATGCTGCCATCAAATAAGTGATCCACACATCTCAAATGTTGTTCTTTACGGACAGACAGACGCGGCGATAATCTCAAAAAGTTAGTGCGTGTGGGCCCAATAAATGTTCAGTTGTGATTGGGCCCTAATGGTAAGGCCATTGGGCTGCAGTGCTGGCGTACCGACATTCCATTTCATTGTCGGATACGTAAAGAACTCAAGTCTGAGCCATTCGGGATGACAAGAGCACCCAACAGCCATGGTTAGGAAAATCTTGGAGGGTTCGCAGGAATGCTGGGCTCTAAACGTAACGGTCAACACGTATTCGTTTGTGGAAGTAGAGTTTCTGGTTGGGTAACTGGACAGACACGACGTTTTCTCCCTGATTACAGCTTTCGTGCTGAGTGCTAGCATAATACGAATGAAGGCGAAGCATTCACGTGCAGTATTTGGTGTTTTAATTAGATCATTATTGCAGTGCCCGACTAGATCCAATGTCTACTACAGCGTGGGTGACCAGTAATTCACCGCAATTTTCAATGTACACGTTAGCAGAGGTTGCTAGCATTGAGTATGACGTTAAGGGTGTCGATTTAGTGACACCGCACTTCTAGAGACATAGATGACCATTGAAACACAAATACAAGAGTGCTTAAACGTTCCTGTGTGTTCGTCTACGTAGAATGTTCGTCTGTATATCAACAAGTGCCTTGCCCTTTAATCAGCAATAGCCAACCAACTAGTCCACCAGTACCTGCTGATCAAGTTTCAAATGTGTATGATGAGAATGATGTTAGTGTATGATTACAAGGTTAACACTATAAAGAGCCATTTCTTAAGATGTGTCTCGCATTGTATACTGAAATGTTGTGTAGTTTCACATTTTCATCCACACTTACCACTTTCTATTTTGTATGTTCATCTGACAGAATATAGAGCCAGTACGCGGTATACATTGAGGTAATGTGTAATGACCATGCAATTTTGCTGCTGTTTACTGCAGTTTGCAATGTCACTAATATTTTTCAAGCTATTTTCAAACGCGAATACTTGCATCTGGATTTGCGGGCATAGATATATGTGTAGTACATGAAAACTGATATTTTTTCACCTTGTTTTTATAAATGTTTGTAAGAAGTTTCTATTGTGGCCACACTAGGGAACTGCCGGCCCTGTCAAGCTTTTCAGAGCAGTAGCTTCTATGCGGTGGCTCCTTTCTTGTTATCATTTGAGTTATCAGTTTGTTTGTAATGAACTTACATTAAATTTAACCTTCCTGTTCGCTGCACTCCTGCACACTGATTATCGCAGAAGTTCCATGTCTGCGCATATAGGTCCCCCTTGGGACGCTATTGGTCCCTGCAATGTTGCAGTCACGTGCCTCAAAATTATGGATATTCGGGTTAGCCTCCTTTCTCTACGAGCATGCAGCGTCTCACAGCCGTTTATGCTAGTGGTAAGAATACGTGATCCGATTGTTGAACGCAAGGAACTGGTAAAATAATGGCATGGCGAAAACAAGATGGTGTGCCATAATTTAACTAGTGCAGTTGAATTTTCGACGCCACAAGTTTCAAGCGACATTGCCATGGAAAGTTGTCACCTATGATGCAACATTTTGTTAACAACCTATAATATTTTTTTCTTTCCAGTGATTCTGTATGACAAAAAAAATTGTCTCCCCATCCCGACCCTGTGAAAGTAGATGACCAGCGAAGCTGTCAGAAAAGTACGCTAATGTCGTCAATGGCGATATGAAATGTTTCATTGTTCTGCCTAGTCTTAGCACGACACCGTTGTTGAGCATTACCATTTTGCACTGTTGGACGCTCATCATAATCACGCTGCTCTTCGGGAGTATTTACGTGGTCTACCCATGGCGTTCTTGCATGAATTGAACGAGTTGCTAAGCAGGTCTCCCTTTTATGTATGAAGTTCGGTGGTGATACTCATTGAATCGTATGCGGCAGTTGCTACTTTCTCTCTGGAGCCACTTATGCAACCGTAATCTCTACCGGGAAAAACACGCCGGACCCACCGTGGTTGCTCAGTGGCTATAGTGGTGGGCTGCTGAGTACGAGGTCGCGGGATCAAATCCCGGCCGCGGTGGCCGCATGCGAAAACACTAGTGTACTTAGATTTCGGTGCACGTTAAAGAACCCCACGTGGTCGAAATTTCCGTAGTCCTCCGCTACGGCGCGCCTCATAATCAGAAAGTAGTTTTCGCACGTTAAACCCCATTATATAAAGATACGCCGGAACAAGGAACGTACCCCGCATTGTTCACAGGTGCCTTATCATTCATCATGCGCCTTTAACGCTCCTTTGATGCTTTTCTTTATTGAAATGGATACTGAGCTGTGTGTTTTATCACACATTCCAAAAGAAACATGCACTTCTCTTCGGTCCAATCTTTTTTTTGCTCACGGACACGAAAGATTCCTGCCAACTAAAGGCTAACAGCTTCGCTGTAGAAATCGGAGGAGAATGCTAAGGCTGCTTACATGTGGGAATGCGAAAGTATAGTAGTCGCTTTGGTTAAATGTTTTCGCTTAGGTATTTATCCACATGCCGTCGTGCACTTTGTAAACTTGCAAGGCACTCCTTTTGAAACATGATGGCGGTAGTACATCTCATGCTATACTCATGATATGGTGCCGAGAGAGCTGCTGGTGTGCCTGTTTCCTGCCACATATGTGGCTCCTACCCGCTATAGGTAACTGGCCAAAAAAATATGGAGACGTTGCAGAGCGGTGCCATTTCGTATTGAAGAATTGTTAGCGCGTTATAGAAGACGATGACGACGCTGACCCGCACTACATCAAAAGTGCTGGATGAGCTTTTGCATTTAGGGAAGACAAGATGAAAGGTTATGTAACGCACTGATCAATTTTACGTCAGTCGGAAATTTCTAGACGTGTTCTTACTTCGTGTGCCGTCAGCCACCTTTGCTACCACTTTTTGGCCACCCTGCGCCGCATTTCGCAAACTAAGGCATATAATTCTTTCGCTATAAATGTGATAAGCCATTCCACTTTGTGGAGGTGGATGACGAGCGTAGCTGTGTTGCACACTACAAAGAGGTGCGACAGAACTTTTTACAAAAGTACGACCTCCTTCATTGTTTTGATCGGTGGTCACTGTGCCGAGAGCAACGCGCACATATTTTTTTATAGATCCGCATTAATTAGTCTTAAGCAAGGAGGAAGCGCGCAGTCTTCCGTCACATGAGAGGCACCGTTGGGAGGCATGGCGTGTGGGGGGGGGGGGGGAATCGTTTTACTAGCGGTTTCTTATTAGCGGTTTCGGTATTGAAAAATATAATGATAATTTGTAGAACACTAACTTTACTCAGTCATGACCGGCAGCTTGCCGCTATCCTCGAAAAAGAAGTGTACAGTCATTTTGGTCTACCGCTGCTAACCTATCGAGCCGCAACATATGTCTTAACATAACCGTTTGAAAAGTTAGAGCCGGCAGCTAACAATGGTACGAAAAATATTAGGTGTAGCATTAACAGAGGAGCATATGGCGATGTGCATTAGAGAGCAAACGGGCTTAAATGACATCCCGGTGTATGGATGTCAATTGTAGTTTGTTATAACTGAACAATGGGTGCTAAGAGTAGGGAAGCACTATCCACAACGGTAGAGAATGAGGTGTTGTCTGGAAATTACGAAATTTGCAAGCATTAGACGAGGCCAGCTGCCGCAAGTCCGCGTTAATTGCTCATCGCTATGTGAGTCTTTGCTCTCGCAGGGGACATAAACAGGTAGATAATATCATGACCTTCATAAAAGTGACAATGGCCATCCTACCTCAAGCTCAGGATTTCACTTTTCTTGAAGGATGAAAAGCTTTCAGTTCCCATTGTCGGCGACCTTCAAAGTGATATTGAGCCAAAAGCTGGAGCCGTTATACAGGCACTAAGACGAGAACATCCGGGTGTAGTAGCGAGAACAAAACGTCATCATGTGGGCAACCAGTCTTAACTTCAGAAAGTGCGATCTACATCCCCCAACCCTTTGTACAGGGCCGCATTACATACTGAAGTTAAAAAACAATATTGCTTCCGAGTTCTTCCTGATGTTTACCGGTAGCATTCAAGCTATAACTTCCAGTACGCGGAAACTTGATTTGTGATTTCCAATAGTGACGTCGAAATGGCAGCTACCGTGCACCATGGACTTGATTGTCATCTTTTGGCCCTGAGGCAGCATTGCTGTGACTTTTCATCACCAGCGATCCCTGAGTTCTGCGGCGCGGGATTTGAGACCCGTCTTTGGAGAGATGGCGCCGCCTTGCGCAACCAGGTCGGCAGCGCGCGCCGTGGATGGTTGTGACATGGTCCTGAATGGGCAGTCCAACAGGCCCCAGTCCAGCAGTCCAGCAGGACTTCGACGCAAGGCCTCGAAGTCCCCTCATGGGAGACCTGAGCCCGGGTCGTTAATCTTTGCCGGACATAAAGTAGTTTCCATCGATCCATCCGGAGTAAGCAACGTAATTACTCCAACCAATGTGGTTTGTCGGTAGGCATTTCACGCTTACATATACTCTCAATTACGAGAGAGCCAGCATTTTTTTACTCTGTCCAAATTTTCATTAGAATTTGCCTATAGGTACTCCCTAAGGTACGCGCAATGGGGGAAAGGCAAGGCGTATCATTACAGGCATGAAACATGGAGATATTAAAAAAAAAGCTAACGAGTGTTTAATGGAGACCTACTCTTGAACAGCGGAGGAGTGGGCATTGTCGTCGCAGCGGTGGTCGTCGTAGGGGTCGCGGTGGTCGTCGTAGGGGTCGCGCTTGTCGCATTCACTTTTGGCGACATCGCTGGCGGCTTGTGGCCTGCGAAAATAAAGCAGCACGCCCATTGAAAAGGACTGTACTTGGGATAAACTCCCCTCGCTACTCCTAAAAGTGTGGAAGTGAATTGCCGCAAAGTTTTGGTCAAAATATATCCGAGCATTCAGCGAGATATCGGATTGGTCGATTACTTGTTTTTCAGACTGTTCTCTATGTAAAAAATACCGTCAATGGTGCTGCAAGCTTATACGGACAATTTAAGGCACAACAACTTCAAGATAAATCTACCTATTCAAAGCTAGCCTTCACGATATCGTACAAAGGATCTAAAGGTTATTCTCCTTTGCATCTCCTCTGACTATTTAATGTATTGGATGTATTTTTGTTATTGAAGTTATCGCCGGCATCCTAATTTTGAAGCGAAGCATATTTTGAACACTATAAAAATAAGTAGTCTTCCTTATATTCTACATTTTGCTGGAACAAACGCATTCTCTTTGGTAGGGACAGTGAAGGGTTATATTAAACTGTCCTCAAAGTTTCATTCCTAGATATCTATTTTTCTTGCCGATAAAAAGATCTTGTGAAAGGCATCTTCAACTAAATACCGGCAATGATCTAGTAAAAAGCGTAAAGTAGAGCTAAAACAAAACAAAGAAACAAACAAACAATGCAACCCAAATTTCTGAGTATTTAATATTTATACCACTGCTTCTAATATGCTATTAGGCTTCATAATCATCATCGGCCCATTTTATGTCCAAAGCAAGGACGAAGGCAACCCCTTGCGACCTCCAATTACCATTTTACTGCGCCAACCCATCTACCTGGCGCCTGTGAATTTCGTAATTTGATCGCCTTAGCTAGTCTTCTGCCGTCCTCGACTGGGCTTCCCTTCTCTTGGCACCCATTCTGTAACCCCAATGGTCCACCGGTTATATAACCTGCGCACTACATCCCCTACCCAGCCGCATTTCTTCCAATAATGTCAATTCAAAATTGTTCTTTCTCTGATCCACACCGCTGTCTTCCTCTCTCAACGTTATGCCTAACATTCTTCGTTCCAACGCTGTTTGCGTGGTCCTTCATTTGTTTTCGAGCTTCTTTGCCAGTCTCCGAGTTTCTGCCCCATATGTCTGCTCCAGCAGATTGCACTGATTGTACGCCTTTCTTTTCAATTATAATGTTCTGCTTTTAGTCAGGATCAGACGATGTCTGCCGTATGCGCTCCAACCCATTTTTCTTCTTCACTAAATTTCCTTCTCGTGGTCAGGGTCCCCTCCCAGTGATTGGCCTAGGTAAGCGTACCCCTTCACAGACCCTAGTGACTGTCTGTCCAGCCTGAGCTCTTGTTCCCTTGCCAGGGTATTGACCATTGTCTTTGTCTTCTGCATCTTAATCTTCAACCCCACTCTTACAATCTCTCTGTTAAGGTCCCCAATCATTTGTTGTAGTTCGTCCCCAATGTTGCTGAAGAGGACAATGTAATCTGCAAACCGAAGGTTGCAGTGGTATTCGGCGCTGATTCTTACTCCTCAGCCTTCCAAGTTTACTAGCCTGGATACTTTTTTGAAGCCACCATGAAAATAATTCAGTAAAAAGCTTTACGTAAATAAGTATTGGCATTACTGTAAAGAAAGCAAGTCCACATTCTGTCCAGATGATTTTGCAGCATCTTACTCATGTGTTTGCGTTGCTGGTTGCAAGGTTTTATTGCAAGAGGAAATATATGGACACTCAAGGCTCATTTTTGCTGTCGCTGTGATGTTCCGTATGAAGTCAAAGGTCGATAACACCGCCGCCGGGCGCCGTACACTTTATGTTCGAGTTAAAGCGTGCGAGGGGAGCCGACGGCCACGCCTCAGTATCGCGCTCGCAAGGGAGGAAAGCGTGTCCCTTGCGCGCAAGCCGTTCTACTCCGGCAGTGTACCGATGTGTGCCGACGGCTTGTACATGCTGGGTTCTCGCCGATCAATTTGCGTTGACGCGATAGATAGCACGAAGGACACTTCGCTCGGCGCTTCTTCCGCGCTTCCTCTACCCAGACTTTTGACCGCGAGTGTCTGCGCTCCTCGAGTGGTATGTGTTCCTGTTTGCCTGTACGCGGTCACACCATGCTTGTTTATTTGGTTAGTAAGCGAATGTTTCCTTGTTTAAACGGCCGATAAAGCTACTATCCTTGCTTCGTATAGCTGTCTGTTAATTTCCTATGCAATCGATGCTTCCATACTGAAAAGATATTGCGCCAAAAAAACAGCACACACAAGAGAAAGACGACGACACCACGGGCGCTACTTCAACTGTTTAATGAGGTTGAAAGCACTCGGCATATATTTCTTGTGTGTGTTGTTGTTTTGGCGCAATATCTTTTCAGTCTGCAAGATCATCAACTAGCCCAGCAGTTAACTCTTCTAATCAATGCTTCGTTTTTCAGGCGAGACTGCGACTTTTAATTGACAGAGCATATCAAATACACTTAGTACCATCAATACACCGGAAGACATCAAAGAAAGCGTAAGCGTGACCTCTCATGTCGTGTTGATTTCCTTGCGAACATATTGATGTTACATTCATTCTCGCCGTTTTCTGGTGCAATTTAACGCTACTGTACAAGACTGAAGAATATGTATATATATATATATATATATATATATATATATATATATATATATATATATATATATATATATATATAGAGAGAGAGAGAGAGAGAGAGAGAGAGAGAGTGCTCACTAAAGTACTGAAGTAATCCAGCTTGTGTCGACATTTCCCTTATCATGTGTCATCTTGACTAATAAATTTCTTGTTATTGCCAAGCCATGCTAGCTCTGAGAAGGAACGAATGGTTTGTAGTTTCACTTCATTGAAGTTTTAGTGTTTACCGCAGTAGCATTAAAGCGCAAGTTTCGCCAGAAGTGTTACCGGAATGCCCGCCTTCTTTTGATTAATTAAGTTATTAATTTATTTGTTTGTTTGTTTATTTGTTCGTTTGTTTGTTGTACGCTCAAGCCTTTATAGCATTGTAGAGGAGAGGGGCACATAAAGAACAATTACAAATTTGATAAGAAGCACTTTAGCTAAATCAAAATAAGAAAGAACAGCAAAAAGAAAAAAAGAAATGAGTGAAAAATAATGGCATGTTGGCAGAAGGCCTCAGAGTCACTCTGTGCAAACTGGTTATAGCCCATGAGAAGAAACAATAATTTTCCAATATGTTCGCTAAAATGTTTCTTAAATTAAATTGACTATACCGAAATTCCATGATGATTGTTTACTTGGCCGTAAACTTCAGGAAGACAATAATTACCGCGATGCGGAATCACTTATTTACCATAATAATACCCTCCTGCACAAATTTTTATGGCATGCCAAAGAATATCTCAACCTCTAGAAATGTCGTCAGCCTGAATGAAAAATGACTGACTAAATTGGAACAGTTACAATATTCAGGCAAAGTAACGGAGGCCTGGACGTCACGTCGAGTATGTTTTAGGCGCATAAGGGCATGCGCATAGGCCAAATTTCTAGTGTTTGGCTGACGAATGGAAATTCAGGTCATGAACTTCAAAGTACAGCTAAACCAAACAAGTACATGGTTTCTGCAGTTTTTGATAAGTGTTGTTCATGTAGCATTGACGTCTATGTTTTGTTCCGTCCTTCCCGCTGTAATATCATAGGTTTGGCCAGGACGAGCAGCCCTGCCCTGAAATACACGTGGGCTAGGCAGATACGGCACTCCAAAACATGTTGGTGATTCTAGTTTAATGAACCACGACCTATATATATATATGTGTGTATATATAAAATATGTTGTGGCAAAATTTAGCACTATGATCGACTAGCAACCTAGCACAAGTGTGGTGCCTAGCCTCTCGCAACGGCCACATTGCGCTAGCTTTCAGAGCAGTATGGGCGTCTCAAGCAACTCTAACTTTGTCGATGAACTATTTAGAGACTACGTGCTCACTCACGGTTTATCACTTCGGTAGCACGTGTTTCACGCGATTTTCGGCATGCGTTGCAATGTCGGGCCGGTTGACTTCAAGACAGTAACCGCTCTTTCTGGCGCGTTCGTCAGGTTTACTTGTTGCCTCCTCCGTGCAGAGGTATTTTCATTTAGCACTAACAGCTGGCGCAGAAACAGAGGCATACTAGGGCAACGAAGCTAGGGAAAGAGAAAATGTGCGACAGCACGAAGAAGAGAGGAGTCCAGTGCTGGAAGGGAACAGCGCAATGAGACAGGCTGGGCCCGTCACCTTCATATTTCACGCAGGGAAGGATTTGCGATAACCAATTCAGCGCTGCTTTTTATCTTTCATCATAGAACTGCATGCGTTAACAACGCCTTGTTCGGATCTTGATGACGTTGGTGATATAAAGTAATAGCTGAATATCAGCACAGGGACGGACCTTCCAGATCACGCTTTGCAAGTTTGGTATTGTCAATCTGATGCGACTACATTTATATTAGAAGCGCTTATCTAGACAGAATTGAACACTGTGATCGACAGCCGACCCTGAGCTCGCCTAGCTTACGCGCTTGCTTTCACATGAAACTGAAAGTAAAATGCATTTAGACAACAGAACGCAAGTAGAGGTCTTCATTGGGATTACATATGAAGGCAGTAACCTTAGAGATCAAGGTGCATTTGGCGACAGTCATGAAAGTAGCCGGATTCAGATATGCTTTATTCGAGATTGCACTCATTCAAATCGTTCCCGCATTCACTCGCGAGAACATCAAAATTTGAAAATAACAATATGACTTACAACGGACCGTCAGTGTTGTTGCTAGTATCGCTCTCAGAAGAATCTCGACTTGAAAGAACTCAGAGACGTGCTTCCTTGTCTACCTTGTCTATTGTTTCGGCTCTTACGTGTGTTGACGGTTCTGTTAAGTTTAGTTTGGCGAATTTCTTCGATTCCAACATTTAAGCTCTCTACGTAGCTTCTTGCATTTATATTTCTGTGTTTATTTATTTATTTACTTAAAATAACTTAAAGGCCCTATGGGCGTATCGTATAAGGGGGTTACAAAATCAAAGAAAAAAAGATGAGTAAGCAGCCTTCTAAAGTGTAATACAAAAGATACGCTTCATTGCCGGGCTCAGCAACATTACTACAAAGAGCAAAACATGAAAAAGGAACAAGTGAAGTAATGAAATGCCATAAAGGTACACTTAAGAAAATACCACGAGTAAACCTCAACGTAAGGTACTAATAATAGAAAGTAAAATACACGAAAAATGAACATATCAGGGAGTACAATTCTTGAAGGGATATTTAGGGAAAAAGACAAAAAAAGCAATAATATATAGAGGTAATACAAGTGAACACGTGACGCAGCATAAAATAGCAATTCATAGGAGCGATATAGCATTGCATCAATAAAAAAAACAACACAAGAAGTTCGAAGCACATTGCCAAGTGTAAGAAACAAGATAAAGTGATTTGTAAGTACTATTATGAGAAATGCTCGTGCAGGAGATGACGAAATTTTACTTGATCTGACTCGGAAGCAATGTGATCAGGCAGATTGTTCCACAAGCGAATGGCCGTAGGAAGTGCGGAAAAGTTAAAAGCATGTGTTTTCCCTACATGCGCGTAAAAGTGAAGTGGTTATTTAATCGGCGAGACTTGTTCGAGACGATCTGGATATGTAGTGTGGATTGTGTGGCATTATAAACGTACTTGTGAAACAAGGATAACAGAGCGATATTACGGCGAAGAACTAAAGGCTGTATAGAATGATCGAGTTTCATTTGCGTTACGCTGGACTGATGGTTATAATTACGTGAAATGAAACGGGCAGCTCGGTTCTGTACTGATTCAAGCATGTCGATTAAGTATGTAGGATGTGGGGACCAAATGGATGATGCATACTCGAGATGTGGACAAACAAATGTCTGATAGGCCAATTCGCGGATGTTGGAAGGTGAATTACCTAGATTACGACGTAGGTAACCTAATGTCCTTTAAGCTTTTGCGCAAACGGCTGCAATGTGGTCTGTCAAGGAGAGGTATTCGGTTAGGTGAACACCCAAATATTTATGCGATTCAGTATGTAACAATTCTTTATTATTGACGTTGTATAAAAAGGTGAGTTGTCACGCTTACGACTAAAAGAAACTACCTGACATTTTGATACATTTAAAGCCATTAACCAGGTGTTACACCAATTATGAATTAGGCTAAGGTCATTTTGAAGGGCCAGGTGGTCGTCAGTACTGTCAATTGATCTGTAAATAAGGCAGTCGTCAGCGAAAATACGTAAGCGAGAAGAAACATTAAGTGGCAAATCATTTATGTAAATTAGGAAGAGTAAAGGGCCCAAAACGCTGCCCTGAGACACACCAGAAGTAACGTAAGTAGGAGACAAAGCAATATTAATAACTACTGTGAACTGTTGACGATTCGAAAGAAAATTATGACATAAATATTAGGAACATTCAGCAGTGTGTCGTTATACTGAATTATAACAGCAAATCGGCTTTGTACGCGTTTATACGATAGTAAATCAGTACGCATCGTTAAACCATGATCCATCCTTAAACAAGAAGTTAAATGTTGGTGGAAAAGCCTTTTTCCTGATTGTCTTGAACGTATGTATATTATTGCCATATTTTCTTTAGAGAGATACGTTTGAGTCAAACACGTCTGCACTCTGCGTCGGTACAATTAGTGAAAATTTCCTTAAACGGAAATAAGAAAGGTGAGTTGCGCGAGGTAGTGCTTTCATTAGAGCAAGAGAGGTAATTTCCTTGCATACTTACGCGTAGAGTTACCGCTAGCTGTCATGAAGAAGTGATAAATGCGCAGAAAAGTATGTTACTTCCAATGAGCACAGAAATAAAATTTTCGGTTTGAACACCTTGTGAGACATCGTCAACAGCACACTTTCCTTGCATACTTACGCGTAGAGTTATCGCTAGCTGTCATGAAGAAGTGATAAATGCGCAGAAGAGCATGTTACTTCCAATGAGCGCAGAAATGAAATTTTTGGTTTGAACATCTTATGAGACATCGTCAACAGCACGACAGGCAAATAATGAGGCAACGTGCCTATATTCGATACAGTGCAAACGCAATAGGTGAATGCAACTACGGAGCAAAACACACGTCAGTAGTCGCATGTCAAACTTGTTGACATGCTATCGACGTGCTGTGCGATGGAAATTTGTCAAAGCAGAAAATGAATTTGCTCGCCCCGCAAAAGTATGCATAATCACGTTATACTCAGATGTCAACATCGATGTACACTAGAAAAAGTTCTACCAGTATCTCCATCGCGTTGAGAAACGCTGCCTGAAACATCCTTACGCTTTTCATACATCCGAATGCAATGCTACTGGCAGAGTCGGTCTTTAATATTCACTATGTATGTAAACTGTATGCTAAGAAATTTTGGTTCACCAATTTGTTTTCCGGAACACAATACGAATTTATATTGTCGGCTATTCTGCTGTACTTCTGCAAACGCCTTGTCTTCTATTTAACCTGTCCCTCACTATGCTCCACCACCTCCCTTAAATGTCTGTTTAGGGGCTTTTCTTCGCTTTATAATTCTAGTACCCAAAGCATGAATAACAGAGAACAAAAGAGAAGAAAATACAGTGTTAATCATCTTTTGCAAGGTGTTTACCTCTGGCCTTTTCATCACAGTGGAATTCAGTTTAAATGACAACCCGTTGCAATTCCCTTCGGTCAGAATGAGAAAAAGGTAACCTCTGGAAATCATAAACTATGTAATGAATGAATCCCTGATTTAAACTATTTACGGCTCTGTGAATCTTGCAAAATGACTTCCTTGAAATCATAAAGAACACTACATTAGAAAGCTAGATCTTCTTCATCAATACATACAGTTTTGTGTCCTAGACAACAAAATAATGCTGATCGGCTGCACAACACATAAAAAGTTTAGAATATCTTCCTAGATATAACCTTTCATCTTCATGAAATAAATTTAGATGAAGGTAAAACAACAAATGCCATCATCGCAGTCTTCCCTCATCGGTGCATATGCGAGCTGAATTCTCATCACAAGTATGTTTGATCTGGTTCACAAATTTGGCAAGCTGCTTAAAATAGCCGCTGTGGCAACAAGCGGATGAGATTGTGCGTGAGCGACTCGTCATCGTCACTTGATGTAGCGGAAGGCAGCGTCTGTCCAGTACCAAGCTTTATCACACCATCACCTGTAAGGTAGAATGCACATAGTCACTCTCAGGAAGTGGGATATATCGAATAGAGTAGACATGCACCATTTGTATAATTGAGAGGGGATGGATTTATTCACAGGAAGACGAATTGCCCATATTGTGCACGGTAGCCTGGAAGTATTCTTTATTGCTATAATTGTGTGGTATTCACTTTAATGCGACCGCATGATACGCACCATGTCAAATTTAGTTTGAGGGCGTATAACTCTTGCTCTGTTTCATGAGCCTACGGAGGCTGATTTATCTCAGAAAGTCCGTTGTAAATAAAGGCAGTACAAATTAATTATATATTTTCTTTCAGATAGCTGAATAAGGCGAACGTGCAAATTTTATTACAAAGCTTGTGGTTTACATTTAAATGAAGTGTTGGTGCTGCTAGAGACATTCATAATACTTATCATTCTCCTACACCTGCAGGCACTGATCTCGCTTACAACGTCACGCGGTTGCTTGCAAAAGCAATGGGTTCTTTTCTAATTTATACAAAATACCCCTCAAGGCCCTCATTACTGAGGGTATTACATAGGGGGGAGGGTATGTAGGCAATTGATAAAAAAATACAACTCACCACAAATTCATTGGGAAAAAAATTGCACACATCATGCGACATTATAATATAAGTACCAAATACTGTTCACTCCGACAAGCACAATGAAAAGAAAAGAAGCAATAGCATGGAACAATGCAGTAGTAAAAAATTATGCCAATGATACATCTTCAAAACAGCATATCAAATGAAACAACAAGTTCTACATTATAAGAAATACAAAGTAGATGGAACTTTATCGGGATCAGTGGCAGTAGCAACACGTGGAGGCAGAGCATTCCCGTCAGTTATGTTGCGTGGTATGAAATAATGTGCGTAGTTAAATGAACGACACGACAAGCGCTGAACCCTAAACAGATCGTCGCGTCGGTCAAAGATGGAAGAAGGCAAACAAAAAAAAGTCATTATGAAGTGTTGATTGATGATACAACTTATGAAAAAGTGATAAACGTGCAGCTTTTCGGCGGTGACATCGTGCTTGCAGGCCTGTGCGTTTTTTAAAGCTGTGATTGGTATGGGGGGGGGGGGGGGGCGGAGTAAATAGAGCAAATGAAATGAATTGCGCGGATCGGTAATTATTCAGTGTTATTCATTAAATATGCTTGATGAGGGTCCTAAATAGTTGAAGCATATTGAGTATTAGGTCTAATTAGTGTACTGGAGCCCGTAATCGTATGTGAGGAGAAGCATGCTTCAAGTTATGTTTTAAACCTAATGATCGATTAGCCGATGCAAGAATAAAGTTTATATGATGATTCCATGCTAGGTCTGAATGAACTTCAAGACCCAGGTTACCAATTCGGCTGTAGCATTATTTAAGGTATAAGCGAATTCGGTTTGAGACTGACGGTTAGTAAAAGACAAATTTTGTTTTCGACAAGTTAAGTTGCATGAGCCAGGCAGAGCACCACGCTGTTACAGAATCGAGGTCAGATTCTAGGGCTAAGCGATCACCGTTAGAATGAATTTGGCGGTAAATTACACAATCGTCAGCAAAACGTCTGATTTGGGAAGAAATGGAGTTAGGTAAAGCGTTAATTAATATCAGAAAAAGCAAAGGGCCAAGCACGTGCTCCCTTGTGGGACGCCGGAGTGTACTTGGCTGAAGGATGACATGTGGCTATTAACAGTGTTCAAGTGATACCTGTACGAGAGAAAATCTTTAACTCATGCAATACCAAGAGGGTAAATATTTAGCAAAGCTTTGGAAAAATCTAGAAATAGGGAGAACACTTGAATACCAGCATTAACAGATGAATGCATATCGTGAATGCATCCAGCAAGTTGCGTTTCGCACGAGTAGCCTTTGCGGAAGCCATGTTGGTATTTAAAGATATTGTTGTGTTCTTCTCAATAGGTAATTACTTGTGAATGAATCACGTGTTCATGAGTTTACAAATTGGGCTAGTTAGTGAAATGGGTCGATAATTCAGTGGTGATGAACGATCGCCACATTTGAATATTGGTACAAACTTGGCCAACTGCGAGTCACGTTGAATGGAACCAGATGAAAGAGACTGCGTAAAAATAGCAGACAATATGCAATGAATACCTTCAGATGAGTTCTTGAATATTTTGTTGTTGAAAACAAGGTGATCAGAGGTTGGTGAGGCTTTAAGTTTCCTCAGTAAAGAGAAGATACCCTTCTCATTAATAATCATTTCGGCATTGAGGTATTAGAATACTTCAAAGTAATAAGAGCTACGGAGCACTCTTCTGAGATGAAAACTGCTGTAAATGCGTTATTGAGGATTTGGACACATTGAGCATCAGGAACACGGCCTCCTTCAGCATTGGTCAAACTAACGTCAGGATTATTCGAAGGGTTTATTGTCAGGCAGAATTTGCGCGGGTGGTTTGTTAACATTGATGCCAAGTCAAGAGTGAAGAAATGGCGACGAGTAGATATTAGCGCCGACTGATATTCCCTGTCACACGTTTTGTGACGTTGCCAGGAATCTGATTGCGTGTTTTAATGATTTAAATTTACGCTAAGGCATTGTCACTTTTACGCAGTCGCCTCCTAGGGAGCTTGGACAAGTCGGTTTTTTTAATCGCCTAGCAAGAGCATTGCTCTCGTGCACGCAATGGGCACGGCGGTGTGCTCACTCAGCAGTTTAAATGCGTAAACATTCCTTTTGCTACCCGAAGAAAAAACCCGTCAGTCCGTCACGTAAGATGAAAAGCGCGACAACAGTGGCGAGGGAATTGACCTTCGTGCTGCCTTTCGCTTCATGGCGAGCTAACCGGCAGGTATAGAGCGCCTACGAATCTACCTGCACTGTGCACTGTGCCCGCATCGCCGCTAACTTTCAAGGTGGGGCCCCTGCGGCTGCGCCGTACGCTGCCACCGTCGAAGAATGGCTGATCTAAGCGGCGAGAACAAAGCGGGCACATGAAGCTATCAGCACTCTGCGCAATCTGTCTCCATCGCCGAAGGCTTTCACGATAGAACCCGCGTGGCCGCTATCCGCAACAGTTCGTGTTGCCGCAGCGCTGTTGTTTGTACTCTTAGCATCAAGTTTCATACCAATGATAATGACATCGGCCAGCGTAGAGCTTAGCAAATTGCACAGCGCTTAGGCATACTTAGACAATTCTGAGATGACGTTCCGCGTGATTTCTTTTTAATACGAAGCGTCACATGGGAAGCTATCAGCAGCGTCATGAAATGTAATTTCTAATTTATTATATTACGTTCAAAAATTGAATTCCCACTGGTGCAATCATGCTACAAGTTTAACTAGACATAATATTATCTATAATGCCCAGAAACCATGAGGGTATAATACTTGAATTCAATTATATGAGAAGTGCGAAATGATAAGGTAACTTTTTAGATCGCGCCTCTTAGGCGCCGGTTCTTGCGCCGAGCGTCGGAGTTTTCCGTCCTAAAAAAGCGAACGAACACAGTGAAGGGTGAAAGGGAATGCGAAGTGGGGCGAGAGATCAAAACTGATGATAGCGAAGAGTGTGCAAGGACGAAAGCGGAGGAGGACCGTACAAAGGATGCATGAGGCGGAAAGCGGAGGAGTAGGGTATAGCGATACCGTAAGAAGAAATGTGTAGCGCCGCTCAAGACGGGCGTTTCAGCCAAGATGGTTACAAGATGGCGCCAGAGTAGCGCGCCTCGACTGTATAGAATAAAGCGCTGCATGAGCGGAAGTTTGTCTTCCGGCCACAGCTCTGAATCGCGTCCGCGTGTCACCAACGCCCTGCCTCTCGCGATCTCCTGAATAGCGAGGGCGTCGAGCCACACTTCTATCCATTTGCAACATGCCGCAAGTGACACATTGCCCGCGCCAGCCAATGCATCGCAAAATAAAAACGCGTGCAGCGGCGCTAATATGTCGCGTTAGGGAATATCATAATCATCGGTGAATTTTTTAGGAGTTTGAAAATAGCCAATCGTATGACTAGGCAGTAAGGGTTCATTTGAGTGAGTCACTTGAAGGTATAATTAGGTGGTAATGGGTCTTTTGAACAGAATGCCACATCACCTGCAACACAGGCCGAAGCTTCGCCCCCTTCACGCGCTAGAGGCGGAGCTACCGCGCAACTGGCATGCACCAGGGGAGGAGGTGCGCTCTCAGTCGTGCAATGATTGGACACCGGGCGTCGCGCGGCACTCTCCACAGCTGCTTCTGCTTTTGCGGGGACTGCGAATATGTCTCGGCCGCAGAAAGTGGGCGTCAGTTGTACGTCATGCGCCAGAAGAATCAGGATAAGCAGCTCTGCCTTAATGTAACGCAACAAACTAAGCAGGAACGTTCAGCTCGGTAACGCACACTCAATAATGTCTCGCAACACAATTCCTCTTGGGAAATCGGCGTTTTCTTATTCCGTGGAGAAATATTGAAACGCCAAGAAATGACTAAAAAATATTGGGGGCAAGAAATTATTTAATGTGGTTTTGAATGCTAATGCAACGTGGGTCACACATGTACGTCAACTGAACAATATTTGCTACTATTATAACATATAGCGTCTAAGCGTGCAATATAAAGCTCATTTTACAATCTAAACCATACTTTGCTCCCATAGAACAGACACTAGCATAACCCTTGAACAAGATGGCAATGCGTCCGCGTCGGCAATCACTCTGTAATGTGAATAGTCATTTCGAAATAACTCACCGTGAAAGTATATACCGTGCAGTATACTATATGCGCCGCAGTTCATGATGATGACCTCTGAACTATTTCTGGTCTAGCGATTCTTGTAAATATGTCTCACAAGGTACCTCTGGCCGCCAAATAAGCCACAGGGCCCAATAAATGAAAAAATCGCAGTTATAGAAATTCTGAATACACAAATAATATTACGTAGGTGCAGCATACATTTCATTCTATTTTTTTTTATAAGGAATTGAAAAAGTTCACTAGTTTAGTCGCATGGAGGTTAGTATCCTTTGCAGCAGCTCTCTAATCTTACCTTATTATTGATGCATGACTTATGCGCCGAGGGTACAGCCTACGAATAATTTGTGACCCTAATTCACTCACTTACCAGTGAACACATTTTTAAATGCCGCAAGCTACCTGCCGTATCTGCAGTTCTTGAACTAAGGGTTGGGCAAGTACGACAACCTACACAGAGATTATTTATTGTTCCATTCTTTTCTCGTTCAGACGGTCAAGGTATCCATTTACAACGCCAAATATAAACTCCGGAGCAGAATGGGTCAATTAAGATCTGCTTTGAGAACCCCCAGCTCCATGAAACTCTTTTGTGCGTAGTATTAATGTTGCTTGATACGCAACCTGCTTTCCCAGTGCACTGAAAGGTAGAAAAGTTCCGGTTGCAATGGTTAAGTGTCAACAAAACCTTGCGAAAATGGTAGTCATATCATGAATAAAAACCCGGACTCAGTATGGTGAACACAAATCTGATGCCAACATTCACTCATTGTTTATCGTTCTGTTGAACGACAAAATTTTATCACTTAAATATTTTCTTTTCAGTGTCAGGGTTTAATAGTAATTCTGGGGCCTAACGATATACGTTAGTTTTATCACCAGTTGCATGGACCTTTATTAGATTATAAATTAGTATATACTATCAAAAACTTCCCGACCTGCCTACCAAGTTGTCCTTGCCATGGCGCAGCTTATAAAAAGATTTGCTACTTTAATTCAGCGTTTCTTCAATTTATCGCTATGTTTATCTCACATTCTCATAGCTCTGGGATTCATTAGAACTGCCATCACATTATCATCATTTACGCGTCGCTATAACTCCGACTATGTGTTTATCCTGCCAGCAAGCTTTTTCTAAATTACTAAAGACCATCAGCCATCAGTAGCTCACACACGAATGACCGGTTTTCTTTACGTTTCACAGTAAAAAACCAGAATATTTAATCCAAGTGCATGCATCGAGCATAGCTGCGGCGTCAGCCTACGTTTATTGAAAACAACATAACCTTAGTATTATTTTCTTAGAAAAGTGGTCAGTTGAGCCCAGTAACAATGCAGAGGTGACTGTATTCGTGACTGCTACCCGGACGCACGCCATACATACGCTGTTACAGGTTTATCAGCTAAAAATATCAACAAAGTTGCGCTTAACGGAGTTAAAAAGAAATACCGAAAGAAGTTTTTAAATTCCACAGTGATAAGGGGACATCCTTCGAATTTCCAGATGGCTACGTCACAGCCAGCAATAGTTTTTTTCTAGCGCCTCTCACTTACTACGAATGGGGGGAAATGCTCCTTTGATTAATTCAAACCAAGGCAACAAGTGCTAAACATATATTCATAACAAACCCCGGAAAACATGTAAAGTGCATACCAGCTGCCCTATATTTTCCATAATGTCAAAGTATGTAACAGCATAACGACCCTTTGGCAGTGGTAAAATATTCGAATCTATATAGAAGATAACGGTAAAAGAAACGCACGGCTAACCACCTGAACCAATAGACCGATATCCTTTATTAATTAGCACGCAAACTGTACATTTTTCGCCTTTTAAGTAAATATCCCGAGTTGGCTTATATCCCGTACATCCTCGGTAATGGCCAACTGAAAACTATGGCCCGTGTTGAGGCTTTCGCATGCACACTGCACATTTTCGCCAGTTCCTAAGATAGGCGAAAACCACCACCAGCTATTTCTGCCTTGAAATGAGTGTTCATGTGCCTACACGGCTACACCTTTAATCTCAGCCGAATCAGCTTTGCCAGAAAATGTAACGCTGATAGATTTCGCGGGACATGGTTTGTTCTAATACATATGAGGCAAAGGCATAGAGAGGCAGCTCCCGGGAACATTTCTACAATCTCTGATAGGTTAAGCCTAGAATCAGCCGCACGAACCAATCCTTTAACCCATGCCATTGGTGAAAATTTAAAACAGCTCACCGGGCGAGAGGCAAACGCTGTGCGTTTTCGGAGGTCAGATATACAGGCCTGGTTTGGCGAACCGCCGATAAGGTCCCCTTGATCAAACGGTCACCCTTCAGTGATCAATACTTGTTGTGTGGTTTCGCCTTCAGCAGCTGTGCTTGAATGACCTTTAGGTTTTTCTTGAAAGTTGATTCTTCATCTGTGCGTATCTGGGATAAAGGAACCTTGTTCACTCCGCAATGCAAAAAATGTCAATTGGCAAATCATTAAGCGCAAGAGCAGCAAGCCAGGTGGAGAGGAAAAGATATAGGCATCTACCTTGTGTGCGTACATCAATTATTGCTCTATATCCGGCCGTGACCCGCGAGAAGGTGCACCAAAACACCTGGAAGAGGGCCTCGCTATTAAAATGGCTCAGCGTGAGGTCAGCTTCATCACCGCATGGTGACTGGCTCTGTGAGGCCAAGAAACGACCAGGACAGCAACATGAGCAGGCCAGGAAAGCAGCAGTGACGCCCGAACGCATGGCGTGGCCGTGGCGCTCTCGCCACCATTGCCAGCTACTGCCTCGCGCTGAAGCAATCAACGTCAGCCTTGGAAATAGGAAGGGGCTCATCGTGTTGCTGCTGCTGATGATGATGAAGCTTAAGGATATGGCACGTACCCACCGCACACCGGGGGATCGGCCAGGAATTAGAACCGGTGGAATAGATAGCAATCGATCAATGAATCGTTCAATCAATCTCTCAATCAATAATTTATTATGCCTAGAAACAGCCCATGAGGCCTGAGTGCTGGCGAACGTATACAATAAAAAAGACAGCTGGAAACGATCAACAAGAACTACAAATAACAAGATTAAATATGCTAAAAAAAGTACATGCGGCAAAGTGCAAGGTGAATACAAAAGAAAAAGGAGCAGAAGGGAAGTCGAAGAAAACGTGAAATAATGCCACAAGAAGGCAAAGCTCGGAAATTAACCATGACACAGTTACGAAAAAATATCAAGGTCATGGAAATTAGCGTTATGAAGATTCCTCATTGTGGGACCGGTTGAGTGTTGGTGATGACAGCCAGTAACATGGAAAGGACTATATTGTTTGGTATTCTTGTAATGAATACGGAATGTCATACAACTCAGTAGTTCGTTGCAGGTGAGGATTCCATGAAGGTGCTTGAAAAGAAACAAAATCATCGCGATTATGTCGGCAGCTAGGTAAGGGCAAAGACAATAATCCAAAGTGCTACAAGAAGGACCTTTATACGTGTTAGCAAAACGGGGATGATATATGCTTAGAAATAGTTTCTCGGCCCAATGTATAATGTCACTGCTTGATTTACAAATGAAATTCCAGACGATATACGCATATTTGAGATTAGGAGGACAAAGTTTTATGCACAAATTTTGGGAAAACGTTGGAAAACTGAATTTTTTACAGTTGGCAGAGCCAGGAGAGCGCATACCCCCGCATTTCAAGGAGCTTAGTGAGAGCTGAAAAGTAAAAGGTTGTATCAAAAAGTACGCCGAGAGCACTGATATCAGAGACCGTGCACAGTGGTACCAAATCGACAGGATAAGATAGAGAAATACTTGCTGTTTTGCGTGTGAAATTCATCACTTTTGTTAAAAATTAAATTGTGGGGTTTTACGTGCCAGAACCACTTTCTGATTATGAGGCACGCCGTAGTGGGGGACTCCGGAAATTTCGACCACCAGGGGTTCTTTAACGTGCACCTAAATCTAAGTACACGGGTGTTTTCGCATTTCGCCCCCATCGAAATGCGGCCGCCGTGGCCGGGATTCGATCCCGCGACCTCGTGCTCAGCAGCCTAACACCATAGCCACTGAGCAACCATGGCGGGTCATCACTTTTGTGTTAGCAGCATTGAAGTTGACGTTATCTTTGTACCATTTAGAAAAACAAAGCAGGTCACGCTGCAGAATTGACAGCCATCAACACTATGAATTTTTGTTAAATATCGATGTCATCGTCACATAAAGGAATTAAGAATTGCGAATAGCAAAAAGAGCTTCATAATAAAAATAAAAAAGGAGTGGTCATAATACTCATCTTTCAGGAACGCCGCTAGTTGCCATGTGAAAAGATGGTATTTGGCCATTTGCGTCAGCATAACGTGACCTGTCAAGAAGTGCTCAAGAGATTGACAATTTATGAGTCACCACCTAAGGGCTTAAGGTTGATCAGAAGCGGTGAGGAGTTGCCAACATCAAAAGCAATAATAATAATAATAATATTAATAATATTTATAATAATAATAATAAAGCTGTCTAAGTCATTTAGCTGACCAGACTTCGATGCTCTCACTTGCACTTCTTACGCTCCGTTGTCGTTTCCTTACTTTCCGAAGTCTTAGCCGTGTCCCTCTATTCACTTCACTTCACTTTATTAACTTACAGGCCCCCAGGATTGGGGGTATTATATAAGGGGTGCATAGCTAATAAAAGAAATTAAATACACAAGGAAAAGATGTTTAGGTACAAGTTTGCTCACTGGTAAATATGTTACTATACAGTTCAAAAGCGTGGATAGGCAGGTGATTGCGGCGATGTCGTGTGGAAGGCCATTCCGGTCCGAGGCTGAGCGTGGGAAGAATGATGAGGCAAAAGTGGTAGCGTGCGCACGTGGACGGGCGACTTGAAGTGGATGACCATCGCGGAGTGAAATGCGTGCAGGAGGACTGATGTAGGGTGGATGATGAAGTGAGCTGTAAAAGAACCTATGAAATAAGTACATGCCAGAGTGCCAGTACGCGCCGACAAGCCAGGGTTGTTAAGCCGGATTCTGCTTTTAACGGTGATACACTGACATTGCATGAATAGCATGAATAAATGAATTTTGTGGCACGGTACTGTACTGATTCTAGACAGTTTGTTACATATTTTTGATTAGGGCTCCAGTTGGCAGAGGCATATTCCAGCTTAGAGCGTATGAGTGACTTGTAGGCAGGCAATTTTAGGTTTGGTGGCGCTACACGTAGATCACGTTTTAAGAATCCAAGGCTTCTGTTAGTAGGTAATATCACTCTAGTGACATGCGCGTTCCAGGTTAGATCGTTGGACAACGTTACGCCTAGGTATTTGTAAGACTGTGTTACTGCTATCATGACGTGTGAGATTGTACAAGGCAACAGGAGAGGAGTACGTTTCCGATGAAATGACATGAGTTGGCAATTATCGGGGTTTGCATTTATCGTAAGCATTTTGCTGATCTACGGACCATCATTGCAGTGGTATTGCCTTTTTTGCTATCACAGAATTAATACGTGTTCAGCACAAAGCAGCCACTTGTTCCACTGATTGCTGCATTGGGCCTCATTCTTTTATTATTACTTAACCAAGCAGCTACATCTGAACACACCACCCTAAACCAAGGTAGAATCAGACGTTGCTGTGTGTTAAAAGCCTGTTTACGTATTAACTCGAACATTTTAAAAAAAGAGTATCATGCCTTTCTTTGAGCGTAATTGTTGCAGAACTAACCTTTTCTAACGACAACCCCACCTTTCATACTTTTTCAATGATGATGAATGGTTTTTTTTGGGGAGCACGACTAATCTATTACAGAATAATACGAAATGGCGTCCCTTTTCATTGGTAAAGTATTTTATCGCTAAGCATTTTTTCTTGCCTACTCCCCAGAGTATTGCGTTCGGTGTGGTTTTCTCGCTGGATACATTTGTGGATATATATAGACAACCTGGGTTGCCAGTTATGTCCTGGCTACTATCTTGTCGTGTAGAAAGCGTAGGTAACTGGGTGCATGCCCGGAAAGACAACTAGCTGCTTCCTGGCCTAGTAGATCACTTGGGTCACTGGGTATGTGCAACTGGGTAGTTACAACTGCGCATATGCCATTATTTACGTGTACGTTCGCGACAATTCCTTCTAAATAAATGTGTCACGGCGAGAATAGTCAGAGAAGGAATAAATTTGCTAATATATGCGCCTTGTATTTATATACAAACTCCGCTCATCAACATTCTTCCATCGAGAACCGTCATTTCTAGCCTTCACTTGCGTGATCCTCCATGAAGGGGACAGCAGCGAACTACAGGCGACAAGCCTGTGGACATGTCATCCGCTATGGCTGCTTCCTCGCTAACTCACTCAAGCTTCACATGTATTATATTCCAATGTTGGGTGAAATCTGCAGGTTTTTAAAGCTATAGCTTTCTTTGGCAGTTATACATACATACATACATACATACATACATACATACATACATACATACATACATACATACATACATACATACATACATACATACATACATACATACATACATACATACATACATACATACGTGGCAGTGGAGGAAAAATGACAACCATTCCAATCGGTGACGATGGAATGGCAGCGAAAGCTAACGACAGTCAAAGCACTCAAACGAAAAGCAAAGTGCTTTCGCTGCCATTCCATCTTCACAGGTGGAATGGTTGTTATTTGGTGATCTGCTGAACGTCGATGGGCATGGTAATGACTTGCCCCTTGATTCCGTACTGTCCCCCGCCATCACTCAGACGCCTGATGCGCATGAACGGGATCCCCGGTGCAATCAGGTGTTCCTCTACCGCGTTCAGTTTCGGCAGATCCTGCGGAATCTGAGGGTATACGTATCCGTTCGTGGTCGAGTATTCGGACACCACACCTCTCAGCAGAGATTCTTTGCAAGTCCCGCACCCTTTGAAGTCGGCCACGTTGCCGGGATTTTCTGGGAATCTACGGGACAGTACATGTAGCGCACGATCCCGATTAGTCACGTCTCGTACATTTACGATCCTCGTCAGGTTGTTCTCGAGCCACAGACGGTCGCACAATCTCAATTAAATCCGAAATGTTTATCCACAAAGTCTCGTCGGAACTTGGCAGCCGCCCTTTATGTCGTTCACTCGGTCCATCCGGTACTTCTACCACCGCATTGCGTTGCGAATCTGGCGTCGTTGCTCGTTCAGAGGTGCCCGGGATCACGATTGTCGTTTTCGTTCAACATGTGTCCGCCCAATCCATAACGCAGCTGTTGATTCACTCACACCCCCACAGGCGTATGTGATATTGAGCTTGGACCATTTCTGCATTATCACCAGGATTGGCCCACATGATGATTTTTCCTGTTGCCGGATGCCGAAAAAAACTGCGGAAGGTTAGTCATATTCAGCTTTCACTGTAAAAAGACACTACCACGATGAAATTCAAGAACCAACTCTTCATATTCTGTCCTCACGCGCTGGCTGCGCTCGCGCTCTTTCGTGGACTACGTTCACATCAGTGCGACGGCACACCGGTGCACGAAAGGGCCCCCGTCGTGTAGAGAGAGTCTTGGTGAGTTAAGCACGATGACTATTTACAGCTTACGCACATGGTCGGAAGGTCCACGCGTGTATCAGCCTGAGCTCTGGTGAAGGCGATGGTAGGTGGGCCAAAGTACTCTGGTGGTCGTGGCTTAGAGAAGCGCGGCGGACGGCTGTTGCACGGCCTCGCTGCACGAAGTAGGCGAAAGAGGCAGATGCCCATGTTGAAGATGACGCGTGGTTGTATTGTCAATGCTTGCGTCACCGTGATGGGGACGCCTGCTACCTCAGATTCGTTGCAAATGCGGTAGAGTGTTATGACGTGAGCTATGCGCCCGGTGCAGTACTGTCGGCGCCGGAGATTCATGAGTGGCGTTGACTGCAGCTCGCGCACTCTTGGTGGCGTCGGCGTTACCACGACAGGAAAGTTCGTGGTATGGTAGCTCGCCTCGTGGTTGAACACGACCGCTGAAAGATGATGAGGGGCCACGCTAGAGGGCACTCGAGGCGCATTCGGCCGTGCAGGAGTTGACCTTGCGCGTTTGGTCGCCGTGACGCCTTCATTACAAAGGCACTCAGCATCAGGTAGTTGCTGAGGTGGTGCGGGAAATTGGGCTTGTGAATGAGTACTTAACTGGACATTTAAAAAGGGGACAATGGTTGCGCCGTGTAGGTAATTCTCGTGAACGGCGAGCCATGGGACACTCATTATCGCGGTCGGCCCAGCTGCTATGTGGACATTGGTTCTGGCACGTTGGTCATCGTCTTAAGAAGCATCGTCACGGTCGTGGTCTCACGGTGAGTTGATCAAATGAGACGACAGGCATGGTGAATCGCCGGTGGCCACTACTGGTGTCCTGTTCACGCCAGTGTACAGTGAGTGAGTCTCAGTGGCACTGAAAGCACGTGTGGCAATTCCCGAGCCCTGAAAGGGTTTGGCTTTTGGTGAAGCAAGTTCAACATCATCATCATCAGTCTATTTTATGTCCACTGCATGACGAAAGCCTCTCCCTGCGATCTCCAATTACCCGTGTCTTGCGCCAACCGATTCCAACTAGCGCCTCCGAATTTCTTAATTTCATCACCCCACCTATTCTTCTGCCATCCTCGACTGCGTTTCCCTAATCTTAGCACCAATTCTGTAACGCTAATGGTCCACCAGTTATTGTACCTGCGCACTACACCACCTTCCCAGCCTCATTTCTTTCTATTAATGTCAATTGGAATATCCGCTATCCTCGTTTGCTCTTTGATCCAACCCGCTCTATTTCTGTCTCAACGTTATGCCTAGCGGTCGTCGTTCCATCGATATTTGCGCGGTCCTTAACTAGTTCTCATGCTTCTTTGTGAGTCTCCAAGTCTCTTCCCCATATGTCAGCACTGGTAAAATGCACTGATTGTACACGTTCCTTTTCAATTATAATAGTAAGCGTCCAGTAACGAGCTGGCAACGTCTGCGGTATGCTATCCAACCTATTTTTATTCTTCTGTAAATTGCCTTCTCATGATCAGGGTGCCCTGTGAATTATTGACCTAGGTAAACGTACTCCTTCACAGACTCAAGAGGCCGACTGGCGATCCTGAACTCCTGTTCTTTTGTCCGGCTATTTATCATTATCTTTGTTTTCTGCACATTCATCTTCAACTCCACTCTTACACGCTCTCTGTTAAGGTCCTCAATCATTTGTTTTAACTCACCTGCAATGTTGCTGAATAGAACAATGTCATCGGCAAGCCGAACGCTGCTCAGATATTCGCCGTCGAACTTTACTCGTAAACCTTCCCAGTTTAATAGCACGCATACTTTTTCTAAGCACGCAGTTAATAGCATTGGAAAGATTGTGTCTCCCTGTCTAACTCCTTTGTTTAAAGGTATCTTCCTGCTTTTCTAGTGTTGAATTGAAGTTGCTGTAGAACCTCTGCAGATATTTTCCAAGGTATATACGTCAGCGTTCTCTACTCCTTGATTACCTAATGTCTCTATGACTGCGGGTATCTCTACTGAATCAAATGCCTTTTCGTAATCTATGAAAGCCATATAGAGAGGCTTATTGTACTCTGCAGATTTCTCGATAACCTGATCAATGACATGAATGTGATCCATTGTAGAATATCGCTTCCTGAAGCCAGCCTGTTCCCTTGGTTGACTGAAGTCCAGTGTCGCCCTTATTCTATTGGAGATTATTTTTGTAAATATTTTATATAATACTGGGAGTAAGCTAATGGCCCTATAATTTTTTCAATTTTTTAACCTCTCCCTTTTTGTGCATTAGTACAATGTTTGCATTCTTCCAGTTTTCTTGGACCCTTACAGTCGATAGACACTTCGTACAAAGCGCCGCCAGTTTTTCAAGCATTATGTCTCCTCCATCTTTGAATAAATCGACTGTTATTCCATTTTCCCCTGCTGCTTTTCCTCGTTTCATGTCTTTCAAGGCCCTTCATCGCTAGATATAGGAGGAGTTCCTGTATCCTTTTCATTACTGTTTCTAATTTAGGTATCCTGACTTCTCTGGGTACTGTACAGGTCAGTACAGACTTCTTCCGCTGCATTTACCATATCTTCGAGATTGCTGATGATATTACCCTGTTTAACTTTCAGTGCATACATCTTGGTTTGTCCTATGTCAAGTTTCTTTCTCAACGATTTCAGGATGCGTCCATTTTTTACGGCTAAATCAGTCTTTCTCCCGTTATATTTTCGAATATCATTTATTTTCGCCTTGTTGATCACTTTTTACAGTTCCGCGAATTCTATCCTATCTCTTGAGTTGGACACTTTCATTTTATTCGTTTCTTTATTAGGGCTTTTGTTACCTGGGAGAGCTTGCCTACTGGTTGCCTGGGTGCCTTCCCTCCCACTTCAGTTGCTGCCTCTGAAGTCAACCTAGTTACGATTTCATTCATTAGCTCTATCTCATCGGCATCTCTCTATTCTAAGGCTGCGTATTTGTTTGCAAGCACCAGCCTCAATTTCTCTGCTGTTACCCTTACTGCCTCTAGGTTGACCTGTTTCTTCTTCATCTGTTTAGCTCTTTCTCTATTCAAATTGTGGTGAATTCTAGCCCTCACTAACCTATGATCACTGCACTTTACCCTTCCTATTACTTCTACATCCTGCACAATGCTGGGATCAGCAGAAAGTAGGAAGCAACATTCATTTCTTGTTTCACCATTAGGGGATTTCTAGGTGCATTTTCTGTTGCTACGCTTGCTGAAAAAGGTGGCAATTATTCGAAGCTTATTCTTTTCTGCGAATTATACCAGGATCTATCCTCTAACGTTCCTAGAATCGACGCCGTAGTTACCAATTGCTTGTTCACCAGCCTGCTTTTCCCCCTGTTTTGCATTGAAGTCGCCTATTACTACAGTATATTGAGTTTACCCTTTTCTCATCGCTAATTCAACATATTCATCAAACTAATCTACTTCCTCATCATCGTGACTGAACGTTGGAGCGTAGGTTTGTACTACCCTAAATCCATACCTCTTACTAAGTTTGATTATGACTACAGCTACCCTCTCATTAATGCTGTAGAATTTGTCAATGTAGCCTGCTATGTCCTTATGGATTAGGAATCCTACCCCGTATTTCTTCTTATCTAGGAGGCCTCTATAACAGAGGACATGTCCGCTATTCAGCAATGTATAAGCCTCACCAGTTCTTCTAATCTCAATAAGGCCGATTTTATCCCAAACAATGTCTGATAATTCGTCAAAGAGTCCTGCCAAGCTAGCCTCACTCGAGAGGGTTCGCGTGTTAAACGTTCCAAGGGTCAGTTTTCATTGGCGACCGGTCCGGATCCAGAGATTCTTAGCGCCCTCTGCTGGGTTACAGGTCTGAAAGCCGCCTTGGTCAGGTGCTCCGCAGCTGCTGGGGAGTGAGGGCCATTGGGTAATTTAGTTAGCGATTTGGGAGGGGGTCGCCGAATACTGCACCCGAGAGGCCAATTCCTGAACTGGTGAGGGAGTGGCTTGTTAAAACTTTGTGGGAATTCCTAATTTAGTTGTACTTAAATTAGTATCTTTTGCCGGTGACAGGCGTCACTCTAAGCCTGCAGAACTTGTGCACTGGAGGAGGTGAATTTCAAGCTCATCATCATAAAAAAGAATCATACATGCATGATCACATCTATGGGTACGCATACATGTGATCATATGGACGTTCTATTCTATCCGATTCTCTGGTATCTGATCACATGGGTATTTTCTTGTCTTCTTAAAGCGTGCCCCGACTACTGGTATTGCACCACGGGGCACGTCAAGCTGGACGGTGCCAGCACAATTGAGCATTTTAGGCCTCACCTATAAGTTTACTATGTTTTCTAATTGTTCCCTTCTTCGCCTTAGTTGCGTGAGCCAGAACCAAAATATACAGTTCAACCACACCAATGAGCCTTAGCGTGCAAGAAGTGGCTGCCACTTTCGCGTTGACTACGGCTATCTCACAATCAATGGCTACGGCGTGTCTGCGCGTTGAAGTGCAGACTGCTAATGGTGCCCTTCAAGCATGCCCCAACTACTGCTATTTCACCACGGCGCCCGTCAAGCTCCACGGTTGCTGCCCGAATGAGTATATTGGGCTTCCTCACATTGGCATTATTCATATTAAGCGGTAAAGAACAACAGGGGCGGTACAGCTACCTGAAAACAGATTACAGGGCATGTCACTGCGCTTGCACTGCTGTTCAGTAGAAAGCGTATGATGGCTCATGTGTTGAAAAACCATTTGTCTGGCGTTAGGTTACCAATATTCAAGCGAACCAAATTGAATATATGGGCGAACCGGCCATTTCTCCAAATTGGGTTTCAATTGACACCGTGAAGTTCGAGAGTAGAACGTACAAGTTTTGTGGGACTCGAACCCACGACATTTGGTGGTAATTTAGGCGAAGTTAATTAGGCCACTCAAAACCACGTCGCAACTTGGAGATATGGGCCAACCGGCCATGTCTTAAAGCTGTAGTCTAATTGACATCGTGAATGTTATGTGTCGATCCCACTACCTTTCGTGTTAAGGCGAGGCTAATTAAGGCACAGTTAATTAAGCTATAGTCAATTAAGACACTACAAGGCACAACCTTTGATGGGATAAAACAAGCAATATGAAGTAACACCGCATTCGAATGAAAATGTAAAGTAATGTAATGAGTGTCTTGTGGACGCAGGCTTTCGTCTTCATGCTTTAGCGTATGCCTAAGTGACTATCAACTTTTATTTGTTCAAGTGGAAAGTAAACCCTGTGCTGTGAAGTAAACTGCACCGAACGTGTGTTTTTGTTATCGCTTGTATACATTTATTGGTCTTTATCGGCATGTAAACTGGACGATAGCTCCAACATGCCGGCTTTTGTTTTCGTTTCGACGTGCAGGCTGCCAACAGTGGCGGTCACTTTTGCCTAGGATGCTGCTGCTTCTCCATAGGGCCGAGCTCGACAATGGCTGCCCGAATGAGCACTTAGCGCCTCAGTAAACTAATCATGTTTTATAAATGTTATCTTATTCACATTACTTGATTGAATCAGATAACAAAGCAAACAGCGCAAATACATGAATATGCTTTGGCGTCAAAGCTGCTGACAGTGGTTGCCGATTTGGCATTGACTACTGCCATTTCACTTTAGGTTCTGGTAAGCACGAAGGTGATTGCCCGAATGAGCATTTTGGACCCCACAAAGTTATTTGTGGTTAATAATTGTGTTTGCATTTGGATTTGCCAGCATTTAAACATGTTTTTATGCGAGTGTTCAGAAATATGTGTGCATGTTGTATTTTCAGAATTGAAACTGCCTATTTGTTTTCTGTTTGAGAGGTCACGAAGTGGATCCTTTTCTATAGCGTCCCAACCAGCAATCATTTTTGTAGCCCTGATAAGGGGTGTTCTCTGATTATTGACACGCCGCTATGCTCGGCCGAGTGGCTGAATACCAGACAGCTCGCATTTGAGGTTGCTTTCTCCAGTGTCTTCTTCAGTCAGTTAGATGTCGATGGTTTGGATATGGTCACTCCCAGATGTGCCAAGCCTAACCTTGCCTCAAGGTCCATTGCATGCTGAATGTTCTTCCTCCAGTCTTCCGCCGTTACTGGGTTGATTTTACCCATTTTCTCCCTCCCTCCATGCTGTTGTCCAGAGCGCTGCCATTTTTGACCTTTGTCCAGACGAACTGAATGGGATTAAATTCGCAGCTGTATACGGCGGAAGCGTGAGTGTAATGCGATCGTCCCTTTCTGCTGCGTTTTTTACGATGTAGCTCAGAAAGCATGACTTTACAGATGCCATCAATTCAAGCAGCTGCTTCTTCACCGTCCTTTCACTGTTGGCGATGGTCTTGCTCTTGAGCCACTCCTGCATTTTTTCCCTTTTCAGGCCGTCGTCGCCAAATTCTCTTCTCGCCGCGTACGATACGAATTGTCCCTAACAATGACACTACCGACTCGAAACTTCTGCACAATAATATTGAACTATCTATCGAAGCGATTGTCATCCATTTATTGGTAGTCGCATGCTTTTTTTGTCTCGGAAGCGTCAAGGCAGCCATCGATGAAGCCGTTCTCGCTGCTCATGTGCGTCATGGTGAGACGCTCGCCTTTCTGAGAAGGTTGTTTTAGACCCGTTGACAAGCCATTTTCTCGAGCGGACAGGCGTCCGCGCTTCTCCAACAGTTTCAGTGGCTAGACGATCGACCGAGTGTGTCCTTTCGAAAAGCTTTCGGCCTTCCGCTCGGTAGCGCTCCACGTCACGAAGGTAGCGACTGCGCCATCGAAATTTGTGAGTTGTTTCTTTCGTTTTAAATGACGAAGCATATCACTATTTATATCGTTAGCATTCTTCGCGCACTTCACACCCTTTCCAGGGACCATCTACTATGCATCTATTTAAGCTTGCATGCTTGTACTTACCCGTTTTCCCTCCTACCTGGGTCACTTGGCTGTCAGTGGCGGAATGGCTACTGTATCGGGCTACTTTGTACAAGTAGCAGGGCTGGAAAGTACCCATCGGAACAACTTGGCTCACCGAGAACGTGGCAATGTGTACATACGTGCCGCCCTTCAACGAACCCCTTTCACATCGATACGGGTCATAGTGGACGCGCAACATAGCAGGTACCGCTGTTCGGAGAACCTCTTTGACGCTGACTTCGTGTACTGGGTATTTTCCCTTTTAACGCGAAGTTTTGTTTGCCTCTTCCTTCGACTTTCCCACTGCTACTGCTGCATCTGGTCCTATCTGGCACACCGCGTACGAGAGAGGAGCAAGGCGATGCGAAAAACTCGTTTGGACCCACAGCTGGATGGATGGATGGAAGGTAGGAGTGTTTCTTTTGAAACGGGGTGATGGAAATTGCCACCATGCCTAGCTTTTCATTTTTGTTTAACTCTGTTGTAAGTTATTAAAATTCGGCATTTTCTTTGAATACTTCTTCATACACTTTTAACCTTATGTCACCTCTGCTTTTGAGGTACCAATCTTCCGATCACTATTTCCTAATTTCCACCGCATATTTATATGACTCTTGTTATCTCTAAACCCTAGGGCTTCAGGAAGCGTGATTGTGCCCGCATCGACATCGAATGCATACCATCACATTTTAGTATGAAGTGTTCCTTTGTTTCTACAGATTTACCACACAGTACATGTGTCTTCTTCGTGAAATTTCTTTTATAGCTGCGTGTTCTAAGACATCCTGACCTAGCTTCAAAGAGTAGGCCACTGCCTCTTGAGTTATCATAAAACGTTTTCTTCCTGATCTGCTGTTTCCAGTATCGATATAGTTTAACACTATGCTTCTTTTCCATTGAATATATCCTATTTTTACCTTCCGCGTTTTTAACCTGTCGTTAATTGCTGTCTGGCCTTTCTCCGTCCTCTGTCTGGCATACTTACTGGTTAGCTGCCTAGTTTTTTTCCGACATTGTGAGTCAATGCTCTTTCTGTATAGGTATTTAAATACCTTAGCTGCTCACCTTTTATCGCCCAATTTCCTCAGGCGTTTTTCGTATAGGATTTTACTCTGAGATTCCCGTGCTTCGAACGATGCCAAGCCCATATCCCCCTGTACTGCCTCGTTTGTGCTTTTCCCGTATCGACCTAGTGCTAATCTTCCAACAGATCTCTGATTTGCTTCTAATCACGACTGAACATCTGCCCTTAATTACAGGAACGCATTCCAGAATGTAAGCCCCGGCACCATTATTCCTTTCCAAATACCTCTCACACCTGTTGTGCCCCCACAATTCCCTACGTTTCATTATCCCGGCATCTATTGACTATTGGTGCTTTTTCGTGTACATCGGCCCTTTGTTTAGCCACACCCCGAGGTATTTGTATTCGGCCACTCGGGGTATTTCATGGCCTTTTATTGTAAGCTCCTGATCAGTTATATCACTGAAAAACATCCCACCGGATTTCGCTGCGCTAAAACTGAAACCTATACTGTCTTCTTCGTCTACACAAAAATTAACCAGAGTTTGCAAATCTTCCTGGCTATCTCCTAACAGTACAATATCGTCCGCATACATTAAGCCCGGTAGTTGTTGCTCAACAACCTTTCCGCCTAATCTGTACGACAGATTATACCCTACACACCAAACATTTTAACACCCTTAGGGTGTAAATCAGTTGGTCACCAGACAAACACCCTAAGGGTGCTGTTGTCTACACCCTACAGTTGGGGTGCAATTATAGCACCCTAGAGGAAGGGTGTCCAGCAAAATAAATTTGGGGTGCAAGGGTGATGGTCCTCATTAACACCTATTTATGTGGGTGTTCGAAGGGTGTACACGCTTTTATTTCTGGTGTGTATGGAAGGCAGGTTCGGCAGTACATGCCTTCAATTACTACTATGTACAGCGATCCACGCGTAACTTTCGCGTCCGCCAGAAGGTTCAAGTTCGGCTACCAAACGCACCGTTCATCAGCCGGCCTTGAAGCTTCGATGGGCATACACAACACCTATACGTGTGGATCGCATTACATATTAGCAATTCATGGTGTATTGTAGATTGCAAAAGCTGTCTTCGCTGCACAAATACAACCTAGCAAATGTGACACTTTTGAGCAAGTACATCAACACTAATGGTTACTAACACCATGATTACCAGATAGACATAGCATGCAACACAGACTGGTAAGATATATGCTGCATTATCAAGAAAAATGTAAATATATTTATTGCATTCTAGAATACAGAGTACAAGAGATATATAAATCACATAAAATCTAAACATGCACAATCACCATACACATTGGTAAGTACAAGAACATGTACATTTCCCACAAAGGTATCCAAAATACATGTATTGATCAAATCTGTTCTTATTAGAGAAGAAACTATGTATAGCGGCACTGAAAGAGCCTGAGTTGACCTCACAGTGTTTTGAGCCACATACAGAAATAAATGTTCAGTATTAAGCTCCAATGAAAGAAAATTCAAGTTTTTATGCCTTGAAAAAAAAGGGATATAGCAAAGGTGAATTAGGGAAGTAAATGAAATGCAGAGCAAATGCACAAGAAAGACACCTCTTATTTTGTACTATAATGTAGTGGCAAAGCATTTTGAAAAGTTTGGAAAGTCGGTGTAAAGCATAACTGGCCAACATTTTTCAGGCTGAAACAATACTTTCCAAGCATAGACGAGCTTTAAGTAAGGTTTAACCCAGGAGCATTATTGCTAATTTTCTCTTTCCAACAAGATTACTTGAGCACGAAAAATATGTCGAAGCTTTTAGTGCCTACATAGTTTTTCCTCTTTTGGAAAACGAGAGTTCTCTGGGCTAAAGGTGCTGTGTAGCACATTTTCTAACTACAATTCAACTTTCTATAAATTTTTGTTTTGTAACCCGAAGGCACTGGTCTGTTATACAAATGTAGTTTGAAAATGGGTTCTTTTCTTACGATAATTCAAAAGACTCAATATTCTACTGTTAATACTGCTTGGGTGCAAAGTGCAGCAGGAGGCGTGATAAAAACAAACCACTGTTGATTAAGCGATTTCGCTGAGCACAAAAGGTGGACAGTGTTTTAAGATACATGGTAAATTTCAAAATTATTTGCACTTAGATGCAGAAGACAGAGACGAAAGTACTTGCGACGCAACCAAAGGTCAGGTAGACCCAGTGTTCTTTTCATGGACGTGATGCTAGAATGACGTGAATAATTTGTGAGAATAAAATGGGCGGCGCGGTTCTGAATGCTTTCAAGGGAATTGGCATGAGCAGGGTGCCATATGCATTGTTGCGGAGAACGCTGTCTTTTCTACCTGAAAGGACATAAAATGCTTTCACACTGAAAATGCAATGCATAAACACATTGCTCAATGCGCACACTTGTACACGTTACCCAGATATATGCATCAATGCGTTCACCACCCTTCAGTCGACGATTTAACACCCTTCTTCGAGCAAAGTCACACCTTATGTGTGGATACACTCTTATGATAGGGTGTTTTGCCCCAAAAAGGGTGCTGAAAGGGTGTGGGCATGAGTGTAAATGACGAAAACAGCCCTTTAACACCCATAAGGGTGTTAAAATGTTTATTCTGTAGACTGCTTACTTGTAGCCTTCCTTCCATACTTATCATACAAAGCATGAACAGCAGCGGTGATAGAGGACAACCTTTTCTTAATTCTTTGTGTACCTCGACAGTTTTCGCACTCTTATTTCCTTCCTATGTTAATTCAACATTACTTTCTCGATATATTTCCTGTAGGAAATCAATTACCTCATGACCGATACCTTCATCTTTTAATATGTTCCACATGACTTCTCTGTTGACATGATCGTATGCACCGCTTATGCCCAGGAAGGCTAAATACAGAGGTCTATTTTCCGCCTTAGCTATTTCTATGCACTGGGTAAGCACGAACAGCCTATCATCTAAGCGCCTTCCACTTCTCAACCCGTTCTGAAGCTCTCCAAGTATTCAATTACTTTCCACCCATGACTCCATTTTAAATTTCACCGCCTGCATCACCAGCCTGTATATAACTGATGTTATCGTAATAGGTCGGCAGTATTTTATGTCGGTTTTATTGCTTTTTCCTTTATAAATAAAATTCATTTTACTCTGTTTCGACCTGTGCGGAATTCGCTTATTTGTAATGACTGCCTCCAATGCATTTATCAGTGTTTCCTGGTTTCTTGGGCCAAGTTCATTAACTTGAATGGAATTCCGTCTATCCCTGCGGATGTGCATTTCGGAACATTTGCTTGCGCCTTTTTCCAGTTAATATTGGTCAGTTTTAAGCTGTTTTCTATTGTGCTATACTGTGTTGCTTCCTCATTTGGGGCGATTACGCTATCGTCTTTCCTAAATGACTCAGCTATAACTGAACCAATGTAGTTCACAGCATCACCTGCCTCTAAACATTTTCCCTCGGCATCGTGAATCGGTTCCTGCTTTCTGGGATTCGCTTTACCCAGCCAGCTTATATGGTTGCAGAATTTTTTGGACCCCCTTTAGTTCCATTATGAACTTCAGCCGACCAGCGATCAGAGGACTACCTTATTTTAGCCTGGACGAGGACCTGCATTTTTTTGTCGATAAGATACCCATTTTTGGCCTATTTCCTCTTCACAAAACTGCGCCCTCTTTGCTTTCTTGTGTTCCTGTGATGCCAACCGTCACTATTCGATGGCCTCCCTAATTTCCTTATTCCACAAACTACGTGGCTTCGCCTTTCCTCTCCAGCGGTTTACTCCTTTTACTTTTCTTTATTTTTGTACTAATGAGTAGTTCTCATTATGCCACTTTTCCATGGGATGTTTCTCTATTACTTACTCTATGGCGGGCGCTCTTTGCGCTATTTGTTCATTTCATTTTGCGTACTCTTTTTCACTTCCCTGCATTTCTCTTTTCAGCAGGGCTCCCAGCTGTAGACTAAAACGCTTATGATCACTTCCAAAGCTGTACTTCCTCTCTTCGTCTATTTCCATTATTGCGAGCTTGCTATACATCACCTGCGACATTAAGCAGTAGTCAACGGTCGTTTGCCTGTTACTGAATTCCCACGTAATTTGTCCCTCACACTTAGTTTCTCTATATATTATAACTAGGTTGTGCCGCTCAAAAAAGACTAGCATCAACTTCCCGTTGCAATCTCTGTATCCATCCAGATCCTCGACGTGACCATTCATGTCACCCAGCAGAATAGTAATGGCACCTTCTCCGAACTGCTTTATGTCGTCATTGAGACACTTCACTAGATCCTTGATCGCTTACCTGCCTTTGTGCCCTGTCCCTAAATAAACTACTACTAGACATTTCTTTTTACCGGCAATTCTACCTGATACCCAGACATGTTCTTTGCAAGATGACTTTATTCTTTGACAATTTGTTCCTTGATGTATCAGCATACCTACACCTCCTCCCTTCCTCTCGGTTGTTTTTCTGTTGCTCCCTTCCCAGACGTAGCCCTCAATAAACGGTGGGTCTTCTGGATACCTGCGATGTGTTTCGCACAGCGCGTATACGCCTACTTCTTCGTCCTTTGAGTGCTGTTCTATTTCAAACCACTTCGCTCTCTTTCTACCGCCTTGCATGTTTATGTACCTGATCCTGGCGTTAAATTTCTTTTTCGTAGTTTTATTCCTGGACCTCCTAGTGGCCCTTTCATTGGTGTCAGCCTCCAATCCCCATAATGCTCTCTGGAGCTCTGTGGGCGACGTCACATTAACCTCTGGACAGCTGTAATTATCCGTGAGCACCCTCAAAAGCATTGCCTAAACTGCAGCGTTTACGTTTCTGCTTGCGTGCGAGTCCAGCGGTGACGTAGATAGAATTGTAGAAAGGAGGGGGAAGAGGCAGTTCCAATTCAAGGGGGAGGGGGAAGGAGACAAAAACGCAAGGAAACCCTACTACTTTACGGCAGTGGTTGCGGGAAAACTGGATAGACTTAAGTTTAAGGTACGGTGTAGTACGTGTCTGCCGTTTCTGAAAATAAACACCGTGCAAATATGTCAATGGGACAAGTTACGCAGGGCGTGCAGTAGCAGAGCCGCTTTAATGAAACCGCACTGCAGGGACCAGGCGACACTGTGAAAGCGGTCGCATGTCAAATCAACACTTGTGCGCCCGTCGTGGTAGTTTTTCGTCTATGGCGTCGCTCGAGGCCGCGGATTTGATCCCGGTCGCGCAGCCGCATTTTGACGAGGTCTAATTAGAAAACGCACGTGCACTTAGATATTGGGGCACGTTAAAGAACATCAACGTGTCAAAATTATTCTGGAGTCCGCCAAAATGGTGTGTCTCACCATCCTATTGCGGTTTTAGTACATACAGCCCCATAATGCGATTCAAGTGTAATACTTATGCCACAATGCAATGTTCCAAGTGAGGCAACAACAATGTTCCTTGTGTACTCTGTGTAGTATGCAGACAAACACCAGTGGTGCACACAAGGTAGCGTTTAACATCTACTGACCACTCTCGTTTTAGACTGCACATTGAAGAGGTTAACCTTTCGCCGCCGACATCACCGCTAATTATCATCAATAAAAGCAACCAGCATAGAAAGGTTCGCTCTCTTAGCATACTGCGTGTGATCTGCATAGTTTTATCTGTACTAGTCTTAAGTGAACCTATATGATGCCCTGTTGGGTGGCTGAATATGTGCCAGAAGGTGCGCGTTTATTTATATCATGCTTTTGGTACCAACTAGGGTACCTAGGTATGTGTACTGGGAACGTGCCGCTGTGTAATGCCAAGATGATTCCCAAAATTTCTCCAATGCTGATTGGAATCGATCCCACGTCACAAGGCGTTCTTCAGGGGAATTAACCCGACGCATTCGCAAAATGCGCCCTAAATGCAATGTATATGTTCCGCCCAAAAATCTCAATAGTGCCACTAGATGGCGCAGCGTGTCCATAAAGAAGAGCGAGAGAGGAGCCCAGTTTCCGCATGCGGCTTTCACAGCGCTCGCACGCACCAGCCCTCAATCCATTTCGCTGGCAACGCGCAGGCTTCGCGGCCGCGGTACTAGATGGCGCCAAGTATTCTTAGGACGAGTGAAAAAGTCCTGCTGCATATTGGAGTCGTTTAGACGCTGGCACTAGATCCTGTCACTTTATTGATTTACTGCTAACGCATAATTGTTGACAGTCACCATGAGATGGATTATGCCACAATTGTTTAAATTATTAAGTAGAGTACCAACGCATTTTGCACAGGCCGGAACAAGCTCTTTACTATTTTCCGCAATAAATCGCGGTAAAGGGGCACATAATATAGAGAGCGATGTACACAAACATTTCTTAGGAAGAGCAAGTGGCGGCAAATTCAGGAAGCAAATATTTTTTTTTTCCGTCTAGGTGAAGGCCCGACCGTCGGCTCCCTGACGGAACTGTAATACTAGACCACTTTGGGATCAATGTTCTCTTATATAGATCTGTCGTAGGCGAGCTGTCCAAGTGTGCATGCAGGCGTCATTTGTTATCGTCTAATACTTTGTGGATCGCTTTCATACGATGATAGAGTCCGCCGCATCTTTGCGGCGCCAGACAGTGCGTGATGTTGTATACCATCCAGCCGACAAAGTAACTGTCCGTCCTGTTGTAGCCTATCAGACGGTAGGTTTCCACCATCTGCACAAAAGGAAACAGCGCTTTATTATGTCGGTGCTTTGCGTTTTTCTTCAGTTTTGTCTGAGAGACCTCAAAGGTACGCTAAGGTATACCTAGAAGGTAGGGAGAGGCGAATATTCCAAGTAGTCTATGTAAATTGAGTCGTACACATTACACTCGCATTCGTATACAGAAATGAACCATTCGGTACTTTCGAATATAGAAACTAAGTAACATATTTTGACAGCCGACTGTAGAGTCGGATTACTCTGTTCCATCTGATAGGCAAAGTATTCCCAATTTTCTGAACCGAAACAACTGGTAAAGGTTTCGAAGCAATGCAAAAACAGAATGGGTAACGCAAGCTTCCTTTTCGGTTTCGCTGTTGAAGTCTACACGACAACTTGTTTTTTTGGCTTGTAGTCAGTCAGTGTTCCTTGAAGTGTAGATATGTATGCAGTTTTTCTTTTTACAGTGGAGCTGCTAGAACATTGCTGGTTTTCTCTTGACGTCCGCAGCTTCGCCGAGCAGGGAGAGAGAGAAAGCTCAGTGAGAGTGAAAGCGGACTATGGAAATAGCATCGCGCAGCATAGCGACGCGGTGACAGTGGGGGGAGCCTAGTGGAGGAGAAGGAGCTGCGCTGCGGGGACACAGGTGGTGTGACATCATTGCTCTGCTGCGATAAAAGCCCGCGCCCTCGCTTCGGCGGTGCTCTTTCTCGCAATGAAAGAAAAGGCATTAATGTCTAATTGAACGCCACAGAGTAGTCCTTCGAATTATGGACTTCTCGCGGGCAAGTGAGCGCGTTGAGACTCTTGGCGCGTCTTGATTTCGCCTTACGGAGGCGCAGTCAGAACGCAGGCGAGAACTTGCGATGTCAAGAGGCTATTCACGCAGTCCATTTACTGATTATTAGTGATCTTGTGTTTATTACCGATGTAGCTTGTCCGTGATAGTTGGCGGTCTTTTTTGACTAGGATGTGCAAGCAGGATACCTCAATATAATGAAATAAATATTGCTGCGAATAAACATGCCAATGTTCGACTATTTGCTATTGAAATCGATATTCGATACTTATTAATCGTATTCGAGTCGCACTTTAAATCTTGATATTCGCGCACATCTACTAAAAAGTGATAAAACTACAAAATGTCCAAATAGAAAGGTATTAGGTTTTACAAAGAAGATATGTCATAAATTGATGTGAAAAATGCTGGCATTACTTCAGGAATGTGGTAGCAGGTTCACAGCAGGCTTTACGACACGACCTAAGCATTGTAGAACGATATTAAGGGCACGACGCTAATATCAGGCAATCATTTTACAATAGATAGGAGAATGGAACATAATAAGGGAAATTATTTTTTTTCCAGACCACTTCGTAACGTGAACGCGCTGTCTTGAATTGAGATCAGCTGCATGACCAACTTATTTTAAAACAGCCATAGAGACACTTTCAGAATATTCGTTCCTTTCGTATATATTATAACTTATACTTATGTTTCATGTTAGTTTAGTGAATTGCTTTTCACGAGATTTCAAAATCTTTAAGTTAAGTTATTGTTAACGAAATTTGCTCGTTTAGGTTTTGAGCTCTTCTTAACCTAACCGTAAGCTTTAGCGACGAGGGCTTGTAAGAGAGAAAATCCGAGCACCTTTCTTACTACGTAGGTAAATTGGGAAACGATGTATGGTTCTCTTGTTTTTCTGCTTTGTGCAATCATCTTTTTTTTTTCTATAAATGCTCTAGACATGAGGGAAAACATGTGATTAAAAAAGTTAGTGTATTGGCAGTGGACTATACATACGCAAAACTTTAAATGATATTACTGCACAGGCTGTCAAACGACGCCGCCCTTACACTTCAAACAGACCTCAATATCTTAATAGGTTTCAGTCGCCACTTATTATTAAAGCAGCGAGAAATTTTCATCAGAGTAGGAATCCGATTTATACTATGTTTTCCTTTCTATTTCAAACATTTCAAAACGAAACATGGAAACTTCCCTCGAATTACGTCATAGCATATTATGTTTTTCGACCACAAATTTCATGTGACGTCTTTCATTTATGCGCCTTTTTCTGGCCTATTGGCTTAGAGAGCCACCCATTGGAGAGTGCACCATAGCGTGCGTAGACCGTCAGCAGGACGCATCCAGATGTACAAGGTGGTCCTTTATGAAAGGGAACAGGCGAGCGCGTGGCCCGTTCTCTGCGGAGGTAAAGCCCCTTAAACTTCGTAAATGAGTGACAGTATCCTCCTTCGCCTTCACTTCTCCTTGTTTCTCCTCTCCTTCACGCTCCCTCCTTGACCTACGTGCGGCCTACACGACCTGGTGCGGCCTACACTGCTCGAGCGTAGCAACGGCGCCAACATGTGCTCCTCGCGACTCCGTAGACCCTCCTCGAGAGAAAATGGCGCTGAAGCATGGCACGAAGGCCCACGTGATGCTATTAGGCCAATAGCGACGTGGCGTCGGCCTCACCCAGAGCGGACGAGGAGGAGGAGGCATTCTTCAAAGCGTGGCGCTACTTTACGAAGTTTAAGGGGCTGTTTACGGAGGCTGCTTAGAGCGCCAGCAAGTGGCTGCAAGGAGAAGCAAGTCTGTTTATGGCGTCATCTGTTGGCGGCCAGATTAACCAGACATGGCCGATAGGCAAGCGCCTGCTAGAATTAGCTGCACCCCCCTCTCCTCACAAGGCTGTTGCGCAAGGAGCGGGGCCTGAAGCGCAACGCCTGTTGCTAGCAAACCGCTTTGGATACGCTAGCGCACTGGAAACGTGGAAGCGCTAACATACGCCCAGTAGTTAGGTACTCCTGGCACACCTATAATAATGCGTAAGCATTATGGGGCTTCTTCCCTCAGAACTTTGTCCATCCGTCCGTCCGCTTTTCTGTCTGTAACGCGTGACACGATGCACTGCAAGCATAGGTCATGATGTCCTATAGAGGTGTATATGAGGATTATGACTACGTATGACTAATGAGATTTATTATTTTGACTATTTATAGCGATTACTGAGAAGTATAGGTGTAAATAAGATTAGTGAATACTAATAAGATTAGTTACGATAAGATTAGTTAAGTGTAGCGGCGATTAATTGAGGGTAATTAGGAATACTGAGGCTAAGAGGTTAAATTTTTAGACTAATCAAAAGTTGCTAAGGTTACGCAAGGCTAAGGTTAAGCCTACCCCCAAATTTAGGTTGGCCCACCTCCAAATTTCTTCAAATTCTAAGTGGGCCCACCCCCAAATTTTAAGCTGGCCCACCCCAACATTTAAATTGGCCCACCCCCAAATTTCATGTTGGCCCACTCCCAAATTTCAACTTTGCCCACTACCAAATGTAAGTTAGCCTACCCTTACATTTCAAGTTGGCCCCCTTCCAAATTTCTCCAAATTTCAAATTTGCTCACCCCAAATATAGGCTGTTCCATCCCGAAATTTAAATTGGCCCACTCCCAAGGTTATGTTGGCCTACACGCAAATTTGAACTTGGCCCACCCCTACTATAGGCTTCCCCAATCATTTTCTGTGGACCCTGTGTGTCTCTATGGTTATTCCCTCTAATCAATTTTTTTCAATTCATTCTCATCGCTTATAATGCTACCAATCATCTACATTGAAACTATTATAATGATTAAATGTGGTAACTACGCACATTACGCATTTTGTGCAAATGCAAGGCATTACACTTTTCGCCGTATGGTGGACAGATCTTGCTGCGGTAATCGCCAAAGAATGCTTGCGCATTAGGATACGTTGTTAGTGCCTATTAAGAGGAAGCTTTAGCTCGGGTGCTCCTATCTAAATACATGCAAAAGGAGAATTCATGTTTCTTGGTGACCACCACCCCGAATTAGACGCGGTTTGTTGCATTTAAAAGAAAATCACATAATCTAGTGACTGTTGATTTCTAATTTTCAATTTAGATCCTCAATTTTTTATTACAATTTGGCAAAAATCGAACATTTTCAAAAAACGACGCTATCAAGTTTACAACTCTGTAACTCAGCAACCAAAAATGATAATACAATTCTGTGAATTGCATTTATTAGTACATCTAAAGCGGGAGAAATTTATATGTTACACATGAATATAAAAAAATTTAGTAATATGGAAATACAGCTTCTGCAGAACCCTTGTAACCAACGTAACAAAGTCCCGTAATATGTAAAATGACATATAGAATTTGTCCGCTTTGAGTGATCTTATTGATACCGTTTGCAGAACCGCGATATTTGTTTTTGATGCAAAGCTAGGAATTTATAAGCTTCGTGCTTCTATCTTTTCACACTGTCGGATATCTTAAAATATTCTTAACAAAGTGCAAGCCCTAAATCGGAATTCCGCTTCCAACAGTCACTCGAGTTCAGCTTTCCCTCTCAAATTCAACAGATTTCATTAAAATCGGTCCAGGGGTTATCTCAGAAAAAGGTTTTTTTTGCGTTTTACATGTATTTGAATAGGCCGCGTCGGAATTGGGCCCGAGCTAAAGCTTCCTCTTAACTAGCTGGCAATGTTGGTCCTTCCACGTTTCCAATGTGCTAGCATACCGAGTGTGGTTTGATGGCAGCAGACGCTGTGTTGCAGGAGTGGGAGGCAGTCCACAGCCGCTTGCCTATCAGCCGCGTCTGCTTAATCTGGCCTCCAATAGATGGCGCTACAAGTGGACGTGCTTCCCCTCGCTGCCTGTTGCTGGCGCTCTATGCAGCCTGCGCAAACCATAGGCCAGGCGCCCGCGTGTTCCTTTTCATAAAGGACCACCCTCTACACGATGGCACTTCACTGTCAGCGGTTTGAGAAAGTGTAAGCTAGCGATACGCGGTGACTGCAGGTGTACTGATGATACATTGCCCTCCAATGCTACATTATTGCACGAAACAAGCATAGCGTTGCACAAATGCAAAGCGCACATTTCTCCACGGTGTAACTGCCAATTAGCCACACAGTGTGCTTTTCAATTCCTTGGTGCTCTTTCTTGAGCGTTCAGCTTGCATGCTGCCTATTATGTTAGCAATGCTGCTGTCTGACTCAGTAATGCAGTAGGAATTTACTTGCTTATTTAGGACTGGCTAGAAATAAAAAGCGTGTATTTCTGCACAATTAGAGTAGCAAGTCTACCACTTCACAGCTTGAATACATACATATTGGCATGGTTTTCAATGACTGGTGAAATTTTTTTGTGTTGCCGAGTTCAGTTATAGAAGCTCCGTGGGTATTAGAGAGAGCGCTTTAGCAAGATTTACATTTTTCACACACGGTTATCTTTAGCACAACAAAAGCAGAAATCTAGGAAAGCAGAATTTAGAACTCAAAGCAGTCTTTGCGATGTTACGTGTACGCCATTGATGGGAAAAAATGACAATTTTTATTAGCCGCAAATACGCTTTCTTGAGGAAGTAATGGGCGCGACTTTTTGTGAAGCTAACAATGCCACACCAAAGCGTAAAATATTTTAGCCGTCGGTGACGGAGTGCTACCACTGTTAAATATGACGCGTTATCTTCATGTATTACTCTTTTTTTTCTTTTCTGACAAAGAATTCAATTACCAAAGTGCCACAGTTCACTTGCGATGCGAGAGCTTTCCTGTGTAGCGGGATCAGAACGGCAAAATAAAAGGACACTTCAAGTAGAGCTAAAGCTCGCCCCGTATCACCCACGCAACATTCAAATAATTAAATGCATAAGAACATATGGATGTCTGGACTTAATAAGAATGGTTGAGGTTTTTTTTCCTCTACTACTAAGTGATGTTAATGCCACCTCGTTCATGTTACGTGGTATCACAACACTGCGGTATAATAAGCACATTGCGGCAACAAGTTGCTGAAGCACTGCATTCATGCTTTGATGCGACTCCCTCGTTTCTTTATAACGATGGCAAATGCCTTTTATGATGTGCTGAAGCACTCAGCGGAAAAAAATGCAAATGACTGTGGCGAAGTAATGGTGCCACGATAGTATTTTTTGCGCTGATCTTATCCCAACGCAAAAACTGCGCCACAATGCCATATGCTTCTGCACATATCCAGAAGAATGTTTACCGGCGTAAAAGACTGTGCTAATCCACAAAACAAACAGTTCTTAAAGGATGTGCATTAGGTCATCATCATCATCATCATCAGCCTGGTTACGCCCACTGCAGGGCAAAGGCCTCTCCCATACTTCTCCAACAACCCCGGTCATGTACTAATTGCGGCCATGCCGTCCCTGCAAACTTCTTTATCTCATCCGCCCACCTAACTTTCTGCCGCCCCCTGCTACGCTTCCCTTCCCTTGGGATCCAGTCCGTAACCCTTAATGACCATCGGTTATCTTTCCTCCTCATCACATGTCCTGCCCATGCCCATTTCTTTTTCTTGATTTCAACTAAGATGTCATTAACTCGCGTTTGTTCCCTCACCTAATCTGCTCTTTTCTTATCCCTTAACGTTACACCTATCATTCTTCTTTCCATAGCTCGTTGCGTCGTCCTCAATTTGAGTAGAACCCTTTTCGTAAGCCTCCAGGTTTCTGCCCCGTAGGTGAGTACTGGTAAGACACAGCTATTATACACTTTTCTCTTGAGGGATAATGGCAACCTGCTGTTCATGATCTGAGAATGCCTGCCAAACGCACCCCAGCCCATTCTTATTCTTCTGATTATTTCCGTCATATGATCCGGATCCGCCGTCACTACCTGCCCTAAGTAGGTGTATTCCCTTACGACTTCCGGTGCCTCGCTGCCTATTGTAAATTGCTGTTCTCTTCCGAGACTGTTAAACATTACTTTAGTTTTCTGCAGATTAATTTTTAGACCCACTCTTCTGCTTTGCCTCTCCAGGTCATTGAGCATGCATTGCAATTGGTGCCCTGAGTTACTAAGCAAGGCAATATCATCAGCGAATCGCAAGTTACTAAGGTATTCTCCATTAATTTTTATCCCCAATTCTTCCCAATCCAGGTCTCTGAATACCTCCTGTAAACACGCTGTGAATAGCATTGGAGAGATCGTATCTCCCTGCCTGACGCCTTTCTTTATTGGGATTTTGTTGCTTTCTTTATGGAGGACTACGGTGGCTGTGGAGCCGCTATAGATACCTTTCAGTATTTTTACATACGGCTCGTCTACACCCTGATTCCGCAATGCCTCCATAACTGCTGAGGTTTCGACAGAATCAAACGCTTTCTCGTAATCAATGCATTAGGTACGCGCATGTATTTGTGAAGCACATAGTGGCTAACAGAACAAGCACGGAGCTATCCTCCCTATACGTAGTTCTGCCAGTAGCCTCCAGGCGGCGAACCGGCTAGATCTCGTTGCCACTCGAAAGCCCCTAAACAAAGTAAGAGTGGCGTTTTTGGTAACTTAGACGGGGAATTTACTCTTTACAAATTTATCCGCATTGTGTTTTTTTTTCCTTTTGCGTATCTCTAAGAAAGTCGAAATCACTCACCTTGTGTCGTATAGTGAGAGGCGTTTCTAATGATATCACTCTATTCATTCTGCCTCTGCTCTCTGCGAATGCGCATCTGTTGCCACCGATGTGGTGTATCCGAGGAACAGTTTGGCCCCCGCGGAACAGCTGTCGTCTGCATGTCTGGAAGCGCGATGCGCCGGCACTTTTACGTGTGGTGTTATATTGTTAAGCATTCGGGAGAAGAGCCGCAACATGTGCAGCTCTAATGGATACTTTAATGCCCTCTTGAAAAATTACGTTTTATCCGCATTGAACTTCAATACAAGCATGCAGTCAACATGTTACCTGGTTTTCTATTCGACTCGCATCTTTAGAGTGGGATCCAAAGATCCAATGGCAAAGACACCTTAAGGGCCGACTTACGCTCAAGTCGCAAGGATTTCCCTATGACTTCCGCGCGCGTGCAGACGTGCAGAAACTGCGGATGTCGTAGGCAGGTGCACAAATTTTGGTTTTCAGTGCTCCTGTGGAGCTAGTGTAAACTGAAATTTGTGGGCCTCTGCGCGACGTTTTAAGTTTCTACACACGCGCACGCGCATAGAATACCTTGCGGATTAAGCATAATTGGTCCTAAAGCTCTGCCGATAATATGCTGTCATGTCGCTAAAAATTTCAGCTCTAGTAGCAGCTACAAGGTCATATATTTATTAGGTGTGAATGAACTTTGATTTTTCAGGGCACTGTGTATATTTCCTTAATTTTGGCGCATGATGCAAGCAAACAAACAAAAAAAAGCTCCCAGTAGGCGGACAGGCTAACAACAGTTATTGAGAGGCACAAAACGTTTTCGGCTAAGGTGTTCGACCAGAGAGGTTACGTTCCAACGCACTCAACGCCACGTAAGAATGGCTCATAGGATGACAATGTATGAAGGGACAAGTTTGTAATATTTGGAAACTTTGCGAAGTTTACAGACGCTTTACAAATAGATACATGATGTTTTTGAAGAAAATAAAGCAATATTTATAGAAGTCTTGTTAAAGCAGGCTAATCTTTTAGAGCGCACAACTATCCACGACTATAACTATCCACAACTATCCCACAACTATAAAATGGAACTTTTTCGAACGTATTCGAAACACTGGTATGGTATTTATATTATATCAGGAATGAGTGGACTGGAGCCACGCAAAGAGTGCGTTTCAATACTTACGGAAAAGTTTTGACAAGTTATCTTGCTTTTTTATTTCAACAGAGGTATTTATTGTTCTCTGTAATATGCTGGTCTCTATTCAGGGCAGCTGTTCATATAGGAACCTCAAGAAGGCTGAGTGCCTTAGCGCTCGAAGTGCCTAAATCACTAATGACATATTTTCGTCCGGTCATGTTTGTCTTTAAATGAACGTTCATGCACTCTTAACCTCAGAAATGTGAAGTGTGAGATTATCCTAGAAAATTTGTTTTAGTATTTGTGTTTATGAATTAGCGTTGGCTTCGTTATCCAAGAAGTGGATGCATAAGGACTTTATGAGAGATTGGCAAACACTGATTACTGCGACATCCACATGCGAACTCTGCCAGAAGAAACGTCCGCAATTTTTTTCTTATTATTCTTATGAGGTACGTAATCATAACTGGCATTATTCCCACAGCAGGTCAGCAGATTGCTTTTGTCTTTATAGCAGCGATGCATATCTGTCGTCTGGCATGAAATTCTGGCATGAACAATCAATGACGATAGTCAGAACAGCGATAGCTTGTGTGAATTTTATAAAAATCACATAAATAACGAATCAAGAACAAGTGCACATCACATCTTGGGGGAAGAGTGGCGTCACAGTGAAAGAGAAATAGCAGAAGACACACGGCGATAGCTGGCATTAGGAAAAATTAATATGCTACGATGTTATTGATGCCTAGTATATCCTTCTCAGCGCCAGCTAATGCAACCATGAAAAAACAAATTTGTGCGATTCCAAGAAGGATAACCAGCGAAGCTGTATTGGGATGCCTATATTGACAACTATATTAATTTATATGGTTATTGCTATTTTGATTCAATAAAGGCCCATACACGTAACTTTGTGGTTATCTTCTTTACTTTTTCCCATTAGTTACCATAGTGACCATAGCTTTGTGGCCGCTGTGGTAAACCGCGTTGGGTTGTACTGCTGTGCTAGACACGTTCTTGCCAAAGGGTAAATCTATACATGACCGGTGACGCGTGGTCGGAACATTGAAATCGCACTGCACACTATCCACTTACACGATTAGCACAGTGATAGATCACGAAATGATGCGTGATTACGGTGTGATATATGGGATCAATGAATGCGTTGAAAGAGTGGATCTTCGCGAACACGCTAACGCTTCGTAACTTGCAAGTCTTCCTGAAAATTGATCACTTGAGTTATTGCTTTACATGTTGACTTCGATATTATTTTTCTCCACGTGTTTCTACAATGAGTAATTTGTATGTCGCATTTGACCTGTTAAACTATAAAAATTAGTGAGCGCGAAATGAGACATCCACCCAATCATAACAATTGCTACAAAGGAAACCCACAGGGGTTCCTCGAAAGTAAAGCCGCGTAGTCGAAGAAAATTCGTGCTCGTCCGGGTCTCGAAATCACAACTACCTCCTTTCCGGGGAAACCGCTCTACCAACTGAGCTAATCAGGAGGCTAGCAGATGACATGCCGAAGTCGAATGTATCAAAAATTCGAAGCAAAGGCAATTGTTAATTACTTTCCTCCACGTTTGGGGTTTCCGCAGAACTATTACGTCATGTATAACTATCTTCAATTCTGGCATGCGACTTGCCGAAACGACGACCTGATTATGATGCCCACCGTTATGGAAGACTCCGGAACAATTTTTTCCCCCTGCGGCTCTTTAACGTGTGCGTAATGTACGTAGACGAACTTTCTTTTTTTTTGATTTCAGCGTCATTCAAGTGTGGCCGCCGTGGCTAGTATCGATTCCACGTCCTCGATCTCTATGTCATAGCCACTAAGCGACCCTGATTGCTATTAGAGTTCTTGCAAAAGAGTAGTACTTATAGTTTACTATACTAAATTTCGTTGCATTCGCCATTACTAAGGCATTCCTGCTGTTCATGCGGACATCTAGATAAGGGAATGAGCGTCTGTAATGAATATTTGTAACTACTCTAATGGGTTTATCTGTGCAGTTCACGCTGAGATAGTGTATGCATTTCTGCACGCACATTTCATGTCGAAAGTTTATCGTGGTAATGCTGAGGTCGCGGTAACGCCTATAATAACAAGAGTCACAATATATTTTTTTTCTCAAAAGTTTCAGTCTGTTGTGCTTCTTACGCGCAATGTTAGTGCACAAAATCAGGTTCATGAAGGAATCTGAGACCTGTCCCTGTTAATATCAGCCCTGTGCGGCAAGGGAAGGAAAGAGCGACATTTTATGCTCGTCTTCCTCTTTACTGTAGGTATGCTTCGAATCAATAATTATATGGGCGACGAGGGCATGGTTAAAATTACACTCAGTCTTAAACACTGTTGTAGCCTAGTTTAAGGGACACTAATGAGCAACAATAATTCAGCGTGGTGAAACATTTATGAGAATGTAGGCATTTATTTGGAGGAATATGTTGATTGTAAATGCTGGAAACAAAGTTTCGTTTTCCGACTATGAGTGCGAACTTCAAGGATTTAAAAACATGTGACCATCCCTTGGCACCTTTTGTTGAGAAGGTTTTTCGAAGCCCACAAGCTGAGCCTTGGGTTTCCTTCATGGTGAAATGTAGTCCTTGTTTATCGGCGAAATATATGCAAGACTAACTCTCTTCAAAGTGGGTTGCGTCACTAGATTTTGTAAAACATCTTTGCTTATTTCCTCTGTTCCGAATTACCAATACTTCGCGCACGGTTTTTAGTATCGCGGAAGTGTTTTTGACATTCACATGTTAACTTGGAATATTCCTTCAGTGTCCTTATATAATATCCTCTTTAAGGGCCTATAGCGGCACCTTGAAGAAATAAATAAACAAATAAATAAATAAATAAATAAAGTCACGTTGGCTTTGTCCTAAATCACCAAGTTCACCATGGTAGTATATAGACTTAAAAGTAGATCGTATGTTAAAACATCAATACCAACAAGACCATAGTGTAGACTACATCAAAAGCATAATTTCATGCACTTGGCAAAAAGAATAATAATTTCTTGTGGAAACCTCACCGGTAATACCTGAGTATGATGTGACCCATTTCGCTTATCCGTCTCTCTCGCTAAAGAGCACTTTTCTAGAGATACTTCGTCATGTGTTTAGCTCCTTTAGAATGCGCATAGGTCCAGGTTTATTGAGAACCATCTCGCAGTACTTAAGAAAGCGCTGTTAAAATACTTGATATCACTACGAGCAGGCGTTCGAACTGTGTCGTTAATCATATTTTATTTTAGTGCCTACTGCACCTTCCGAAACCCGTTTTCATGCTTAAGAGTAGCCTTTTCCAATCCCGACACCGTTTATACTAATACACCTTAGCTTACTATTCCTATAAAGGAAGAGCCACGCACGAAGCAGCTATGTGACCATTAAGCATAGGTGATGTTCTATGATGTGTGAGGCATAACCGCTCGCTAGCATAAGGCGACGCAAACCATGCCTTTTGCTGACACTCACCGCTGTAAACCATAAAGCCTCGTGCAATGTACATGACACTCGCGATAGAGTGGGTACATGCAGCGCCGAGAGATTGACGTCATGGAAGACGTCGAGACGTAGGCTCAGTGACAGGGCGTAGTCGACGTTCGGATTTGATACCTGTAGTATGGAACTCACTGCGTCAAACTGAAAAAGATGAATACACAACGAATACTGGTCACGCAAGGCACGAGCACTATAACAGGAACAATTTGCACATGCGTTGAACTGTATACGTTGGACATCCTCATCATCATAATCAGCGTAATTTTATGACCTCTGCCAGGACGAAGGCCTCTCCCTGCAATTTCCAATAACCCCTGCCTTGCTACAGCTGATTCCAACTTGTGGCTGCACATTTTCTGATTACATCACCCCACCTAATTTTCTAGTGTCCTCGACTGGGCTTCCCTTGTCACCCATTCTGTAACTCTAATATTGTACCGACTATCCACCCTACAGATTACATTGCCTGCACAGCTTCATTTCTGTCTCTCATTGTGAAGTAGAATATCGGCTATCTCTATTTGCTCTATGATCCACACCACTCTCTTTCTGCCTCTTAAGATTATGCCTAAGATGTTTTGTTTCATGGCCCTTTGCCTGGTCTTTTACTTGCTCTCTAGTTTCTTTGTCAACTTCCAAATTTCTGTCCCAAATGTTAGCATCGGTAGAATACAATGATTGCACACTTTCCTTTCCAACGACATTGGTAAGCTCACAATAAGGATCTGTTATTGACTGCCATATGCACTCCAACCTATGATGGTTCTTCTGCAAAATTCATTCTCAGTGTCAAGGTCCCCTGCGAGCAATTGGCCGAGATAAACGTATTCCTATACTGTACAAGCTCTGGAACCTTGACTGGCGTTCCCTAAGTCTTACTTCCTTGCCGGGCTATTGAACATTGTTTGCCTTCTGCCTATTAGTCTTCAATCCTACTCTTGTACTTTTTCTGTTAAGGCCCTGCTGAAGCGCTTGTTGTAATGCGTCGCCAGTGTTGCTAAGCAGTGCAGTATCACCTATAAACCAAAAGTTGCTGAGATGTTCACCGTTCCTACTCCTACACTGAAGATACCATACTATAACTAGGTCTGGAAATGTCCTTTGTGGAGTTGCATTGTAGTTCAATACCTTACCATGCGCGGCAACAGGCGTAGTGCTCAGCAATGCAAAGGCGATTCTCAGTGAAGTACCGGTGGTCGGAAGGGGACACCCGTCTGATGTATTATTCTGTGCCATGAAAGCGAGAGCCTTTGTGACGCATTGTGACTGTATATGTATATACAGTGTTTAGCCATAATTCATCCGGGGTCTACTATCGTACGGCAGAAATCATTCGCGGTGATTAAGTGAATGAAAAGCATTTCTGGAAGTACACGAGGCTTGTGTAGTTATGTGATGGACGAAGGCTAGGTTGTGCGTGAGAATTCGTGCGGGCCTTGCAACTTAGCCGCGATTCGATTGGATAGTTGGTTGGTTCAACGACGGTCAATCTAACTTCGCGTTCTATATGCGACGATTTCTGCAGGCATATCTGGGAAAACGAGAGCTCTTGCGCATAGTCGTCAAAAAGAGACCATTCGGGTGTGTTGTATTCGTCCGCAGGAACTGTTCGATATAGATGGCCTTTTCCCAAATTGCGGTCTCTTGTTTCAGGGTGAGACAGTGCCTCTCGCTCGCCGGTTTCCCCGATATCTACCGTCGTTGCGTACCTACTTCGCCCTCTCCAAATGTTCTAAACACCTCTGTAAGGCCCCTTCGGTCGCCTCGATGCCGCAGCAGTGGTAGCAGAATTTCCTACAAAGAATGTACAGCCACACGTGAAAATCAGCCTTTTCCACCAGGCCGCCCAGGTAAACGGACTTTATCGCCTACATTTTCTTTGCATTGTGGGCAGTTATAAGCTATACTTGTTCATCTGTACATGATCATCATGTGGGGTTCATATTGCGTTCTTCTTCATCACCGCTTGGGGTCTCGCTCTTATGGGATCCGTGCTTTGGGCGTGGTCGGTTCGCCGCTTCTCCGACGCGTTATAAACGTCGCGATAACTGCTTCATCACAATATTGACATAATTGCTCATGTCATCGGCCACGCTTCGCCTTAGTGAGCACATTGTCTCATCCGCGCCATTCGATACTTTGACCATTCGGCCGACCATTGCTAACGGGTCAACGTGCATAAAACGTTTCACCCGAAAGAACGGGATTCTGGCGTGGCACCAGGCACTCGGTAATATTGCTGAGGACCTCTCCGGGTACGAGAACCCATCGCGACGACAGGGGTGGGACCGGATCTACAGTTCAACGCAGCTTGATCTTGGTGGCTTGTTCAACGGTCGTCAGTTGGCAGGTGCTTGGTTTTTGGCAGCTTGTCACTTCTTTTGTTGCTCACGCTGCCTGAAGAGGTGCTGTTTCGCGGCCACGTGTTGCCGCTCTTGTTGTTCGAGCTCCATGATGTAGGATTAGGGTGTGGTGGTCTCGGAGTCGGACGCCACACAAAAAGCGTCGCGCTCTACCCTAGCCGGCGGTGCGTCTCCAAACGGGTAGCTGGTCTACGCTACCTGGGCGTCACACCAATGCTAAGCTGACCCATGCCGTCATTCGAACTTTCTTGACCGGAGATGCTTCCTTTACTGTGGGGCACGAGGTCGGGTGGTTGATCTATTAGAACCGAATTTATTTACATGGGAAGGCAACCTTATTTAAATACAAAAACATACTCGTACTACATGAGGTACAGATCACTTTACACTTTAACTGGCTGCACGTAGCTACATCTTTCTCAGGAGCATAAGCTACTTGTCAGAAGGCGCTACAAAGTTTTCGTTAAAAAACACACCACACACAGAGTTGTCTCTTAAATATCCTCCTTTTCTCTACAGCACTCACTAGGGAAACGGGTCATGTCATCATCGGTCATTCAAAAAGGTCCTAGTGTTCACTTTATCCCGCCCGCGTTGTACCAACAAACCGCCGAACTGCACCTCTAACGCTGCACCTTCGCTATCACATACGGCGCGATGATTAGGTAATCGGGGGAGGTATTCTGCAGGAGTCCACCTAGTGGACTGTCCGTTTTGGCCGCTGCTGATTGGATACAGCTGTACGAGGCAGGAGGAGATGAGCGGCCCCAGCCAATCAGCAGCGGCCGAAATGGACAGTCCACTAAGTGGATTCTTGCAGAATACCTCCCCAGGAAGCAGGAGTCGATGTCTTTGTCACGGTCGGACGTTTGCACGCTTACCACACTTAGCTGAGCGAAGGCCTGTTGGTCGTTTTTCCTTTCGCGGAAATGGGCAGTGGCAGAGACATCGAACGGACGTTGACGCCACACGTTGAGCAGCTGTTGTCTAGGCGTGATAGCTGGAATGCTAGTTTTTTCAGTGTTCCCACAGCCCTTGCGCATAGTCTTCGGCTAATAGTCTGAACGTACAAGGGCTCGACTCGTCGCTTTGCCTCCTGCCTCACCAGCCTTGCCGCTTCAGTACGCGTCGCATGCCGTTGTCATCTTTGCAAAGCCTTTGCACTCTTACACTACTCTTCCGTTTGATACTTTCAAGTGTCTCTCGTTTTATCTGGAACTATAGGCCTGCGAGTAACAGCGCTCGTAGCGCAACCAAGAGACTTTTATCTCTGGCACGAGCCAGAGATAAAGCGAATGGGGCAAACCTCCGAGCCAACAACGGCAAATGAACGGGTGCATGGCGCATGCGCCCACGCAATATAAACCTTTAACGCGTCATGTTCATTTGTGCAGCCATGTTTGCTCACGCGACAGCGGCCACTATTGAGCTTTTTCTGATCGGCGTTTGCTCGAGTGTTACAACCGCAACGGCGGCAGCAGGCCGGCATAGACAGCCACTATTTCGCCCAATGCGGTGAGTGGTAGTGAGTGTGTAGACAACATAAGATTTTATGAAAAGATGCCGAGGCAGTGTAAGTGTGCTCCTCATTTATCCATTCCGTCTGCGCTGTAGTAAGGCCCCGGACACGGGGGCCAGGTTCCTTTCCCTGCCAGGGATTGCGCCGCTGTCGGAAATTGACCTTCATGGCAGCCGCCGAGTGTGCTGCTTTCCTTAAAAACGGACGCTGCTGCCGAGTGCAAGTCCGAGCCTCATGAATTCATAAGCCTCATGAATGTTTGTGGCACAAAATTTATTAAAATGGGGAATAAAATTAACCAAGAATTAGCGCTTGATATGAAAGCGAATATGGAGATACGCACCGTGGGAATCACGAGCAACAACTGGGTTCATAGTGAAGTTAGTTGTGGATATGCACTCGCCGTGTGCGGCTTCACATTTTAACAAAGCTTCCTGAAAGCAAAGTTCTCATGAACAGCTTACCTAGACAGTATTGCTGTAATCGGTGCGCCGTACCTGCAGTTTGCTTCAAAAGAGAGCCTGCAGTTTTGTGGAAGTTCTGAAATGACGCCGCTCCTAATTTGTATTCCTACACATTTACTACCATCATGAACATTGGCAGGATCTCGATAGGTGCCACTACACACCTGTGCTTCTAACAGAGTTAAAAATGACATAAGCTTTCGTTAAAAATGAGGTGGCGCCAACAAGTGACAGAGAACGACACAATCGGGACGATACTATGCCGTCCGAGAAAGGGCGGCATGACGAATGGTCTGCGAACGCTATGATAGGCGCATTGTGGAAATTGCTCCGCGTACGCATGGCGGCAAGAGTTTAGCAACATTGGGCGTACTGTGGGTCCATTTATAAGAAGCAGAATAAAACATTCAGATGGAGAAATGTATTTGAGGTGCTCCATATCACAAGATACATCTTATATACAAATATATACACAATAGCTTAGATGTGGCATTGGATACAGTGATTTCAAGTGCTTTAGTATAACGAAGCACAACAAGAAAGCATACCTTTCCGATGGTGTGACCGTGGTTCAGCCTTGATCACGGAATACTGCTAACAGGACCTATAACTTTAACTGTTTTCTGTGTTCTTGAGTGTAGGACGGAGTGAGGCAGTGACGGCAAAAAACTAAACTGTTTTCGTATTGTGCGTCATGTCATTGATGATCTTTAATATATCTATTAAATGTTTTTATTTCTCCCTCTCGTCACAAACGTAAACCTTTAATGAAAAGCTCTCGAGAACATCATGAATAGTAGTGCATGGTTCACGACGACACCCTTGGCAAACGCAGGATAAATTTTCGATGCCCTGGGGGTCTTATGGCATTCTACTTGGGTGGCAATTAAACGGCTGGAGTACCCTAGAACTAGTCGGCGTTCTAGAGTCGCCACTGATTTCCACAGCACAATTTGTTGCCTGATGTGTTCTGCGAGACACCTAAATATGTATGCGGCCTTTCCTGTGCATTATCAAATAATAAAATTGCATCGCCCTGTAATTTTACCACGTTGGTCAGACGCCGCCTTCGTGATCTCTCGACATTTCTCAATGTAATGTACCTTGAACTATTCTTTCCGAGTGGTCGCCCGCTGAAGCTACAGGCTTCGTAGAGGGTCTAAAAGTGCTTGGAAGCTGAGTGCTTAAACCACGTGGTCAAAAACGCGACAGGCACCCACCATATTGGGCTCGTCACGTTGAGGGAGGCAGGTCTCGTTCCAAGCAGAAGATGGGTAGACTTCAGGCAGCCCTTCACCAGTGATGGTCAGGATGATTACAAGCACGATGTCATGCACCCTGCAAACAAATTGGCGCTTTGAGCTCTATGGCTATAGTGCAGCATTGCTCTGGCGCCGGTGCGGAATTAGACTTCTATAATAAAGGTACAGAGCTCTACCTCGTTTACCTTTAGTTCATGAGCTTTACCTCTGCCGCCTTTAGTAGCATGCAGAGGCTGCGATACTCAGAATACGGTTTTTCGTTCGCGGTTTGCGTAACATGATAAAGTCAGCACAATTGGAATAGTGACCAACCGTGGCCGATTGGTCATGGAAATTACGCAGCTCAAATGCAGATAGAATTTAAATGTGTCTGAAGCGAGGCTTTCTTAAAGTCGTTAGCTAAACGCGCTGCAACCGTTGATCTATGCACAGCGCTTTGCAGCTACGTATAAGGGAATTGTTGTATTTCTGCCACCCTGTTTTTGAACTATTCCGCAATGCGTTGAGGGCGCCAGGGTGGGGCTACATATAAGCCGAATTGTTGTGTCACCCGATTTAGAACTATTCGCAAAGAGTCCAGGGCACAAGGATGAGGATACATATAAGCCAAATTGTACCTGTGTCGTTCTGCTTTCGAACTATTCCGCAAAGAATCCAGAGCACCAGGGTGGGGCTACATATAAGCCGAATTGATTTGTCTGTGCCATTTGCTTTTTGATCTATTCCTCAAGGCGTGCGGGCACCACGGTGGGGCTACATATAGGCCGAATTATTGTAACTGGGCCATCCTATTTTTTCAAGTATTTCGCAAAGCATTCAGGGCACAGCACACAACTACCAGTCTCACAAATGCATTGAGAGTTTGAGAGAGTTCTTCATTGTGCATAATAATAAGGTTACAAATGGGGATTATACATAAGTACAGAGAGAGGTCCCATAGTCAACAGACTGTACAGGGGACCTCCCATTAGAAATGAGTAGGATATGTAAATACAAAGCAGCTATATGCAAACAAGCAAAGACACCATAATAAGTTAGTCACTCGCTAACACTGTAAAATATTTAATGACACAAAGCACTTATCAATATAATGATAACGATCAACTTGTTTTATTGAGTGCAAATATTTACGAAGGTTTGATTTAAATGTGAAAAAATGAGAGAGTAATACACGGTAATAAGTTCCAAAGTAGTTTGGCTTAAAAATTAGTAGTAAAGTTACCATAATTACTTCAAGCTTTTGGTAGTAAATAGCTGTTGGTAGAAGCGAGACGGGTAGATGTGTAATATGGATTGTGGCTGTTAGTAAATATAGGAAATGGGAGCTTTCCGTTAACAGATTTATCAACAATTATTTCCAAGTGAATAGTTATTTAGTTTCTGTAACGACAAATTGCCGTTAGATCTGAGCAATGGAGATGCTCCCGATGTGTAGCTGCTACGTGTAATGATGCGAATTGCTTGATTTTGGATATGCTATATCTGGGTTAAATGTGTGGGATATGTGTTTCCCACTGATGATACGGATTAATTAATATGCGTGTGAATAAAAGCAAAGTAGAGAGAGATGAGTGTCTTCACATTAAAGGAATGGTGAACTTTAATTTATATTAAGCTATGCACTTTGAAGTCTTTGAAGCCGTCGGCTTTTGCGTAGGCTGTCCTCTTCCAGTTCCTGGGGGTCAGAGTACATAGACGCGTACCCAGCCGCTCCACCAGTTTGTCACAGACAAAGCCACAAGAGACTTCGGTCGACGCTATAGATCTCTTTATATATCTCTGTCCTGGCACCTTCGTCGTTCTCTTCTTCTGAGAGCCACCCAACATGCCTAGCATGTGGCACCGAATCGCACCGAGTGGCTGTCAGCTGTGTCGAGGCCGTGGCAATATCAAAAGTATAACTAATGCCGGTTCTTATCGTCGAACACACGGGGATTGAATATCTCGAAACCGGTGCCTTCCTAAAAATTATTTGCGAATCAACATGACTTGTAAACTCACCCGCTACAATAAGTAAATTGAAACATGCAATTGAAATAAAATTGAAACTATTGAAACCTAATAAGTAAAATTTTGTTGATACTTCGTATTTCCATTTCATTCTTTCATGAAAACAATGTCCATCTCATTGAGTAATCCAGCCAAAGAAGTAGAATTCGGATATATGCAGCAGGCAATTTTTTTGAAGTTCTTACAAATCTAGCGGAAACACATAGAACGTACATGAACTCCTTACATCAAACACGCACGCACACACGCGCATATGCACAGCAAAAGATGAGCATCTAAAGAGGTATGAAACCATACGAATATTGCATACCTGTTAAGCATTGTCAGGTGTTGCACATATGTAGATTGAATGACATTACTATTAGGCTTGAAAGCAAAGAAGTTCTTGATATCGGCTACGTTTGTACCAGCTGCACCCAGTACCTCAGAGAAACGCTGCAACAAAGAGAAAAATTAGAGCGCTTTAAGGGGCTCTGATTTCTGACAAGGCCAGTGTATTGCAGTAACAGCTTTGTTGTAGGCGTTAGTATGCTTGCACTCCAGTGCATGCTTAGTGATATCTTATTGTTGTATAATGTGGCTAATTATACCAGGATAGCTTTTTCTCTTGAATTTCATTCGATGTGACAAGTTTCATCATGGCATTTAGTCACAGTAATAGAAAACCGAGTCCGGTTCACTTTTACGATGTGACCGTTGTATGTCGAAAGTCTTGCGAAGTTCAACACCTCGTGAATACTCCGCAACAGTCATAGTCTCCCAAAAAACTAGAAAAATAATACGTTTGAAGTTATAAATATATTCTGCGGTTTATATTTTCCTTGTTTTGTATAGCTTTGCTGACGTGTATTGGAAAGGCATAAACTTCACCAATTTCGAGTAATATTGATGGATGCCGTCCTTCATTTTGTGCAAATGTCTTTCTCTGATCGTACCTTAGAGCCATATAACCTCCTGAGTGCTGAAGGGGAAGGATGATAGGGCGCACTACATCTTCGGCCGCTTCTGTTGTCACGTTTGGATCTCCAAGCCTCATTGTGAACCTTACGTATAACCAATAAGCCACGACCTTGTCCAATCAGTAAACGAGGGAATGGCTCAAAGCGCGGAACTGTATTATTCTCTACCCTGGACGATCCCACATCAATAATGCACTAGACGCCACCAATGGCCTTTAAGAGGTAAATGTCCGTGCCAAACACACGCCTAACGTCTGTTTAGACGATCTAATGGCCCGGCCACGCAATGCGTATGTATCCCTTTCAGGCACCTTTTGAACAATGGTGCCGGCAAAGATAATGCATCGAAAGCAGAAAGAGTGATGACAATAATTACACAGAGCACCATTTTCATACATCCTGAAATACTTCTAATAGAACCCTTGTTGCAAGTTTAAATGTAATGTGTAAAGTTCTCTAAATTAACGCTTGGAAGGTAGTCCGTTGCGTGTCGGCCTTATGTGCCACTATGTCCTCCCACAGCCGGTACACTTATTGCAATGTTTTTCGCGAAGTTTTTTTGTTTTAGCGGGAGTATTTTTCAATTGGTTGCATCTGTATTTTTCTTGTGTGCTAGGCATAAAGTGCAGGATGGTATTACACCTGAAGTTTCCGTAGAGAGCTCCCCCTGAGTCCACTTTATTTGAGCATGAAAAGACTAACGGACGAATTGGAAATTCTTTAATCGTTCTTCTGCTGTATAATTTACGTAATACTTTAGATGGAAGAGATGTGGTCAAAGTAAACTTTTCATGGAAATAAATATTTGGCGCTTGAACGGGGTATGTGCTTTAGCGCTCTCACTCATCAGCTGAGTAGCCTTAGAGTAAAGTGGTCCAACAAAACATCGATTGGTCCGGGTTCGCTACCAAGGACTTTCTTAATATTTCAAGAGGAAATGAGATACATTATGCTTGCGGTAATGAATTCGAGAGCGTGAACTGCTAGCAAGGATTGAGTGGCGATTTGGCCCTGCGAAGAAATCGTCTGAAGCATTTTGTCGATATTGCGGTTACCTTTCCCTTGCGCATAATCTAAGGGATTTGTATCTACGAAATGAAAACGACGTGGACGACTGTGGCGAAATCGATGGGCTTCTTGTACTTGATTGGAGAGAAAGATGTTCGCCTCCACTAGAGTGTACTAGAATACGGTTGAGTGGGACGAGTGGCTGGGGTGGCACATGCTTTGCAGTGAGGTGCGCGACGCCGAAAAATACTGTGGCGGCGCTGATATTGAGGTGGATTGGAAACTGCTCGGAAGGGTCATTCGTACAACTTCACGCGTAGGTATGTATATTCATACCGCTCAAATGGTGTTTATAATTGGATATGACATGTGTCTATACCTTAAGAATAGATGCCTCTTTTTCTCTTATTTCCTTTTTTTAAATGACACTCGGTGATTGCGAGTGCATTGTGGTCACAGTGTCGGCTTTCATTCTACTACGTCAATGTACAGTTCTATTTGGAGAACAAGTATTTTTCTTGATCTTCAAGCGTCATGTATATCTCGTGTGTATTATTGCGCATATAGATTTTCATCGGTAGGTCTTGCGAAAGGCAGATGGAAAAATATATGAAACTTCCTGCTTGCTACTTCAAACAAATAAAACATATCTGCCGCACATTCGATGCCCTGTACTCAGATTTACGCAAGTTATTCCTATATAGAAAGAAAGAATGCTGCTGTGCAACATTGCATTAATGTTTCCGTCTTCCTCGCGTAACAGAATGCGGAGTAATTCATACAGGCTATTTTATTGTGGTCGGTCCTCGGGCGCCGAAAACAGTTGTAGGTAGCCATAATATATACGCTAATCTTTCGGCAGTAAGCGGCGTGAAATTTTGTCCAGTCCATGCTAAACAACAACAACGAAAAAAATAAGGTTGCGCGGTAGCCTAATTAGTGGCCTCATAGTGGATATGGAATTGCGCGGCTAAACCCAAGCTCACGGGTTCAAACCAGGTCGCGGAATTCGATGGGAACGATATGAAAAAAACACTCATGTATTTCAATTTAGGTTACATTAAAGAACCCCGCGTTATGAGAACTGAACCGTGCGCTTAAGTCATACCGCCAGACGTAAAACGCAAATTTTTTTTTATATTAGAGACGAAAACAAATATTCTCGAGTCTGATTTCTGAGAAAAACATGTTGCACTAATATTCTATTTCATAAGTAAATTTAATGCCCTTCCCAACTGTACGTCCGCTCAGCTAGGCATCTTCTGTATTATAAAGGACTGCTTTCAGTTACCCGGTGCTCTATCATAAGGATAATAATGAAGCAAATAAAGGAACGGCTCGCCTCACATGCACGTGGAGATATTTGTAGATGTGCTGTGTTCGTTTAGGAAGGTAAGTCTAGCACCAGATCGGGCAGTCAGTTTTAATGAGTTGCTGACGTGGTGGTACTGTCAGAAAATGTTTTCCTTGCTTTAATCAAGTTAGCAGATTTACAGGCTTCCGCGAAACGGGGCTTTCATAATGAATGACCACTGGGAACTTGTTCGGCAGAACCGATTAGCGCACGTGCGTTAATTCTCTCAGAAACTAGTGCATGTCTGCGCAAGAGCCACGACTATCCAGCAGCACCATCATTCCTGCACTTGCATCGGCCCCTCACCTTCGAGATTTCAAAGGTGCTGCTATGCTTTGCCTTCGAACGTACGGAAATGGCTATTAATCATTTTTATAGTGAATCTTCAAGTCGAATACGATCTGAATAGCAAATATCATTCGATGAAACTGAATACTCCTACCTCAATTCGCCTGCTGGCACGTTCAAAGAGATCGCCATAGAAGCCACGGAGATTACATTGGTAAAGACTTCCCGTCCCCCCGATTCAGCCTGAGTGCAGAGGCAAAATCTTTTCCCTAAGACGGTTGTTCATGTTAACGTCAATAATTGCCTTGATTCCTTTTCATGAAAGGTTGATTGCGGCACCTGGGGCTGGTGCAGCTTTTAAACAACACACGCTTGTTCAAGTCGGGAGTTTTCACTTCTTCAATCAGTGCATTTAGAATATTTGACAGTATTTGTCGTATATATATATATATATATATATATATATATATATATATACACTATAATATTGTTGTCTTTGATTGTTGTTCCGGATCGATATGCCACTAACAAGAAGGGTGCGTAAAATGATACGATATCAATACAACAATTTTTCGTAGTCTCGCATTGCAAACAGGCGACTTCTGCGGCAAAAAGTACGTATTAATGTTAGAAAGCGTTGTTAAAAGCGTTGCAGTGCACCTCGCTAAAGCTACAACTGATAACGGACGAGGATAGTCGCGGGCGCACCAAACAAGTAAAACCATAAGAAAATTTACTGCACAGACTTTCCGCGAGAAAAACTGGGTGTCCGCCAGCGTCTGTGCAATGCACGTGTGCTCGCTAGCAGACGACGCACATGATAACGACAGCAAAATTGAAGACGTCATGTTGTATAATACATGCCTAGAATATGTATACGTAGCAAAAAGATGTCCATATAAATTTGCAGTTGCAATAAAGCGCCTATATAGGAGCGCACGCGTGCAATCGGTCTCAGCGCCTTCAGAGAAATTACGTTGAATATGTCTCGAAGCGCGTCTCCACCCCAACGTAGCGCGCTCGCAGCGCCATCGCAATATTTTTCCGCACGCGGCGCCTAAACGAGACAGCGCCGTTCTTCCCACTCGCCAAATTTCTCGTACACTCTAGCCTCCACTTCAAGAGCCGAAACAGTCTATCGGTAGAAGAGTACGAATTTGGGCTGGTTGATGCATGATTTTCAGCGCTGTCGTCTGCGTCCCTCTTTTCGTCGTGTTGTTTGGCACTGTTTACTACTCGTAGTCTATCGGTAATTTACCTCATTCGCCTTCTACCTTGCATCTTTCAAAAGTCCCTTTAGCATCGACGTATACCGGAAAAATTATGTGCTCACGAGTATCTCGGTCTTCCTTTTCGCCTTCAGTGTCATCGCTGGAGTCTGGCGGCGGGAACGTGAAGGCGAAAATCAGGCCACACAGCATTTGCTATCGGCCATAAAATCAGGACAGTTGCCGGGACATCCGCTGATTTGCTTAAAGGATGTGTTTTCTTCGCCAAAAAGATATTCATATTGCAAAATGTCGCACATAAATTAGCTGTTCTTTAAATTTCGGGCAAACCCCACGCATTCCGTCATCGTTACCATTCGCTAACTAAGATTAGGTGAGAAAACCGTTTACAACACCTCAGCATATTTGACCATAAAGTGTGTGCAGTGCTTCCCTAAACACTTCAAAAATTATCAGCTGTTAATTCATTCGCATAAAAGTGAGTCTTACATGAACATACTGAACAAACTCACACGATAGACACGCCTGAGATATCTCAGTGGATCTCCAGTCAAGTATTCCAGGATTTCAAGACCATTGAGGGTGCCGAATCCATGCAGCTGGTTTGGTCTTAGTACCGTCGAAATCAATGTCGTACTTGTGAGGAAATTTATAGAGTTGATTAAATTAAGGAACTCTCTAGTGTATAGCCACGAGATTTGGATATGAAACAGGAACCTGTGCCCTGCGATGCCACCACTCAGAAATGCGTATGACTCTCCTGCAACGCAGAGAAGCAGAATGGACATTCGTCAGCGTGGGCGATATGTATGCTTATGCATTTTCTGTTCAGAAAGTAAGGACCATACAGATATGTTACCACAGCAAATACGATATGTATTATACGTGCACAGCTGTCATTTAGTTTATGCAGTCTATTGAAGATAACCAAGAGGGACCTTCTAAATGTTCATCGTTCGTCTAACAAAATGTGGTATTGTCTTTAACATGCAAAAAGATCTTTTTCTTCGTAATGCGTTTCTAGTGCTCTAGACATAGTTAATTTTACGTACATACAACCTTGCATTGGACCTTTGGTTGCAACAGCTTACTATGGCATGACGGTTACGATAATTACGCGTACTAAAAAGCATGAGAAAGCTTAAGCTCGGGTTCTCCTATCTAAATACACGTAAATCGAGAATTCGCTTTTCTTTGCAACCAATGCACCGAATTTGACGAGGTTTGTTGCATTTAAAAGAAAGCTGGAAACCTAGTGACTCTTGGATTCGAAGTTATTAATTATGTGGCTAATTTGTTATTAAAAATTGGCAAAAGTGCAAGTTTTCTGAAAAAGAACTATCAAATTTAGAACTCCATAACTCGGCAATGAAAACTGATACCACAATTCTGTGAAAGACATGCAATAGTAAATTTAAAGCGAACAAAATTTATATATTGCACATTATTCTCAAAGATTTAGTAATATAGAAATACAGATTTTGCCGGACCCCTTGTACGCAACGTAATTGCATCATGTAAGATATACATTGACAAATCAAATTTGTCGGCTTGGAAAAATCTAACGGCTACCATTTACAGAACCCCAATATCTATGATGATGCAGAGCTACTCATGTGTGAACTTCGTGCTTCTATTCTTTTCGATGTTTGGAAGTTTTGAAAATTTTTGGTAGTTTTGAAAATTGTTTCAACAAAATTCCGGCCCTAAATCAATACTCCGCTTCCAACAGTCACTAGAATTTAACTTACTCAAATGCAACAAATCCCATTAAAATCTGTCGAGGGGTTATCTTAGAAAAACTTCTTTGCGTTTTACTTGTATTTGAATAGGCCGCGTCGGAGTTTGGCCTGAGCTAAAGCGTGCTCTTAATTTGAGCTTGGCGGTACGGCTTCATAACGAAAAGATTGCGGAGAACTGAACGTGACAATGGAAACAGACAACGCATGGCTGAGGACGCGGGACAGGATTCTTGCGTATGCTTTCAAGCGGTTGTACTTAAGCGTTTCGTCGAAGCAATAAGTGTAGCAGAAAATCGTTGTGAACCCCTTGTTCAAGTGGCCGCCCAAAGACCCACAGAAAGCAAGGTGATATTTCTATCTGAAAGAGAAACTTTTTGTTAGGATGTGGTTTTGATTGCGCGTTTGCAAGTCAATACTGCCACCAAGGAAGTGGGTCATCGCTGCTTAGGCCTTGAGGTGACAGAGCATATTCGAATGTTAGAATTCAGCATTGATCCACATTCTTGCAGATATCAGCTTGTTCTGACGAGCACGCTGGAAAAATATCAAATATGTGTAATTTGATTAGCAAACTGCGCGCATGACGATCCCAACGGGCCGCGTTTCTTGACTTTCGGGTTTCAGTTCAGTTTAGCTGCAGGCACAATTCTTACTGCTACTCCACGCTGAAGCTGCCGATCGGGCTCGCACAGGTACCTTGGGTATTGGCGATGCGTTTTTCGGTGCAAGTTATTTGTATGTGCGAAAAAAGGTTGAGATCCACTTATAAATACACAAGCACAAAACTATAGGAAGAAAGGAAAGCAAGAGCTGGTACAAGGTTCGCCACTCATCACTCAAGATCGAGTTGATAAGTACTAGAATTGAGCTGTAGGAAAGTCTTGACCCATACAATATTAAAATACATAACCGGGTTTAGCAGAAGAATGGGCGATTTCCTTGGCTTATCAGTATTTAAATATTTTGGTCGCTCGGGCAATTGTTGTTGAACTGAAGAAGATGAGCATTGTTCAACATGCGATTGTTCGAGTTTCCTGTTTTTGTTACGAGCTGCTTATGACAATTATTGCATATGTGGTAGTTGGAATATAATCCTCTAGCCACCTAGTGCTGAGGTATGGCTTGTTGTTGTGTAATTAAAGAAGATACACCACCGATAATCCAGGAGTAAAGACAGCGTAAGAACATATAATAATCGAGGAATAAGAAAATGTCTTCATATTTACTATTCTGTTGACGAATGGTGAATTTGGTGGCTATAGACGTTACGCAACTTGTAGCTTGTATAATAATCACATTTCATTAGGCTGGAAACTGGTATACTCGCACAATGTGCTAGGAAACTTACAAAGCTATAAATTCAAAAATTTTGTTTGTTTGTTTCAAGACATAAATGCTTCTATAGTGTTGTTCACAACACCATGCGGTGTTTTAAACAGCATTAGATGCTACACATGGCAGTAACCCTGAAAACCAGCGCTTTTGCATATTTTATAGAAGGCTTAGAGTTCCCAGAATATATGAAGACTCGGATCACTGTTTGTGGAAGTTTTACTTGTCTGACTGTCATGTCTTAAACTAGAAGGACCGATCTCTACAGGGAGGCATCGCAGGTGCTTCTGAATTATCCCGAGCAGTCGCAATCGTATGCACCGGCTGGAAATTCGCGCCTAATATCAAGTGCAGACCTCTTTCGTTGGGCCCTCCATTCTAGAGTCAGTATTCTGCGACAATCACCTGTGCTGGAGTTCCTTGCGAGCGTAATCGGCAAGCATGTCAAAGACACGCCCAACACAGCATGTCAGACACAATATTAGAAAGCGACACCAACGAACAAACGTTTCTATTTTATGCCGCATTGGGCCACCACAACAACAATGCCGGCTGATAAGAGTTGTGGGGCCCCTATGCTTTTTGTAAAATATAGCACAAACCTATCTTTTTTCATATGGCTCACGCTTCTTGAACTCTCATTGCTTCTGTGGTCGCTGACACTTTTGTCTAGGCATCTCGAGCACTGGCCTGTCGAGCAACGATTGATGACACAGCAGCTCTTATAAGAATTGTTCTACTGGAATTGCGAATGTTAAATAGTGCCACTGACAGCTCCACGCCATATCCATCCTCAAGAATGCAGCTTTCAAAGCAGCACAGCCATTGCAACTTTCGATGTTGGGGTTTCAGTTTTCGGCCTAGCTCTTTCCGGTTTCTTCGATTTCTTGGAAACGAACACGCCGTCGATGTTAATACGGTCATCGCTTGTGGCGTAAAACGTCGGCGATGTTAGAAAAGTTGCGTTGTTATTGAACATCTGGCAGTATTCCTTTCTGTGCCAACCACCCAATACGATGGCGTCAATGTAGCTTGTGCGCACCTTCGGTCATCATAGTACTGTCACGTGTCTCCAAATAGAACTGGCGACGTTTAATGAGGACAGCTGGTTTCTGAAAGACAACAGCAGCGGGACCAGGCTATCGAGCGGACGGGGGTAGCACGCACACTTCATCCTTGTTCTCCTTCCTGCCTCTTATTTTGCACTGTCCCCACTATTGCAAGGGGCATTTCCCCCCCTCCTCGAGAAGAGAATTGGTTCGATGGTAAAGAAGTGGTGGAAGGGAAACAAAAACGTGGTCAAGGCAGATGCTGGCAGAAAGAATACAGTGAGAGCCCCAGGAAAGACACAACTGCATTAGATGCACCTATGAGCGCAAATATACAAAATGCATAAATGAAGAAAAATAGTCACGAACGCGCAACATATGGTTTCATGCTTACGAAGTGAACGATGTCAGGGTTAAGTTGTCTGCGCCGTGTTTGAGCCGCACCGTCTGCAGCGAATTCGTAGTTTACTTCACTAATGCGGCGCAGCACTTTTCATGTGCCAAAATACCGGCTCAGCAACTTTTCACTGAGGCCACGGCGGCGAACAGGAGTCCACGTCCACACTTGGTCGCCGGGATTGTAGCATACATGTCTGCGGCGGATGTTATTACGCCGTGCATCTGCGTGCTGCTGCTGACCGATGTGCACCTGCGCAAGCTGGCGAGCTTCCTCAGCGCGCTGAGCAAATTCTTCAGATACAGTAGTTAGGGGCTCGTCGTCTTGACACGGCAGCATAGCGTCCAGCATCATCTGAACTTCGCGCCCGCAAATGAGATGAAATGGTGTAGAGCGCGTTGTTTCCTGCAAGGCGGTATTATATGCAAAAGAGTCACGTAAGGCAAAATGTGATCCCATGTTTTCTGCTGGACACTGATGTACATAGAGATCATGTCCGTGAAAGCCTTGTTTAAGCGCTGCGTAAGTCCATTGGACTTACGGAGCGGGCATCTTTCGATGCCTAGTGGGCAACACTAGGCATCCTTCGATGCCTAGTGTCGCTTAAATGAAACATTTCGTGTGCTGTGTGCGTCATCCCTCGGGCTGTGATTACTGTGGGCGGGGCACCATAACGCAATTCAATGTGGCACATGAAGGACTGCGCAACCTCAGAAGCCTTGGCTCGTGGGAGCGCGTCTGTTTCGGCATAGCGAGTTATAGTCAATCGCGACAATCACCCACTAGATGTCGCTAGTTCACAGAGGAAAAGGCCCAAGAATGACGAAGCAGACTTGGTCGAGTGGCTTATGGGATGGTTCGCTGGGTTGCGATAACCCGGCGAACTTCAGGGGCGGTGACTTCCGCCGCTGACATTCGCGGCAGCCTTTAACACACAGTTTGAGTGTTGCCGAAAGCCCGGCCAGTAATACATCTAGCGTACTCTGGCCAGCATTCGTGAACAGCCGTAGTGGTCAGATGTGGACTCGTCATGGCAAGCAAAAAGAATGTCATCTGGCAAGTCTTTTAGGAGCACCACGAGGTAAGCTCGGTCATTCTAACGGGTGTTTTTCTTGTAAAGCACGTTGTCTGGTAGGCAGATCGACGTAAATACACAGCGAGGAATGGTTGTTAGCCGGCTCTCTACGCAGTCTATAATAGGTCGAATTTCATCGTTGTCACGCTGCCGTCTTATCAAGTACGATGCATTAATGGCACCCAGGAAGCAGTCATCGTCCCTCGACGCTTGACTGACAGATTCGGCGGGTGCACGCAACAGTGTGTTTGCGTCGTCGTGCTTGCGGCCAGAATTCTAAATTATCGTGACGTCAAATTCTTGTAGCCACAAAGCTCCACCTTGCCAGTCGACGTGAAGGACCGCGTACGTTTGCCAACCAACATAGGACGTGATGGTCGGCAACCAGTTAGAAAGGACGGCCGTACAGATAAGGGCGAAACTTCGTCATCATCCACACAACCGTGAGACTTTTTCTGTGGTAGAGTAGTTCGCCTCGGCAAGGGACAGCGAGCGGCTATCATAAACTATTACTCTTTCGTTGCCGTCTTGACGTTGGACGAGTACTGACCCAAGACCGATGTTACTGACGTCAGAATATACAGGCGCCGACAAAAGTGGTATACTCCACGCAGCGGGAGCCGGAGCAACGGCAAACTGCATCGCAACGCCATCTACAGGCAGCATCTGGGATAGAGACAGCCAATTGGTGACCTTTAGTATCTGCAGGCATATTGATCCCAGATGCCACATGTAGATGGCGTCGCGATGCAGTGTGCCGCTGCTCCGGCTTCCGCTGCGTGGAGTATACCACTTTTGTCGGCGCCTGTACCTCACTGTCAGCATCGTCGTCAAAATGTGCTAGGACGCCTGCTGGCTGCATGCGTTGTCATTGTTCAGCGATAACCGCCCGTTGCTCGTTCCTCCAAGCAAATGGCGCGTCATCCCTTGTAAGGCGAGTCGGAGATTCCGCTATCTGCGAGAAGTTTTCAATGAAACGGCGATAATACGCCCACAAGATTAGGAAACGCCACACGGCCTTCTCTTCGGCCAGAGGAGGAAAAGCTGTTACCGCGGTAAGCTTGTCGGGACCGGTTAGGACTCCTATTGGGCCTACGATGTGTCTGAAAATCTTGAGCTCTTCATAGCCAAAGTGGCACTTTTCTGGTTTAAGCGTGAGTTCAGCCAATCGAATCGCTTCTACCACAATCAGCAGGCGATGAAGCTGTTGCTCGAAAGCTTCTGAAAAGACTACTAGACTGCAACGTCATCAACATACAATAGACAAGTCTATGACATCAGTCCAGCAAGGACAGTATCTATCACTCGCTGGAGTGTTGCTGGAGCTGAACACAAGCCGAAAGGGAGCAATCTAAATTCGTAGAGGCCGTCAGGATTCCCATAGACAGTTTTCTCGTGGTCTGGGGTTCGTCTACCTCAATCTGCCAGTACCCGCTTTTCAAATCGAGTGAGGACAAATACTGGGTGCGGCACAGTCTATCTAAGGAATCGTCGATACGTAGCAGTAGGTACACGTCCTTTTTAGTTCCGTTGTCGAGCTTCCGATGGTCGACACAAAAGCGTAGCGTTCCGTCTTTTTTTTTTCACAAGAACGACCGGACACGACCATGAGCTCATGGAATGTTCTATAATCCCGTCTGCAAGCATCCCTTTTACTTCCGCGCGAATCGCTTTGCGTTCTTTCACCGAAACATGCTAGGGCTGCTGGCGTATCGGGCGTGCGTCGTCGCATGTGATAATCCTGTGCCTTGTCATTAAAGCCTGGCGCAGCTTAGACGAATTTCAGAAACATGCCCTGAATTCAAGCAAGAGCTCGCGCAGTGCTGTCTGGTTTATCTTGCGATAGGTCTGAATGAATGTCGATGCTATCCTGTGACTTTGGAACCATCCCCACTGTTTCAGAGGCAAAACGTTCTGTCACGTCATCTATTTCGTCTGCAAACGCAATCGAAGTGCCGCGGAAAAGGTGTCGATGCTCGTTACTGAAGTTGGTGACAAGCAACTGAGAACGGCCATCACTAAGTTCTAGCACACTCCTAACCGCACAAGCACCTGGCTTCAGTAGATGCGATAAGTTACTTTCTGCTGCCACTTCGCCATCGCGTATTCCATCGCACATAACTTCGACGAAGACACTGGCTCGTTGAGGGAGCGTAACACTTTCGGCGGAAACGCGAAGCGCGTCATTGCGTGGGTTGTCGTCGTAGCCGTCTATTACTCGGTCGCCTTAGTAGGTGGCTACACCTCCCCATTGGTCAATAACAGCACCGTATTCTTGCACAAAGTCAACCCCGAGAATGACGTCACGGGAGCATTCGCGTAGAAGGCTGCTGCCCAGGAATGTCGATTTTCTAATCCAAACTCTTCGTGCAGGTTCCCAGCGGAGTAACGGCGTGACCACCAGTCGTCCGAATCTGCGAGTCATGCGAAGGAGTAATTATTTCTTCAGAAGCATCGCCATGTTCCCGCTTAATATAGAAAAGTTAACACCCATATTTACTCAAGTGCTAACAGCGTAACCGCTGATCACCACCGGCATGTCGAGCAAAAGCCGGTAAACCTGTTTAGCTGCAGTTGACGTGGGATTGGTGCCCGTCCTTGTTCGCGTCGATCAGCGGTCTTCAGCGAGTCGACTACCAGAGGCCTCGGCGCAAAGGCCGCTGTAGTTAGTTTTCCCGGCAGGCACTTGGCAATCGTGCGCGCGAATGTCGTTGGAGCGGTGGTGAAAATCGCCTTGGCGACAGCGAGCGTGACTGTTGTCTGGTAGGCGGTCGCGTGCGCTGTTGAGCCAGATAATGTTCAAACTCGTGAGGTGTTGGTCTGGTTGGAGTGGCGGCGATTAGGCGGAAAAGCCTCGCAACATAGGTATGGGCACTTTCAATGAGACGCAGGTATGTGCACTGGTGGTACAAATGATCTGCCTCACGGCAGTGGAAGCACAGAGGACGGCGGTCCCATGTGCGCGAAACATCAGAATTGTGAAGGCCCATGCTTCGATCGTCGGCGTATTGCACTGGCTGCTCCGGCTGAAACACAACAGGAGGAACGGCAGGCAGAAACGCTGGAGGCATGCGTCGTTCTGCGATGTATTGTACTGGTTAGGCTGGTGAAAGTGCAAGCGGATGAGCGGCGTGAACAAAAAGCGGAGGTGATGAAGCAGCGAGTCGTAGGTCTTCTGCGTAGGTCGCACGGCGGTGTTCAGCCGGTGCAGGCACATTGTTGGCAAGAGGAAAGTTGGACCGAAGCGCTTGGTGTACTTCATCATTTATAACAGTTTCAATACAGTTCGCCGTAGCTTGTGACGCGCCAAAAATCTTCTGCATTTTTCCCGCACAATTGCACGGATGAGTTCTCGGAGATTGTCATAGTTGCTCCCGGTCGCCTTTAATATATCGGAAGTGGATGGTACGTTCACATGCCAGACGTAGAATTTAGATCGCTGCCTAAAGCATCTTTTCCATACTTGCAGCCTGAGACAAAAATTCGGCGATAGTTTTCGGAGCGCTCCACACAAGACTAGCGAAGAGCTGCTCCTTCACTCCTCCCAAGAGGTGAGGCAACTTCTTGTCCAGGTTCATTCCAGGGGCTGCTCGTCTGAAGCGCTACGCTCTTTTTGGCGAACGCGGTGACACTTTTGGAGCAGGCACACAACTACGTCTTTCTGCCTTGGAGCGCGGCGGCCACGAGAAGGAAAAACTGCATTCGGTTTGAAATATCAGATTTTTCCGCGGCGCGTAGCGAAGTAATACTTTGTACGGTACGATTGTTGTCGCGTAATGTATGCTCTGCGCTTTCAGCTCAAAATGTTCAGACCTGGTGAGGGGCCCTTTAAAGGAATTTCATAGACCACACCTGCTGCGCATACAAGGAAAGACCGCCTGTGCTTTGAGCCCCAGTCACGCTGCTGACTTGCCGGCTGGTCGGTCAATCTGCTACGCTTTCATAAATTGTGGAGGGCAGAGAGCACGACTTGCACGTCGTAGCACCGGGCTCCCTTTTCAGATTGCGCGATAGCATGTGAATGTAAGCTACCTTCTATCTATGCTGTGCGTGAATTTCACAAATTTGCTGCTTTGTGCACATCTTCTTGAGAAGGCCCTCTGCGGGCGAAATGAGGAGGCGCTGAGCATACACGGTGGTTAGTAGTCTATAACCTTGATGATTGAACGCATCTGAGAAACACTGCGGGGCAAGATTTTCCAAGAGCGTGCCCTAGGCGCCACGTGGAAATAGATCCTTTGACGAGCTTAGTGTGGTCGGATTTGAAAGCCAGAAGTGGTTTGTTAGCGCGCGGTTCGTAGCTCCAGCTGACACCAAGACATTTAAACCGGAACCGGATATCTAAAACTATGGTCTGGTCATTGTCTGGGACTTCGGAGTCCCCATAGACGGTGGCCCTCTCGGAGCTTTGGTCGATAGTGGGGCGCACGTCTGTCATGAGTACCAGTTTACGTTGTCGCAGGAAGAAGATCCGTCCCACCTTACACCTCCCACAACCCAACTCGTACGTGTCGGTGACGGTGCGATAGTTTCTGTTGTTAAGATATGCACAGCTAAGGTTACTGTTCGTGGTCATCATGTGGTTGTTATTTTTACGGTCCTTGCGCAGTACCCTCACATTATTCTTCGGCTTGATTCTCTTTCCGCAAAGTTCGGTGTGTCCCATTGCTCGGCTGGTATCCTACGCCTTGAACTTCATCGCATGTGTGAACCCAGCGACCAACCTCCTCCGTCTGGCTTAAATTGCAGCGACATTGTTCGCCTACCATCTAAAACCGTGACGTGTGTTGAATACTCATGTTTACCAGCTGTTGCAGATCGCGACTACTACGTGATGCCTAATACTGGCCTCCTCTGCAACTTACACAGTGCTGAAAATGGCAGCTAACAGAGCCTGCCTTCCACTTGTGAATTTAGTTTTATCAACCAAGTACTTCCACAGAGGATTTCTCTTGCCTACTTTTGCCCCGTGTAAGACTTTTATGTAGAAACTTTGGCACTGGATGCTACACGATTCTAGAAAGGCACTCAAACGCCGGCAAGTTATGGCAGCCGTGAAATTCGCAGCATGATCGTTAATCACTTCCTTCAGAGCACGCTGAAGCCCATAGCCGAATTTTCGAGTCGTATGAAGTTATTGCCGACTTCCGTAATCGGCGTTTTGGCCATAGCTCATTGTCTGACGTCGCATACACACACGCCATGCCTGCCATGTTCTCTGATGCGCCTCATCAGTGTTATCAGCGAAGCCCCATCAAGCAGGAAGAAAAGATGCTTGCGAAGGACATCATTGAGCCATCCTCCAGTCCCTGAGCGTCCTAGCTTGGGTCAGCTAAGTATAAGGAAGGATTGCTGCAGTTTTGTTTGGACTATCGGCCCCTCAACCTTACGAGGAAAGCGTATACCTGATACCGCGAATAGACGATGCCTTGGATTCTCTGTATTGGGCCGCTTACTTCTGTCCACCTTAAATATGTACATTCGCAATCTGCTGTGAACCCCAAGGACAGAGTGAAAACGGGTTTTGTAATTCCTCATTCACTTTACCATTTCAAGATCATGCCTTTCAGTTTGTTTAATGCCCCAGCCACATTCGAGCGAATGATGGACTCTGTCCTTCATAGTTTCGAGTGGTATACATGCTTGCGTTATTTAAACGACGCAGTTGTGTTTTTCCCATGTTTCATAACACCTCGAATACATATCGGCGATTTTTCACGAGTTTGACTTCGCCGGACTTGGGGTGAATTACCGTTTCGGTAATCACCAAATTACGATCATTGGCCATGCTGCGGACGCTGTCGTCCTGCAACCTGACCCAGAAATATATCGAGCCTTCAAATACTTCTCTGTGCCCAAGATTGCCAAGAATTCTTGCTTCTTTAGAGAGCTCTGCTCCTATTTTCTGCGATTTGTGAAGAAGTTGCAGTGATTACGAGACCGCTCACACTTCTTAAACAAGACGCCCCTTTTAACTAGTTTCCTGCATAAGCCGCGGCTTTGTCTGAGTTAACCAGGCTGCTGACAACGCTTGCCATTTTGGCCCACTTCGACTTATCAGCGAAAACCGAATTCCACACTGACGCAAGTGGTTACACTAAAGGCATTGTCTACGCCCAACGTTAACGTGAAGCTAATTGAGTCATTACGTATGCCTGCAGGCTGCTGTCCCTATCAGAGGGAAATTTCTTAATTACATAACGTGACTGCCTCCCTATTGTATGGGCTTTGCGAAATTAAACCGTTATCTATTCGGCCAACCATCCACAGTAGTTTCTGAGGACCATGTAATCTGTTGGCTCGCCTATTTGAAAGATCCAACAGGCAGACTCACTCGATGGGTGCTGCGCCTGCAAGAGGAGACCTAATGGTCGTTTACAAGACAAGGAGCCTGCACAAAGATCCTGATTACTTGTCCCACTGGCATGTGGCTGACTTATTCTTCGCGTACTGAATCACTCTGTTGCGTCTTTTCCGTGAGGCAGTTGCTAAACATCCCCAAAGAACACCGTTGGAATACCTACCTAACAAAAAACCGAGCCCATGGATTCCTCTTCCAAGGACGCCTCTTTGCGCACGTTCGCTCTGGAAGACGGTACTATATATCGGCGTTACGTGTGTGATCCTGAAATTCTTCTAGGTATACATTCACAACTGCACTCCACAGTTTACGAGCATCACGATGCCACAACCGCTGGCCACGTTGGTGTTACTCGCTCACATGACCACGTAGGGCATTGCTTCTATTGGCCTCGCTCAGCCTGCTCAGTGTGGCATTATGTCAGCCCCTGCAAGCTCTCTCAACGCCAAAAGAAACTGCCTACGCTTCGTTGTGGGTGTCTTCAGTTCATCGATGTCCTACGTAAGTCCTTCTGCTTTGTTGCCTGGGACTATTTTGAACCCTTTCTTACACCTACTTCAGGAAGCAAATGCAGGGCCGCCGCTACTGAATACGCGATGCGCTAAGCAATGACAGGAGCGCTGGCGAACAGCTGTGCAACCGATGTGGCGGCCTTTCTCCTTCATGATATAATTTTGTGTACACGGTGCCCTTCGTCAATATCTGACTGACTGAGGTCGTAGCTTCCTGTCTAAAGTCAGCGAGAATATCTCGTTCGGCTGCTCCACTCCGCGCAAGATCACCACGTCATCTCAACCTCAGACGTACGAGCTAACCAAGCGCTTGAATCAGATCTTAACAGGTGTGCTTTCAAATTACATGTCGAATGAAAGTGGTCATTGGGAAGCGCCTTTACGAACAGTCACGCCGCTACGCACGTTTTGCTCCAGGTGCACTCGTGCAACTTTGGTCCCCCTCCCGACGCGTGGGGTAGTCTTAAAAGTCCCCTTCGTCGCATCACGGGGACGTACCACGTCGTTCTTCAAGTGGCTTACGTCGCGTACGAGATTCTGCCTGTAAGTGTGACTACACCTTACGTTCCGTTGTCCAGCGACGCCGTCAGCGTTTCGAAACTGAAGCATTGCCTCCCCTTTTCAGCTGTGTGTCCTTAGAGGGGCCGGGCCGGAGCTTTTGAAGCGGGGGATTATGCTACGTGCTACTCGACACTTGAATTTCATGGGACGTACACATAGGCGGCGACTGCCTGATATGATGATCACGATGTGCCCTCCTGTATGTTGGCTAACTGCTATGTTGACCAGTGCTAACCACCCTTGCAATTACACGCTATTAATGGCTTCTCTTCTTTGCTGCCACGTAACATTCTATATATATATATATATATATATATAATTTGTGTGTGTGAACATGAAGAAAGGAAACAGACGAGCCCGATCATTGTTAGCCATATCATGAAATCTAACAATGACAACTAGGACAGGATCGGAGAAATTAACTGCAGTTCTTAGTTGGCATAAAGGACTGATAAACAAAAGGAAATGAAAGTGCATTAAGAAGCAAGTGGCTATGGGTCTGGTACGAGCCCGCGTATTTGTACTACACGTGAAATTGTCGTACCAATTAAACTACCACAGTGCTATTTTGCCATTCACTTTCTAGGATACTTTATCTACTAGAACTAACCCTGGGAGTGTCCTTCACGGCGAATGGGGAACATCCTTTCTCCTGCAGGCGTCACGTCTACCTAAACCGTTTAGATGAAGACAACTGCTCAATAAACCCATACAAGCTATACCTGAAGGTATCAAAGGTGCCGAATTCAGATCCTCGCTATGTAATGCACGAGAGGAAAGAAAACGAAGCGGCACCTTTCCATTAGATATATAATAAAAAGCCAACAAACAGCTGCACCAAGGAACGCATAAGATAAAGTAACTGCATTTCTTAACTGAAGAAAGAAATGATGCATAATTCTAAATGAAAGTGGATGACAAAACAAATGGCTGGAGTTGAGATAGTCTATAAACATAAATGCTCCATAAAGTGGATTGGAAAATGTGCCGGGGTAGCTGAATACGTAAAAGCACAGCACGTGTAATGCGAAGACGGCCGTTCGTAAACCTTCTGCGGCCTGTTGTGCTTTTCTTTTTCGTCCACTTTCATCTATTAACGCGATAACGTTAAGGGCCCTTTAAGCAGAATATCGGACGTCGGCGTCCAGCGTCCCGCATCGAAGATGGCGTCAGCAAAAATCATTTCCCAGCATGTAAACCCAACCACGCATACTGATCCACGTACACCCTTCATGTAGTGCAAAAAATGTCTTAAACATTTTAATTTCTTAAAATACGTCAGAAAACTGGTACGTTAAGACTTACACACAACGTACAGACATAATAGGGTGGCATTGTATTTTCATATACGAGAAAATATATTTCCATTACGTGAAAACTCAAATACAGGCTCCTTTTACAGCGTTTCTACGATACAAAGACCGGCCACGGCGTCAGATTTGTCAGCGAAAACTTCAGAGGGCACGAGGCGGCGTGCCTGGTTTCTACCAAAAAGCTCGCCGTGGTGCATAGCGTTCGCCGCCTGTGTATCACGTTGAACATTACGGTTACATAAGCTGCAGTTACCGGGAAGCGTGAAGCAGTCAGCTACCTTTGATTGCTATTGCGTTTCACTCTTGAAGCAGAATCTCAAGCGTCCTGCAATTATTTATCATTTTGTTATATTAACTAGGAACTGCTGTTAATTTCGTTTATGTTGTCCTTGGTGTAATTACTTCGTTGTGTATTATATATATATCTTGAGCCTGGTTACGCCCACTGCAGGGCAGACGCCTCTCCCATACTTCTCCAACAACCCCGGTCATGTACTAATTGTGGCCATGTCGTGCCTGCAAAATTCTTAATCGCATCCGTCCGCCTAACTTCCTGCCACCCCCTGCTACCCTTCCCTTCTCTTGAAATCCAGTCCGTAACCCTTAACGACCATCAGCTATCTTCCCTCCTCATTACATGTCCTGCCCATGCCCATTTCTTTTTCTTGATTTCAACTAAGATGTCATAGACTCGCGTTTCTTCCCTAACCCAATCTGCTCTTTTCTTATCCCTTAACGTTACACCCATCATTCTTCTTTCCATAGCTCGTTGCGTCGTCCTCAATTTAAGAACCCTTTTTGTAAGTCTCCAGGTTTCTGCCCCGTTCGTGAGTACTGGGAAGACACAGCTTAGACACAGCTTAGACACAGCTGTTATACAATATATATATATATATATATGTACTGGTCGTTTAAGTCAAAGGTAGCTTTCTCGTAAAATGCGCACTGGAGCACCATCTACTTGGCAGGATCTGATGTGACCCTTCTCGGCTATCATGTTGCGGGGCGCTGATGTCGCTTCGCACTGCAAGTACGATGTCATACAAGATGGGGGTGCAGCGCTTGAATGCAGTTGTAGAGCAATGCATTGTTATAATTAAAAAAACAATCTTATCACACTTATTACTCTCTATACTTGAAGCTAAGCATGGTGAGAAGATTGCAAGCCGCAGCATATTATTTAAGGCATGAAAATAATTTCGAGACAGCCTGACGTCTGCCGGACAAGTTGCCGGAGGATACGGCTCATCGGCAGTTAAAACCATGCCAACAATTTCTTTTAGGGTGAAAGCAGTATCTTTAACAGTGATTTCCTCCCCAGGGCTGTGACCATCGACAGCGAGGAGTACTACTGTAAGGTTCGCAAATGTGCACAAAGAGCGGGGAAGAAAAAAACTGAATTTGCGTGACTACCATTGACACTTTCTTCATCCAAGCCGGCGACAGCCAAAATACAGCCCCTCGCATCTCATACTTTTTTGCGGCATCTCGGTTTGGAGGAGCTGCCGCGTCGGCCTTACACTTATGAAATCACTCCAAGCGACTATAATTTCTTCCGTTGACTAAGGAACTTCCTCGGAGAGTACCACTTCAGTAGTGATTATGGGGTCAAGCAAAGCTGCACGTTCGTGACTCGGAGGCAAATATAATATGTTTGTGCTAGTAGCATTCGCAGAAATTGTCGCAGATTTTGACAGCAGTGCAGAATACGCACGGGCGAAGGTCCCGTTTGGTAGGAATGGTAAGTCCAGGAGGATGTAGTCGCAGAACCCGGGACTGGGCACCTCTTGATTCGTGACAACAGTACGATTGTGTCCGTGACTGAAGTGCATTGGAGACACCAAGTGGCACACCACGAAGGGCTTCCCTAAAGAATACAAATTTAAAATGGACAAATAAATTGCAGCCTCTGTCTCGATGCCGAAGTCGGCAACACAAACGGTTTGCCCCCCTCCACCGCTTCTAAATATACTAGAAACCATTTCATTTTACAGCCAACATCAGCGTACATGAAGCAGTGACGACGGGGCAGCTAGCGCAAAACATTCTCAAAAACACTAGATCAATCTGGTTTCGATAAGAAAAATTATGGCAGATCCAACGCGCCTTGTAGCAATCTAGATACAGTCAAGCTTCATATAAATGCATAAAGAGAGCTGGATTGTACCAAAGTGTGGGGTTTTACGAGCTGAAAGCACAATGTTATGAGGCACGCGGTGGTGTGTGCCTCCGTGTATATCTTAACCACCAGGTGATCTTCATCATGCCCCCGATGGACAGGAGTTTCTGCATTTCGGCCCCATCCAATTACCGCAGCTGCCACGGCTGGGACCTGTTCAGGTGACCCCTTGCTTAGCTGCGTAGCACGACCGCCACGCAAACCACCGCAGCGGCTCTTGCGTTAAGATGGGTGAAACTTATTATTTGTGGGCTATTTCAATATTAGTGCAAGATCATGCCATGGGCCCTCGCTCAAACCACACCATTCGCGTTACAAGCGGAGGAAACGCTGGCCCTTCCTGTTTTCTTTATCTATTTATTTGTCGTACCCTCAGGGCGTACAATTTATTAGAAAACGGGGGATTTCTAAAAAGGCATACAAGAAAAAAGTACATCAAGCAGGAGAACAGTATTTGAAAATAAATAATCATGCCATCAACTAAGTAATTCACACATCTGAAATGTCCTTTTAGACGTACATACGAAACTAAATAAGACTAAAGTGAACGGGAAAGATATGAGAAGTGAAAAACTATTCACATCATGCTGTCGGAGTGATAGCCGGAAAACGATCAGTAACTGTATGGCTGCGAAAAGAGGCAGGAAAGTGGTTGCAGTCAAGGTAGGATTTAGTAACAATAGACTGGAAATAAGTGACAATGCTACCTGCGCAGGTCACGCGATTTTATGCACGCATATTACGCAAAGTGACACACGCGGCGATAATCTCAAAAAGTTAGTGCGTGTGGGCCCGATAAAAGTTCAGTTGTGATTGTGCCGTAATGGTTAGGCCATTGGGCTACAGTGCTGGGGTACCTACATTCCATTACATCGTCGCATACGTAATGAACATAGGTCTGATCTATTCGGGATGAGAGGAGCAGCCAACAGCCACAGTTAGGAAAATTTTGGAGGGTTCACAGGAATGCATCTCTTTAAAAATGTCAACATCTATTGATATGTGGACGTAGTGTTTATCGGTGGGGAATTGGGGAGACACGACGTTTTCTCCCTGATTAAAGCTTTGGGGCTGAGTGCAAGGATAATACGAATGAAGGTGAAGCCTTCACGTGCAGTAGTTGGTGTTTTACCTAAATCAGTATTGCAGTGCTCGACTCGTTCCAGTGTCTACTACAGCGTGGGTGACCAGTAATTCATCGCAATTCTCACTGTACACGTTAGCAGAGGTTGCTAGGACATCTTCTAGCAAGCATTGAGTATCACGTTAAGGGTGTCGATTTAGTGGCACCGCACTTCTAGAGGCAAAGATGACCATTAAAACACAAATGCATGAGCGCTTAAACGTTGCTGCCTGTTCGTCTATGTTCAATGTTCGTCTATATTTCAACAAGTGCCTTGCCCTATAATCACTAATAGCCAACCAGTCCACCAGTACCTGCTGATCAAGTTTCAAATTTGTATGATGAGAATGATCTTAGTGTATGATTACAAGGTTAACACTCTTCCTGTGATCTCCAGTTACCCCTGTCCTGCGCCAACCGATTCCAAGTAGCACCAGCAAATTTTCTAATTTCGTCGCACCAAGTAGTCTGCCGTCCTCTACTGCGCTTCCCTTCTTTTAGTATCCATTCTCTCATCCTAATGGTCCAATGGTTATCTAATGTGCGAGTTACATGACCTGCCCAGTGGCATTTTTTTCTTTAATATCTATTAGAATATCGTCTATACCCGTTAGGTCTCTGATCCAAACCGCTCTATTTCTGTCTTTTAACGTTATGCGTAGCATTCTTCGTTCCATCGCTCTTTGCGCGGTCTTTAGCTTGTTCTAAAGCTTATTTGTCAGTCTCCAAGTCTCTGCCCCATATGTCAGCACTGGTAAAATGCACTGATTGTATACCTTCTTTTTCAATGGTAACAGGAAGCTGCCAGTGAGGAGCTCATGATGTCTGCCTATGCGATCGAACCCATTTTTATTCTCTGAATTTCCTTCTCATGGTCAGGGTTCGCTGTGATTATTTGACCAAGGTAAACGTACTCCTTCGGACTCTAGAGGCTGACTAACTATCTTGAACTCTTATTCCCTTGCCCGGTTATTTATCATTATCTTTCTCTTCTCCCATATTGATCTTCAACCCAACTCTTACACTCTCCCTGTTAGGGTCCTCAGTCATTTGTTGTAACTCGTCCGCAGTGTTGCTGAATAGAACAATGTCATCGGCAAACCGAAGGTTGCTGAGGTATTCGCCATCGATCCTTACTCCCGAACCTTCCCAGTTTAATAGCTAGAATACTTCTCCCAAGCACGCAGTGAATATCATTGGAGAGATTGTGTCTCCTTGTCTGACCCCTTTCTTTATAGGTATCTTCCTACTTTTCTTGTGTAGAACCCAGGTGGCAGTGGAATCTCTGTAGATATTTGGCAGGGTATTTACGTAAGCCGTCTGTACTTCTTCATTACGCGATGACTGACTGCTGGTATATCTACTGAATCAAATGCTTTTTCGTAATCTATGAAAGCCACATAGAGAGGCTGATTGTACTCTGCGGGTTTCTCGATAACCTGAATAATGACGTGCATGTGATTCATTCTAGAGTCTCATACATGTTTTTTTTTTTTTTTCATACATGTTTCATACATGTTTCATGAGTCTCCCTTCCTGAAGCCAGCCTGTTCCCTTGGTTGACTAAAGTCCAGTGTTACCCTTATTTTATTGGAGATTATTTTGGTAAATATTTTATGTAATACTGGGAGTAAGCTAATGGGCCCATAATTTTTCAGTTCTTTAACATCTCTCTTTTTGTGGATTAGTATAATGTTTGCATTCTTCCAGTTTTCTGGGACCGCTGCAGTCGATAGACACTTCTTATAGAGAGCCGTCAGTTTTCCTAGCATAATGTCTCCCCCATCTTTGATTAAATCGACTTATTCCATCGTCTCCTGCCACTTTTCTGTTTCATGCCTTGCAAGGCCCTTCTGTCCTCATCTCTTGTTATAGCAGTTTCTATATACTGTTCATTATTGTGTCGAATAGAATACTCCCGAGTCCTCTGGCTACGATACAGGTCAGTATAGAATTCGTCCGCTGCTTTTATGTACCTTCGGGATTGCTGTTGATATTACCCTGCTTATCTTTCATTCCATACATCTTGGTTTGTCCTATGCCAAGTTTCCTTCTCACAGATTTCAGGCTGCGTCCATTTCTTACGGCTTCTTCAGTCTTTCTCAAGTTATAATTTCGAATATCACTTATTTTCGCTTTGTAGATCAATTTTGACAGTTCCGCGAATTCTAACTGATCGCTTGAGTGGGACACTTCCATTCTTTGTCGTTTCTTTATTAGGTCCTTTGTTACTTGGAAGAGCTTGCCTAATGGTTGCCTTGGCGCATTGACTCCCACTTCAATTGCTGCCTCTGAAACCAGCCTCATTAAGGTTTCATTCATTACCTCGATGCCATCATCGTCATCTCGCTGTTCTAAGGCTGCATATTTGTTTGCAAGTACTAGCCTAAACTTGTCTGCTTTTACCCTTACTGCCTCCAAGTTAACCTGTTTTTCTTGACCAATTTTGCTCTTTCTCTATTCAAATTGAGGTGAATCCTTGCCCTCACTAACCTGTGATCACTGCACTTTACCCTACCTATCACTTCTACATGTTGCAATATGCTGCGATCAGCAGAAAGTATGAAATCAATTTCATTTCTTGTTTAACCATTAGGGCTTTTCCAGGTCCACTTTCTGTTGCTACGTTTCCTGAAAAAGGTGTTCATTATTCTGAGCGTATTGCTTTCTGCGAATTCTACCAGCATCTCGCCTCTAGCGTTTCTAGAATCGACGTCGTTGTTGCCAATCGTCTGTTCACCTGCTTGCTTTTCCCTCACTTTTGCATTGAAATTACCTATTACTACTGTATAGAGAGTTTGAACTTTTCTCATCACTAATTCAACATCATAATACTGATCTACTTCCTCATCGTCGTGAGTGGATGTTGGAACGTAGGCTTGTACTACCTTTAATGTATACCCCTTATAAATTTTGATTACGACTACTGCTGCCCTCTCGTTAATACTGTAGAATTTGTCAATGTTGCCCGCTACGTCCTTATGGTTTAGGAATCCTACCCGTATTGCTTCTTATCAGGGAGACCTCCATAGCAAAGGACATGGTCGTTATTCAGCAATGTGTAAGCCTCACCAGTTCTTCCAATTGCACTAAGGCCGATAATATTCCAAACAGTGTCTGATATTTCCTCGAAGAGTCCTGCTAAGCTAGCCTCACTCGAGAGGGTTTGGGTGTTAAACGTTGCAAGGGTCACTTTCCATTACTGGCCTGTTCAGACCCAGAGATTCTTAGCACCCTCTGCTGCGTTACGAGTCTGACCGCCACCTTGGTGAGGTGCTCCGCAGCCGCTGGGGACTGAGGGCCATCGGTTAATTGAAGATATCATGTCAGGGAGGTTGTGGCCGAATACTTGACCAAGGAGGCCAATTGCTGTTCTGGTGAGGGAGTGTCCTTGTTCGGCTTAGTGGGCCTTCGTAATTTGGTTGTACCTGGATTAGTGTAGCCCCACGCACTCTCCGCATCTTTCGCCGGTGTCAGGCGTCACTCCAAGCCTGCAGATGTACTATACCGTAACTTTAACTTAACCTTATCCAGGTTCCCTGCAACCACTGTCGTATAGTGGTAGGGTGTTCTTGCCTTCTTACATTACCTATCCCCCTCTTGTATAGGAACTGCCTCTTCTCTACAGTTCTATCGATGTCCCCTGTGGGCTCGCACGTTAGTAGAAAGGCGAGCGCTACAGGTTCTAAAATATTTTTGAAGAACGTCACGGATAATTACAGCTGTCAAGAGGCTAATGTGGCGACGTCCAGGGAGCTCCAGAGGGCATTGTGCACAGTAGACGGGGTGGGGTCCAAAGGAGTTTTTTACGTCGCCATTCCTCTCTGACTCGCTCCTTTCATGTATACACATGCTCTGAACCACACCCCGACGCGGTGTTCCAGGAAGCATTAGCCACACCAGCAGCAGCAGTAGTGGGAAAGCCGAATTAAGAGGCAAAGAAAGTTTCGTTTTAAAAATCCAACAGCAAGAACATTTCTTTCGCTGAATTGGTAAATGCGAGTAGTATGTACTGTTGAAACAATTTTGGCAAAAGCTGTAGCGTTGAAGTTTGAATTTTATGTAATATTTTCATTAGCTCCTGAGAAGACAACATGCACATATTGTGGTTAGTGGATGTACCGGAAATCTCAGATGGTTGATTACGACATTTTCAACGCGCCGCCGGCGCTGCGCCTAATCTTGGTTGTCATGGCAAGCATCCGCACGAGTTTTCATCGTTCTCGCTTCTGCGTCTCTTCCGGCGAGCGGTGAAAGCGGTTTCTTATTTTTGGTTGTGGCATCAAAAAAAAAAAACATAATTTGTACAAGACTTAGTTTACTAAGTCATGATCGGCAGCTTCCCGCAATCCTCGAAAAAAAATAAGTGTACAGTCATTTTGGTCTACGGGTGCTAACACATGCAGCCGCAACTTGTGCGTTAACAAAAATGCTTAAAAAGTTGAAGAGCGGGCAGCAAGCAAGAAGCAACAAGCAAGCAAGAAGAGCGGGCAGCAAAATATTAGGCATAGCATTAGGCGCCGGGAATATGGCGGGGTGGATTAGACAGCAAACCGGCTTAAATAACATTCTAGTTTACTTAAAGAGGGAAAAATTATAGTTGGGCATGTCGCGTATGGTGTATACCGAAGAATGTGTAGGCTGTTAAAACTGAAGTATGGGTGCTAAGAGAAGAGAAGCACTATCCACAACGATAGAGAACTAGGTGGTGTCTCAAAATTACGAGATTGGTGGGCATAAGATGAGGTCAAATTTCGAAAGTCCGCGTTAATTGTCAATCGCTGGGCGAGCCTTTCCTCTCGCAGGGGACATAAAAAGCACATATCATCGCTGTCATAATGATGACTAGGGCCATGGTCCTACCTCAAGCTAAGTTTTTTTTTTACTTTTTTTAAGGATGAAATGCTTTTAGTTCCCACTGTCGGCTAACTTCGAAGCGACATTGAGCCGAATGCCGAAGCCATTATCCGGGCATTCAGACGAGAACATCCGGGCATCGTTGCGAGAACAAAACGAAATCATCTGGGCAACCGCTCCAAACATTAGAAAATGCGATCTACGTCCCCCAACCCTTTGTAAAGGGCTGCATTCTATACTCCAGTTACTAAAATTACAAAACATATGGCTTCCGAGTTCTTCCTAATGTTTTTTCTCAATATTACTGAAGCTATAAATTTTAGCACGCTGAAGTTTTATTTGTCATTTCCAATAGCGACTTTCAAAAGGCCACTGCCATGCACCATATACTTCATTCTCATATTTTGGCGCTGCGATAGGGTTGCCTGTGACTTTTAAGCGCCAGCGGTCCGTGAGTTCTGCGGCGCAGGATTTGAGCCGCGTCTTTCGAGAGATGGCGCCCCGTTACGTAAATAGGTCGGCAGTGTCCGGCACGCCGCGGATGGTTGTGAGAGGGTTGTGAGTAATCGTCGAAATTACTCTACCAATATGCTTTGCCGGTAGACATTTCATGCTACATCTACTCTCGATTACGAGAGAACCAGCATTTTTTTTATTCTGAGTCGGAATTTTTATTAAAATTTGACTTCAGGTATTCCCTAAGGTTCCTGCGATGCGGGAAAAGGAAGGCGTGTCATCATGGGCATGAAACAGAGACGGAAAAAAAGCTATCGAGTGTTTAATGGAGACCTACTCTTGAACAGCGGAGGAGCGGGTGTTGAGGTCGCCATGGTGGTCGTCGTAATAGGGGCCGCGGTTGTCGCAGTCACGTTTGGCGACATCGCTGGTGGGTTTTGGCCTGCGAAAATAAAGCAGCACACACATTAAAAAGGACTGTACTCGGGACGAACGGCCGTCGCGACGCCTAGAAGTGTGGAAGTGAATTTCCGCAAAGTTGGGCTCGAAGTATATCCGATCATTCAGCGAATTATCGGATTTGTCGATTACCCGTTCTCCAGACTGTTGTCCATGTCAAAAATACCGTCAACGGTGCTGCAAGCTAATACGGACAATGCAATGCATAACAACTTGAAGATACATCTATATATTCAAAGCTAGTGTTCACGATATCGTACAAAGGATCTAAAGGCTATTCTCCTTTGCATCTCCTCAGAATAGTTATTATATGGGAACTTTCTTTGTGACTGAAGTTATCGCAGCATCTTAATTTTGAAACGAAACATGGCGCTATAACCTAAAGCTATTCCATTCTTTTCTATTCCAATTTTGCAATCAGCTCTCCGCGATTGGTCAACTTTTTTGTGGGCCACCCCTACTTCGCCTGTCTGTCACGCGACGTCATTTAAACCGCGATAGCTCCTCATCTGATATGACGTGTACACTGATTATGCATGATTGCACCGAACAAAAGAAAAATAGTTATTTGTGATTCGACAACTTTTCGCTATTAGCCCTCGGCTATTGGTGGAAACATTTCGGACTGCACCTACTCCACCTGCCTGTCACGCGACGTCACAAAACCGCGAAAACTCGCCGCGTCACAGGTACGTGTACACATTAAAGATGCATTAATATGCCAAAAAAAAGTGAATCATTTTTCTGAATAGCCGCAGGCTGCCCCGTTCCGAAAGGAATAAAAGATGGCTGCCGCCGATCGCTCAGGCACTGGCTACTCGCACCTGCCGGAGAGCATGGGTTTATTTCCGTACAATAAAACCTTTTGCGGGGTCGCATAACGTTACTGAGCCCTTTCGGCGCATATACTACATCGCTCGGCCATCTCTTCTTTGTTGAGGATCCGTTTTAGCTGCGTTCTTAACCTTCCGTTGCATGCCGCTGTGATTTTCGACCAGCCACCGCAAGCTAAGTAAGAGAAAGCGGACCAATCCCAGACGCCGGCTCTACCCTCTTCACTCGGTTATCGATTTTAAGTGCACTGGCTCGGCCCCACGGAAACCCTCTCCACTTGAGCGTGCTCGTTGCTTCTTGCCAGCCAATTAGATGTAGGCAATGTTATTCGGTTGAGTGTCCGCAATGTTATTCGTTTTTAGGGCAAACAGAAGTGACTTCCTATAAACGAGGAGAGCGTTTGATTGGTCTGTCTAGACAACCCCTCGGGTCACCGCCCTATGCTTGCGTCGGTGGTTACGCAACATTGACGTCAGGAGATTGAAATTAAAACATTTTGGAATAGTTTTACGTTATAGGGCCCCATATTTTGAACACTTTCAAAAAGAGTAAACTTCCCAGTATCACAGATTTTGCTGGAACAAACGCACTCTCTTTGGTAGGGGCAGTGAAGGGGGATATTAAACTATCTTCAAAGTACAAATTCACAATATCCGTTTTTCTTGGTGGTGAAATGAACTTTGTGAAAGGCGCCTTCAACTAAATAGAGGCAATGATCTAGTAAAAAGCATAAAGCCGCCCTAGAAGAGAACAAAAAACGAACAAACAAATGATGCAACCCCCATTTTTAAGTACTTAGTATTTATATCCCTACTCCGAATGCTAATTAAGCTTCATTGTCATCATCATCATCAGCAGCAGCAGCAGCCTATTTTATGTCTACTGCAGGACTAAGGCCGCTCCTTGCGATTGCCGATTACCCTTGCCCTGTGCCAACCGATTCGAACTAGCGTCTGCGCATTTCCTAATTTCGTTGCCCCACCTAGTTTTCTGCCGTCCTCGACTGCGCTTCCCTTTTCTTGGCGCCCATTCTTGTACATTCTGGGTTCTCGCCACTCTGTTTGCCTTGACGCGATAGATAGCGCCAAGGCCACTTCAATCGGTGCTTCTTCCACGCTTCCTCTAGCCAGCCTTTTGGCAGCGAGTGTCTGCGCTCATCGAGTGTGGTGTGTTCATGTTTGCCTGTGCGCGGTCACACCATGCTTCTTTATTTAGTTAGTAAGCGAATGTTTCCACGTTTAAACAGCCGATAAAGCTACTATCCTTGCTTCGTATGGCTGTCTGCTAATTTGCTGTGCAATCGATGCTTCGCCTTTCAGGTGAGACTGCGACTTTTAGCTGACACAGCATATCAAATACACTTAGTACCCTCAATACATAAAAAACGTAAAAAAAAAGCCTAAGCGTGAATTCTTATGTCATGTTGAGTTGCTTGCGAATATTGACGTTACATTCATTCTCGCAGTTTACTGATCCAATTTACTACTACTGCACAAGACTCAAGAAGTGTTATATAGCTAGTTCTCACTGAAGTACCAAAGTAATGCAGCTTATGTCTACATTTACCTTGTGATGTATCATGTTAAGTAATCAATTTTTTTATGGACAATCTATGCTACCTCTAAAAAGAAAGGAATGGTTTGCAGTTTCACTTCATGAACGTTTTAGGGTGTTCCGCAGTAGAAGTAAAGTGCAATTTTCAGCTAATAATGTTACCATAACGCTCACCTACTTTTATGCAGAGTAACTCTTTGCAAACTGATGATAGCAAATGTGAAGAAACGAAACGATTTGCCATTATGTTCGCTAAACAATTTTTCTTAAATTAAATTGTGTGCGCGAAATTCTACGCTGATTGCTGAATTGGGCCGCAAATTTCAGGAAAACAGCAAATACCACGATATGAGAGCGCTTATTTACCATATCAATATCCTCCTGCACAAAGTTTCTATGGGACGTCAAAGAACAGCTTAACCTTAAGAATTGTCGCCAGCCTGAATAAAAGATGACTGAAGAAACTGGAACAATTACATTATTAAAGCACCGTAACGCAGGCCTGGACATCACGTCAAGTATGTTTTAGGCGCGTAAGGGTATGCGCAGAAGCCAAGTTTTTAGTGTTCGGCTGACGACCGAAAATTCAGGTCATGAACCGCAATACACAGCGGAACCAAAATGTATATGGTTTGTGCAGTTTTTGACAAGTGTTGTTCATGTGGAATCGACGTATATGTTTTGTTCTGTCCTTCGCGCTTAGAGTCATAGGTTTGGCTAGAAGGAGTGGTCCTACCCTGAAATATACGTGGACTAGGCAGATACGCCGCTCCAAAACATCTTGCCGATTCTAGTTTTGTGAACCGCTATATATATATATATATATCACCATAATCAAGCAGCAACCAGGCGAATGTGTGGTGTCCACCATTTCGCAACGGCGACAACGCGCGATGTTTCAGCGCAGTATAGGCCTCGGTATGAACTACTTAGAGACCGTTGCTCACTGACTGTTCGTCACTTCGAAAGCACGCGTGCATTGTAATGTCGGGCCGATCGGCTTAAATACGGTAACTGCTATTTCTGGCGCGTTCTTCAGGTTTATTTGTTGCCTCCTCCGAGCGGAGGTATTCTCATTTAGCACTAATAACTAGCGTAGAAACAGAGGCATAATAGGACAGCAAAGGCAGGAAAATATGCGAAGGCGCGAAGAAGAGAGGAATGCAGCGGTTGGAGGCAACACCGCAATCAAACAGACTAGGCCCGTGACCTTCATATTGGTCGCAGGGAAGTATTTGCGATAGCCGATTCAGCGGTGCTATCTTTCGCCATAAAACCATATGCGTTAACAACGCCTTCTTCGCATCTTGATGATGTTGGTGATTTATAGTAGTCGCTGAATATCAGCACGTGAACGTACCTTCCAGCTTCCCCTTTGCAAGTTTGCTGTTGCCACTCTGTTGCGACTGCGTTTATATTTAAAGCGCTTATGTAGACAGAATTGAACACTGTGATCGACAGCCGGCCCTGAGCACGCTTAGCTTACGCGCTAGCATTCACATGAAATTGAAAGAAAAATGCATTTAGGCAACATAACACGAGTAGAGGCATCAATTGGAATTACACATGGACACGGTAATCTATGCGCTCAAAGTGCATTCGAAAAATTGACGTATGTCATGAAAGAAGCAGGCAGCAGAAATTCTTAAGAAACCACACTTGTTCAAATCGTTCACGAATTCACTTGCGTGAACCGGATCATGGGGACATAATATGACTTACAATGGACTTATTGTCTTGCTTATAACATCGTTAGCAGAAGACCCTCTATTTAAAAAAGCTTAGAGATGTGCTTCCTAAGATCACCTTGTCTCTTAGTTTGGCTCTTCCGTGTACTGACATTTGTGTAGAGTTTAGCTACGGCGTATTTGCTTCATTCCAACATTTATGCTCTCTATGCGCCTTCACACATGGTATTCTTTTTTGTTAGGACATAAGTGATTAAGAATATTGAGTAGCGTGTCGTCATCCGGAATTTCGATGGCAAATGGACTTGCATACTAACGCTGAAATCTTTTTTTTCGTGATTGGCTTGGTTCGCTCTTGCGTGTATGAACGTTCGTGCCATGTTAAGAATGGAGAGGCAGGCTTGACTAAAACTTTTGCGTTCTTTATGTTCGTCGAGCATGTGAAACATTCCTTAGGATTCGGACGGAAATAGTAAAGAAAATGTGTGCACAGCGTGAATGTTATTCGAGCATGAGAGTAAATTTCCTTGCGTACTTACGCGTGGGTTTACCTGTAGTCTTCATGAAAAAGTGACAAACGCCCAAGAACGTGTTACTTCCAAAGACGAAAGAAATGAGATTTTCGGTTTAAACACGTTATGAGACATTAGGATCACAACAGCCATGTAACAAATCAACACGCTTCGATTTCGTACAGTGCGAAAACATAAGGTGAATGCAACTACGGAGGACAAAATACGCGTCGGTAGTCGCATGTCAAGTTTATTGACATGCTAGGACGCACAGAGCAACGGAAATTTTTGAAAAGAAAAGAAAACGAATTTGTTTTCTCCCAAAAAATATGCGAACCCACGGTCAACATCGATGTACCGTAGATAATATTCTATTGGTATCGCCATTGTGTTGAGAAACTCTGCCTGAAACATCCTTACGCCGTTCCGTACATCCGAATGCAATACTGTTGGTGAAATCTCTCATTGATATTCACCATCTGTGTAAATTGTTAGCCAATAAATTTGATTGCTCGTTGGTGTTTTCCTGAACGGAATGGGGATTTATGTTCTCAGTAATTTTGCCATATTTTTAGAAACGCTTTGTCTGTCATTTAACATTGGCCTAAATATACCCCATCACCCCCCTCAGATGTCTCTTTGGGGTGCTTTGCTTCGCTTTACGATTCTAGTTCCCAAAGCCGGAATAACGGAACACAGCAGAGAACAAAATACAGGATTAGTCATATGTTGCAGGGTAGCTCTGGCTTTTTCATCGCAGCTGAATTCATTTTAGATTAGAACCCTCTGCTTTTCCCTTCGGTGCAAAAGTAATTGCTTGGAATCAAGCTACATCAGAAATAAATCCCTGATTTGAAAGAATTAATAACCCTCTAAATCCTGCAATATGACTCGCGTTGAAATACTAAAGATTGCACAATTTGAAAAATAAATAACAGCATGATAGGCAGTCCTCTGCGGCCACATAGCTAGGTATTTTTCAGTTATATTTAGAGCTTTGTGTACTAGACAACAAAATATTGCGGATCCGCTGCACAATACAATCAATCTTTAGAATACCTTCCCAGATAGGAATTTTCTCCTTCCTCAATTAAATTTGGATGGTGGTAAATCATGTCATACGTTGAATTGCCTGTCCTTGCTGTTTATGTAAGCTGTATTCTCATCACAAGCATGTTTTTCTCTTCTAGTTCACGAACAGCGCAAACTGCTGAAAATTTCCCCAACTGCAACAAGCACATAAGATCGTGCGTGAGTGACTCGTCATCGTCACATCATGTAGTGGGAGGCAACGTCTGTCCTGTCCCATGCTTCTTTATACTGTGACCTGCAAGGTAAAGTACACATAGTTACTCTCACGAAGTGTGTATTGCGATTACAGTAGACACGCAACATTTGTACAAATTAGAGGGGTTGCATTTCCTTGCAAGAAAGTCAATTGCCTATATTGTGCATAGTAACCTGGAAAGTTTCTTTATTGCTATAATTTTGTGGTGTTCACTTTAATGCCACCACATGGCACACACAATGTGAAATTTCGTCTGGGGCCGTGCCACTTTTGTGGTGTTTCATCAGCCGAAGATGCTGACTTGTTTTCGCAAATCCTTGTGAACGATTTACCTATGCATTTTATTCCAACTAGTTGAATAAAATGCATAGTTGAATAACCTCTTCACGGACGTGAAGAGGTTATTATAATGTTTATATTTTATAGTTAATGCCAGTGTTGGCTGCAGATAAAATCATTCGTACTTCTTATCGCTATCCTAAGGCGGCAAGCGCTGCTCCATAGCTAACAGCCTCACACGGCTGCAGGCTTGCGTTACATAAAGCCAGCAGTTACACCAACGCCTGGTCAGTTTTACGCGGTCGCCAACTAGGCTACTTAGATATGTAGATTATTGGAAGCGTTCTGTAAGAGCATCGCTCTCGCGTACGCAAAGCGCTTGGAAACCCGCTCACTTAAGTGTTTTTCTTTCCTTCCAAATGTGGAAACACTATGTAGGAAGCTATCAGCAAGGTTCCGAAAAGACAGTTTCAGTTATTGGTACACCTTAAAAAATCATCTTTGCACTTATGACGAAATAATGCTACAGTCTTCAAGTAGGCTTAATGAGGTCTACAATATCCCACAATATATGACGGTATATGCAGTAGTAAATTATTAAAATATAAATTGACGCTCATATTTTGAGTTTTGTTAAGAGCGTGACACGATAATCTTACTTTAGGAGTTTGAAAGCAGCCAATCTGTATTATCTATGTAGTAACGGTTCATCTAGGCTGCATCACTTAACCATACGGTAATTTGGGGGCCCTGTGTCTTTTGGCCACGAAGGCAACACCACCTGTAACACAGGCCCAACCTACGCTTCCTTCACACATTATAGGCACCGCTACCGCGTAACTGGCCCGCCACAGGTGTGGAAACGCGTGCTCATTGGTGCAACGATTGAACACTGACGCCAGTCGTCAAGCTTCGTGGCACCTTCTGCTCTTGCGGGGACTGGGAGCATGCTTCGCCCGCAGAAGGTCAGCGTCACTTCTACGTCATGCGCCAGAACACTCAGTGATAGGCAGAGCTACCGCAATATAATCCGACAAGTTCAACAAGAACGTACAGCTCGGTAACGCGCTAAGAGCCACTAAAATAACACTTCGTACGCAGCACCCTTAAGGAATTTGCGGACAATTATTGAAATACGACAAAAATAACTAAAAAATGTAGCGGGAATAAATGGTTGATTTGGATTTCATATGATAAATAAACAACTTGTGTCGTACATAGAAGTCAAGTTCAGAAGCATATTTATGATATAAGAGTTTTAAATCTAATAGCGACAAATAAAGCTCATTATATAACCGAAAGCATCCAGAACATCAGCTAGCACACCCGCTGGACGAAATAGCAATGTGTCCGCCTCGACAATCACACAGTAAAGTGAATAGCCAATGGTAAATCACTCACGTAGTAGTGCGTACCCTGCAGTTCACTGCGTGCGCCCTCAGATTTTACTGAAGAACGTTTCGCTATTTCTGGTCCAGTGATTCCTGTAAAAATGCCTGGAAATGTATATCTGGCCGATTGAAAAGCGGTAGTGCGAATTAAATTAAGAAATCACAGTTCCAGCTATTCTGAAAACGCAATTGATATAAACATGGTGTTGCAGGCCATTCTCTTTTTATGAAATCTTGAAAATATTCGCAAGTTTTGTCACATTGAGATTAGGATTCTTTGCACTACCTCTGGAATCTAACCCGAGCACGGCTACATGACTTCAGTGGCGTGCGAACAGCGTTCACATTATTTATGGCTTCAATTCACACACTTAGCACTCTGATATTATTTTTGAATGCCACAAGCAACCTAATGCACGTGAAGTTCTTGACTTAAGCGTTCCAAAAGTACGAGAAGGTACACTAGGAATATTCTCCTTTACTTTCCGTTCTTGTTGAGGTGCCAAAAATATAAATTTGCGATGCCAAATCTAGACTTCGGCCCAGAATGGGCTAATACTCTACTCTATGCTCGACTTTTATTACTCCGGGCTCCATGAGACTCTTGTGCTTACTCTTTATGTCACTTTATATGCAATGAGCTACTCCATTGCGCTAAAGGTCTCAGATGCGTAGATTGTAGCGATTAAGTGTCAACACTACCTTGCGAAAATTTTTGTGGAATCATAAATAGAAACTGGGACTCAGTACAGTGAGAACAAATCTGAACTCAAGATTCATATTTAGTTTATCGTTCTCTTGTACGACTCAATTTGATCAGGTTAAGGCTATGTGGCTGTCAGAGTTCAATAGCATTTCTGGTGCATCAGCTTCTACGTAAGTTTCATCACCAGTTGCACTGACCTTGATTAGATTTAAATGATCATATAATATGAAAAACTTCCCTAGCTGCCTATCATGTTGTCTTTGCCATTGGGCAGCTCATGAGAAGTTTCACAAAGTTCAAAGAATGTTTGTCAGTTAAATTATATTTTTCCCTGGCACTCTGATAGTTACTACATTCTTTGAATTCGCCGTCACGTTATCGCCATTATGACGTTGTCTTTAGCTCCAACTTCTTGTCTGCGTCATCGACATTTTTTTTTAAATTCGCAACCGACTTTCGGTCATCAATAGCACACATTCAAATTGTCCGGCTTGTTTAGGTCGCAGAGTCGAAACACCAAAAAGATTTATTCAAAATGCATGCGTAGAGCTTATCTGCTGCTTTAATCTACTTTTATTGAAATGCCTCATACCCCTAATATTCTTTTTCTCCAATTAGTTGTCACCTGAACCCAGCAACAATGTAGCGGTGACGGAATTCTTGACTGCTGCCCAAAACATGTCATAAATACATTGATACATGTAAATCAGCTACAATAGAAGTAATACTTCGCATAACTGAGGTAAAATTAAATGCTGAAATTTTTTTGTTTAGATTGTGCAGTAATATGGGGACATTCTTTGAATTACCAGACGGCTACGTCACAGCCAGCAATATTTTTCCAGCACATGTCATTTACTATGCCATAAATTTGTCATTAATCTCGCAAACGGTCCTTAATTTCAAATAAGGAAGGTGCTCAACATATATTCATAACAAACCACGGAAAAGAAGCGAAGTTCGCCCCACCGCCCGTTATTTACTATAACAACACAATAAATGTTACAAAAGGCATCTAACAGCATACCCACCCTTTAGCAGTGGTACCATGTCCTGATCTACGTGCAAAACTAACACATGGATAACCACCCGAACGACTAGAAAAAAAATTTTTACTGAGAAGCACGCAAAATGTACATATTGTTGACTTATATCTCGTGCATCCCCACTAAAGGCCAACTATGGCCCGTAGTGGGGTTAAGTATGCACAGTGAACATTTTCGCCAGCTCCTAAGATACGCAAAAACCGCCGATCCCATATTTCCTGTCTTGAAATGCGTGTTCATGCACATGCACGCCTAGACCTTTGATATCGGCAGAACCAGTTGTGCCAGTGAATGTAACAATGACAGATTCCGTCGGGTTCTCGTTTGTTCCGACACATACGAGAGCCATGTGACGCCGAGACGGCTCCCGAGAACTTTACAATCTTGGAATGATCTTCCCGACTCTCGCATCCATGTGCGGCTACCATATCCGATGATCAGCTGCGAAAACATTTTTCTAAGGAGTGACGTAGTGACTTCGGTCTCCTCAGTTGGTTTGCATTTCCATTCTCGTTGCTGTTGCGGGATGCCTTGTTATCTTGTGTGTCTTATATCAATGACATCTCTCCTATGAAAGCAGTTTTTTTAACGATATGTATTGGCTAATTATGATGCATTCTTGTTACTCATGCTATAGTACGATGTTCCTTGTGCCTATGTATATTTTGCTTTGTTATGATTTGCTCTGTACAAATTTCCCGTTTACTTCTTGTTTTGAATCTCGCGTCGTTATTTGGTACTTGGTCCTATACTACTTATGCTGTTTCTTTTGTCCCCCTTACACAATACCATTCTGGGCCCTGCAAGTTATATTAAATGAATAAATCTATTACAGGGTAAGGCTCGAGTCAATCCCACGAATCTGTCCTTTAACCCATCCTAAGTGTGAAAATACAAAGCAGCTCACCAGATGAGAGGCAAACGCTTGTAGGTTTCTCCGAGGCCACATATACAGGCCTGGTTCGACGAACGAAAGATAATCTCCTCTTGCCCGAACTGTGGCACTTGAGCTAGCAATCTCATTGTGCGCTGTATCCTTCCAAAGCTCTGCCTGGATGACGTTAAGATTTTTCATGACAGTCGATTCTTCATTGGTAGGTGTAATGTTTTGGGTACAGGATCACTCCAGAAAGAGACAGAAACAGCACGCAGAATCAGAAACACACATCAGACTTGTACTGGACGTACTTAACACATTCAAGCGGCATACACACACGACAGTTCCCAAAAATACATTCTCGAATACATGCAACTATATATATGGATTAGTCAAACGTAATCTACCTACAGTTCATGCGAAAGCAGCTGTCGCCGTGTCAGAGAGGTCGTGGAACCGGTGTCGGACAGCAGTGCCGGACAGCAGTGTCAGTCAGCAAGGTCGAAAAGCAGGGTCGAACCGCCTCGTGGAGCTCAGGTGGCCCTGCGCCATAGTCGATGTACCGGAGCCTCCGCGTGCCCGGCTACACGCTGGCGGCGTTTGCGCTCGGAAGCACACAGCAGCAGCCACCGGGTCACGTCCACTGCTGGTGGGGTAGCCCTGTAGCTGCTCACGCGAACGCTCGTTCAGCCAGGCTCAGGACCGCCAGCCCTCCTGGACCAGTTGCCCAGCGGAAGAACTGGGCGAGGTAGCCTCTCAGCTGGCGACAGCGTTGATTCGGGTGCAGACGCAGTGGCCCGGGCGGCGATAGCTCCTATGGGCCGGACGCCCAGCGAGGGAGCTCTTTGCCCTCGAAAGCCGAACCTCGCGCAGTGCTCACGCCACGGGCCACACTCTCTCGCGCCACGCTTTTCGAGGTGCCGCTGGCGACGCTCACAAATCGGTGTCGATGATGATGATGATGAGGGCCCTTTCGCACATGCCCACTCACGGGTATTTGCCAAGAGTCGGTGTCCTCTTCGCCACCGCAGGGCGCACTGCCTGCATATGTTTATGTTTCTCACTTCCGCGTATCATATATTATCACAACAGGAACCAGGGCTACAAGAACGCTGTTCACTCCATAGGGCAAGAAAAGGGCCATTGACTAATCATTTGGTGCAAGAGCAACCAGCGAGGTGGCCGCGAGAAGAAACAGGCATCAGCCAGGCGTGCCTAGATTAATTACTGCCATATACCTAGCGTTAATTACCCCCACCGCAAACTACACCGCGAAACCAGGAAATGGGCCTCACCATTCAAGTGGCTCAAGGTGAGGCCGGCGTCCTCACAGTACGGTTGCTGGCTCTGTGAAGCCAAGAAACGACCAGAACAATATCAGGAAGAGACCGGAAAAGCACCAGTGAAGTCCGAAGTCATGGCACTGTCACGACCCTCTCGCCAGCACCGCAAGCTACTTCCTCACGCTCAGGCAATCTACGTCAGCCTTAGAAATTGGCAGGGGCTCACCGTGTTGCTGCTGCTGCTGACGATGATGATGATGATAAGGTTTCAGGCTATGGCACGTACCCACCCCAGAGCAGGGTATCGGCCTTGAATTTGAACCAAATTAAGAGATAATCAATCAGCCAATAAATAAATAAATAAATAAATAAATAAATAAACCAATTATTCAATTATTCATTTATTTGCCATTTCCAAGAACAACCAACCCATGAGGCCTGAGATAGATAACAATATTATGAAGAAGATTGTCGCGATTATCACTCCAAATAGTTCCCCGTCGTCAACCAGGTTGCATTTAACAATATTTACTTCAATTTATTTTGCCATATAGACTTTATGCCGCGTGACAACCCAAGCTAATAAAAACAAATATCAACCTTTAAATTTTTCACGTAATCGTCAGTTCATGTTCAACGCCAACAACTATTTTATTTACTGGATATTTTTGACGCGAAAGCCTTAGGTGGCTCGTTGCAATGGCTCATGCCCGAAAAAGACGGCGTCTAGTCCAGTGATGCAAGAAATTATTGATTCAAGAAATATAATCATCAGGAATGGCTTATACTCACGTAAGCGAACAAATATGTAGTGTCACTTGGATTCGCGATAAGCCTGGGCGGCCCGTTTCTGTTCTTGTTGGCCTTTTTCTGCGTGGAATCGGTTAAGTACCAGGTATAATTTAGTTAAGTTTGATTCCTGTTTTCATTCCCCCCCCCCCCCCTTTCCGATCTAAGCTTGTATAAGTTTCATTTGCAGTGATATATCAGAGGACACAGTGATTTCCAGGAACTCTCCTGGGCAGGGGCGTTCCGCCTGGGCAGCCTCTCTCAAGCCGGATGAGTTCACATTGGAAACCTTTTTCCGCAGGGGCATTAGCAGCGTTGCTGTCGTGCTGGTGTCCTTGGGTAATGGCTCTATGAGATTAAACAACCCCGAAGAAATCCTGGAGCAATTTCAATGTTGCGATTCCTCGCTACCAGAATATCACTGATTTCCGGTGGTTCGGTCGCGGTGACATAGTGTACAAGTCCTCAGACCAGGCTTGTGTAGCGGATCCACTGAAGTGCTCGTGATTTGCTTCTGTCCCAGTGAATTCGTTTGCACCGCCACATCTTGCATGCAGAAAGGGACTCGTGCGCGGAGTTGACTCTTAACTAAACCCATCTGAAACCCTGGAGGAGCTAGCCATCACCGGAGTTGGAGTAATTTAGCGCTGTAATCGCATTCTGGATACCATAAGCGTCCCCACCAAATCAGTTGCAGCGACATTTGCTGGTACATCGTGCCCATCAGAAGCCAAAGCATGGCCCCATGCCCTTGGGGCTGAATCTCTCCCTTCACGTCCTACACAATACGAAAATTGCTGGAGATTCGGCCATTGTGCGGGTGGATGAAAGTCTGGATTGCGTTGTTGCATATGTGGAGAGGGCCGCTCTAACACCGACTGCATTGCCCAAAATGAGAAGTGTTATCTCTGCGAAGGTGCACACACAGCGGACTATGCAGATTGTCCAGTTTGTATGCAAGAAACACAAGTGATAGAAGTTATTGATAAGAGGAGGTGCTCGAGGAGAGACGCTATGGCGATTGTCAAGGAGAGGTCACACGGATAAGCTGGAGTTACCGCACGTCAACGTTCTTTCACGGATACGACCTTTGAGCCGACAGTTGAAGCCACAGTGGAAAGGGCAATGACAAAAGCCGTGGATCGATTAGTCGCCAGCTGCTCATAATGCTTATGCCAGATAATAAGTACTCAGATGGCTAACCTGGTAAATATTACTCCATGTCATCCTCCTGTAGCTTCGAACCTACTAACTCCAACAGAACTCAACAGCATCAACAAAGGGAGCTTGCTTCCTTCAGCTGACAGCCGTGAGAGATCTAAATCTTCAATGAGTTCTGACAAAACCCACACATTGGAATTGCACGTCACTAATGATATTGAGCTCGATGCTCGGGCTCAAAAACGTGGCCAGTCGCCATGAAACCGTGCTTCTTGCTTGTCACCTCAGAATAAGCACAAAAAGTCTCCACAGTAACAGCGTCCTGAAGGAGGGTATTTTGGACAAGGTTGTTGCTAGTGCAATGCTACCTCCATCATGGATTCCTTATAAGTATTACGGTGGAATTGTCGTTCAATTTTTATCTTCCACAGATTTGTCGTATCTAATTGTTTAGTTAGATCTTAAAATAATCATTTTACGAGAAACTTGGATAGCTCCAAAGAAACATTTTCACGCCAGAAATTATCGCTTTTTTCGTTTAGATCGACCTACACGAGGTGGTGGATTACTTAGATTAGTTTCATCCAGAGTTTGCCACAAAGGAAAAGTAGCACTGAAAATTCTGTGCACGGACTTTTGAATTCTAGAAACAGCCCTAAATCTACCTTTATGTTGTTCATTTTCCATCCCTAATGTAAACTAGCCTTCAGGGGTTCACGACGCACGGTCTGTGAATATAGTGCAATTTCGCTAGTGTAATGATTTGATAGTTTAAGTGCAAGAGCTTTTGACTTCAAAAATCTTGCCTTTACATCAAGTTGTTGAAGAGTTCGACTTCGCGCTGCCATCTGCTAGCCGCCTGATTAGCTCAGATGGTAGAGCGACTGTCCCGGAAAGGCGGTGGTCCCGGGTTCGAGTCCCAGGCGAGGACGAATTTTTATTCAACTGCGAGGCTTTTCTTTCGAAGAAGCCATATGGGTCTCCTTTGTAGCAATTGCTACCATTGGATGGATGCGTCATTTATTCCCTATATAATCTGTATCTTTCTATTACACATTACCTATTATAACATTTGACTTATTTTACACTTTACCATAACCTATCCGATTCTTGACCATTCTCTCAGAGTGGGTACGCGCCAGTAGATCACAGCGATCTACATTCGCTGAATATGTATGCAGAAACGAACGGAAGAAAGAAAGGAAAAGAAAGAACGAACGTAACAACGAAAGAACGAACTAATAAAAGAAAAAAGGTCTCCGACGAATAAAATAATCTCTGGCGAATTTGAGCCTAGCTGTATAGATGTTTTTATTTCGCGATGTATTGGTTGGCGCCGACAATCTGTCTCGCGCGGCACGTTCCAAACGAAGCGAAGTGTGGCGCGTATGCCTCGCTAATCGGGAGATCGTGAGAGCCAGTGCGTGGCTGACACGTGTGGGAAATTCACAGCAGCAACCGCAGCTCATGCATCGTTTTGTTTCCATACAGATGACGCGCGCTACTCTGGCGACATATCGTAGCCATCGTCTCCGCACAGCCAGTCTTGCGTGGCACTATGCTTTTCTTCTCCCGCGTTCGTTCCACCAACGACGAGAGCGGCGCTTCCTCGCGGGGAAGTCCTGCCACCAGTGCCGGCGACGACAACGTCCAAGAGAGCGTCACATTGAGCCTTACTCGTGATCGTTCGCCATCGCCCTTGAAGGAGCAGTGATATCCGTCATACACGCTGGTACCGCGCGCTTACCTCAGAAGCACACGCCGCGGATGAGCGTAGCCCTCCCCGCCTCACGGCACCCTTGACCCCCCCCCCCCCCCCCCCCTGCAGGCGCAGATGCGATCGCCCTCGCGGCTGTGAATGCCGTGGCCGTCGGCAACTCGGCACATGCACAGGCCGTGTCTCCACGTGTCTCCTCCCTGCTCATCCTCCGCTTTCCGCCTCATAGTTCCGCTGCAGCCTCCTCCTGCACCTTCTTCCTCCTCTCTTCAATATGGTCTTTCATCTACAGCTGCGCTCAGCGTTCATTTTCATTCTTCGCGATGCTGGTTCGCTTGGTTGCGCTGACCCCGCCGACGCTTGCCGAAGGAACAGGCTATTAAGAGCTGCGCTCTAAGAAAACAAAAAAAAAGAAATACAAAAGAAAGAGAGAGCGAAAGAAAGAACGAAATTAGCATTAAGTACTCACATGTGTTGTTAAGGAGGTTGACCTACAGCGCCATACGTTTATTTCACACTACAAGAAGTCGGACCCCTCCGATTCTATAACTAAATGCATTACCACGTGTGCAGCAAGATTTCGCCTTCACATGTTACAGGAGTGTAACATGCGCCCAAACTTTCTTTTCTATAGGTGCGCGGACTTGCATTCGATGGCCCATCTTATAGCGTATATTATGGACTTCGGCGATTGCGTTATTGCTCAAGGATTTTAGCTGCAGAACATAAAGAAGACGCACATAGAAAGAACGAATAGACGTAGACGCAACTGGGCTGTCAACTGATTTCTTTATTGTAATTCTCGCGCTTTTTATTTCATCTCCACATATCATCTCGTTTATCTACCTGAGGCTTCTCTCAAAAAGGTGGCTTCCTTTCTTGTCAAGGCCCCAGACGGTGTGCTTACACATTGTGTTCCTGTTTGACTTATCTCAAATGCCTCAAGGATCTCCCGAGTTGGCCTATCGTCGTTCCTTTTCAGGACTTGCACATCTTCAAATTTGGGGTTGCAGGTGCGTCTATCTTTATCCTTCTTTTGCAATATTTTGCAGTGCAAGGTTAGATTGCTGCCAGGGGTCTCTGAAAGTCATGATGCGTGCTCAGTCGTTCGATCATTAAGGCATCTTCCTGTTTGCCCGATGTATTGTTTCCACGGAAGAGGGGAATGGTATATACAAGTCGTTTGACGCAATCGCAGTATCTGCTCTGGTGTGCAAGCTTGCATTGCGGTATCTTCTTTTCCTGTTTCACTTGTGCGCACATAATTTTTCCCTTGTTTGGTGCTGGGCAGACTACTCGGACGCCATGTCTTATATCAATCTTGATGAGATCGTGGGTCAATCCATGCACATGCAAAATTTTTGCACAATTATTTTCATTTTTTTTTTGCATCCGCAACTTCAGCTCCGCTTTTGATTTTATGCTTTCTTTTAATCTTCTCTACGAGGCCTTAAGCTGCGTTGCATAGCGTCGACACAAGGTACCCTGCATTTCTCAGCCTAGTTGATTGCCACTGAAAACTTTGTTCAGTTTGATGCTGGCACGATTTCTTCAGTGTTGAAGTAAACGCTGCACTCGCTGTTGCCCGTTTTACAGTCTTGTAATGACTTGACGTGAAGGAAACAAATTGTTTCTTTGCTCCGGGCTCGTACCTTCAGCATAGATGTCCCAGTTTCAATTCTAAGAAAATGTCGAGCAACTGCAAAGAACTATGATCCGGAAGCTCATAAGTGAAGTTCAGCTCTGGGCACGTTGATCGAAAGCACTCCAGTGTAATGTCCTTAAGTTGTTTAGGTCGTTTTTCTTTGTCCGTGTTAAGTTCTGCTGCAACAATCCTCGAAGGATGAACCAACTAGCTCAGTTAAACACCCTTTTAACGCGAGAGCGTTAACGAGCCCGTGTCACACAAAATCTGGCGTTCGCGTCCGACGTCAGAGGTCGCATAGGGAAAAATATTTCGATCCACACGTACCCAGCCGCTCATGTGGCACAAGGAATCCACTGATATAATTGAATTTCTCAAGCTAAAATACCTGGAAAATCGTAAACTACGACTGAAGGCACGTTTAGAATACGTACGTAATGTGCAGATATGTCGCAAGAACCGCAAGCGCAAACGCTAAAAGCGCAACTAAATTGTTCAGACTATAATCGCATGAAACATTAAGAGCGCAGCAGGCGTCAGACGTTTCACACAAATACGACAGTTGCGACATGGGCAACAAGCGCCGCATTTCCGATTTTTAATTTCTCGTGACGCGACTTCCGACATCCTCAGTTAGAGGAACAGCCATGACTGCGTATTCGTATTTGCGTTGTTCGAGACGCAACTGTCCGGCTCACGTTTTCACTGACCGGTCTTAAGAAGCGTAACGTATGCAACTCACATTGCGCACTACCAGCATTGTTAGCGATTTTAACGCTAATAACGCGAGATGCGGGCTTTATTACCGATGCGCGTTTTGCTAACGCTACGACCGCAGTCTGAATATACCTTTACACACAACCTACACACATAATAACTCCCGGATTGTAATTTGAATATACGACAAAGCATAATTCTGTTATGCGAAAACTCAAACAAACCCCTTTTCCAGCGTTTCTACAAAGCACACACCGGAGACGGCGTCCGCCATTTGCGCACGCCGGCGCGTAAATGTCTGAGTCCACGGAGCAGCTCGCCCGCTTCCTTGAAAGACTGCCAGATGGCGCTCGCCTCCGCCGCAGGGGCCTCGTTTCGACCAGAAAGCCCGTCTTCGTGCATAGCGTTGGCTGCGAGCGTTTTCCTGTAAACATTAGGGTTACATACGCTGCAGTTGCCGGGAAGCGTGAGAAGCAGTCACGGATCTTTGCATGCTATCGCGTTCCACTCTTAAAAGCGTCCTCCAAATTTTTTACATGTACTATTGTATTTTACTCTAGGGATCGTGTAAGCTATTTTCGACCATTCCTCCATCGTGGGCATGAACAGTTGCCGTAGTCCATGATTTTCAAGGTGAGCCCGAGTCCTACAAGGAATCGTGGGCGATGGTCTTTCTTGAAGAAGGAAGATTTTCGGCTGTGATAACAAACGTTTATGGAGGGCATTTACTTTATCGTAAGTTCTATGATACCAGGTAAGGAAACAGGCTCGCATTGCTTACTAAAAGTCTTCTTCCCTTGATAGTTCTTTAGGTCATGGCACGCGCGTCTCATTGCACTTCGCTTGTTCGCTGCACAAGTACATCCACTGGCCCAGACATATACGGGTACATTTCGTCGGCGTGCTTTCCTCACAACAGAGTACGTTGCTGATCTTCACTCCCTGGTTGTGATGTTTATTGAAATATGACCACCCACACGTAAGCGCACATTATAGTCAGCATGCTCCCATAAAAGGTCACTCTTTGCTGACGCTTTTACTAAGCTTGCGAATTATTGTCACACGCACCCTCATGAACCAGCATCGCTTCAAGTGTCTTCAGCAGACGCATATTACCAACTCGCACTTTCTCATCATTTCAGGTCGTTATTTGCAGGTTATCCTTCTGACTGCCAGCAAACCTGGCTCGACATCTCCACTCACCAAACCTTGAAATACGCCTCGCATAAAAGTGGCAGTCACGTTTATGCACCAACAAGGAGCACCAATAACACCCGTCCGACTGCCAGGCTGATTCTCTGATTTGGTGAAATTGCCTCCTATACAGCACAAAATTTAGAGGTCGCTCTAGTATTCTCACCTAGTGTCAAGGAGGACAGAAATAACATTAAATATCACATTCTCAGAACGGATAATTATAAAAGGACGAGAACTACCGACTGAAATGCACGGCTCATTTCGCACTGGAGCTGGCACTATGCTTTCTGTAGCGAACGCTCAAATTGAGCGTTTGGAGCGCGAGGCTCTATTTTTCATCAAGACACTCTTCTCCGAGGGACCGCTTCAGTGCAAAGTACGGTCCTTGCGGCAAAACACGACCTCAGTCGTTACCACTTGCCCAAAAGATCCGCATCGGCGCCACCCGCCCACTAAAGGCACCCGAATGGTCATCCATAATATTAGTACTCCTACCTTACGCAAAGTTAAGCGTCAAACTTTTTCACGCATCATCAAAAAGCGAAACCATGACATGTGATAAAGCATTATTCAATATGATTTTTTTTTTGTCGTAGGTCTGTTTTATTGATACTTCATTTCATGTAGACAATGCTCCACATACCGCAGTTAGAGATTTGCAGCCTTGAAGGCTGGCGTACAGTGTCGGCGGCTGCCTGTATGTTCGCTTTTAGTTTGAGGGTTTTACCCGCTGAGTGCTGAGAACGTGGCCCATCCATCAGATCACTCCTATGATTGGCCTAATGAATGCCCCTTTACTTTGCCAGTGGGAAAATTGACCGAATCTCTGCTAAAAGCCAGAGTCCACATTGCTAAAAGGTGTGTGGTTCAGTTCTCCCCATCGTGCTTTTTCCAGGTGTGGCAAATCAGTTCTGCGGGATTCCGCAAGGTCGATGAAGCTTCATGAAAGGCAAAATTCACGTCCTCCCGTATTTCCATGAAACTACAAGAAAAACCCTCAAGTTCTCAAAAACAAGTTTCGTAGTTGGAGGACCAGGAGGAATTTTCCTTCAACTACGAAGCTTTGTTTCTGAGAAATCCGTGGGGTTTTCTTTTTAATTTTTTTGTAGGTACGTGCTTTCTACGGGTGGATGTGAATTTTTCCTTTTCTTTCTTTCATTTCTAGTTGTAGTGCTCAATTGTGAAAGCCTAGCTGAAGAATAACGAAGCAAGACATTGAGAGGTGAAGAGGAAAGGGGGGGGGGCGGGGAGATAAAGCTGTGGTTGTTCAAAGCACGTTTGTGTATACACTGAGGTAGGATATAAACACGGTTTGTTTTAGAATTAAATGCTGTTCCTAATTACTGATATCCTAGAAGCTGCAAAGCGCACTGCACCGGTAACACAGAATGGCGTTCGAAAGTTGTTGCACATTTTTACGAAGGAACGAGAAGAGAGAGAGAGAAAAAAAAAATATTAACTTTAGCTTACTTACTCTACTTTATTCTTACTTTATTTTATTTTTTCACTTTACCTCCCTAAATGTGCGGCAGCTGTTGGATATTACTTTCTCGTGGACCGCACAAGAACGACATACAGACATGTAACAGCGAACAATTATGCGTAATGCTTTTTTTCTATGCCACTTCTTTATATGTTCGAACTAATTACGACGCAGTACGTGTGGCTACAGTCACTGGAAGGAAAACGCACTTTTATAATACCCTTAGGCCTAAAGTAAGTTCACTGTCAGTTTAATGTTTCTTGAGATTTTATGTTTCCATACAAGCTGTCGCCGTATTCACTTGATATTTTCAGCAAAATAAAACCATAAACGCAGGAATGAACGCAGGCAAGCGGTAAAAATTCCTAGAATGCAACTAGCTCTGTTTCTGTTTTACTCGGCTAGCATGCAAAAATCTAGTCTGCAGCCCCACATTTTCATGGAGCTAACTAGAGAAAAATTAGTCTCTAACCGTTGAAAGATATAAGGCAGAGGAATGAGAAAACAAGAAAAAGAACTCCTCATTCTTAATTAACAAGAACCCCCGCAAACTACCTTTCTTTGATACACGAGTGAAAAAATTCTCCTTAACTTTGCAAGCGATTGACGTCCCTTTACCGGAACATCAAAGGACACCTAATTAACTTTATCTACAGCAGTGTGCGAGTGGTTCTTTTAAGAACAAAAAATGTGGGCGCTCATTTCCATTTTGCTCGGGTAATGACCTTTTAAAAGTAGATGTACGCAGCGGTGCGAAATACCCTAGAACAATCTTAAGCCAGGGAACTGCCCAAATAGCAGAATACTGCAGAACTAGCCGCATTCTTTGAGCAATTGGGCTTTCATGTTCGAAGAGAGAATTCTGCAAAAGTTGGTAGTATTATAAAGAATGTATGGATTCTACTGAACTGAAAGCGAACTTTTCTTTATGGTCTGTCAATGATAACGTTGCCACGTGTCTGAATTTAATGTTACCAGCGTCATTTTAGAGCGGTATTTAATGGCAGTTTCCGAATCTTTGAACATCAGATAATGCTCAGCTTAAGTACAAACTTCACCCAACCAGAAAGTAGAGATCATTTTAGGCTCAGAACCGATGGCTCATCTTGTCTCAAATAAATGAATTTGACTCATTGGGAAATGCATCGCACTCTTACTTTTCTTTACAAGCTACCTTGGTCTTAGCAGTGTCGAAGAATGCCAGAAGACATCGCGTTCTCTACGTACCACGACGCATTTATACTTGATAGGCCAATCAATCGTAGTGAATGAGCGTTCCCAGGATTGCTCGTAGTAGTGAGGAGAGCTATGCACAACGAGAACAAGAAGGTAGAAGCGCAACCTAAAATAGTGTCTTGTTGTAATCACGGGAATAGAAAAAATGACAGAGCAAGACGAAGAAACAGGCACGTACCCAGAGAGGTGCCCGGGGAGACCCCCACCCCCCCCCCGAATTTAACCGGCATAACCCCCAACTCCCCGCCCACGTCACCACTTGTCACACACATTGCTAAAGCGCCGACAAATCAATATATTCGGTGGTAAACATTTTGCTGCCTTTTACAGAGAAAGCTGTATATGTCTAACCTTCCGTATATTTTTTAAGTGTCCGTCAACAGGAAAATTTATCATGGGGGCCGATCCTGGTGATTCTGCAGAAAGGGTCCAAGCTCAATGGCACATACTGCTGTGGGCTCGGGAACGTGTAATGCGCCCATCGGGAAGATCGGGATGGGCCCACGCATAGCGAGTGCTTAACGCCTGCTTCACCTCCGCTGCGGGTCGGCCCGGCATTGCACTAGCTTCGCATTGCACTACCTTGGGGCCGACCAGCGGTGGAGGTCAAGCACATTGCTTTTCGTTTGAGAAATTTGACTGTCGTCAGCTTTCGCTGCCACTCCATCTTCACAGAGTGCAATGGTTGTCAATTTGTTCACTCCTTTTGGATGTCAGTAGTTATCGACATCTCCTGGGGTGTGAAGGCCAGTTTTCTCCACAATTCGGTGCCCGCGCGATTAACTCGAGATGAGTTCAGTTGTTACCATCTATTAAACGATCACGCGAATCGCTGTTGCTTCGTTAGTTAAACCTTCTTTGTTTTAGACTGATCCAGCGATCAGGAAAGCAGCGATTCATTTCGTAGTCAGCCTGTCTGTATATGCTCGTGAAGCGAGTTGCGGCCGGAGAAAACGCCAGTTGCGTTTACGTTTTCCATTCGCTTCATTATTTTCTCGAGTGACGGCTCGCCACGACGCTGGCAGATCCTAGGCACCATATACCCGTGGTATTAGTTACATAAGGTGGAAAACAAAATAACGCGAAACAGCGTCCATCATCAGAGCCTGCAATAACCGTTAAACCCATAAGCAATATGTCTGTCACCCGTTACCTCGTTTGGCTTTTCCCTAATTGTGCAGCACTTTTCGTGCAAAACTGGCAACTGGAAACCAGAGTCGAAAGGAGTTGAGAAATTAAGCGATCTACTAAGGGAGAAAGCCAAGGCAACAGCGAAACAGAAAGGAAAATAGAAAAGTAACTAATTTAACCGTTGTTTGTGAATATATGTATGGTTTAACACCTTTTAATTTAAAAAGGAAGTAGAGAAAGCGCCGCCGGAAGTGGAGAATAATTCCCTGTGTTTTTACTGACGCTTCTATATTGTCACGTGGTAGTGACGGTAAAGAAAGCAGCCAAACTGGGAAAGACGAAACTAGCGTTTTATTGGGCGAACTTGTGCACTCAAAAACAGGCTACACTCAAAGAACGGCGACAGCGGCGAACACAGTCGGCGATCGTCGAAAATCTGATCAGCGGGTCAAGCGCGTCGGCTTTTATACATCAATCGTCGAAGGTTCCAGACTAATCGCTGGGACCCGCGCGCCTTCCACAAAGTTCTACATTATTCGCGTCGCTCACACATGCAATGAGATTACACAAGGTTTGGTCACAGACAATGGATGGAACCATCGATAACATTCCAGAAACTTCCCACACATGCAAGCGCGTCCTGCGCTGTGTGATAATAGTTGTTAGGTGGTGAAACGTGTCGCCCGATGAAGACAAGTACACGTGCCAATATATACAGTTTTCGGTCGAGCCATCTGATGTAGCCACTTCTCTTCTGTGCTAATGTGGGTCTTTTTCTAACCTTCCGCGGCGGGCGCATTACGTCTAGAACAGCATCGTCCTGCGCTCTACGCGGTTGTACGGGACACTACTGATCACGCATCACGCAACTTCCGCAACTTCCCAACTAATAACACGAGTTGGTTTAGGCACATAAATAGTATATATATATATATATATATATATTCTCTAAAACTCATCTTCCGAAGCTAATTAAAGAGAACGCTACTCCAAACCTTTATTTTAGACTTTTGCTTCTTTACTTGTTCTTGGTAGTGTTCTTCCTGTGCTTCTTTCTTGTGCGAGTCCATTTGATGTGGTTCCTTGTTTGCCAAGTAAAGGAGAGGCGCATCACATAAGCGTACCTATGAGATACACCTTAATTCAATTATGCGGGTTTACGCGTCTTTATTTCGAATGGTGGGCATTATTCACATTTGTACTAGTAAAGGTACGTCCCCCCCTTCATTTGCGCAGAAACGTTACCTTGGGGTGCCCCTCCCCCCGAAAGAAAATTCTGGGTACGTGCCTGGGAAGAAATATATATGTATCACTGATATGTATCGCTCTCCCAGTAATTATGACGTACCAACTGGTGCAATCCGCTACTATTATTGTTATTATTATTATTATTATTATCATCATTATTATTATTACTATTATTATTATTATTATTATTATTATTATTATTATTATTATTATTATTATTATTATTAAAATTCACATCTTTCTATATGTGAAGTTCTCACGAAAACGAGGGCTAAGAGAAGAAATGCTCTAGACGTGCGTGTTTCTTAATCCTCGCTTTTTATGAGCGCGGTAGGAACAGGAAGACGGATGCTTACCAGCTAGTTCAATTTTACATTTGGAAGAGGTTAAAGGTTCTCTTATCAGTGGCAAATATCGCATCCAGCAATGTCAGCATTGGATGCCACACATCTGCTTTGCGAACGAGCAATAGTACCGTGCTTCGCGGTCGGGCTTCGTTCTTTTTCTTTTTAAGTTCTGATGATAATGTCGCAGCTTTATTTGATTTCATTTCATTTGATTTTATTACCTTAAAGACCCCTTGATAGTGGTATTACATAACGGGTGGGAATACATTAGTACATAATTTGCATAATACACAACTGAACACGTAAACAACAACAAAAAACTGCATGTGCTAAAGTGTTACATACGTCAGCGTAAATGCATAGACCAAAGTAATACAAACTAAAGTTGCACGAGCATATAAGTCTGGTAACACAAGTCATTTTCATTGTAAAAAGTGCGCAGTGACTCTCTCCATGAACGTACAAGGGCAAATGATGGCAGAGATTTGGTGGGGCAGATTGTTCCAATCTGTAGCGGCATGGCAAAAGAATGAGGCGGAAAAGGTAACAATGCACATGCGAGGGTGGCCCACTTGAATAGCGTGGCGTGTACGGTGAGATGCTCGGGCTGCGGGGAGGATGTAGGGTGGTTGATTAAGCGAGCTGTGATAAAACTTATGGAAAAGTGAAAGGGTTCCTGTGCGCCGGGGCGTACAAAGGGGAAGTAAATTCAACTCTTTCTTTAAGAGAGATATGCCCACGTCATATGAATAATTAGAATGGATGAACCTTGCGGCGCGGTTTTGAATGGCTTCGAGTGCGCTAATGAGATATGTTTGGTGCGGATTCCATATGGCGGATGCATATTCCAGTTTCGGTCGGACTATTGACTGGTAGGCCAGTAGTTTAAACAGGCTTGGGGTCGCGTTTTAGATGACGCTTGAGAAAACCCAGCGATTTGCTAGCAGATGAAATGATGTTACTGACGTGTGTTCGCCAGGATAAGTCGTTAGATATAGTAACACCTAGGTACTTGTAAGACTGCGCAGCACACACGGGAATGTTATTAATTGTGTATAGGTAAGGAAATGGGTCGCGCCGACGAAAAAATACCATCAAGTTGCATTTCTTAGGATTAAGTTCCATTAACCACCGGTCGCTCCATCGCTGTAAATGGTTAATGTCCTCCTGAAGTAAGTCTTGATTAGATGTGCTAGTAATTGTTCGATAAATGACGCAGTCGTCTGCGTTCAAACAAACGTTGCAAGACACGTGCAAGGGTGGGTCAATAATGTACATTAAGAAGAGTAGGGGTCCAAGAACAGATCCTTGCGGTACACCGGAAGTCACTGGTAGGTGGTTAGATGCGCGGTTGTTAACTGTAACGAACTGAGATCGGTTTGTCAAGAACGCTTCAATCCATCGCAAAATATCGGGGTGAAGGTTCGCAAGAGAAAGTTTTAGCAGTAGACGTTCGTGTGGTACCTTGTCAAACGCTTTTGCAAAATCTAGAAATTTCGCGTCCGTTTGGAGGTTAGAATCTAAATTGGTGTGAATATAATGCAGGGAAACGGCCAGTTGTGTTTCGAAGGAAAAGCCTTTGCGGAACCCATGCTGTGAAGAATGAAAATATTTGTTCGAGTCAAGAAATTTCATTATTTCTGTGTACATGACGTGTTCCATGAGCTTACAGGGCACACTCGCTAATGAAATGGGGCGATAATTAAGCGGGCAATTCCTGTCACCTGATTTGTGGATGGGAACAATCCTCCCCACCTTCCAGTCATGTGGTACTTCACCAGTTGAAAGTGACTGCGAGAACAGCAAACGCAGAAACACCGCGGTGACAAGTTTAGTATTCTTTAACAGTTTCGAATAAATGTTATCCACGCCGGCTGACGATGTGAGTTTAAGGTTGTCAATTAACGATGAGATACCATCTGGGGAACATGTAATGGTTGGCATAACGCTTGTTTGATTAGTACGCAAAGAAAAAGGTGACGTGGTAGGCTCTTCTGTAAATACAGAGACAAAAGCTGCATTAAAAAGGTTCGCGCACTCTACATCATCGACTGTTTCACCACCTTCATTGGTAAGTGTTACACTGTGCCTTTCTTGAGGGATTATCACCTGCCAGAATTTTCTCGTGTTATTGATTAAACGTTTCCGAAAGTGATCACCGAAGAATGCATCTTTCGCCTTGCGAATCGCTGATAGGTATGCGCGTTCAGCAGTGTAGTATTTTTCCCATGCACACGTATTCATCCTGCACTTTGCGGCACGATACATGCGTTTTTTTTTTTTTTTCTAGGCGTTTTAACGAATTGTTACACCATGGGTTTTGTTCATGTGTTCGAAAGGTGATTTTGGGTATGAACTTGTTCGCTAAGTTGTTTATTTTTTGTTTGAATATAAGCCAAGTTTCATGAATGCTGCAGTTATGACGCGTATCTTGGAAGGAAGGTAGAAAATTCTGTAAATGTTCACATATTGCATCATAATTTCCTTTGTCGTATAAGTGTATAGTTTTCTCCCGCAGAGCTGGAGCAAAGCGAAAAGAAGCATGGATGACCTTGTGATCCCTAACTTCTCTAAGATAGGTGATGGACGACAAGCTGTCTGGACGGTTGACCAGTAGTAAATTTAATATGTTTGTAGTGTCTTGGGTGACGCGCGTTGGCTCTAATGTGAGTTGTGTCAGATTGAAGTTGAGGCAAACGTCGAGAAAATCTCTCGATTCGGTTTGGCTTACCAGAGAGGGTACTGTGTTGTGTTAGGTATGCTACGCGTACTTACCCTCGTCTGTATATTGTCTTTCAGCCACTGATTGTATATTAAGAATAATAAACTGAACTGAAACTGAAAAAACTGAAGCATTTCCGTACTGTAATGATACCCTTATCGTGCACATGTGAACTTATCAATAACAAGAACAACCGTGTCATTGAATATTCGGGTACATTTGAAGGCGCCTTCTGGTTTACGGAGCGAAAAAAATTGATATCTTGTCTCGATGACACAAAAGAATTACATATCTACTTTCTTAGAAATAATGCGTTTTGCAAAGTTGATCCGTGTAGGGCTAAGGAAGGTGAATGCCGTGCGGTTCAGTCGTCCGGGTAAAGCTTTACTGACATTGTCTAAGCTATTAGGAATATGCTGGCACCTGATTATTTGAACAACAAAAGTAAGCAGTTTCACCCAAATGACATTGCGTTAGGAGCGATTGTAAGGATAGGCGCTGCGCTTGACTGCCTCGAACGGTGTTCTTATCATACGCGGGTTCCAGGTGTTGGCATAGCGCAACACGCAAAACAACTCCTGCTTATAGGTAGACTGGTAGGGCTGTTGGCAGCTACTAGGCGTCTCGAAAGTCTCGCGTGGAGATCCCAGATGCAAGTCTTGTTTGCATGCATGAGCTCCCTACTCTCGCATGTTGAGGAGCTCCACCAGTGGTGGCGCGTGCATCGCATACTTCGCTGTGCACGAGATGAGATCGACGGGAGACCATTGGCAATTTGCGTTAGTCCGGGACAAGTGAAATAATTAGATAACTTCAGATTTACTTCAAAGACAAGGCGCATATACACACAGCACAGCGCGAGGAGAAACGCCGGTGTGCTTACTGTGGCCGTATGTACAACGCTCATACCAGTAGCGGAAGACAGAACCTTGCGCAGGTTAAAGCGCCGAATACTTCACTGAGCCGGAGCTTTGACGGTGCGTCTCTTTAGCTTAGTCGTTTTGGCAGCCAAACGGGGACTCGGAGTCTTTGGAGAATTTCTTACTGCGCGTGCGCGAGCCGAGCGTGCGCTGCCGATAGCAGCACTGCACGACAGTGGTGCGCACGGCAGGAATGAGCATCGAGCGTCGGCATAAGTGCTCTTGTAAATAGAAATAAAACTGAAATTAGGGGAGTTTTACGTGACAAAACCACGATTTGGTTATGAGTCACGCCGTAGCGGGGGACTCCGGAATAATTTGGGCGACTGGGAGTTACGTGATGCGCGCCTAAATATAAGTGCGTAGGTGCGTTCGCATTTCGCCCCATCTAAATGTGGGCACCATGGCCGCGATTCGATCCCACGATCTCGTGCTTAGCAGCCCCTCCCCCCCCCCCCCCCCGACAAAAAAAAAAACTGTTTCGAGGTGTGAAGGAAGACGCGTCGTATTACTCCTACAACTCGAGGTCTTCCGGCTATTTGAGATAAATGAAACGGTTATATCGCCATATCTCTTGTTTGTTTGTTATTGTTTTTGTTTTCCATGGACGTCATCAGCCACTTCTTTTACAAAATTATCATGTCTCCCAGCACTAGCCATTTGTTCAAGTCTTTCTTCCGCAGAAAATAGTGGTTGCTGTGCCCAACGCACCCAGATCTATGTATACTACATATAAAATATTGTTCTCGGGAAAAACTTATGGAAAACACCACCAACTCCCTCGATCGTACACACATATAAAGTATAAGTAATATTCTTTCACGGACGCAACAAATGCTCCGTATTTTTTTGTCTGTGCGTTAAATGCTCTATTTCTATTTCAATGATGTCACATACTAATGCTACCCATAATTTCATCCACAGGGTGTTTGTATATTTAGTAAAATTACAGCATTTCGTTGTAGTATTTCACCCAGCCTATAAGGTTTCCTGCTTTTATTACAATGTAATACACATTTCTTTCTGCAGAGGAGCTTGTGTGCATAACAGAGCCACCTCCTTTATTTTTTATGGCAACGTTATGGTACAGTTCCGCAAGAGAATTACTGTAGCAACTAGTTTTCCCGCTATAAAATAGTTGTGCGCGCTTTTACGCCGTCCATGCCATCGCAGACTATAATTACTAAAAAACAGAAGAACAAAGATTGTGCTTTGTCACAGAATGTCTGTGTTGCAAACATGGTCTGCGGAATTTCATATGCGAACACTGGTGGGCATGGCAACACGCGGACGTCTATTATCATCACATTGAAAAAAAAATTTAATATGAACTACCAAGCATATTGGCGTTGTCATTTCTTTGTCGGTCTTGTCACTTAACAAAGGAAAATCTCAAGCAAAGCATACTACAAAGCAGTGTCGAGCATTTGAAATATATAGAAGGGCAGGGGTCCGGAATAGAACACACGGAGGTTGCCATAACGTTTCATCTTAGATGCTGCTTATCAAAACGTGCTTTAGTTTTTTTTAACATTGGCCTTGTTGGCTTTATACAGTCGACACCTCTCCACCTAATAATATGCACGCCTGCGTAGACTGCTGCACGTGTGCAAACGCGTCGTGAAATATTCAGGAGACAGCGATATTGAATTCACCTTTCCTAGGAAGTTGCCCCGATGACTGCCCGCGCAGCCTGAGTCCGCCGGTGATATTGAAGGCTGCCACTGGTATTGCAATCTCGTTTTGCTTTTCTTCGCTGCTTTGTGCTACATGATGCATGCAAAACTCCCTGAAAGCTCTTTCTCTTTCACGGATGCAAAGTCTCGACTTATGACTTCATAGTTGTAAAAGTTCTCCGAGAGAAAATCTGACCAAATGTAAAGCAAGCGTAAAAGTTTGGTTTCGTGTTCCGAAGAAGCTTTTAGGATAGGATAGGATAGGAATAACTTTAATAAAGTGCCGGCAAACGACGATTTAACGAGTCGTGACGCTGGCCAAGCGTCGACCCGGGGTTATACTCTACTCTGCACTAGCCCCGTTGGGCCCGTTTGTAGTGGGTCACGAGGCTTGTGCTTTTCGAGCGCACCCCGGGCCTGCTGGACGGCCCATAGTTGTGAGTCCTTGTCTGTAGACTGCAGTGCACTTTGAAGTTCTGGCGGGTAAGTCTTGGAGGTAGCTGCCGTCGGGAACCTGGCACAGTCCCACATGATGTGCCATTGGTCCGCCGGACCCGCTGCACAAACACCACACAGCCCACTCGGATAGAGCTCTGGGTGAAGCACGTGCAGCATTGCGGGGGCGAGGAGAGACGCGGTCTGTATTTGTCTTAGGATTACGGCCTCCTCCCGACTGAGTGCCGGGTGGGGAGGCGGCATTGTCCGTCGAGCTAAGCGGTAACACTTGGTTACCTCGACATAACTAGTCAATCTGTCCTTGGTTTCGAACCACCACACGGAACGGTCACTCTCGGGGGCGCGGAAGGTAAGCGCTCGCGCCGCCGAATGGGCCGTCTCGTTGTGGTTCGGTGAGGAAGCACACTCGCCGGCGTGCGCCGGGAACCACTTGATACGGACGGTGCTGCCGCGGTCTTGAAATTGGAGCTTGCCGATGATGGCGGCCGCCGGCGCGCATATTCGCCCCTTGGCAAAATTGCGCACGGCATTCCTCGAGTCGCTGAGCACGGTGCGACACTCGGCCTCGGTGATCGCCAGAGCGATGGCAACCTCCTCAGCGTCTGTGGCGTTCGTGCACCGCACGCTCGCTGCCGTTGTCTTGGTGCCGTTAGCCGCCGCAACGACCACTGCTGCGAAGCCTTCCCGCTTGTATTCCGCGGCGTCCACATACCGGGCGTGCGGGTCTTGGGCGTGTTGTTCGGTGAGGGCCTTGGCCCGCGCCTGCCGCCGTTCTTGGTTGTATTCTGGGTGCATGTTCTTCGGGATGGGGTCCACGTAAATGTGGGCCCGCGCCTCATCTGTGATCTCGCACGGTTGCCGGCTGGCAGCTTGGGGGTTGTAACCCAGGGACGTCAGTATACTGCGCCCCGTCTTGGTGGTAGAGAGGCGCTCGAATTGCGCGGTGAGCTGCGCCTCGGCTATTTCTTCTAGGGTGTTATGGACGCCGAGCTGCAAGAGCCGAGCCGTACTCGTGGTCTCCATTAAACCCAGCGCCGTCTTGTAAGCCCGTCTGATCAGCGTGTTGATCTTGGTCCTGTCAGTGACGTGCCAATTAAGGTAGGCCGCAACGTAGGCAATGTGACTGATCACGAACGACTGGACAAGGCGCACGAGACTGTCTTCACGCATGCCCGCCCGTCGTGTAGAGACTCGATGTATGAGCCGGATGGCGTCCATTGCCTTGGTGGTAAGCTTGTTGATGGTCTCGTCGTTGCGGCCGCTCTTGTTGAGCAGCAGGCCCAGTACTCTGATCTTGGGCACCTCGGGGATGCGTTGCCCCGATGCAGTCACAATTTTGATGTGATCACACTCCCGAAGAGGAGCGCGCTTCCGTCCCGGTCGAAGCGGTGTGAGGACGAACAGCTCGGACTTGGCGGGCGAGCACATTAGGCCTGTGCCATCAAGGTGCTGCTCGATGGCGGTAACCGCCGCTTGCAGCTGTTGCTCGATGCTGGCGTCGGTGCCACCGACCGCCCACAGGGTAATGTCGTCGGCGTAGATAGTATGCCGGACGCCGGTCCCCGCTACTGCCCTCGCTACCCCGATCATGACGAGGTTAAAGAGCAACGGCGATATGACCGAACCCTGTGGAGTACCCGTACTGCCGAGCTTGTGTTCGGGGAGCTTGAGGTCTCCGGCGTGCAGTTCTACCGTGCGGTTGGTCAAGAAGTCTAGAATATAATTGTAGCTCGTTACCCCCATGTTGAGTCTTGATACTTGTCCTAATATGGCTGAGTGTTTAACTTTGTCGAATGCACTTTGTAAATCGAGACCCAGAATTACTTTGCTGTCTTGTGTCTTGTTGTCGACGATTTCTTGTTTGAGTTGTAACATGGCATCTTGTGTGCTGAGTCTGCGCCGGAAGCCGATCATCGTGTCAGGATAGAGGCCTTCCTTCTCTAGGTATTCCTGCCACCGGTTGGCGACCACGTGCTCCAGCACCTTGCCCACGCAGGACGTCAGCGAGATGGGACGCAGGTTGCCGATGTCCAGTGGTTTGCCTGGTTTCGGAATCAGGATCGTTCTTGCCGTTTTCCACTGTCGGGGGAGCTTGCCCGAATGCCAGCATTCATTGAAGTAATCGGTTAGGGCTTCTATCGAAGCGTCGTCCAGGTTGCGTAGCATCTTGTTTGTAACGAGATCTGGGCCGGCTGCTGAGCGGGTGTTGAGCTCGTGCAGCGCTACCCGTACCTCTGATATGGTAATGTCTCGGTCGAGCCACGCGTTGGGCAGCCCTCCGTACGGCGGGTGGGTTTCCGTTGGCATGTCTGGCAGATACTTGGCTTCCAGGCTTCTGATAACAGCGTCTTTTCCTTGCTGTTGTGTGATGGTGTGCATGAGGCGGGCCAGGCGGTCGCGCTGGCTTGACTTTTAAAAAAATCTTATATATGATGCAGTCGCTACCTTTTTCTTACTATTCAAGAGGATGTTTTTTTTTTTTTATATCGCTGCAATTTTCCTAACAAGTGTGTACAGTGGAATGTAGTAAATATGTAGTGTAAAGTTAGACCCGCAAGGTATCGCGAGGACATCGATCGCATGTCAATTAACATTCTGTACCTAATGGGGTAATCAAATTCACTGCCTTTCATTTTGCATATAGGTGACAACCGACTCAGCCAAAACCACAAAAGAAACACACGTGGCAGTCTTCTCTAGTTGAGGATGTATGGGAAAGAGAAAGACGGTTCAGTGAAGAAGGTGAAATGGTTAATGCGTCATTCTCATGAGAACACGAAGGAGCGAGTTTCGGTATTAAGTACGATAACAGCAATGGCATACATAGATCCTCCTCGCGTCCTAAATGTACTGAGAGACTAACGAAATGTAAAACACGAAGGGAAACTTGTATTTTTTTTTTAAATCGTAACCTTTCTCTCAGACAAACATACGCACCCAAACATCACCTGCAGATTAGAACGAAAAGCACGGGACATGTGGTGGCAGCACGTTATGTATGGAGTGTTTGTAAAGATGAATATGAAAACTATGGCTCATTAAGGCGTTGCGCAAGTGTTTTACGCAAGTGTAACGCACCTTAATGCTTTAACACAACTACCCCGCCTCATCTCAACTCCCCTCCAAAGTAAAGAAGAAAGAGAGAGAGAGAGAAAGTCAATCGCTGGAGATTGGGCTGCCATTCTGCGAGGTAGTACAACAGGGAAACAAATAGATCGTTTATTAGATGGTTGCGAAACTGATAATATCGAGCTTGCGGTATTTGTCGCTACCATTATATATAGCTCTAAATTTATCAAGACCCGCCAGGGTGGCTTAGCGGCTATGGGATTGCGCTGATCAGCAGGAGATTGCGGTAACAAATCACGGCTGCGGCAACCGCATTTAGATTGGAGAAAATACAAAAACGCCTGTGCCCCGTGCATTGTGGGTACCTTTAAAGATCCCGTGGTGGTCAGAATTAATCCGAAGTCCCTCACTCCGACGTGCCTCATAATCAAATCGTGGTTCTGTCTCGTAAAACCCCAGAAAGCAAAATAAATTTATTAAGAAAATAAGTTGCTTTGACCAAACATTCGACAAAGGACGCAGCATGGAATTTAACCCCTATATTGACGATGTTTGTCTGCCTACAGATTCGAAGCTAAGTGCTAAAGTGAAGTTGAAATAAAGAGAATTTAGAGCAAAATGACTTCACCATCAGCCGAAGCAAACCTGACTACGGTGTCTTCAACCGAGAAAATGCCTTAGTCCAAGACACAGCAATCAAGAAATGAGAGGAATCTTGTGTTGAACTGTGGATAAGAAACTGCACGACGAGAGAAGTGACCATGAGATACAGCCTGAATGAATCAAATTGAACTCAGTTTTTTAAAGTTCTGCCGAGAGCAAGGGGAGAGTCTCCTTGAAGGGCAAGCTTTTAACAGAGTACTATGAGACGAACAGCGTCATTGAACCATATTTGAAACAAAATGTCTACTATATAACGACAAAGTTAACCACGGTGACAAAAGGGCTAAACGTTCACCGCAACCTTTCGGACCAGCTGCTCTCTATTCGTGCAATGTTTAGGCTCACATACATTGCAATATAGGGGATATAGCGTTTGAAGGTATTAAATTAAATTATTTTCTCGCTTAATACGTAAGGTATGAACGAGGACAGTTGGATTTGACGACAACAGAAAAAGATGACGTGGACCTTCAAGAAACTGGCCAGACAAAATAAACACAAGAACGCCATGAGTATTAAAATATGACGTAACACGTAGAGGGAAAGTGGAGAGGTCTGTTGCAGACCAGTGGCGCGGCGAAAAAATTCAGCCTTGCTAACTGAAGTACATATTTAGGGGTGCGCGAACAGCAGTTTTTGAGACTGAATCATATACTAGTTAAGTGCCAGAACAGAATCGAATCACATCGAATATCGAATCCTTTACGGCAAGTTTTCTATTACCGAACGGTGTTTTCTCAATTAAGATAAAACAGCGTTCCCACCACCGTATTAATAATGTTACCAAATGTCTGTCATTGCATTGCACGTTATGAAGCGCTGTTTGTAAAGAGCAAGAATAGGGCATTAGGAATCAATTAGTGTATTGTTCGCTTGCGCAGTTTTATTCTTCAGAGATTGCAAATGATCGCTGTTCCTATAACAACATAGCCACTTCCACTACAACAGGGCTCAAAGTTGATGCCTTTGCTGTGCTGCCGGAAATGGAATATATAATGCTCTCGTTCCAATTTTAGGCTCGATTGAGGACAGTTGACGTTTTCAAATATTCGCAAAGGATCCGAAAAATATTTGTATTTACGGATAGTGATTATTAATTTCAAAAAGTAAATTGAATAACAGACTATTCTATTCGTTGTTCGATAATTTCGAATATTTCCGCACCTCCATACATTTTCTTTGTTTCCATTCATAGCGGAATTAGAATTCACAGCAGTCCCAGCAGTAGCCATCGTAGTTACAGGCAGTATACTACATGAGCGCACCTCCGCTAAGAGATCTTATTTATTTATTTATTTATTTATTTATTTATTTATTTATTTTGCAATACTGCCGCTCTCAGCCGAGTGCTTAGCAGACGGGCATGGACACTTTCTTTTCCGTACATAAATACACGTGCCAGCTACACAAAGAATGAAAAGGCAACGATATTCAACAAAATACAAAAGATAAGGTAGATAAGGTATACAACAGAACACTAAACAACGCAGAATAAAATGAACAACTGGGGTACATCGTAGACAAAGCAAAAACGTGAAATATTTGGGAACAAACGAGTGTATACAATTTTTTTTCTAAGTACTGTCAGTTTAACATAAAGAGAATAGGGAACAAACATTAGAAATCGTTAATAATCTCTTGTGATGAGCTGCAGCTGTGAAACGAACAGGGATAAACAGTTTGTCGCTGTTGATGACGAGTTCAGTTCATTCCATTCTCTGATTACCCAAGGAAAGAATGAGTACCTGTGTGCGTCATTAAAAAAGGAATACTCGGTTAGCGTGCGCTCGCGTTGATGCCGTGTTATTCGAGGTTGCGAATATGAAATTCCCTGGCTGATATCAATTTTATACTGACGGTGCAGAATTTGAAACAGGAATTTTAGTCGACCTTGCTTTGCTCTCGTCGATAATGTGTTGAGGCCTGAGAAAGCTAAGAGACGTGACGGTGAGTCAGTAGAGCGATATTTGCTATAAATGAACCTTGCGGCTTTTCTTTGTACGGCTTCAAGCTTAGTTATGTTAGTTGCTGTGTACGGAAACCAAATTGTGCTAGCGTATTCTAAAATAGGTCTCACAAATGTTTTGTAGGCCAGAAGCTTAATGTTCGTTGGAGCGATCTTTAGGCGTCTTTTTAGATAAAATAGCTTTCGCAGTGCAGTAGTTGTAGCAGTAGTTGTTTGGCTGCGAAAGTATGCTGGTTCATTTGTCACTTGGTTAACGGGCATAAGAGATTTCTGGATCCCTGCATTTCTTTTTCACAGTCTGCCTGACCGTGTATTCATGCAATAACTCGCTAGACTTTCGGAGGAACGCCTAAACGCAAAAATAAAAAAAAATACCCGGAAGCATAGCTGGTTGCGCCAAAGCTACCCGTCAAAAGCAGCGGCGGCGCGTTGTTTACGAAGGTGCGTACAAAGCGCTCGGCGTGGCTCCAATTCAATGCCGGTAGGCGGTGACGCAGACGAGAGGACCGTGCCGCGCTGTTTGTTTTCCGTGTCAACAACCTTCGTGCATTTTCTCTGAGGAGAAGAAAACGCTGCGAGATGCGAGCAAAATAAAAGAATTAAAGGACACGTTTTGTGCCAACAATCGCGTGCGAGCGCAAGCTCTGTAACTCAGCGCTCTGTCATGGCCACATAACCTCGAATATTCTGGATTCCTCTAAGCCGTAGGCCCTGTAATAGCGTTCCGTGTTTGGCGAGTACGTACGCGGCTTCCTATATTACGAGTTCAGAGCATGAAAGGTTTTGTAATTGAGAGAAGCGGGTAGCATGATTTGTGTTTTTTTTCTTTCGCTAGATAAGCAGGGCGCGTGTTATATTCGATAATTTTTTTGAGCATAACGTTCAACACACCGTGGTAGCTCATTAGTTTTATATGGCATTGTGCTATAGTGAGCACGAGGTTGCGGGTCCGAATGCCGTCCACGTAGACAGCATTCTGATGAGTGCGGAATGCAAAGACGCTCGTGCACCGAGCTTTGAAGGCACACGTGGTTGAAAATAGTCAGGTGCGTTCTGCTAATGAGTCCTTCACGACCCATAGTCCAGTTCCGGGACTTTTAAACCACATACGGGGTGTTTACCCGAATCCAAGAAAAAAACGGGTCGAGTCCGCTTGTCGGGCCGAGGTTCGCCTGTCGCGCTCGTGCAAACGCTAAATTGTGGGGCTGAAAGAATATCGGATCGAGTTCACTCAGCGTGACCCTATAAGCTTGCATGCATACGCGGGCGCATCTGGCTGGTGATTCGCTGCTAGCAACGATTAACCGGATGCCTCGTCTTACGTCTGGCCTCGACGCAGGTTCTCACAGTAACGTCGAACCGCCAGTTGCGAATTCATGTCCACACTGTCGAGTAGAACTGTCATAGCCTGACTTCTTGATCCGCTCTCGTCCGGTTCAAAATAACGTAGTCATAGTTCAATAATAAGCGCTAAGTAACACAACATTAGCACTATCTTGAAAATCCAGTGCAATAATACGTATTTCGCAGCGATAGGTAAATGACCGTGTCTGGACAATCTGAGTTTACGACTGGGTCGCCTGAGAAGCCGAGCAAATTAACTTTCATATTATCCCTTTTAACAGCGTTATCATAAATACAATTATCGTTTCGATAACATTTTGTCAAGTTAACTGCAATTTTACCTTTCATGTATGGATTCATTCGTAGATTGTTGTTTGCATTTTTAATACATGCTGACATGCTTTCATAATCTTAAAATGCATTTTGCAGCTCTTGCGCTCCCTTATCATTGCACTAGCCCTCCTTGCCCAATTCCTCAAAAATGGGCATTGGATTTAAAGTAGATCAACGTTCAGAGGAAGCCCACCATTAGCTTACGCTTTGAAAATCGGGTTTAGTCAAAAGATTATCGAGCCTTATGCTGAGATGAAGTTTGCAACATTCGCGTTTACCGTAAGACAAGAACAAAGCTTTTGTTTACTTCAAGACAACGTCAGCGTTACGCGCGACGCGCTCTGGAAACTGTAGGAAAAGCAGTAGAAGATAAATAGCGCAGCACCAGTTCCCCATAATAAATGTGCGCAGGTGCACCTATATCTCACTCAGAGTGTGCAAAAAAATTTTGTTTACAGAGTTTCCATGTAACGGATGCTTATGTTACCGCGGTGTCCAAACGAGGTGATAATTTAATATTATATCAAAGCAAATTTGACGACTCGTTTCATTTTTATGTAAGCTCACGTTACACAAGATGTGATCATGCAATTATATGCAGTATGGTTCAGTCATAACAGGTGGGGCACATACGGTGCTGTGAGTCATTTGTGAGAACTGCTCAATGTGAATTGCAGAGAAACCTCCTTTCACCACAAATTGGTGACAGTTTTAATGGAGCCATGTGGACAAACATTAGGTCAACTCTATTTGTCTCAACTTCACGCTAATATGTTGATTAGAGGGTAAAAGAGAGATCGAAGATTTTTTTTTTTTCGTGGCAATAGCCCAATGCTGGTGCCAGTGTGGCGCGATGGATTTGAACACATTTTCTCTTATTCCGGCGGTTCGACTTTAATAAAACTTTTAGTAAAAATAGAGCTCATTTAGAAAAAAGTTAGTTTGTCTTTCCCGATAAAATAGTTAACTACTCGCAGATACCGTCAAAACGTATTACGCCGTGGTGAGCTGGTCAGGGAACGTCAAAATGGCGTCGCCATCTCATTTGCGCTTTTGCTTATTTTGGGGCTTATTAAGCCTCATCTGATGGTACGACAGGCTTTCGTTTTCTTTCTTTTTTGTAATATATGACCAGAATTCTGCTGAACGGATTTTTCCCTCTTCAATGTTGCGTTGACCTAACTTTATTTTTTTTTAATCCAGGCCAGACGCATTCAACACCCAGTCAACGTGCCTGAGTGCTTCGCCTATGGCCTGTTCCCGTCATCCTATTTGTCGCGTACCTCTAAACAAGCACTCTCACCCAAAGTTACCACCCTCCCAGGATGACCCGCTGCGCGCGCTCCCACTTATTCTTTCGTCGGGCGGATTAATGCTCGTATTCTACAAAAACCCAGTGTTTCTCTTTTTTTTTTTTTTTTTTCAGGTCGTGAAGCGCTTTCGTATAAAGCCGCCAGCTGAAAAGACGCCGCCGTTACGCGTCACGCAAAACACCTTTACTTTTGCTGCTACCAACCGAGACGTCCTGCCGGGAGGAGTTCTTTACTTTCTGCCCTGGGCCAGTGAGTTTATTGACATAGTGTTGAACTACGTCTGTATGACAGAAAGATTTGGAGGACACGCTTAAGCTTCGCCTTTAAGAGTGGAACGCAATAGCATTCAAAGATCCCCGATAGGGTGGGTAGTATCGATGAATAAATAATCGATTACATGTATTTCGAAACATGATTGATGTTTATCGACGTCCACCTTTCGTTTATTCTACTTAATCGATTAGAGCTATTTGATTAGTCGGTTTCGAGAGTTCGACGGGAGAGGCGCGAAAATTTTAAAGTCGCACTGGAATGGCGGCGCACGAGCCGTGTCTGTGCGCTGTGGTAGAGCGACTGTCGACTGTTTTTCTTGTTTTTTTTTTCGAGCCCCGAGAGATGCCGAGCCGAGCCCTTCCGCTCTCATTACCCCCCATCCCTCGTCGTCGTCAGAAGCCGGAGGTTCGAAATGTCCTCGAAATCCAAGGCATACTACACCAACTCAGTCGTTGGTCGTCGTTTCACTCCCGGTCTACTAAACACGTGGCACAGCCTAGGCGCGCCTGTTCGGAGCATGTATTTGGCATAGCGACGGAGTTCGTGTCGGTATCGGCAAATCCCTATTTGCCGAGCATCTATTCTCGCATGCTGGTTGTGTGGCGATTCAAAGAAGGTGCCGGCTTCACCCAAACGAAACAGCCAATTGACATTCCTTCGCTCTGTGTGCATGTGTAAGTCATATGTTACAATTTTTTTGACACATTTTACTTTCAGAAATTCAGTTAGTTCACTGACGTCTTCGCGCTACATTGAGGGCCTGCGTGGTTGGGTATGCGTGGTTCAGAATGATTTTTCGTTCACTAGATGGTCGACGCTAGACGCGGGAAGCGGGACGCCGGATTTTCTCCGACATAGAGCCCTTCACGCCACCCCGCTAAAAAGCACGGAACTTCGTGCCAGGTGGGTCAAATTGGAGCGCTGTTAAGGGTCAGCGTAGGAGTCTGCCTAGCTTCCTTTTGAGTTATTGCTTGCCTATAGGCCGTCGGAGCATCTCGAATGGGCTAGCCGGCTTGCGCTACCGAGGCGTCACAAGAAACCACGCTGTCGTCAATTTGTCTCGCTTAGCGTGCCTTGATAGAGAGGCGTTATGAGGACGGAAAGTTGAATAAACGGGAACAGGTTTGCTTACATTTGAACAGGTATGCTCACAGCCAAGAAATGTAGCAAACAGCTACACAATTATTTAGAGCAAACAGCTAGAAGTTAAATTGAAGTACACTGCGTGTTCAAATTTCAACTACATGCAAGAATAAATGATGAAATGATTGTGAAATGAGATTGACTCGTACCAAGTCGCCCAAAACCCGACTTATCAGATGTTGGAGAACAAAAGTACACACAAGATGTGCATTTAAATATCATCCAGCTTCACCATATCCATACGTCAGAAAGAAAGAGAAAGAGATAAAGCAGGAAAGGCAAGGAGCTTAACCAAGGTTTCGCCCGATTGGCTACCCTACAAGTGGGAAAAGAAAAGGGGTAAATAATGATAAGAAAGCGAGAAAGATAAACTAGGGTTTCCGTGTCCCTAAAATCAGGTTTTCTAAAAACGCCGTTGACTCCACTTCCGTGGCGGAAGAGCGCAAAAAACATACGCGCCTTTGTTTACTGAGCACGAAGCGGTAGGCGGCACAGCAGGAATCCAATGCTCATTTTCCACGTTATACTAAGTTATACCGGGGAAAGGTCAGCGGCAGAGCCTATTCACTAGAAGCCGCGGCACCTCTCCCAGTTGGTGCACTGGCATCCCTGAGTGAGTTGGCAGGAAACACCAACCTTTACGGCTCTCGGTGGCAGCTTGCTTGCTCCACTTTTAGTAGTTGTATGACCTCTTTTAACACGCTTTCTTTAGGAATTTCTCGAAAGAGTCCTAGAAGCCCTTCTTGTCAACATGGTCTTAAGATGAACGCCTACGATTAACCTCGCTTGATAAACGCACAGGCTTCTGAAGACAATTTACACAATGACGATGCGGGCGAGTCACTTGTCTACAATGGGTCTTACCGCCCTGTAACAAAGACGAGCCCAGCAGATGGAATGACACTTGTTAATTTTTGAATACGCACGCTAGCTAGGATCTTCAGCTTAATGCTGCATGTTCTTGTGCATCTTAAAACGACGCCAGCATCCTGTCTTAACAGTACTTCCGTTAGTTGCGTTTCCGAAAACACTTGTCAGATGTGTGTGTGTATATATACAAAGCATGGCACTCCTTATTTGGTCTCACCTGAGCTAGTACAGCCCTGATTGCCCTCGGCAGTTCTTTGTTCCTTTATCTTTGTCACTATCCTCCTTTATTGCTTTATTGATTCACTGATTGCCCAATGCCAGCCCCACATGAAGCCTCAAGATATACAGTAGTCTCGACGATGATTCAAAGGCAACGAGAATTAGAAATCTTTGGGACATGTCTTTGTCCTGCACTGTACGTAAGTTAGGGTTATGATAATGAACTGACTGAAAGAAAACGCGACCAGGGCATGCTTCTTGAGGCTGGAGGCTTACGTCTGGCATGGCTTGCGAAACCGTCTGTATGAATAGTCAAAAAAATTTGGTAGAGATACTTGAGACTGCTTACGTACGCGAATGCGAAAGTATTATACCGTTTGTAGACCTGGGAACGTCATGAACGTGCTCATTGCACGCATGAACTCGCTCATGAACTCACGCACTAGGCACATCTGTAGTCAGCTATAACCGTGCAGCTGCCATGCCATTGGGGAAGCGTGCTCGTCTCGCACCCTGGAGGCCCGGATTAGATTCCCACTCAGACCGAAATGTACAAAAATTTCTTTTCAAGGCCATCAATTTACTTTCTTGACAGGAACCTCCCTGTGAAATTGGACCTAAACCCGAGCACTTTTTACGTGTTCTCGCTCTTTTTCGTACTGGGCCAACTTTGCTACCATCTTTCGGTCACGCCGACGTCGACGGAAGTTCGCGTAAAAGAGCATATAATGCTTTCGCATTAAAATACTACAGGTCGGATTTCCGTAGTGTATTGCGCGAAATATACACCGCAAGGTGCGGCGGAAGATAGAGACATAAATGGAACGAGTGCAGTCGTTGCGTCTCGGACATTACGATTACCTCTGTTACTAAAGCACTCTGTAAACACCGCGCGATCGCCTGTGCTACACGCGGGGGGATTGCGTGTCGACACCCGCGCGGAGGGGAGAGTGGGCTCTTCAGTTGTGGCTCTGCGAGACGAATCCCCCCGCGGCGTAGCTTCGGTTTCGTGAATTTCGCCTTGTCCACCACGGGCGGCTGAGCGTGACGTGTGCACATAGCGGACGCGGTGCCGTCACGGGGCCGCAGTGATGGCGTGGCGGCCGCTTCTGCTGCTGCTGCTGCTGCTTCTCTGCCCGGTGCAAGGACGGCTCGCGCTCTCGGACTTCGTGTCGAGTGTCACGCTGAGCCCCACGTTCAAGGCCAAGATCGCGACCGCGGGGCCCGTGACGGCCACGTACGGCGTGTCGTTCCCGCTCGAGCTCGAGATCGCCGGAGAAGGCGGCGAGGACGGCCGCGAGGCACTTCTGCGAGCCGCGCAAATGGCGCTGGAACACACGGGCGTGGACGGCGCCGCGTGCGTCCGCCGTGCCCAGTGCGAGGCAGCCGGAGGGCGGCTGGCGCGTCACGGGCTCGTCGGCGAGGTGCTCGACTTGTTTCTCAGGTGAGTGCGAGAGCCGATAAGAGTGAGAGCTTGGGGCTAGTTGGTTTCTCGTTGAGCCTGAGCATTGTTCTAAAAGCTGGAAAATGTTAGGCACCGGTTGATCTTTCACGTGTGTTTCTATCCCTCAAGAGAAAAATGTATAACAGCTGTGCCTTACCAGTACCCACGTACGGGACAGAAACCTGGAGGCTTACGAAAAGAGTTCTACTTCAATTGAGGACGACGCAACGAGCTATGGAAAGAAGAATGATGGGTGTGATGTTAAGTGATAAGAAAAGAGCAGATTTGGTGAGGAAACAAACGCGAGTTAATGACATCTTAGTTGAAATCAAGAAAAAGAAATGGGCATTGGCAGGACATGTAATAAGGAGGGAAGATAACCTATGGTCATTAAGGGTTACGGATTGGGTTCCAAGGGAAGGGAAGCGTAGCAGGGCGCGGCAGAAAGTTAGGTGGGCGGATTAGATTAAGAAGTTTGCCCTGTAGTGGGCGTAACCAGGCTGATGATGATGATGATGATGATGATGATGATGATGATGATGATGATGATGATGATGATGATGATGATGATGATGGTTGTCCTCTATTAACTCGTATGTGTAATTTTACTCCATGGAATGATGTTTAGCGCCAGAAAGGTGCGCAGCATCTAGTTCGAATGTCATGTGTAACGCAAAGAAATGTGGCCGATGAATTTGAAAATTTACAGAAAATATTGTCGGAGATAATGTTTACGCTTTCATTCAGTGAACTTTACATACTGACGGGGTGGCGAGGTCTACGCCTTGCCATCACAGGATTTGAGTGAAATGCACATATCTTCGTTTTCTTTTTTAGAGTTGCCCCGAAACTTCACTCCAGACGGAATTTTACATTCACAAGATGCTACTGAGAATCAGTTCGCTGGGTGTATTCTAGAATCAGCGTGTATGCGAAATAAATCTAATTGCTAGATTTAGATTTGAAGATAAAAGTACACGTTGTTGTCCTAAATTAGGGGGTTGTACGTGCCAAAACCACGATCTGATTATGAGGCACGCCGTAGTGGGGGACTCCGGAAATTTTGACTACCTGGAGTTCTTTAACGTGCACCTAAGTCTAAGTACACGAGTGTTCTCACATTTCGTCCCCATCGAAATGCAGCCACCGTGGCCAGAATGCGATCTCGCGACCTCGTGCTTAGCAGCCCAACACCATAGCCACTATAGGCAACCACGGCAGGCAGCATTGTTGTTCTGTCTAGGTGCTAAGTATGGGTCATATACATTTGCATATTGCTAACGACCCTGTATGCATAAAGAACCTTAAATCGTTATTCAAGATTATGCTCGCATCTATTGTAATCCCTTAAGCATTGCTGATAGTGGATGCCTTCTTGACGATATAACTCCCGCGTCTTCTCATCACGAGTAGAGCTCCAAGGTGAAAGGAAGACAGGGATAACCAAAACTGACGCGGATTGATGGGCACAAGTGCTGCTCATCAACGTCTTCTTTCTGCCACTTCAACTGTACTCGCTACAGAAAAACGACTAACCCACTATCTAGCTTTGCTTATCTTCGCATCACGTAAAAAAGCCATTTTAGTTTACCGTGTTGCGCCTTTTCTCTAATGTCTGTGGTTTTTACCCTTCTTATCACGCAGTTATTCCAACATGTAACGTTATGTCTTATTTCACACATTATTTAGCGTAACCATTACTGTCCGTTGCATCTTCCTAATGTCAGCTTGTGAATTGCATATCCCCTGTTTTCTAGAGAGTTTCTTGAATATTATTAATGTGTGATAATCCTGTCTGCTTGGTTTTGCAGATATCGTTTTCTAGCGCACAACCCCTTAAACCGTTCGACTTAAATAATACTCCATATATACTCTGCTTGGTTCTCATTTCACTAGGGCTAAGCAGTCCCTGTAGTGGTGCACCAAAGTGATAATAATTTTGTCTTGTCTGTTGTAGAGGTCCCCGGTGCGGCCGACAGGAGCGAAGTGGCCTCAACTGCTCGCAGGAGTTCCGATCTTGCCCTTACAGCCTCTTCACAGCAGCTGGCACCGAATAGAAGACTACTGCCACGACCTACTAGAATTATGTTATGCATGGAGGCAGAAGTGAGCCATTCATCAAAATTCAGCAATTCTTCACTTTCCCAAACAAATCCTAAGATATTTTCCTGCATCCAAATATAGTAGCTCTTTTAGTTATAATACCTATTGCCTCTCTAAATTCCTCCACCCGTTTCCTGGTAAAACGCAACCAAAAATAGCAGCGTTTGTAAATCACGCAAAGAAATCAGAGCTAAAGTGTAAACCCCATGCAAGCGATCTTGCGCGTGAGAGCGACAAGCGATGTGATGGAGATGGCTGTCGCGTTCTCTCGTCGCTAACAAGTCGCACCCCATGCGAGCGACGATTTCGAGCGACGTCTCCCCGGTGTTGCCGATATTTGAGGGCAGCAAATACGCGCTGATAATAGCGTGACGCATGCTTTATTAATGGAAGTTGATGTATTTTGCTGTAAAAAGCACCATAATATATTTCTGGTGGTCTTGCAGTATGTTTTTATTCTTGCACATATAAATATCCAATCTTTTGCTCGTTCCGTGCGATAATCGTTAGTATTTGAGTGACATACATCCAGTTCCACTTCACGCTATGGGCTAGTCGCTCATAGGACATCCGGGCGACGAGCGACGAACTCTAGGTTTCCAGAATCGAGCGATTGAGCGACAAGACCGAGCGATCTGTTCAAGCCACGGCCTGTTTCTTCGCTCGAAGCCGTCACTCGGCGCCGTCGCACACAAGATCGCTCTCATAGGGTCTAGCCTTAAACGTAGGCTTGTTGTCACGGTCGACATCTTTGCTTTTGATTGCTGTCGCTCCGTGCTAGAGGCGGGGTCAGGAGGAATGTGTGGCAGTGCCGCCGGCAAGTCTGGTGCAGTTGAAGACTAAATGAGACCTCTGTTTATACTGAAGATTCGCTATGCGATGGAACGAGAGAGTTGAGAGTTGCCTGGGATTATAGGTAAAGCAACTGACGTGCAATAGTTAGAAAGCAATCGTTCGCTGCTTCCTCCCACTGTACACGAATCCTTTCTCGCCGTGTAGCTTGGCTTCGGGTTGCGGAAAATGTGTTTTTGACGGGATATTGCGTGTGGAGACAACTTAAAGATGACGGCACTAAGACGACAAGACAGCAATTATCACGGTGGCTGTTAAGCATTATAACGGTGACATCACAACTGCGAAATTATAATGATGATAGAACGACAATGATGGCATCGACGGCGGAAGAGCGGTGACTGCGATAATATGACGAATACAACTGAATACCGATGATCAACGTATGATGACAGTAGTATGACGACAGTGTGACGTAGAAGATGACGGCAACGGTGATGATGCCTGTACGGTGACAACGGTGCCGGGCTGTTGACGACAGCGGAATGGCGAAGGCAAGAACCAGACTACTGTGCGACGATGTCACTTGACGACTGATGTGCTGCTGGAATAAACTGTTCTATTTATACATTGTATAGGTGGCGCATAGTCAATAAAAATGCTTCGTACAACAATGATTCCCGAAGTGCGTGGGATCTGCATAACTTTTCATCCGTGACATTTGATGCAAATAGCTGAAATGAACGCAACAATAAAATACAAATAATGCAACCAAACAGAGAAGTCAATCAGCACTGCAATCAAAAAAAGATTAAACAAAAAACACAGCACATTCCAGCATGAAAACGAACCAAGATGGCACAGCTGTCACAAATAAACGAGCATATAAGTGAAATACCAGGATCTTTTTTTTTTTTTTCTGCGTTAAGACAATATTTATAAATTGCCTGTGGCATATAGCACGAGTTTAATAATTGAGATAAATTGATGTGAACGATGCAGTCAATAATTGGAGGAAGAATCAGAATGCCTCTTTGAATAATTATGAAAATTTCATTCAACATTCAATCTAACTACTTTAGGACTCGTAGTGCAATTAGCAATTGAAGTTTATCAGTCTCAAAGCAGACATTTTTGCATCAGCACCTGTTTTGATAGAAGCACCGTAATACTTGCGGTAAACATGCTCTGTTGTTTAACTTACTTACCTTAAAAGCATCTTTCTATGTATTGAAGGTAAAAAATAATTGGAACATCAATTTTTTTATGTTCCCCGCTGACTACGATCTGTACATTGCAATGTGTGTCATAAAAAGTTATTGAATACTAGATTAGCCAAACGCCTATAATACGTCGATTATTTATATTGATTTGTTCTGCTTATAACATTTGTTTTCTAGAGAAGTCCAGCTCGAGCGGCAGAATTTTGCTACATGTAACAGGCACTTTAAAAAAATTGTCATACCTAAACGCCCCATGTAGTTGTTTTTCGCGGAATACTTCACCCTCTGCATCAGACTGTATCATCGGGTGAGGTGTTCTAGATTACTACGGCATTGCACGAAACTACCTATTCATTGCCAATGTGAGACCATTTCTGCGCGTTATTTGGTGCCCATCGGTCAGGCTAGAAGATGGCCTAATTAGTGTAGCGTCACGTACTAGAGGGATGGCAGACGGCAGGGCGTGCGTCATCGTGCGATGCGATGCGAATGAAGGTAGAATTTTTTTATTGCGAAGCAATACTACTTTAGGTCGCACTTCAGCGCGTTCCGTGGCGAGGCGGTGGTAGGCACCATTGACCTTTAGCGTGACCTCGCTGCGTGACGTCACACCACGTGACCTAGAGTGACGTCACACCAGCTGTGTAAAAACGGCGCCCCATATCACGCCGTCACGAGCCGAGGCGGTAGCCACTAACGGCGGCCTAACTCCCGCTACTCTCCGGCATTACTGAGTATATTTACTCCATTACTACCAGCTGATCCGAGAATAACACACTATTGCTTCGCAATCACCAGGCTTAACCAAGCTAAGCCACGGCCGTTTTTTTTTTATCTATGCGACGCAAATGTAGCTTTAAATTGTGAACATGTAATGAGCACATGCCTGCGTCACTTCGAAATCAGTGATTAAGTCATCTTGGAAGGAAATGCAAATAAACACGTTAAGCTTATTTTAACTGAAAGAGTAACGCTGCTCAGGAAGGGTATAATTATTTTTGAAGAATCGAAACACAATAGAGGACCGATACACGGAGATGATAGATTTAACTCTCCATTCGCGGGAATAATTCGCGAAAAGAACCATGGTCGGCAATGTTATTTTATGCTAAATAATAGTGGTATATTAGAATGGTTGCTGCACCTTCATGGTCACAATCCTGCAGCAGCTACACGACCCTTGGTGAAGTTTTGTTTCACTTTGACGTAACGAGGCACGGCCAGTGACGTCATCACAGGCACTCCAAATGATGGCGCTGGTTTGCGTGAGAAGCTACACCGAAAGCACCGAGGAAACGCAGGGCAGTGAGGAAGAGAACCGATTCATGCACCGCGATTTACTTGCAACGAGTCGCCGCTTCTGATTTCCCACCACGCGGATGGGATACTGCGTCATGCCGTACGGAATCAAAGGGAATTTATCATCGCCTTAGAGCTGTGGCAAAAACAATTGCGCCGGGGCACATGATGCATTCTAGGCTATTCGGAATGCGGTACACGTTGCGATGGCAGTATATCTTTCCGAGACGCGGGATATCTGTAGGCGAAAGATTAGGGGAGAGCGAGCTTGCTTTCTCAAACTGGCGCGTACGTGTGAGCAATGGCAAATCCTATTCTGAGCAGTTCGTATATTGTCCCGCGTGAATGGGTTGCAAGGCGCCTTAACAAAAGAAATATTTCCAAATCTTGCCGGCCAGCTTTTTCCTTCTTTCTTCTTTTCTCAGAAAAAGTGCCATGTGGTGGAAGGGTTCTTACCGTCGCAGATGAATAGACTACTTTTTTGTCATTTCTGTTTTTATTCCCTCGTCGCTTCTAAAGTGAGTCACTATATTATTAAAAGCTATACCATCTGTCTGAATCTTGAAACGAATTATCACGAAAAACGAAATTGTTTTTGTTAACGCTGCTGTTTTCATAATGATCGCTCGCCAACTAGATCATATTGATACTCTTTTAAAGCGAATGAAGACATTTGCAAAAGAGCGTATCGAATGGTGGTTTTTGGTACATCTTGTGGCATTGCTAGATCCGCTCATCATGAGCTTTGGAAAATGTTGTTGATGGTCTGCAAACTAACGCTTTGCTTCTCCTTGTGTTCGCTTCTGTTCGGGCAGGCTGTTATCCAAAGAGAAGGCAATACTTAATGGTTGTGTTGAAGCGTTATAGACGTACTGCGGTAGTAATAATGAAAGAGTCAGGAAAATGATAGGTACTTTATCTCGCATTCAATCTCAGGAAAAAAAATATTTGTTGAAGAACACATTTCACAGTACCTTGGATTGCACGATATTAACTTTGACGACAGAAAGTTCGCAAGTCGCTTGGCATGTTATGCCCTTTACGTTCGTGCTGCTGCTTTCAGAACTTACGTTTAATGTATTTGCGTTATTTTCAGAGATATGTCATAATGCCGTTATGTGTGCATTAACCGTTATTTTACTCGTTCTTATACACAATATATGTGCACAAAAGCAGAACACAGTATGTGTAACTGTACATTTCTAGGAAGGAAAAATCTAGCAAAAAGTTATTAACCGATGCTGGTACTAAATTGGCCACCCCATACTATCACCTTACTATTTGTTTATTACCTTCCAGAATTCCTACCTATTGTAAATGCTGCCTTTACTACGCAATTTGTAGGTTTCACAGAGCAGTTAGTGAAAGTAATTGCCATTGTTACCTGTCGTTGATTACACACTGCAATGGCAGTCTCAATGCAATATTTGGATAAACTATAGTTTCTATCAATTTCTTAGTATAATAGCTATGGGGTGTGAGGTGGCGCACTTGAGGGCATAGTGTACGTTACCGACATATAGGTACGTAACATTGTTGGTTTATCCAGATACATAGATTCACAGAGGCACAACTTGCGCTCCTAAAAGCTATGGGTATACGTAATCACAAGGTAGTTCTTAGAAACCTGTCGCATACAGTATGCCGATCATTGAATTGTGAGAAGCGTCGTTCCCCTTTGTCGTGTTGGGATTTCTGCAGAGTGCAATTTATTACAGGAAACCTAATGACCATGTCATGAATATTACGTGCAATTATGCGATGGTATTATAAATGCCACCAGACTGCGTGGCAGTATTATTTAACTTCTTTTTCCTCATACGTAATTATAATACACTTTTATAACAGAGGCAACTTCATTGTTGCTGGGCAATGGAAGCTCCTCTTGCAAACAAAAAAAAAAAAAACGCGCTCCACTATAAAGTTAAGTAGCGAATGCCACTGTATCGATGCAATTGCTATCTGCGGTTTGTAAACGGACTAACCTCTAGTCGTTGCACCCCCTCCTTTGCGTAGTAAATCAAGTATCAGCGCTGTTAAAAACTGGCCTTACTAGAATGCTAGGTATATGTATGACAAGCAGTTACTAGCTTTTGCTTAGAAACTGAAGGAACCTTTTTTCTAATAGTGTAGTGCATAATTATAGCACGAGGTGTTCAGTGGCGCCTTAGTCCGCGAGATCGTTTTCTATTTCACCAATGTCAAAAAATTATTTTAGAAAAGTTACTGCTTCATGAAAATTTCGTAAACGGATAAGTTGTCAATTTAGCGGAACATTTGTATTATTTTCATGCTGGTAAACAGCATTCTAATTATTGTATGTCTTAGGCAATTCGAGATTCCTTTTCCCAAAAGGTAGATCCGTTGCCATTGCATGCTTTGCATTTTAAAGGGCTCTGCCTTTATGAAGAATTATCTCGAATAATTCAACTAGATAATCTGTCGCTTGGCCACTGCACTGAGACTACGGCGCCTTGGAAGCAAATAATTGTTCTAAAGCAGCACAAAAACCCAATAAACTTCCGCCGTCTAGACATGTTATTGATCGAAAATGCGCGGAAAGTCGTTTCGACGTGTTGTACAGAGTTGGTATTGATTAGCTGTCTACAAGATTGATCGAAGAATTAACCCGTGGGCGGGACTCAAGCGTGTAGACACTGTCATGGAAATTTAAGATATTGCTCCTCCCGTACGGCGCTGCGTTTTGGAGATTCTACGCGTGTTTTCCGCAGAAATGAAAACAAAGAAAGAGAAAGAGAGGGACGTAAATGATTCCAAGTAGTCATACAACTAGAAGTTTTATTTATGTAATAAAACGTTATTTCTCTCGTTAAAAAATACGAACAAACGTACATTCAGTCCCTTCTACGTTCACATTCAACGTGAATTTACCCAATTGCCAGAATGTGAAGCGTGCCTGAAACCATGTGTATATGTCATGCCACGCAAGTCAGCCCATGGGGTCGCCGACTGCTTGCAGCGACCGAGGAATCAACGCCACTTGCAAAATATAAATCTGCGTTTGCTTAATGTTTTACTTTTTGTACATCTCAGTTGCTGATGCACCACTTAGTGGGCTTTTGGTTGCACGGTAGGGGTTGGAGAATAAGGCCTCATCTGCAAGTTTTTCCGAGCAGCAACGAGATTTTGGAAGTTTGCAAATATGCTTAAGAGCCGATGTTACGATTATCTATGCTACATCATTTGGATCGTAAGAGTCATAAACTTGATTTTTTTTTTGCATATAACAGAAATATTACTATAAAATACTTGTACACTCGTCACTCAAGAGCTTGCAGTTTCCGTGCGCTTTGCTTACAGCTAAAATTTAAGAAATCCGATAGGAGGTGCTGGTATAACGTTATTTCTGAATTTCAAGTTGCCAATGGGCCTATACAAGGCACTGCTTTGACAAAAGCGCCGCCAATGCAAGCGGTGTAGCCACCCGTATCATACACTACCAACGCTTGATGCTAGATAACAAATAAATGAGAGCAATACGTTGTTCTACCTCTGCGCTAAGTGCTGCTGTGGTAAAAAAATATTGGGAACAAGACGCTCAGGTAGGACAAACACGCTAACTCATTGCTGCTCTACCTGCATCTCAGAGGGCCCTATGCGTTTATTTAATGACACTTCTTTTTCGCCGCCTGTGCCTTGAGGCTAATGCCATGGATAAGATATGAGATGGTGGTATAGGTGAGGATGTGGCTACAGGAGGGGTGTTAGCCTTGAAGACCTGGCCGGCAAGTGTCCCGCCTCAGCGCCTCTTTCCATCTCAGATATGTCACTATGAGTTAATCAGACACGTCTCCTGTAGAAAAGTGCGAATACATCGAGAAAAACGTTAAAATCTTGTTACTTTTTTTTTTACCTTTGAAAGCGAAGTCAAAGCCGCCGAGATGCCGCCGCGGCTCTGTCATCCCGCTAGAGAGTACGCGGTTGCGGCTTTGGCTCCCCACCATGGCGGCCGGATTTTGACGAAGGCATAACGCAAAATATGCTCGTGTACTTAGATTTAAAGAACTCCGGATGAGTAAGTAATGAAATCGAAGTCCACCGCTGCAGCGCCCCAGTGTTGCTGCGGGATATTAAACCCCCATGAATCAATCGACCGGAGAAATGAAACTCCATCGGAAAACAAATATTATTTTTGCCCCACTCGTACTGGATTCTCGCGGTTCTATAGAAGACCAGATGCCGCACGGTGCCGTAATTAATGCTGGCGTCGAGTTCGAGCCGCGCCGTCCTCTCAGAACCCGGGTTTTTCAGAATAATTGCCGTCCAAGCCGCACCGTCGTTAATTAAGCGCTGACCTTGAAAGGAAGGAACCGAGCCTCGGGACTTCGCCACGTCGAATAATTACCATCGCTGCGCTCAATAGCCCTCGGAGGATTAAATTTTGATCGGTGGTAGCAGGCGTACGTGTCCTTGCGGGCGGCTTCCGACAGCTGTCACCCCGCCCTTATACCTCTGAACTTTCCATCGGGCTGCGCCGAGCACTAAATTACACGGCGGTAATTGCTCGGCTGAAGCCCTGCGCGGCTTTTTTTCTTATCGATTAACGGGGGATCGTAGTGACGCGCCCCTTCCCCGACCACGGATCAACGGTTAAAAAAAAAAAAGACTGCTATAACAGTGGTCCAAGGGGCACTGCTGTGAGCCGTCGCAGATGTTGAAGGTTAAAGTTTGGGTATTCGTTTTGCTCCACATCCCATGCGCTGCGGTGTCGTGCAAATCAAGCTAAATTAGTGGTGTGTAAAACACCACTCGCGTAATGGGAACAAGCGATGCTCAATGCACTAAGTTGCCAGCTGGTATAATTCACAATGCAATGGTTTTTTACGGCATAAGATGAACCGTATAAAAAATTCGAAATTTTTTGTAGTTGTATTCTCCTCTCGAAATTGCAGCGTGTGCATGAAGCCGCGCACTGTAGAATTTGCCAAGAAGAACTTCTTCCGGAACTGTGTTTGATGCTCAACCTAAAGCTATGTTTGCTGCTAATATATTTCTTCACTACTTGGCAAAAACACCACCAATGAAATGCACCAGTCCAGCATTTGATATTTGTGGTATGTTTTTTAGTGCAACTGCAATAAATTAAGAACGCAAGCTAGTTTTCCAGCGAAGCTATTGCTGACCTCCTCTTTATACCTGTCTACCGAAGTCTGCATGTGGGGGCGCATTTTACATTTATGCGAGAACATTCTAACGCGATGGCGTTAAGAGGAAGCGTTAGCTCGGGTGCTCCTAGCTAAATACATGTAAAAGGAGAATTCGTTTTTCACGGCAACCACTGCCCAGCATTTTAACGCGACAGCGTTAAGGAGCTCGTGTCTCAGAAAAGCCGGCGTCGTCGGCGTCGGTGTCGACGTCACCGGCATCCGTCGACATCCCGGCAGGCACTTCATGAATAAAAAACAACTTGCAAGATGGGCTGGGTGGGAATCGAACCAGGGTCTCCCGTGTGTGAGACGGAGACGCTACCACTCAACGAGTTCGATGCTTCAAAGCGGTGCAAAAGCGCCTCTAGTGAGTGCGGTGTTGCCTTAGAAACGAGCCGTAGAAAGTTATACTGCGGTGAATATCGGTAATTATGGACATGTAACTTACAGAAGTCGCAGTTACATGAGTAACGAAGTGCGTTTCTGCTACATTTCTTCAGCGCTTTGCGCACACGCAGAGCCATGTTGCGGCAAACACAGAAGACCCCCTCCTCTCAATGTACGGCGCTGCCCCGACAGGTGGCGCGCCACGCGCGCATTGGGGTTGTGCGGGGACAGGTGCGAGGCGCATCGCGTCCCGGACTCCCTCTCCCCTGACGACGTTTCTCCTTGTTCCCTCACGGGTTGCAGAATCAAGCGTCCTTCCATTCTTTAGATCACTATCTGTCTATCTCACTGCCCGTGCCGATCACGACGTTTGGCTGGCGTGCATCGTTTCCCCGGGGCTCCGAGACACCGATTTCTTTGGTTCGTTCCGCTTGCTCAGGCGCACGTTTCGTTGCCGCGCCGAACGCTCCGTTGCTCGACGCTCACCGAGCCCGATGCGGAGCGCCTCGTAAGTGATCGCTACGCCGTAGCCCATTGTCTTACACCCCTTGGCGTGTCGACGGGAACGCTGTCGCGTTCCACTCTTGAAGGCGAAGCTTAAGCGTCCTCCAATTTTTGTGAGGTTTGTGGCATGTAAAAGAAGAACTTTGAAATATAGTGACGGTTTGTTTCAAATTTTTTATTTAGGTCGTCAATTCTTCATTAAAATATGGCAGAAATCAAAAATTTTTACCAAACGAAACTATGAAGTTTACAACTCTAACTCAGCAATGAGAAATGATATCACAATTCTCTGAATTGCATCTAATAGTTTATCTAAAGCGGACAAAATTGATACGTTGCATATGAATCTAAAAAAATTTAGTAACATGAAAATAGAGCTATTGCAGAACCCTTGTACAAAGCTTAACAATTCACGTATAATATAAAATGACATGTTGAATTTTTCCGCTTTCAGTGATCTATTCGGTGACGTTTACAGAACAGCGATACCTGTTTTGTTGCAGAGCTATCTTAAACTTCGTACTTCTATTTTTTTCAAACTTGCGAATTTTTGGAAATCTTTTTAACAAACTTCAAGCCCTAAATCGAAATACCGCTTCCAACAGTCGCTAGAGTTTAACTTTCTCTCTCAAGTGTAACAAATTTTATTAATATAGGTCAAGGGGTTATTTCAGAAAAGCGTTTCTGCGTTTTACATGTATTTGAATAGGTGGCGTTGGAGTTGAGCGCGAGCTAAAGGCCCTGTGTCGCAGAAAATCTGGTTCGGCGTTGGCAGAGTTGTCCTTGGGCGAGAATGTCTGTATATATTTAGGTATATGTATAATGTCACGCCTTGCTATACGACACGCGGCATATGCGGCTTATATTGTCACACCATTCTATAAGTAAAGTTGCTCACACCAAGTCTTACATTCACGACAAAGTTATTCCTCGGAATTTTGAGAATGAAATCCAACAAACAAATGTCATGAGACAAACCACCAACAGCGCATGCCATTTTTGTCAAATCTTCTCGGACACAAATATTAAAAGTGGGAAACAACAACAGAAACCTGAAAATCATGTAATTTTTTGGGCGCGACTGTGAACCCCCTCCTGGACCGGCCCACGCAAGAGGCCGCGTTTGTATCAGAAACCTCGCCTTCGTGCACAGCGTGCGCCACCTGCATTTTCCCGTAGACATTTAGGTTACATAGGCTCCAGTTGCCGGGAAGCGTGAGAAGCAGTCAGCGATATTTGAATGCTGTCGGGCGCTTCACTCTTAAAGACAAAACTCAAGCGTCCTCCAAGCGGGTTGTTTTTTTCGTTCTGTTCTTTTTTTTTTCAGAGAAGCTGTTATGCGAAGTCCGCAACTGCTTTCGCACGGCGGTTAAGGTAGGCGTGCGACGGCAGGGATGATATGGAATCCAAATGCAGCGCAAAGTGTATGCGCAAAGTGTATGCGCAAAGTGTATGCGCAAAGTGGCCCGAACTTGCTTTCTAGCCTAATGATCACTTGTTATAGGATAAAAGTTAGCCTGCGTATGTCTCATTCAAATAAGCAGCCTAAATGCGCAGATATTTCAAAGCAATAATCCGTAATGTTTTTTTTTATCTCGTCGCGGTTCAACCGGCTGCACGATGGAGGTCAGCCTTGTACGCCTGCAGGCATGCAAACGAAGATAGCATCCGCTCAGAAGCAATAACTGCACGAAAGTTTGTATAGGTATGTTATCGTCCCGGTGGAATTGTGCCGTGATTATGACTCGGTGGTCGTATCGTCTCTTGTCGAAATAAACTTTTTCTAAACACATATGTGTGAATTTGAGATTTATCAGCCCGTATGTGATGTAACTGAGAAATCAGTTATATAAATACGCATGTACAGCACAGGTGAACGTCAGATTAACTAATCAAGATCGCGAAAAGGGACCGCTTCTACAGATATTTAATTGAGGTTATCATGATAATCAGTCAAGGGCAAGGAAAACTGAGCTCTGATGAGTGCGTCGTTTACATTTAAATGAATAATTCAGTAAATGAAGAGATAGAGAAATGTGATGGGAGCTGAAGGGAAGTTGACTGGAAGTGAAGCTTCAGGTTTGCTAGCTTGAACTGGAGGTATGATAAGGGAGGAAAGAATAACGGATAAAAAAATAGCAAATGCGCGAATATATATAGGGAACCTTATGGTGGGGATTTTAGCAGGAAAATAACTGATCCAGTACACTCGTACACGTTGGTAGAACCATCAGTGTAAAGATTATTGTAGCCGTTGTATGCCTCGTAGAGAGGAACTTAGCTTGCGGTGAGCCCTGCGCCTTCGTCCGTATTCCTGGTACCGTCAGTCGAACTTGTGGCTGAGCCAAGCACCTAGGGAAAACCACACCAAAGGGGAACCAAACTAACCGCCCTGGGCTTGTTGCTACGACATAAAAAAAGGCATTTGGTGCAGCGCAGCCGACACAGTACACAAAGCGCGGCAACAAACTCACATAGTGGCACGGGTGCATCTTCAATGTCGCTGTTTTCTCCTATTTCAGTTTCTCTAGGTCTAAGGGGTTTAGTACATAGGGCAGGAACTCTCGCTGCAGCTGTATAATCTGACGGAAGGCACACACAATAAGCTGGTATCGTTTGGCAAAAATAGGCACGTGGCAGGTCCTGCTGCAGATAGGCGAGATGGTAAGAAGGGGCGCAAACACAAGGTGTCTGACGTGTTACCTCAGCCATTTCCAACTCTAAATGTAATTTAATGTAGAAATTTATTTCACAATTTCTAGTTAGATTTTCATTAGTGTTCGGCCGAAATCATGGTGTCTGTGAGAGTTATAAAATTGCAAATTTTGGCTAGCTTCAGGAAGGCGTTTCAGAAGTGTGTCGATTGAAAAAGAACAAAAGAAGTTTGGGTTACGTTGTTCATCTAAAAATTACTCAAAACACGTATCTTGCAAAAATACCTGGTTCTAAAACAGGGTCACCACAACTGGGGACTAAGAGAGAGAGAAAACATTTATATAGTGTGGTAATAATCAAGCTCCTGGATACAGAGCCTACCTCGCCATTGGCATCATTGCCGATTCGATGAGAGCGGCTTCGTACCGTTAATCAGCAGCAGATGGGGGGTGAGTCGGCCACTCACTAGAATTGGATAAATTAAGCTTGGTTTCGTTAGATAGTGATGCCGGGTTTTATTCGCATTCTTTTCTAAAGAAAAAACTTTTGCGGTGAAATACGCTATTTTGTTGTTGCTGTTGGTGATGCTCTCACTCATCACTGTCATGCCCAGCAACCTGCCGACTGTCTGTATAAATAAAAAAAATAAGTAAATAAATAAATAAAAGTGAAAAACAGCCAGCCATGGTGGCTTAGAGGCTGTGGCGTCGCACTGCTAAGCAGGAGGTCATGGAATCAAGCTCGGACCCTAAATCTCGGCCACGGCGGCCACATTTCTGTAAGGGCGCCGTGCACGGTACACGAGTGCTTTCGCCCTTGTGCACCGTGCGTAGGGTGCACATGGAAGAAGCACAGTGGTTCAAAATCATACCGGAACCCCCCCTCCCCCCTCTATAAGGTGTGCCGCATAAGAAAGTCATGGTTTTGGTACTTAGAACCAGGTAACATAATTGAAGTGAAAAAAGAAAATATCACAAGATACAAGACGACTTGGGGGTTTTACCGTACATCAAATTGATGTGCCTAATGTAATGCTATGACCGAATCATAAGGATACCAATGGAAATATTTTACCTCGCGGGAAAAAGGACAGAACTGGAAGGCATTTTTCGTGGCGCTGTGACGCAAAACTTTCTCGCAGGAAATAAGGTGCTTGAACAAAGGTCAAGCAAGGGAGAGCGCAGCTCTGATCAATATTAATCGAAGTGCGACGGCACCCGAAAGGCGTGACATATAGGGCAGCCTCCCTGAGTAAGCTTCGCTCGCTGACCGTCGCCAGGGTCCCGGCCCGAGTGCTCTTCACTGAGACCCCGCTTTTCCGTGGCGCGTGCTTACCGGCACGCCCAACGGTGTGATGTGTGCGCACCTCGTGACCTCGTGCATTTGCCGCGAGTCCCGTATTTACGTCCCGCCATTCACTGGTCGTTTGCTTTCATGACCTCCCGTATCCTGCCTTTGTTTCTACCTTTTGGCTTATTTTTTTTCCCTTTCGTTGTGCTGTTCACACTGGTGTAGTGCAGAGAACTGCCGTTGGCCTCATAGGGACTTCCCGCTGGGTCGCACAGCTGCGAGCAGATAAGTTATGGAGTCCCGGTTATCCTGGCTCTTTGCAGCCTAAGTCGCATCCTTTACCAAGGGAAGCACTTGTACAAAACAGTGGGCAAGATGCAGCTTCGTTTCTGCTGTGTGCTATCCAAATACCATGCGCTGAAAACTGAAAACAGTGTTACTGTAAGTTCACTGCCTTAGTTTTAATGTGTTATCAGTCTTAGGGCACCTCACACACTTTCTAATGCCTGCCGTCCTATCTATCTATCTATCTATCTATCTATCTATCTATCTATCTATCTATCTATCTATCTAGCTATCTATCTATCTATCTATCTATCTATCTATCTATCTATCTATCTATCTATCTATCTATCTATCTATCTATCTATCTATCTATCTATCTATCTATCTATCTATCTATCTATCTATCTATCTATCTATCTATCTATCTATCTATCTATCTATCTATCTATCTATCTATCTATCTATCTATCTATCTATCTATCTATCTATCTATCTATCTATCTATCTATCTATCTATCTATCTATCTATCTATCTATCTATCTATCTATCTATCTATCTATCTATCTATCTATCTATCTATCTATCTATCTATCTATCTATCTATCTATCTATCTATCTATCTATCTATCTATCTATCTATCTATCTATCTATCTGCGTTTGTATAGTTTGTATATGCGAGGGCGAATCAGAAAGCTTTTGCGCCTATTTTTTTAGCCAGACTACAGCTGTAAGTGCGAAGTCAACATATCTATTCGCAGGGATGAACCTCTCGTGGACCGGCCCAGCCTTTTGCCGGTAGCTCCGCGCCACGGCGCTGTTGTCAGTTGTTGAAAATAGCAGTTGTGCTCCGCACGTCCACGGCGTACGAGCAACGAAGTGTGATTCGTTTTTGATGGAGCAAGGGAAAGACGCCACTCGAAATTCACAGAGAAATGCAGCCCACATATGGGGAAATGTGTCTCGCTTTGAAAAGTTTAAGGTGGTGGTTTTGTGAGTCCGCAAAAGGAAGTAAAGGCCTGCATGACAAAGAGCGTTTGCAGAGGCCGCTCCAGGAGGGACACCGACAAGCTTTGATCAATTCAATGGGAAAGCCTGGACTACCCACCATATAGCTCGAACCTCGGCCCTAGAGATTTCCACATTTTCAGTCCGCTGAAGAAGTTCATGGCAGGACAGCGATTCGCGTGCAACGACGAAGCCAAGACAGCAGCCCGACAGTGGCTCCAGAGTCAGCGAGACGAATTCTACTTCATGGTGTATCTCATATTTGGTGTTGCGATGGGATGTCTGAGCCCATGTGGGGACTAGGTAGGAAAATAGTGTAACGTACGTAGAACATTGCTATATGTGTAATTACCTGTGTCTGCCCTAGTTTGGCCAATAAAAAATAGGCTAAAAACTTTCTAGTTCGTTTTTGTATACACGCAAAGTCCGCGAAAAGACGCAAAGTGCTTCGAGCGGCTAGTCGCACGGCAATTTTGCATGTATTTGTGGGCTTCTTTTACGCTCGGTAAAGCACTTCTATGTAGCACATATGGAGCAACAGAAAGCAGTATCAGGAGTTCTTCATGTCGCTCTACAATTTTCCCACTGAAACTTTTCATCTAATTATAACATTTGAGAAGTTGGTTAAGATAATTATTACTAATGCTCTAATTAGGCCGAATAAGAAAAATAATTTATCTCCAAGCCACGGCAAACAACATTACCTGCAAAGCTACGTGGCATTCGCGTATCTTTAAGCTTTGGCGTTAGTTCGGACACCCTTTATATGCATCCATCTTATTGTTTTTCCGTCTCGTACCTAGGTAGCTCGTAGCCTCTTGGCTAGCGCATCGGGCTTCTAAGCTGAGGTAAGAGGGTGGGAAACAAACCATCGGACCAACTATGGTCACTGAGTACCTACTAAAGCAATGTGTACATACGCGCCACTCTTCAACGAACCTCATTCGCACCGACTTGGGTCACTATAGATGCGAAAATGGGTACGCACCAATGTACGAAGAAACTCTTTGATGCCGTCATGGAGGACTTGGTATGTGCCACTCAGTCTGTGTTGGTCTTCAGCGAACCTCTTCGGTGCCAGCTTGGGTCACTGGTCGTGTACCGGTAGGTGTGTTCTGGTCTTCAATGGAGCTATTCGACGCTAATTTTGGTAACTTGTTATGTGCCACTCTAGAATGACGAAAAAGTATCCCTGAAATTTTTCCCATGGTGATCCAAGTCGAATCCACGTCACAAAGATTTCTCAAGTTCTGAATGCCTTCGCCTTTGCAGAGTGCGCACAAATGCGCTGGGTAGTTTCCACTTTCAATGAACGCATTTCACGCCAACGCTTTAGTATGTACCGCTCTTCCATGAATATCTCACTGATTTGGGTAACTGAATGTGCCACTGACTGTGTGGCAAGCGAGGCAACCATTTCTCAGCGTTAGCAGGCATCGACGTGTCGTGCTTCTCGTCTCGGGCACGACTAGATAGCGCAGCGTGCCCAGAATGAAGCACGAAATAGAAGCCCTGTGGCCGCATGACGCGTTTCTCCGTGGTCGCACGCACCGGTACGCCATGAATTTCGGAGGTCACGCGCAAGCTTCGCGATGGCGGCGCTAGATGGCGCCGAGTGTGCACAGAGAAGTGCGACAGAAGAATCGCCACTGCAGTACGTACCTCGTTTCGATGGTGGCAATACGTTGTGTCGCTATGTTGATTCATGGCCAAGCGCCTTACCGTCGACATTCACCGTGCGTTGGGTGGCGTAGCATTTTTTTTTTCTATATGGTTTTTCATTAAGTTGTTCCCGCGCATGCCATCACTTGGCCACACCCATGGTTTCTCAGACCTCACCGCTGTTATGTTGCGCGTCTCATTGACTCAGTGTGCAAGTGTCGAGTGATGCGGAAGGCCTTGGCCAGGCTTAGCCGTTTGCTCAAAACTTAAACAGTAAGCTTTTCTGAAAACAAACGGTGGTTACCTCGATATATCAAAACCAAGATACCGTCCCCCTCCCTCCCCCCACCATGAGCGTTTCGAAGAAGAAATGTGAGCTGAGATGGCAAATTAGGGGCGAGGGCACGTAACGCTGCTACCATTGCTTTTGTTTGACGCCGCGTCAAAGGCTTTGAAAGCGCTTGGTAAAAGGCGAGCGTCTATGCGTCAGCTTCTCGCACGTTGTACAGCCATGAGCACGCCAAGCTGAATCTGAAAGGTTCTCGTTCGTTCGGTCCACATTGTCCTTGTTCGGCGGGCTTTGGGTCTCTTTCGAGTTTTGGGGCAAGCAGCGACTAGGTGGGGTGTGGGAGACCATCTAAGTGCTTTATTACCTTTTGTTTTATTCCGTGTCTCTCTTATTTGTTTATATTTCGTATTTTTTTCTGATTTCGTTGCTTCCTATCTTCTCCTCTTTTCATTCGCTCCTCCCGAAAGTGTAGGCAGACGCTGTTCTCCTCTCGGTGGCTGTTGTCAGCTTGTTCCCTCGTTTCCTTTGTGTGCTTGTATGTTTCCATATTTAATAATAATAATAATAATAATAATAATAATAATAATAATAATAATAATAATAATAATAATTATTATTATTATTATTATTATTATTATTATTATTATTATTATTATATTAATAATTCCTAATTCACATTAAATACGTTTTGCTGAACCGAACAGGCCGCGGAAATTTGTAGATGACGGGTAATACACGTCGCTGGGGAATAAGAGGTACTGGAAAGTTCAGGTTGTCACCTATCAAATATCTCTCCTTTGGCGAAGAGCTCTGTGATTTCTTTTGAACAACTTTATAGCTAATAGTCTTTTCTGTTTTATGTTATGGAGGTGTGTTTTTGGTAATGTGCAGTAACATGTGTTGTTACAACTGGAATTCACAGTTGCTGACTGGCCACTTTTAGCGTTTTCCATAAACAGACAATTGAGACCGTATGAAGCCAAATGCACTGCTTTTTATTGAAATATATGTTACATGATTATAATGATTATTTACTGATCAAATTTATGTTCTTGAGAATGAGAAATTCAATTAAGAGTGAAACACGAGAGAACTTTCTCGCCCAAATGGGACCGTTCCCACAACTACTGCATTATCATGCTAGGGTCTCCACTGTGTCAGCCTGGATGGCCTTAAGTACCGCACGAAGGTCTGCCCGCTTCTAAGACAGCAGGGAGGCGGGTGCATTAGCCGGTCTTCTATCTACACCGCCGAGGCTGTGAATGGCAGTGGGTAACATTCTCTAGGCTAAGAGCAGCCTTCATCGTACCTCAATTAGTACCCTATCGCGCGCTTCGTGCCAATGTTGTGTTAGCCTGCCTCGGTACCTAATGTAGTGTGTCCGTCTATACTTTCATTATACTGCTACACTAGCTAAAAGAAAGCTCTGCACCGGGGGCCACTGTGGTATGCGCGTGAAACGCAAAATGCTACCATTAGATAAAAGTTAAAGAAATTACAGTGAAATTTGCTTCATTTACGATATAAAACTCAATTTTACCCGCCAATAGAAAGCAGAATTCTCATGTAGGGCCTCGAAAGTTTTGCTAAAGTTTACAAGAATCCGCAAGTTAACAAAATATGAAGCACAAGGTTGATAAATTCGTGATTCTTTACCAAATACAGATATTGCCGTACTGTGAACAGCATCTCTGAGATCATCTGAAAAGAATAAACATGACATGTCAGTTTAAACTTTAAGTGAGATATCTATAATGTTTATGAAGGTTTTGCAAGACTACTACTCGCAAATTAGCGGTATATGTTTCAAAGCATGCATAATGCTCTAATTTTGTCTGCTTTAGATGTCGCAACAGGTGGAATAAACAGAATTGTTATAGCGTTTCTTCATTCCTTAGTTATGTAGCTGGAAGCTTGCGTATTCAAATGTCTGATAATCTGCAGTATTGAACAGTTCTTGCGAAAATATTGATGGCCTAAATAAAACATCTGCCTCCTCCAGTCGACAGCCCATCAAGTTTTACGTTTGCGAGAAAATCTGTTTCTTCGCTACTGTGTGTTAAGATCGGAAGTTGACAGGCAAATCTTCCTCTTAGGAGATCTAAACTTCCTTTGCTGTGTCAATCCGTCTGTCCGCTCTTCCTTTCTGTTACGCAGACCAATAAAGCAGTCGATCGTTGTCTTCATTAAGTTATTGTCATTGCATCATGTTGTGGTCAACGCGCGTGCCATTCCCCAGCCTCGAACTAGCAACAAAGCCAAGAGAACAAAAGAATTCAGCTTCCAGTTGGAGTCGATGAAAGAATGAGTCTCCCTGGGCGAGTTGGTGGTGTGAACGGGGTGCGTGAACCATACATTTATTCTGGGATGCTCGCAGTGTCTCCAACGACAACGTGTCAAAAACGCTAGCCGTCACGAGTGAAGAGAGCAAAAATTCTCTCCTTACTACAGGTACCACCGCGTGGTGCTACTGCACGGTTGTGCCAATGTGACTAATACCACTGGTGCCACGGGTATCAATACTACAGGTACCTGTACCATCGAGAGGACAATTACTACTGGTACCAGCTCTATCCTCAGGATTGGCCCGCATTTTCAGACTGTGCATTCTCCGCGATTCGCTCACGGGAGAGGCTAGAAACGTACCCGATACGGAAACGAGAGGGTAATTCATCAAGCAAGATTTTTCGTTTAAGATCACCCACCAGCGCCAGTGGACCGTTCACGCAGCAGACAATCGGTACCCCAGCAAACTGACTTAAATAGCTAGAGATTTGGAGCCACAAAGTACTGCCAGTGAGTACATCTCTGTTCTGCGTTAGTAAACAATAACTCATCGTATGGGGGGGTGTCTTCTATATTTCCTTTATTGTTACCATTTCTTTTGAAGGTCACTTGTGGCATGCAGCGCAGTTCTACTATTTGAGCTAGATTGTCCTCTGAGACGGGCATCGTTTACAAAAGAAATAAAAATGAACATATGAATACTGAAGACATTTTCGCTAATTATGTCATGAGCGAATTACTTCGCTGAACACTGAGCAAAACGTGAACAAGGTGAATGCAGGAGCCAACGTTTCGACAAGTGGACTCGTCTCTGTACGCCTTCCTCGCAACAGTATATATAGACCGTTTCATCGGGCGAGGAGGATAGGGCGCGCGGAGAGCCTTTCCTCCTCTCTGGCTTGGGTGATCCGGGCGATCAGCGCGGCGCTGCTTGAAAGTATTTGCTGTCGCGTGCTGCGGAACGATTTCGAGATGTTTTAAATCTTACTTTGTGAAATTTACGCAATGTCCGTTCATATAAGGTCGTCAGGGAAGCCTTTCGGTGCATCGGTAACTACTGTAAGCAGAAATACGTCTTGAGGGCGCAAAAATGTGACGTGCATAATCAGCCGCGGTGTACGCGCATTATCAGTCGCGGTGCGTGTATGTGTTGTTTACTATTTTGCTTATATCGATTTGAATTCAACAATCAAAACCGGCGCCTCTGTATTACCAGCATTAAATGGTAAATCAGCTCACTGTATGATCGATTGGCGTATGGAGTAAAACATAAACATAAGAGCGCATGCTCGTGCACGGCCAACCTAAGGCAACCACGAAACATCTGAGCGGCAAGCGCTATGAAATATTTGTGATACACTGGCATCGTTCTCACGCATTTCAAGTCTAGTATGCTTGAAATCACCATATGTCTACGCAAGCCTTGCTGCATGGGGCCCATGGCGCTGCTCAACACAGCGATCACTGTGGTTGGTGAGCCAGCACGATACATATGTAAGCTGTGTGCTAGGGTATTGCCTTTTTGGCCTGTATACAGCCATATATGAGAGGGTTCGCATAAAAAGAATGCGATGACTATTTTTGAGCGCAAAATTTCCGTAATACGTGTGACTGCGTCGTAGAAAACTGAACGAACACAACTGAAAAAAAAATTCGGTTATCATCTTCTTTCTCTAAAAGGCAAGAGAAAACGGGCTAACGCCGCACAACGTTTATAAATATATAACCGTTGATGCCGTATGCTTGGACCATGCGCTATATAGAACAAAGATATCTGTAATCCAGCACCTACTACTGCTTAGGACACTCGCGCAGTTCGTAAACGGTCGCTTTGCTGGACAAGCTTAATTCAGACTGTAAGGTATGCTGCTATTACTAGCCAAAACGATTTTATTCATGAGTGGAAACCTCATCCATCCAACCAAGTAGTCACGCAATGTAACCTGCAGCGAAAAGTTTGAACGCTTGTCAAATAGCACAGCTCCTATCGTAGCAGAACGCTACCCACGCTGTTACGATCGTCGCGTATGTTTCATGGCTCCTAAACCGCAGCTTAGAAATAGAAGATAATACTGCAATAAGGTCACGTTAGTGATTGGAACATTCGGAAATACACAATTGATCTCCGAGGCTGATTGTATATAGCCTCAAATATGCGCTCACACATCGCGCTGCGTCTTCCGTCCACCTCAACGCCAGCAGAAATTCCGGCCATGACGCCTTAAACCACTTCAGCACGTCTCACAGAACCGTTTACCACGTAGAAGATGCACGTCATACTAAACAGATTGCACGACCACGAAAACAAACGCCAGAACCTACCGCCGAGCGTATACTTGCCATGCAAAAGACCGCTTTCACCCAAGCCAGTATGGCCCTGCTCATAGGCGGCGCTACTGCGTTCACAATATGGCAGTGCCTACGAAAAAACGGTCTATAGGTGGGGTTCTTCTAAAGGGGAGAGGGTGTGAGGCGGGAGGGTGCGGAAACGAGGGAAGGTGTGTTAGCGTGTCGAATTGAGAGTAAAGGCATGCTGTGCACAAGGTCAAAGCCAGGGCCACCCCCCCACCCCGGTCTGTTAACTCACGCGTGTTAGCCGGCGTGTCAAGGGCGTCTAACACGCCGGCTGAAAAAAAAAAGTGGAGCGGGATACGCCAAGAAATCAAACTAAGTGTTGTTGCCTATAGCTTGAAGTTTAGCATAGCGAATAGATTCTAAAGCTCCCTTTCAAACGTTTATGCCTATTCGTTGCAATGTCTTGCACTTATGGATAAGGTATGATTCTCTGTTTTTTCTTTGACTTCTCTTTTTTCTTTTAACGGAAATTTGACTGTAAGATGTAGAGTTTAAGTTCATCAAAGTTATGACCTGGTTGCTTGAAATGCTTGGCGACGGCTTCGGGAAGCGTCTTAGCTGTGTCCGCGTGATGTCCATTTAATCTGACGTTCATTGATTGTCCTGTTTCACCGATATATTGTTTCTTACACAAGGAACATTCAAGCATATAAATCACATCCGAACTTGTACAAGTGAAGCTAAATTTGACTTCATGTCTATAACTATTTACGGTGCTTTTAATTTTAATGTCACTTTGAAGGTGCCTGCAGGGTTTGCACCTACGGCGACAACATGCTTTTATTACAGGGGAATGCTGTTGGCTGAATTTTGCGTGCACTAACGTCTCTTTAAAGTTCCTGTTTCGGTGATCGGTAACCCTAGGTACATCCGGGAACGCTTTTCGCAGACGCTCGTTCTTGATAATATTGGGTGGTATTTTCTTAGGATGTTGTTTATGTTTGGGAGTGCATTATAATATTTTGTTTAAAGGCCGGCGGTCTGTCAGAGTCTAGTGTGGGCTGTCTCTTCGCTAATTTCGACTGTCTCTCTCCAATCTTGACGCGGCATCATAAGCTCTATCGAGAGCAACTTGGGGATAGTTCCTTTCTGCTAGCGTTGTTTTAAGGTCATTTAGGTGGTGGATATAATCGTGTTTTCACTGCAGATTCTTCTATTACGTTTCGCTTGTCCGACTAAAATTCATTGCTTCCAATGTCGCGGGTGATGACTGTTGTAGACTAAATATTGCTGGCTATCTGTAGGCTTCCGGTAAAGTGTCGTTCTCAGTTTTCCGTTTTCTATGTAGACCGACGAACAACGTAGTAAACGAATACGAACTCCACAAAGATATAACAGAGTTTTCACGACACATGCGCATCCCGGAGTTCTTTTTCGATAGACCAGATGTAGGAAAAGCAGATAGAGACTCTCTTAGACCACCTAGCACGTGGACACCGGAAACCGAACAGTGCCCAAACCTCGATTTATACATAAAACTGATATCAAAGGAAATTCTAGAGTCAACGCGGCATTGCCGGAAACGCAAAAATTTGACCCCCGCTCAACACCAAATCCTTAAAGAACTTGCGAAAAGGAACGATATTGTAATAAAACCAGCAGACGAAGGCGGCAGTGTCGTAATCTGGCCTATAGAAAATTACAAGAATGAGGCCGCCAAACAACTGAACAACCACACCCATTACAGAAAACTCGACTGTAACCCAACTTCAGATTACAGCAATATTGTGATAAACAGAATAGCGGAGCCTCTGTCCAGGGAACTAATCACGCCATCTGAATATCGCTTCATGATGCCCAAGAACAAAACAGCAGGCCGCTTTTTACCTTCTTCCTAAAATACATAAAGTTCTGGTCGAAGAAATATTTACAGCAGAAATCCCAGGTCGGCCTATTGCGTCTAATAACAACACACGTCCTGCGTCACTATTTAAATTCTTAAATCACCACCTGTAAAACATACCCACCAACCTCCCATCTTTCGTTCGAAACACGCCGCACTTCCTTCGAATTATCGACGGCATCAACGCCAACCAAATCCTTTCCGATCGCGCTATTCTTGTCACTTTGGATGTTTCTGCCCTTTACACCAACATTCCAATGAGTGAAGGAATTGAAGCTGTTTTTAGATCCCTCGCAATCAATCCCCAAGCGCACGTTCCGAAGTTTACTTATCGCTCCTTAGGTTAGTTCTCACGCTCAACTATTTCGAATTCGATTCTATACACTACCTGCAAATTTTCGGCACTAGCATGGGTACGCCATTCGCTCCCACGTATGCGAACATTTTCATTGGACAGCTTGAAGCAGACCTGCTGAAATCCTACCCTTTAAAACCCCACACGTTTCTTCGTTACATTGACGACATATTTATAATATGGGAACATGGCACAAGCGCCTTAACCGACTTAATTAGCCATTTCAATCGCTTTCACCCGAGTATTAAATTTACTGCTCACCACTCGCCTAGTCAGATCAAGTTCCTGGACACGACGGTCTACATAGAAAACGGAAAACTGAGAACGACACTTTACCGGAAGCCTACAGATATCCAGCAATATTTAGACTACAACAGTCATCACCCGCGACATTGCAAGCAATTAATTTTTGTCGAACAAGCGAAACGTATAAGAAGAATCTGCAGCGAAAACACGATTATATCCACCACCTAAATGACCTTAAAACTACGCTAGCAGAAAGGAACTATCCCCAAGTTGCTCTCGATAGAGCTTATGATGCCGCGTCAAGATTGGAGAGAGACAGTCGGAATTGGCGAAGAGACAGCCCACACTAGAATCTGACAGTCCGCCGGCCTTTATAACAATATATTATAATGCACTCCCAAACATAAACAACATCCTAAGAAAATACCACCCAATATTATCAAGTAACGAGCGCCTGCGAAAAGCGTTCCCGGATGTACCTAGGGTTACCTATCGCCGAAACAGGAACGTTAAAGACATGTTAGCGCACGCAAAAGTCAGCCAACAGCATTCCCCCGTTATAGAAGCATGTTGTCGCCCTAGGTGCAAAACCTGCAGGCACCTTCAAAGTGACATTAAAATTAAAAACATGGCAAATAGTTATGCACATGAAGTAAAATCTAGCTTCACTTGTACAAGTTCGGATGTGATTTATATGATTGAATGTTCCTTCTGTAAGAAACAATATATCGGTGAAACAGGACAATCAATGAACGTCAGATTGAACGGACATCGCGCGGACACAGCTAAAAAGCTTCCCAGAGCCGTCGCCAAACATTTCAACCAACCAGGTCATAACTTCGATGAACTTAAACTCTACATCTTACAGTCAAATTTCTGTTCTGAACGAGAAAGAAAATAGAGAGAATCATACCTTATCCATAAGTTCAAGACATTGCCACCAATAGGCGTAAACGTTTCAAAGGGAGCTTTAGAATCTATTCGCTATGCTAAACTTCAAGCTATAGGCAACAACACTTAGTTTGATTTCTCGGCGTATCCCTCCCCCTTTTTTTTCGGCCGGCGTGTCAGACGCCCTTGACACGCCGGCTAACACGCGTGCGTTGACAGACCGGGGTGGGGGCTCTGGCTTTGACCTTGGGCACAACGTTCATTTACTCTCAATTCGACACGCTGACACACCTTCCCTCGTTTCCGCACCCTCCCGCCTCACAACCTCTCCCCTTTAGAAGAACCCCACCTATTTATTTATTTATTTATTATTTTTATTTATTTATTTATTTATTTATTTATTTATTTATTTATTTATTTACTTATTTATAGTACCCTCAGGGCTTACAATGAACAGTGGCGAGGAAAGCGTATGTCGACTTGAAGAAGACAAGTCGACTTGTCGAAACGTTGGCTCCTGCGTTCACAATGTTCACGTTTTGTTCATGGTCTTGAATTTCCATCTCCCGCATTCCCCGTCTTTTCTCTGGATTCGCTGAACACTGCAATATACAACTCGTAGCCGGCGACTTCTAATGTCCTATCCGGTCGGAATGAAATTAAAGGATAATACCAGTTTCTAGATAAGCATTCCCATATTTGCGACAAAATGCATTGGTGGTGCAGTACTTCTTGTAGTTCAATGCCTAAAAAGGCGTTTTGTTTAAAAAGTAAGCGATACTACAATGAATTTTTACCCGATGTTTAACTGCCCTTGACCCTATGGTGTTGCTAGCTTTAAATATCGTTTCAAGTTGATGAGCCTTGTGAAATCCCTTGCTTCGGTTCGTGTATTTCGTATACGCGAAAGAGTTTAGTTAGAAGTCGAATAGTTAAATTTCGTTAAATAATAAGCTATGCAGTTTGATTTCTAATATAACTAGTGTCTTTTTCTTCGAATAATTGAGCTTACTAAGTAGAATTGTGCTATATTCGATAGGATATGTTTAAGAAGTTAAAATAAAGCACCCGCGGTATAAAAGCATAGACGCATAAGTTTCCTTTTGGCAAACGCGTTTGAAGCTCGTGAAGCAAAAACGCTCGTGTCCGGTGCATTGGGGCCACTTTACAGATCCCCTGGTGGTCAAAATTAATCCGGAGTCTCATAATAAAGTTTTGGTTTTAGTATGTAATACCCCCAAATTCAATTTAGTGGTGCGGACAATTTCAGCAAGAAACTTTTAGAGCGCGCACGTGTCACGCTTTTAGCGGACGCCCGTGAGGACAGCTTACACCTCACCACCTGTGAGCATCAAACGAGCGTTCTTGTTAAGGCATGACCAAACTCACTTACACATTTACATACAGTGCTTCGATCGCCCCCATTTTAACGCGACAGCGTTAAGGAGCTCGTGAAACACCCTCTGAATATTCTTCAAGGCCTCTCCACCGGTCGCATGACGTCACGCCAAGTGACCGTGCCGGCGCTGCGCTTCGCTATCTCAGAGTTGCGCCCGTTTGCACTGCAGTTAGGGTACTGCCGCGCTTAGCTGCCAAGAAGTTCCAAACTGTCTGATACAGTGATTTGTTCATTTTTCTTTCGTGGTTAGCGCAAAAAAAAAGAAATGAAGCGGAGTAGTTTGTGCATGCCTAATACTGGTTTTTATCTGCTTTATTTATAATTGGTTTCATTATTACAGGACACCTTATATACTGAAAAATATTCCCGCTTTGAACTGCTAATGAAGCTTTTTCCCTTATTAATTTAAACATTTTCACATACTCTGCGACGATACTATATTGAGCATTCTGGAAGTTTATAAACAGTCTTCTGCTTCGCTGTTAATATTTTACATTCAGGTATGATGGCGTGCACTCACAGGAACGTTGAGCTGTCAGAGTTCAACCATATGTGTTAATGGGGGCAAAATACTATTACAGCACGCCATATAAGTCGTCTTCGCGTGCACAAGGGAAGCATTGTGTAGCTAGTCCAACCACTGTAATAAGAAACCATGAGACGCCAGCAGTGAAGTGTTCGCAAAAGTATTTTTATTGCGTTAGAAAGAACTTGCACCCACTTTTATTGCATTCACTTTTTCTTCAGCGTTGCTGCTTTGCGGGCTGCCGCCTTCTGCTGCGCATTGTCTTGTATAGTGTCATTTCTTACTTTGCAAAAGTTGCTTAAAACTACATTGGTTGCAACACGAACTACCAAACGCAAGAGAGTTTGTGCACTATGACCATTCTCGCATGTCTCAATGTCTGGTTCTTCCAGGAGAGAAATCGTCTGCGAACTCACAACACCACGCTGATTACCACAGGAGAGAAAATCTTTCGCGTTGGCTCCGAACGACAATTTCTCTGCAACTAATTTAGTCATCAGTACCATATGCACTGTGCATGGCTGCGGAAATTTCAGCCCTCCTCTCGATAGGTTAACTATCATAGCTGTGTTTTCCGCTTCAATCTCACGGTTTTGAATAACCAGTGTACTGAAGCGAATGGAGCATGAAAGCTTCTTTAAAGCAGCATGAGCAGCGTATCCTGCAATGTAAACAATGGCATCCATATCGGAGTGGGCACGTGCAATATCGTCGTCACTGACAGCCACGGAAAAGTTGCATCCTACAAGTTCTTCACTGATGCCTTCACACTCTGTTTCATCGCGTGGAAATGTCAAAAGTTTTTGAAGACGAAGCTTTTTCTCACATTCGTAGAGTTGACGCACCGAAATATGGTACTGTGCTCCTGCTAGTTGGCGGTAACGGCCAAACCGGTCTTCTAGCGCGTCCGTCAGAAACTTTCCCAGCAAGACGTACTTAAAGTGAAGTTACTCCAAGCAGTACCGCGAGAGTTCAACCAGGCTATAGCACGTCAGTCGCAAAGCACTGTGCGTCTCTTTCGTCAGCGAGCCACTGCTGGCGCCAATTCGTATCCAAGCGTCCAGTCAGTCGACAACTGCACTCAGGAAAGTTAACTGTGTGTCGCCAGCAGACGTTACAGGATATTGTATGCTGTCCCTAAGCCTCTGGCCTTTGCAAGGGTCTTTAACGTTGACTATTCGCCACCATGTGAGGATAATGTCACTGAAAAGAGCGGTCGACTCAGCTTGAGCAATCTTCAATGCGGAACCATGTGTTCTAAGTGCATTTGACACGAACTTATTCATGAGATCCAGGACGAGTTTCACATTTTGCTGCTCCAAAGAGGTGGGATTCACGGCTTTTGCGTTCAATCTATAGCCAGCCTTCACAAGCGATGATTTCTCTGCAGAATAAAGCTGCCGCACAGCTGCAAAAGAAGCAGCTTTCATACGAGGAGGCCCTTCAGGCATGGTTCCGTTCAAGTCCATTTCAGGGAAATAGAGACATGTTCCGTGGTTTTTTTGGTTGATTCGATTGTTCCGGACGCACTTCAGCAGATGCACAGGATCTACAACGTAGAATAGAGGACGAGCGTTGTCTGCTGGATGGGGATAAACAATGCTCAGTTGAGGGCTTGCAGCAAATAAGGACATCATCTTGCGGTTCAGAGCAATGTTGTCTGTTACTACAGCGATAACTTTAAGGCCCATTTTCTCAAGATTTAAGATTATGTTCTTGGCATGCTTGTGCAAAATTTCTGCGCTCATTTTGCTCACAGGCAGTATGTGAATGACATCCTTATTTGCAGAAAGGAGCGACTGTACCATGAACACATGAGCTGTTGTGGCGGGTTCTGTGGAATGAACCGATGATCCTACTATTGTGCCCCCTTTTTAGTCAAAGTATGGTTTTATGTGGATCTCATCAATCATCAGGGTGACGGTCTTTTCATGGTCTTGCATTGACTTCACTCGTTCTCGAATGTAGGAAAGGTAGTGCGTTTGCTTTTGCTCTAAAAGAGGGTCAGCTCTGTAATTTGAGCAAACACGCCGGAGTATGGAAGGATGGGGCAAGATAATTCTTGATGCAGCTCTTGTGAAGTGATAAGCATGAGGAGAAATTGAATTCATAATACTTGCGAATACCAATAGTTCTGGACTATACACACGCTGCTTCGCAAGAAGAAGTGTTATCTGCTCACCCAGAAATTTCAACAAAGCAGAGTGTTCTTTCGGCGTATCACTGTCCTCGATGACGTCTGCAAGAAGTGAACTGACTAAGTGCAATACTTTAGTTTCCTTCGACTCTTTCGTCACTCCAGATATATCATGGAAGTGTTTCTCGATCTCCTGTAGCAACAAGGACAGACTGGAGGTGTCACATACTTGAATTGGCACAGTGCTACCCCAAGGAAGCGACTGAAGCTTCACTCCGTTCAGGAAAACGGAAAGTGATAGATCTGGGAGAACTAGCAAGGCGCATTTCACATTAGGTGAAGGATCGTTCTCAATGAGAAGAAACATAACGCACTTTTCATCGACAGAAATAGTCCAAAACGTTGTGTTGCAAATCCCAGACAGCTTAGCTTTCAGTTCTTCGTATGATGAAATTTTGTTTCTTTTGTGTTCTAGTTCATTAGATTCAAGGGATCTTCTCATAGCTTCTTGCAGCGCAGCATTTTCCCTTCTTGCTTTTTTGGTGTCTGGCGATTCACTACGTGCTGGCGTTGAGGAAAAATATTTTGGACAGTTTGGGAACAGAGAAGGCACAACATCCTTCTTCAACTGCAGTCTATCATGCTTCATCTCTATTGTTCTTCCTGTCTGTTCATCTTGATGAAACAACGTCATGATGAAGTCATCTGCGTGGAAGTGCAGTTCACATACCTGCGTGAGAAAATGAAATGAGGGAAGGCCATTCGTCAGAACTGTCTATTGCATAAAACGCTCAGTAAAAAGCATCTTAAGAGCGTGGACATTTTCCACATTTTCCACTCAAACAGACAAAAATTGTAGCACGCAGAAGTGACGCAATTTATACTAAGGGCGATAATCTAGGTATACCAGCTAAAATGTGAGAATGAAGATCGTTCGAGCGTCCGTAAAGATGTTATTATTCCTGTACAGATGTACGCACAGTCTAGCGCTCATCCGCGGAAATAAATGCCTGCTGTCCAATCCGTACATTATTTAAAATGCTCTCACTGCCTACGAAGGGTACTTTCCATTCTTGGAGTCACAGTCCATACAATAGCAAAAGCTCATCACTAAAAAAATTACCTGAAGCAAAGCTTCAGTGCCTTACCCTCGAATGCGCTGTAGGTGTGAAATCCTTCCGTGGAATGGCTCGCAACCATGCTTTCTTCAGTGCTTCGTCTCTTGGAAAGCAGTAAACACGCACTTTTGGGCCATTGTCATAGTTTCCACGGCACCCGGGAACACAGCACCGGCCCATATTTCACAAAGTTACACTCGCCGCAACAAGGCAGGCATTCAGCGATGAACTCCGGGTGAACATTCCATTCCTACGATAGTACACGTATACAGGCCACAAAGGAACAGCCACACGGAAAAGATACGGCTGACGTTGCAGAGGTTGTCTAAGTAAACACAAGTAAACACAAGTAAACACAACAAAACACTTGTATTGCATTAAGACCGTTGCACGGCGAAGAGGTGGCAGCGACTGACTGACGCCGCTGACGCTGCTAGCGAGTCAACTGAACTAGACGCTGGATGAGATGCCGGCTGCGCTCAAGTTCACTTGCGCGCGCTCCACGCGCGTTCGTGGCGAACGCGGGAACAGGGATGGCGTCGGCATTGGCGTTTGTGCTGTCTCTTGCGGGAATGGCCATGGCGGTCGAGCAGCCGGACACATGGTGTGACGTAGCGCGTGTGGAAAGGAGGGTCAGGAGAGGCCTGAAGAATATTGAGAGGGTGTTGGCTCGTGTCGCAGAAAAGCCGGTGTCGTAGGCGTCGGTGTCGCCGTCGGCGGCGTTGGCCGTGAGCGGTAAATCCCAGCAGGCAGTTCATGAAAAAAAACAACTTGCAAGATGGGCTGGGTGGGAATCGAACCAGGGTCTCCGGAGTGTGAGATGGAGACGCTACCACTGAGCCACGAGTTTTTTTTTTTTTTTCTTTATTGCCTGTTTGCAGCACAAACCAAGAACACATTCAAATGCCAAAACATGTCAACCGCACTTTGGCTAACATTATATATTAAAATCGCTTCAGCTTGATCAGTTCATCAAGAATAGCCACCCACTCGGGGGGCTCACTCTGGGCACGATATATTGCCCGAATATACGCGACACTTTCGATGAAGTTTATTCTCGTCGGACGGGTATCGACATCCGAGTGTCGCACTGCCATTCTCGTTTTCCACAGACTGTGGAGGCCAAGGAGCATAAACATATCGTACGGAACTCCTCCTTCGTTATCGGTTGGCAAATATCGAATACCAAGAGGTGTGATCGGTAGTTCTTTTTTAAGTGTACGTTGTAAGATATCCCAATGAAATGTTGGGTCCCAGCAATCGATGAAAACGTGTTCAATGGTCTCTGGCTTTTTACAAAGTAAGCAGTTTACTGTCCATGGCACATATATTCCTTTTTCGTCTAACCATGTTTTTACGGGTAGCGTGTTTGTGTGTAGCTTAAAGAAAAACGTTTTTTTAGAGGGTCTAACTGGCATTTTTTTCACCCGTTTCAGTACATCATCTCCTTGGCCTCCCCAGTTTACAGACCTGTATAATGGTATTGGCAACATTGTATCAACTAAGTCTTTATACAGTGTTTTTCTTGTCACAGAGCACAGATATTCCATGGAAAACCGCACACTCAACATACGAAGTGAATCAACCACTTCGCGCAGATATCCCCTAATACTTCCTCCCTTCACATCACTGGTCGTTACAACATATTGCGGCAGTGCTTTTCCCAAACGAACTTGAATTACTGTGCGTAGAAAATCATTTCTCTGATCCCGAAAAAAAAGAAAACGCGACACAATTTGTCTGATAAACAAATGCGACAGACTTAGCCCACCACTTCGAGCTGAACGAAACAAATTGGTTCTGCTTATCCTCTCCCAACTGGAAGCCCATATGAATACGGCAAAAACACGATGCATTTTTTGCACACTTGAACGACACATTGATAACACTTGCATAATATACCACACTTTCGCTACTAAAAAGAGATTGCACACAGATGCACGTCCAAACATTGACAAATCTCGGCCAAGCCAACCCTTTGATTTTTCACTCATTCTATCAGCTTCATCGGACCAGTACTGTGCGGTATCATTATAGTGCTCGAGCGGCACACCCAAGTACTTAGTTGGCGTTGTTGACCACCGGATGTTTGCAAAGTGAGCTGGTATAATGTCCCAATGACCGTGCCATATACCGATGCTTTTTTGCCAATTGATCTGGGACCCAGATTGTTCACAGTACTTCTTTACAAGATGTACAACTTCAAGTACGCTATCACGATCCTCGCAGAAGACTGCGATGTCATCAGCGTATGCCAGTACCTTGACTTCAGAAAGCTGTAGCCGAAATCCTCGGACGTTTTCATTGCGCATCACTGCTAAACAGAAAGGCTCGAGGTACAATGCAAAAAGCAATGGACTTAGTGGACACCCTTGTCTAAGGGAAGATCTGAGTGACAGCTTCTCGCTGAGGGACTTATTAATTATAATCTGTGTCGTGCATTGGTCGTAGGCCATTTTGACGCCATCTAAGATTACTTTCCCTACGTTAACATATTCCAAAACAAGAAGAAGAGCATCGTGGGACACACGGTCGAAGGCTTTCGCCAGGTCGAGTTGCAACAAAGCGACGCGTCTAGCGAAGGCGTCGCAACACTCTAGAACGCTTCGCGCTACGTGGCTGTTTGTAGTAATAGCGCGGCCTTTTATGCCGCAAGTTTGATGCGGACCGACAAGATTTGTAATGACTGTTTGAAGTCTCTTTGCCAATACCTTCATGAGTATCTTATAATCGGTATTTGTAAGGCTAATTGGCCTGTATGACCCAACCGATAAAAGCGCCTTGTGGTCATCTGTTTTCGGTATTAAAACCATGTGTGCACTTCTGAAAGAAGGTGGCAGTCGCTTATATTTATGTGCCTCAGAGTATACATGCTCCAACACTTGAGCAAGCCCAGGTGCAAATACCTTATAAAAGGCGGCTCCTAAGCCATCGGGACCCGGTGATTTGCCTGCAGGAAGTTCTTCGATCGCGTGTTCTATTTCTCGGACGCTGATCGGTTCCTCGAGACTGGCTTTTACGTCGTCATCAACGCGCGGCATAAAATTCACGAAACTTGCTTCAAATTCAGCTCCCACGTGGATTGGGACGCCGAACAACTTGCGGTAGTGTTCAGTAAAGGCCTGTTCAATCATATTCGAGTCGGAAGTAACCTCATCCCGATAATTAATCTGTCTTATTTCATTTTTCCTTGCGTACCTCTTTTCATCGGCAATGGCGCGTTTGTTCGGCGTTCCATCAACCCACAGTCTTTCCGTCCGTGCCCGAATAACTGCTGCTCTATATTTTTCCGTGTCAATAGCTTCCATCGCGTTTTTAACTGTTCTGATTTCATCACTAAATTTTCCAGGTTCCGCACTGTCCATAGAAATCAGATAATTTAGTTCCTTCTGGAGCTCATTTTCTTTCATTTTTTCATTGTGTCTTCTAACAGTTCCTACTTCAATCGCAACCATTTTCACGCGAACCTTAAAGTCTTCCCATACTTCTGCCCAAGGTACACTCTCATTACTCAACATGCTTTGAATTTCGTGCTTTACATCGTTTATAAATTTGTCATCACTTAAGTGTTTTTCGTTGAATTTCCAAAGTGCCCAATCGAACTGCGGCTTTTTTGGCTTGGCACCGAGTGCAAACCACACTATACTGTGATCGCTAAAAGACACCGGCTTCACGACATAGTTATCGCATAGAGGCACAAGATCTAACGAGATGTAAGCTCTGTCAAGTCGTGCTTGGCTATCTCGTTGATAGTGTGTAAATTGCGGCTGCAAAGTACTGGCCAAAAGGCGACCAACGTCTTCTAGGTAGTAGTCATTTACTAAGGTGTTCAATATCACTGCACTCTTGTCCTGCGGGAATTTACGTTTAGCACGATCTTCTGCATGACACACACAATTAAAGTCACCAAGACAGATGATGTACTTGTCACAACGAAGGTACTCTTCTAGATTCGAGAAGAAAAGACATCTTTCATTGATATCATTTGGCGCATACACACATATAATCCTCCATTGTGATCCATTAAAAGAAAAATCAAGAACAATAAAACGCCCACTTTCGCTCACAGTAACCATATCTTCATTTATACCAATACCCCTTCGAACCAAGACAGCGCATCCACCAGACGTGCCGATAGCGTGACATGTGCATACGTTATAATATGTTCTGAAAGGTGTTACCATTTTGTTTGTTTGCTCCTCGCTTTCAACTTTCGTCTCTTGTATAGCTATAATATCGAGTTCATTTTCAACGCATAGTCGGCTGAGCTGGTACTGCCTCCGTCTTGAAGCGAGGCCGCGTACATTAATAGTAGCAACTCGTATTCCCCTCTTCAAATCCATTGTTAATAAGCGGGAAAGGTAGGCATAAAAGAAAACCGTATATAATCACACGTAGCACCTCTAGGTATACTTAAGTTACGTCTACAAGTGCTGACGGACAGAGCAGCTGTTTCGCGACACATTGAAGTGCAGTCCACAAAATACCTTGCTTGAGCAGCGGCTGACCTCCCCGACCCTTCGGTAGCGTTGGGCTCTCGCAAGCTCGCGTCTGAGTGCCTTTGCAGGCACAAGTCCCTACGGCTACTTTGGCGTCGGCGCCGCCGGTCTTTTGTCCGGCGGGATATTCGGCGTCCGCCGTGATGACGGCCGGCACGTTACCACCGACTTTGGTGGCGGTTCCTCGCCACCACTGAGCCACGAGTACGATGCTTCAAAGCGGTACAAAAGCGCCTCTAGTGAATGCGGTGTTGCCTTAGAAAGGAGCTGTTTCTAAGGCTCAGGCGTGTGTCGCTTGCTCAGGCGCACATTTCGTTGCCGCGCCGAACGCTGCGTTGCTCGACGCTCACCGCGTCCGATGCGGGGCGCGTAGTGGCTGCGCCGTAGGCCATTGTCTTACACCCCTTGGCGGGTCGACGGGAACGCTGTCGCGTTCCACTCTTGAAGGCGAAGCTTAAGCGTCCTCCAATTTTTGTTTGGCCATTGATCAAAGAAGTTCTCTTGCGCGCGTCGAAAATCGGTGGTAGAGTACGCGACGCTATACGCGACAAAACCATAAGCAATTCATAACGAGTGTCCGTGAACAGCCGTAAATAAACTGTCCGGTTCTGCATCCAGAGCACCTATTTTGGCCGGAGACTACATGCCCTTCTTCATGTCTGTTGGACTCGTTCTCTTAACTAGAAAAGTCGCGTCTTCGCTAGCGTTTCGTCGCCAATACACCGCACTTGATACAGGGAACAGAAAATATGGTGTGTTCGTTCGCTCAGCTTTTGTTTGCCTGCATGTGTGGACCCTTCCGAGTGGGGTGAGCTTGCTTACCTTGAACAGCCTCAACCTCACTTTGGTACGTATTGAAGGCTTTCGTTAGTGCTATTCTTGCTTGTCAGGGAGGTGACTTTTAAGTGAAATACAAGAAAGAAGTATTGCAATAAAGCTGCACTTCTCTTCAGTTACCTGCATTGCAACGCGAGTGGCATGCGTATGCCTGGGGCCTGATGTCAGGCCAACCAGCCCAACAGTTTGTCCTTCCGAAGTATATTACCAGTCTTGATGTTTAAAAATACTGAAATATACTTCATTAGTTTTGTAAAAGTAGGAACTAAAGTTATTGTTAAACCAACGAGGCCGTAGGGTGGGTGGAAGATAACGCGGCAATATATGACTGCATATCGTGTATTATAGCATTGTAGCCACTGTTGTATCAACCACCATATGATCACTGGCTCGGTGGTCGAACAGAGTGCTCTTTCTGTCACCAGCATAGCGCGAACAAGAATGAGCTGATATGCTTGTCGAGGCAAAGAATGTCAAAGTACACACATGGTGGCTAATAAACGTCAAATGTCGTTTTCCTTAGAACAGTTTGCATAATATCAATTTGCGTTATTCTTCTGCAGATGTATGTCGCTTGAAATGTAATGTGTCTACGGGTGCCTGCAATCCCCACTTTGACATTTAAAGTGCTGCCAGATATGCGCATCAGCTGAGTCAACAACGTAAAGCTCATCACATGAAGGCGTGCACCGGTATCCACAAACCTTACTCTTAACCACAGCATAACCACTCCCGGGGCAACAAACCTTGAAAGTGTTGTTTTTTTTTTTTTTTGTCAATGTGTCTATTTTTCCTCCTTTCTATGGGTAACTACTGCATAAGAATGTGAGAGATTTTGGCATCGATGATTATTGTTCGGTTGTGCTGCCGATATAGCTTTTTTCGTGCTTGTTTTTCCATGAACATCAGATTACTTTCCGGTGCAATGTCGACTTTCACAGTCTTGTGTACAAGGGGGGATTTTGCTCCATTGAAGCGCTGCTTGTAGTTTGCATATCAGCCTTTGTTTGTAATATGCTGCTTCAGCTGTTGACTCTTGTTCAACTACTATACTTTCTTGCATTGTTTCTATACCTCCCGAAAATTCTCCATAATCCTTGTAATCCTTGCCATTTCCTAAGGCATGACCATGATGTTGGCTATATTAAATACTATCAGGAAGAAGAAAGCCAATACATTGGAAGCCGTCAGTGGACTGGTGAATGCGATTGCAAAAGCATTTCAATGACGGGACGCTTGAATGATGTTATGGAGTTATAAAGTGTTTACGTTCGCGTCATCTTAGATGTATTCAACGAGTTTTCCAATTCATTACTTGCGATAGATAACTGAGTGTTCAACAATAGCGTCTGCAACCAAACGTAACGCGCACTGCGTGCACAAAACTATAGCGTAGTCCTCAGTGCGTATGCTCCGTAGGTTACTCGATTCAGCATTTTACGTACTCTATGATATCTTATACCTTATGTTATGTTGTTTGGCTAGGTTTTCGTACGTAATGCATACGGAGTCGAAAAAGTAGGGTTACGTAGAGGATACGTAGAGGATACGTAGCAAAAGTAGTCGAGAACATGGCGACATCCATTGTTCCCGCTTCAGCGTGAATTTTCGTGATCACTACGCTCTCGCAGTCGTTGACCGCGAGTAACTGCAAAAACGGGCTCTTGTTTCCTCTAAATTCACCTGAAACGTTTGTTACGCGCGCTTAGCACATCCAATTTCTGGGATTGTATGGAGATTACAAAGTCCATAAGCCTAATGAGCGTCGTCGGCATGGAAACGGTAGGGTACTTTCCTAATGCATTGTCTTGGCTTGTATATGTTTGGCACGAGGCACCACACTGCGCCCTGCTGTTTTCTATTTCCTGATGCAAAGAAGGGGTATGCAGACACGGACACAAGAGAATAGAAGTGAACAACACCAACACCCAATAGCTTTTCTTTTTGCGTCAGTGCTTTCTTCAGTTGATAGTAATCGGCGTTCGCGTTGTGCCCTTCTATTGTGTCCATGTCTGGACGCCTTACCCCTTCTTTCCATTATGAATCCTTACCAACTAGCTCAGCTTTCTGTCGTTCTAAGTTTCTATTTCCTCCCTTGCGCTTGTGTTCTCAAACGGTTAAACTAAATGTCTTGAAGTTATGCGCACCGCAACCTCCCGGGAAAGTGCTTGCGTTTGACGTACGTAAGGCTGCAAACGCTATGTTAAAGCTTTTTAATGGCAAGAGGCAGTGTATGCCATGGTAACAAACGTAGCTACAATTTCAGATTTTGGGTACGAATCTCGAGAAGGGCTGAATGTGTTCTCCTTTAGTTGCGGTGGGTACTAAGTCGGTGCTGAGCTGATGCAATCCGAGAGCCTCTTTCATGAATTCCTGAAATCACTTGGTGAGGTAAACTTTGCCAGTGGTAAAGCCCCTTGACATTGTCTACATGATAACGCCTTATAGCGGGTTGATGACCTCACAATGATCATCATAATCAAATCCACCGCGATAGTACAGTGTTAGTGACGTAGTGTTACTAAGCTCCAGGTTGCGGGCAAAACCTTGGAAATGGCGCCCACAATTTTATGGAACGGAATGCAAAAAACAGTTGCGTATCTTGCATTGGGTCGTAACTGCTACAAATCGGCCCAAAGCTGGTCAAAATTGTTCGGAGTCCCCCAATCCGCGGTAGGTCACGAAAGAAACTAGAAACATACCCGGTACGAAAAAAGTTACGGTGTCTTGCCAAGAAAGACATTGTCTTTCTTAATAGTATGTAAATAACGTTAACGATGCGCCACAATTCCGGTTGCTAATGTTATTTAGCCAATAGAAGCGTCTTGCGACGCAGTTGATTAAATTCTCGCACACTATATGATACAGTATTTGAAACACGCTTGGACATTCATGTTTTAAATCACATTTTCATTGTAGTGTTTGCAACTTGGAACGTTGAAGGTTAAGAAAAGCAAGTCGGCACGCTAAGATGGAACGGGTTTAGACAAGAGCGTCTATGGAACATAATGCAGTTCCGTACGAATCTAACCATGATATCAGCTTACTCATTTTCTTGTGGGCTGACGTCTGATAAATTTTCTTTCAATATAGCGCAAGAAGGATTATGTGTTCTTTGCTGCAGAACAGAGACACGTTCATCAAATCATGCATCCTATACAATGCGCGAAATGCAATTTATGGCTGACTTTCTAGTAGGAGAGAGTCTTGTGCTGCATTATGGAAGCACCTTATCTCGTACGTGATTTTCCTTAGCTCCTGTATGCCGCACGATTTGAGACGGCAAATTAGATCTGACGTTCCATCTTCCTGGCGTTCTTTCGGCGCCGCCCTCAGCAAGAGCATTTCAGTAATGAAATTTTTCAGGCACTCTGCCGCAAAAATGTCTTCCTAGTTCGCCCTCTCGCTAGAGCAATGTTTCTAAAGATAGGTGCACTCGATGAAACGCAATTATGAAGGCGAAATGAGATTTGCTCTAGAACACAGTGTTGACAGTTTGAAGGCATAGAACTGCATTGCTGTTCCAGCAGTGCGGCACACGTAGCCGGCCAAATGCAAGTTCATTTCGGCTCCACAATAAAGCGAATTTTCGTTAAATGCATTTCGGTTGGAAAGCCAAAGGCTTCACATTTAGAGTGCAGCTTTAGAAGATATAAGGCACGCATCCACGTGTACATAGGTTCTCTTCTTGCGGCAAAAATGTTGCTGAGAGTACCCCGGTTGACTGCAATACTGCTCTTTGAAAGACAAGAAAAGGAAAACTTGCCTTGCGTCTACAATAGAGGGCAAAGAATATATTTTTGCTGTAGCTGAAGTTCCCGGTACCAGAGTTTTTGTTGGTAATTCATGTGCCCCCAAAGATGGCCTAATTTTCCACGGTAGCTTTGGTTCAAGCATGAAACATGAATAAGAGCATCTGGGCAACCTTTGGATTATTTTATGTTTTCTCTAAGAAGGAACTTGACAGAAATATAATATTTCGAAGTTTACGCTGGCCTTGCTAAATTTTGTGCAATTATTGCTGCTGGCTTATTGGGTCACGCGAATATATGTCCAAATAGTCGTATAAAGCCAGGAATCGAATACAGAAAATGTAGGCAGTGCTTCACGTGTTGCCTCATATGTGGACAAATATAATATAAAGGAATTCTGGTACACAAAGCGCCAACATGAATTTAACTTCCAACGCACCACAATTGTTAGGGCTGCAGTCTCCGGTACTCGGCACCGCACAGAAAACACGAGAAATTTCGGGGGGGGGGGGGGGGGGGGGGCACTCTATATCCAGTTCGCTCTCACGCACGCACGATCGCAAACACACGCACACACCTACGAACGCGCAAACATAATGTGCACAACATTACCCACACATATTTAGCTGAGGAAACGTGCTCACACACACACACACGCGGCATAGATTCAGTCATATTCCCAGTACTTAAGTATTTTCGTGTGTTTTAGTGCTTGTCAAAGATATTACTTCTGCTTTTCCTTTTTATTTTCAACGTACAAAGCTTTAAAGAATACGAGGGGTGCTCAAATTGTAGTTTAAGAAACGGCTAGAATATGAATTGACTGCTGTTGAAAGCGAATTGAATCGAATCCGAATGCAGTAGTTCGAGAAGCATATGGAATCGAATATTGAATGCTTTTCAAATACTTTCCGTATAATGTACAGCTTTTTCACCCTTAATGTCAAACAATTTTCTCGTCTGGGCATTCACAAGATTATACAGTTTCAATTGTTACACTGCACACTATAAAGCCAGCTTTATTAAAAGCACAAAGGGAGCATTAGGAACACCAAACAAGTTTGTTCGCACGCCTGGGGCTTTTCAGACCATCTGGGGTTATCGAGTTTCATGTAAAACTTGGAAAGACAGCTATCTTGGCGTAAGTATCCCTGTGTACCTTTGTGACCATATCAGGAATGCGGGCCGTGTGCTGCACATATGAATAGTACCATACTACTCTCTGCCGAATACCGCGTCTAAACCACATTTTAATTCGCGTGATCATGTTTATCCGGAAAAGAGTGGTTGTCTGGGCAATGCAGCGTGCTCTAGTACGTTATGTTCACTATAGATTGGATGGAAGTTATGGAATTCTTTGCTTAAATTTCATGTTTGGTCCTGTGCTGACGACGACGTACACGACGCATTGGAAAACTATTAGAAAATATTCCGACTTTCGTATAGCTGCCCTTCTATTCCGTGACCAAGAGCAAGTATTACCTATTCGATTCGGGGACAAAATAGGACTATGTTGTACTCGGTATTCAAAATTTTTGAATATTCGCACTCCCTTAAAATGCCTAATTACCTTCAGCTTTGTAGAAGTGTGCAGAAGCCCTCTTATAAGGCCTTGGTCATTCTTCACTTCGGTCCCCTTGAAGGCAAAAGACAAACATCCTTTATGCTTTATCATTTAGCTTCTCTCTCTCTCTCTCTCTCTCCTTCATGCTTGTTCTGGCGAGGTCGTATTTCCTTGTAAGTTATTGCGCTTCCATGCTTTGCGGCCAGGTTTCCTTGCGCGCAGACTCGCTTCTATACTCGCGAACAACAACAACAACAAAAAAAAAAACGGAAACCTAGTTCGTAGTCTTTAAACTGTAACTTCCTCCGTCACCCGATGACAAAGCTTCTATTTTTTATTCTTCTCGATATGTCGTCAAATGCCAAAATAACATTATCTAGTACAAAGATTCTTCTGCTTGTAACAAGTTCAATGATACACTTCTTTGAGCTTCCTTCACATTCAGCTGACATCTACTAATGCCATCTAAAATATATTTAAAAATTGCGTTGTTCAAATTTTTGCTATTTACGGATTCCAAAAGAAAGCGTTGCCTCATCGAGGTAGAAATGGTGCGTGATGCATTGCGCAAGGCTACACATTCATCTTGAAAACAAGCCTTTCAATGCGAGTTACCACATTTCCGCATGAGATATGTTCGTTTCTAGCCTCTTTTATGTGCCGATCCTGACGATAGTGCAGTCTAACTAGAATTGGCAGTTTGGGGCAGTGGCGATATTCCACTGCGTATTTGTAACTGAGCTCACTGGGTAAGTGCAACTGGGCCACTGGTTAAGGATGATGAAGAAGATGATGATGACCGTAGTAATAGTAATAGTTATTATTATTATTATTATTATTATTATTATTATTATTATTATTATTATTATTATTATTATTATTATTGATTACAATATTTTCACGGTGATTGAACCTTTATTTAACAATGAGAAATGCCGATCCAATGTGGCTCTAAAGGTATGCAAATGTGCATGGGTGGCTGAACGGGCATGTTGTAATGTAGCATCTTTGGTTAGCAGCGTGACGACCTACATGGGAAGTAACAGTAGGGACATGAAAAGTGCGCACTCTCTTCCTGAATATTCCTTGTGTATCCCCGTTAGTGCAGCATTACTCAAGCTTAGTGGTCCGTCTGTGGGGAGGCACATAATACGCGCCGAGCGATACACTTACAAGCCCATATTCACAAAACCCCCTTATACTAGAATTGCCCTGATAAGCAAATAACTGTCCAACATTATGTTTGACATAATATTAGTAGAGGCAACAGACTAGCGGGAAAACACACTTACCTATGAAGAACTTTGTGAATTGAGCTCCTGACTTTGTGTAGGCCACATTTATTAGCGAGGCTTACTGAATAGCTATATCAAAAACGTACTCTTGTGCAGGAGGAGAATTATCTAAGGTAATTATTCACATGAGGCCCTGATCATGACAAGGAAATTTGCAGAAGAACAAACATGTAGTGTAGCGCATACGAGAGGCGTTACCAAATTCTGAATGAAGCTTACCACTGTCGTTGAAAAGAAAAGTACAATCATTACACCCTATCCTGGGCTATCCTGTAGGGCCGAAACGAGTAGGTTAACAAAGAAGCTCGAGAACAAGTAACGGACCGCGCAAGGAGCAATGGGACAGAAATTGTCAGACGTAACGTTACGGAACAGGAATAGAGCGGTGTGGATCAGAGAGCAAATGCGGATAGCCGATATTCTAGTTAACATGGGCAGGTCTTGTAATATCTAAGGTCATTTCGGTAGGCTATTAGGGATACAGAATGGGTGCCAAGGTACGGGAAGTACAGTCGAGGAACCCACTATATTTGCTCAGCTGCCATGGTGGTGGGCTGCTGAGCAGGAGGTCGCGGTATTGAATCCCGGTCACGGAGGCCGAATTTCGAGGGGAGTGAAATGCAAAAACACCCCTGTACTTAGATTTAGGTGCACGTTAAAGAACCCCAGGTTGTCGAAATTACCGGAGTCCTCCACTACGGCGTGCCTCATAATTAGAAAGTGGTTTTGGCACGTAAAACTACACAATTTGTATTCTTTAAGTGCAGTCGAGGATGGCAGAAAATTACGTGGGTTAATGAAGTAGGAAATTTTCAGGCCGAATTCGCAATGAGATGCGCAAGACAGGGACATTTAGAGGCCACTGGGAGAGTCCTTCGTCATTCAGTGGGCACAAAAATATGCGGATTGTGATACCAAATTCCTCATCCCCCGTGCCCTATAGCAAACCGGACGCCCGTGTCGTTAACCTTCCCGTCTTTCCTTCTTTTTAGTCTAGTGAATAGCTTTTGTAGTAGTTATATGTGTGTTCGTCCATGTACCGCTTGTGTGTTCATTTGACTGGCAAGAGCACTGCACGCCTAATTCGAAGACGTGGGTTCGGATCTTACCTGCGGCAAAATTTTTTCTTCCGCCCCCTTTTATATTCTCTTTGCTTTGTCATTTCAATGCTTAAAATAAAACAGTTTACTATTGATTTTATTCGTTTCATTGTCTGTTGCCCTCATGTTGTTACGTGTGGAGAGTCACACACAAAGGAACTAACTATGATCTATTTACAAAAGCAGCGCAGCAAGAGACGAAGATGGACTTGTCTTGTCTTGTCTTGTCTTGTATCCCAGACAGTGATGCATACCCACTATAGGGGATTGGCCAATAAGCAGGCGGTTTCGGTAACCAGCTCGTGCCAAGCCCGTGTGCCCGTCTTCGTCTTCCTTTGCGCCATGTTTCCTAAGCACCTGTTGTATCGCAGCACAACCCCCAGCGGTAGAAGTGCAGAAGTGCCCTCGCGGTGCCGTTAGATATCTGTGGCAAGCAGGGAGTTGTAACGCTTGAGCTTGGTGATGTGGACAGTATCACTGCTAGTCGTAATGGAGGACGTTGCGACGCTGGCTGGAACGATTTCGTAACTGGCATCAGTGACTTGGCGAACCACGTGAGATAGGCCTTTGTAACAAGACAGGAGTTTCTTGCAAAAGCTTTCTCCACGGGAAGGCGTCCAAAGGAGCCCTACGGCGCGCGGCGAAAAGTGCACTTCATGGTGACAGAGGTCGTAGCGACGCTTCTTCTTGCGACACTGATAGGCGAACGCGTGTAAGTGGTAGAGAGCGTGGTTAGCGTTAGCGATGGTATCACATGAATATTCACTTGTCGAGGTCGTCAACTGGAAGCATGGGTTCATGTCGAAACAAGAGGTAGAACGAGGATTAGCCGACAGTGTCAAAGCGATAAGAATTATAGGCGAACGTAATGTACGGTAAAGGGAGGTCCCAATTGTGGTGGTCGGCTGAAACGTATTTCGCCAGCATATCTGCAACGTGCTAAATATAGTCCGACGTAGCCTGAGTGCGCGCACACATTACGTCACGTTGGCTAGAACAACAGCGTCTATAGCTTGACCGATGGTTCGACGCACTGGCGCAATCAACGTGACCGGAAGCTGCGAACGCGCTCCGACGCGCCCGGCGTCGAGCGACGCTCGCCGGCGCGCAGATAACGCCGGACTTTAAACGCGCCCTTAGGGCCCGGTTCAATCGCTCGGCGAGTCCGTTCCTTTGTGGATGGTAGCGGGTGGTAAGCTGACGCTGGATAGAGCAGACGCGCATGATGCCATCATTGACCTTGGACTGAAGGTTCGGCTCCGGTCTGTGGGCATTTGACGCGGAGCTCCGTGCATCAAAATGACGTCTTGTCGCAGGAAATCACCAAATCCGTAGCACAGTTGGTTGGGACAACGGGCGTAATGGCGTATGGCTCCTTCCGCTAGTCCATTGCCGATGAGCACTGGCGTGCCGTCATGTTCCTTCGGCTGTTGTTCACTAGGCAAGCGAAACACTCGACTGACTGAAAGGCGACAGGCGGTGACGTAACAGGCATATCGCCGTGTGCTATTTTTTTTTTATGCGAAGCATATTACTAGAGCTCAACCCAGCTCCTCAGGCGCGGCGGTGTCGCCTTCAATACCACGTGACACCGTGACGTCACGACAGAGGAGAAACGGGGCTCCAACTCGCGCCGTCGCTCGCGGCGTCGCCTTCAAGGCTGACCACGTGACACCGTGACGTCACGACAGAGGAGAAACGGGGCTCCAACTCGCGCCGTCGCTCGCGGCGTCGCGGCGGTATATAAGCAGCTGCGCTTGTTTCTAGGTGGCTTTGGCTCAACTCTTGCAAGATGGGCTGGGTGGGATTCGAACCAGGGTCTCCGGAGTCTGAGACGGAGACGCTACCACTGAGCCACGAGTACGATGCTTCAAAGCGGTGCAAAAGCGGCTCTAGTGAATGCGGTGTTGCCTTAGAAACGAGCTGTTTCTAAGGCTCAGGCGGGCGTCACTTGCTCAGGCGCACATTTCGTTGCCGCGCCGAACGCTGCGTTGCTCGACGCTCACCGCGTCCAATGCGGGGCGCGTAGTCGCTGCGCCGTAGCCCATTGTCTTACACCCCTTGGCGGGTCGACGGGAACGCTGTCGCGTTCCACTCTTGAAGGTGAAGCAGAGTAACGCATGAGTTGTTTCTTCGTCTAGCCGAACCAAATATAGCCAAGCAACAGCAGTTCACCAGGCTAAACAGTGGTTCAACAACTAAAATAAAGGCTAGTATGCTTCGCATCCTGGGCTTAACCTTAGCTAAGCCACAGCCATTTTTTTTTCACGTCAGTGTTAAATTTCCGCGCTGTACTTCCGCCTGGTTACCATGGTCCAAGTATCCCTTCATGGCAGACGTTTTTATTTTGTGGGAGCGCTAATGAAACTTCGCAGTGTCTTCGCATAATAAACAAAGAATCACGTACTAGCCCCTCGAGCGAGCTCTTTCCGGAGTTTCCTGGGCGGTTACGGACGAAGGAAGCTCGAAAAGCGAGTAATTTTAGAAGCAAGCACGTTCTCCCGGCTGCCTCTTGGGAATCCGACGCTAATGTACGAGAAAGAGCTGGAAGAAGCGGGTGGGAGAAACGGTGGGAGTGACACCGGGACATGCAAGGCAAGAAACTGCCCTGTTACGAAACGCGCTTCACACACAGAGCGAACTTGCTCGTTAGTTCACATCCAGCCCAGTTTCACCACTGCGGGTTGAGATCCAACTGGTGCGCTCTAATTTTCTTACTTCACAGCATGACACGCATAGTAAAGGAAGAACATCTTTTAGAGCAGCAGTGAACTTCGTGGTTATGGAAGCGCTCTACTTTGTGTTCTCATAGAACAAAACGAAGTGCCACGGGAATGTCAGCATGGAAGTCGGCAAGGAGAAGTTATCTGTAAATAAACTTCCCAAGAAGACAATAATTTAAGAATATTCCAGGGCATTTGCATTTTGTGCTGTTGTAATTTGTTCAGCCATTCCCTCAACAGCGTTCAGTTGTGACTTCCTGCTATATACATATATATATGTGCGTGTGTCTGTGTGTGTGTGTGTGTGTGTGTGTACGTGCGGGTGTATTTGATGCACCCACAGGTTCACGGAATATTCCATAAGAACAGTTTCTGTCGTTAATCTCGGCTGATGGAAGTGAGCAGAGACATTTTCTTTTCAATTAGAGATCGGCAGAATGGAAAACCTTAGCGAAGAAAGGGCAAGAAAGTAAAAGTCTTTTTGCATAGGTAACGTGTAAACGATAGTTATCTAAATATTTTTCGTTTTCGTTCACCCCTGCTGTACTAATGGGCTTTTAAAGAGCGGCCAGTGAAGAGTTCGGTGTAATGTCCCCTGCGACCAAGTTACGGCAGCTTTTAAACGTCCATTATCGGCTCGGCTTTGTTCAAGCGATAAGCCTGCCTATTCCCACTTGTTTGGAGAACAGGCAACGCCTAAAGCCTGCGCAAAGTTCTCATTTTTGGAACTTCGTTCTTTCCCGCTGATATTGCTACTCACGTACGGTGTCCCGCTGTCGAACAGCAAAGTATAAATGTCGCGCATGACGCAGTGTGAAAATGAAATACCGAGGGAGCATGGGCGAATGTGTCAGCAGCTGGGTGCATGCAATATCGCAGCCGCGAGCTTAAAACGGCGCGAGCGGATGTCGCATTGCGAAATAATAACATTTAAAAAAACTGCCGGCGTCGCGGTTTTTCTTCCTACGTATGTGAGCGTGCGAATCCGTTATAAACAAACTGGTAGCTTTCTCTTAGTTTTACCCGTTTCTTTACCTTATCGTTGATGACAACCCGCCGCCAAGCTGCTAGTTTGGCCTCCTGAGCCCAAACTAGCAGGTTATATTGCCGCCTACGGTGGCCGCATTCCGGCGAAATGCAAAACAGCTGTTCATTTGTACATTAGATACTTGCTTCTTCACGGCCTACTTATTATACAAGCGCTTTAAGAATTACTAGAAAAGAAAAGGGGGGATGCTTCTTACTTACACAAAGGAACAGCACTAAAAGCTGCGTTCATTTTAAGGCCCTACAACAATATAGAAAGCATAAGTGATTAAGCGTCCCGGAGGATTGCAAATCGTAGGACAGCTAGGCTGAAGGCCCGACAAATAACCTCAATTTGTTTCTGACGCTCCTGCAGCCGAGGGCCTCCCTTCGCCTCGCGCAGGGAAGACAAATGTTTGGTCAGCCACGCGGTACGGCCGATAAATCAAGCTCAATGGGCTCGACCCATCCCTTTCTGCAGGACCTTTTGTATTCGGCATTCCTGGTCGCCCGCGCGACGGCGAAGCACAAGAAGCAGCCCGACATCAATCATGACGCGGACAAAAGGGTTCCAGTGAATAGGTTCAGTGGCCAGTGCGGAGATGCGTACTCCCTGACGGAAAGTTTCGGATACACAACAAGAAGCGAGAAAACACGTTTCTTTGTGTGTCTGTCCTGAAGGGCTACTAAAAGGAAATCTTATTTCAGCTGTGATGGTAAACTACCCTTCTACAACACCAACAAAGCAACTATCAATGTAAGGAGGAGTTTGATGAGCGAGAAAAGGCGCAAGAACGAAAGATATGCCGTGACACAGCTTTGAAGTTCATGTAACAACTCGCCATGACGTGAGGCATTTTGACGGCGTCTGTTCAGACGTCGTTATTTTTGATGCTGAGATCAACGATATTGTATTCTGAGGGAGTTAACAGCATGTCTCCACTAGTTCTGAGAACCTTTACCGAGCCAAAATGTTCCAAATACGAAAGAACACCTTGTAATCTCTGACATAATGCACAGGTGCGCATTCACAAGCCTCAAGAACCTTAGTGCGCGAGCTCTAGCCGCTTCGTATTCACAAAACACTGTGTTAAGTTACTAGGGCAATAATATTGCAGTTTGAAAGTTTAGCGGATACACTCCGTGATCACGATCGTGTGTCGTCCGCTACGGTCCGCAGGCACACAATAAGTCAATGCATATGAGCTTGACACTTAATGTTTCATCCATTCCAGGTGTTGCACGGCAGTCATGGTAGCAGACAACACGCGAGCGCTTAAAGTGCTTCCACAGTCCCCCAAACTACGAAAGCTGCCAGCTGCTCGACAGCGTGCTCTGCTTGCATCCAGTACGAAATGAGATGGAGTTGCATAGAGTTCGCAAATGCAATTCTGTGTTTATTATCAGACATCTTGTCGGGGTTGGAAGTTACCCAAAGGTCCGTAGGCCAGTTGGTACGAATGGGTAAATGAGGCAGCACAGGGCGACATGGGTTTAGCCTATTTTCAAGACAGAGAAGCGCAGAGGGAGGGAGTGCGGCTAAAGTGCACAAATATCTGGTCCTCAAAAGCGTGGAAACAGACTGGATAAAGAGGCGAGAAAAGTCAGCCATGAAGTACAGGATAACTTAAAGTGCAAGTAGACAACGAGGAATTATCAAAAGGAAAGTGAGAGAAACAGAAACAGTAAACTGGATGCAAACGATGCAAATAAAAAATGCGATGGGGATTTCTCAAGAACGGTAAGAAAGAAGTGAGGAAGGAAAACCTGTAAGATAATACAAGGGGCAGTGTCCTACCATTTGGGGCCCGAACTGGTTTTCCTAAGCACAAAATACACCGGAGAAACAATCCGCAACAGGATGATGCATGTGTGTGCTGCAGCAAAAATCTGCAGAGAACTCAGCACCCCCTAATTCAACCAGCTAGACCTACGGGTAATGTCTACCTTCCGCAAGTGCAAGGATTTAAAGCCTATGGTGGCATTAAGCGGTCAGCAGTCGAGATAAGCAAGATATTTTAGGGTATTCGCAGAAAAAGAAAGCCCGGAATACATAATAGGAGTGGATCCGTTACAGGCATACGTAACTGTAGAAGGTAGATATGGAGATGTTTAGGAAGGAGGAAAAGATTAAGGCAAAATAGGCAAAGTTTTATACTCATAAGCATGGATAGATTACCTGTATAGCTCCGATGAACAGACGGCTATATGTCACCACCCCGTTTCGAAATGAATGCCAAGAAATCATCATCAGACTGGTCACACGCTCCCTCGTTTATTGTCATAAGGCTTGTGACTGTATCGGCGTGCGGTTATCCGGGAGCAGGAGGGGCCTTCATGCAATATAACTTCTACCTTCGTTTTCTCTCCTGGTGATTAATCTATTACCGCAAGAATACACTGGCACAAAATTTCGAAAGAATATTTCGTCACTCTAAACTGAGGTGTATCTGTTTAGTGTCCCTTATACATAGTTTCATGTTTCCTAAGCCTCTGGTATGAGAAGCTGATCGTCCCTATAAACTGGGGACCACAACCCCAAAGGATCAAATACACTTGCTGTTCTCTGAAGCACAAATCAATCGCTGTCTCAGCGACTCAATTTAACGGTTAAGACTGTCAGTGCGAGTGTCCCACAACAGACTAAAGACCTTCATTGGAGCTTCTCCCGAAGTTGGCTCCATTCATTCATTCACAAAACTTTATATTGGAGTCCTGAAGCCCGGTCTTTTCAGACCGAGGCGAGCCGTGTCCACATCGGCACCGCCAGGCCGAGCCTTATGGCGTCATCGTGGACCCTCTGGACAGCCCGTAGTTGATCTTAATATGAAGAGCTTGATATGATCTTGTGCCAGTAAAGCCATTTTTCTTCGGGGTCGGCCAGAGTCGCGGGACAGCCCGCCAGCATGTGTCTGCTGTCAATGATGCTATCGCACACGTTATATTCTTTACTAATTTCTCTTTCGAGGTGAATTTTATTTATGAAATACGGAATGGCGTACGTCCCTCTTTGCAGTAAACGTAGCGTGACTGCCTGAGCCCTGTTCAATTTTACGTGCAGCAGTGGGAATTGCCTACGCCCCAAGTAGTAATATTTATTGATGTCGTTGTAGGTTAGTAAGTGTTCTTTATGCTCCCCGCAATGGTAGTAGGCGTCGGTTCGGTTCTGACCGGCACGGCGAGCAAGTCCTCGTGCCAAGTCGTTCGTCACCTCGTTAAGGTTGGGCCGAGCCTCGTCCACTTGTCCCATATGTGCAGGAAACCATCGGATTTCAGTTTTGATAGTTGCGAACTTGTCGATAACTTTAGCCGCAGTCCCAGCGACATAGCCTTTATCAAAGCTCTTAATTGCTGCTTTGGAATTGCTATAGATGAAAGACCATTTACGGTTCCTGATAGCTAGTGCAATCGCGGCGTGCTCCGCCACGGTGGGATCCTTGGTGAAGATGGTGAAGGCGTCCGTCCCGTACCTCTCCTCGGCTGTCGACCACCACGACCGTGTAGGCCTCTTTGCCTTTGACCCAGGCAGCGTCTACAAGGGCTGCCTGTTATCCTAGCTATTCAATTTATTTCAACAAAGCTTTCGCTCTCGCTTTTCTCCTGCTAACATTGTGTTCCGGGTGCATATTTCTCGGGAGGGGGGTGGTTCTGATCGCGTCTCTAAGGTTCGCGCTCAATTCTACCTCGGCTTCCTTCGCTTTCATCGATCTATTGGGGTCTGTCCCTACCGCTCTGAGTAGTTTCAGAATCGGGCAACAAATGAGAATGAACTTCAGCGACAAATTCTACGACGTTTGGAGCAACTGTCTGGGCGGTTGGCTAGCGCGCTTCACGCTAGGAGAACTAAAATAGAAGGCGATGAACCTGGGAAACAGGGGCAGCCCGCAAGGGGCCATACTTTCGCCCATGTTATTTAATCTAGCGATGACCAGAGTCGCGAGGAAACTGGAGAGTATAGAAGGTATAATACACTTTGCAATATACGCCGATGACATAACCATATGGAGCGCCAACGGTAATGTAGGCCAAACGGAGACCAGACTGCAGGAGAGCATACACGCCGTGGAAAGCAAGCTAGGCGAGATGGGACTCAACTGTTCGGCGGCAAAGTCGGAGGTTTTGGTCCTAAAACATCGGCGCAGGGGTCGAACACCCAGGGGCTACGTCCCCGGGGAGGAACCCAAGATTATCTTACGCTGTCACAACGGATCCGCGATCAAGCAGGTGGAAAAGATTAGAGTTTTAGGCTTCCACATAGCAGCGGGAGGTACCAACCTCAATACCATTGAACACAGTTTAAACAAGATGGACCAAGTCATCAGGTTACTAAGGAGAATGAGCAACAGACACAGAGGCCTGGGTGAGGACAGCGCTCTAAGGCTCGTGCACGCCTTCGCTCTCTGTCACTTCACCTACGTGGCAGGTCTATTTAAATGGTCGCAGGCCGAGCTGAACAAGCTCAACGCTATGATCAGAAAGTTAGTAAAGGCTACCCTAGGTATACCCATCAGCACCTCGAACGTGAAGCTCATGAACCTAGGCGTGCACAATACTATAGAAGAGATGGCGGAAGCGCAACAGATGGCGCAGCAGGAACGACTGACAAAAACGCGAGCAGGCAGGCCTCATTCCCGCTGTGCTAAAGATAGCATTTCCTTCTTCGGATAAGCGAAAATGTGCTTGTGGAGAGGAAACTTCAATGAGAAGTAAGTGCTATCTGATAGCTGTTTCACAACAGATTTCAGAGGAGGGTCTACATAAATGAAGTGATACTTTAATGTCGCAGTGAAAAGAAATGCGCTTGCCGTCGCCCCAAGAGAAAAGCGGGCCATTCTTATACCCTTCTATTTTAGGCAGAGCTTCAACTACAGTGGGTATGCGCTGAAACGAAAACAAAAAGGAAAAAGAAAAAGCGTAAGGGGTGTCTGTACACTTCGTTTATGCCTTTCTGTAGGAATGCCTTCGGAACGTCGGCAATAAGTGTAACTTTCTGTAGCCTTAAGTTCACTAGCATCTTTAACATGTCGCTGTTTATCTTCTGGCCTTTCTTTAGGTGGTCATTTAGCGATGCTACTACTATGAATACTACTATGTCATGTTGTCATTGAAGAGTCGCGAATTACGACACAATGTGGCATATACTAGCAGTTGTATGGAACTTAGCTTTTCTGCTTACCCATCAGCTGCTTACTGCCTGACCACGTTCTGGAATTCTTGCATCAGCTCGGCATCTACGCAAAGGTGTCGTACTAAGCTTTGCAGTCGTCACATAGTAATCGCTCGGTTCCCTGCCAGATTCTAGCCGAGGCGCTACTAAAGAAGTGACTCCTGATACCATCTGTTCTCGTACTAGATTCCTCCGGTGAATTGCTGAATCACATCATTCTCGTAGTTATCGTTCGTAAGTTGATCACAGATGCAATTCCTATCTAGGTCCCAGAATTGTTGCGACGTGCGAGACACGTCTATGTCAACGCAATCGGTATGAAACACAGAGAAATGAATAGCAGCACTGGTAAGCATTCGTTTGGTTACATTGTATTGGTCCTTGAAACGTCGGTCCAAGTTGCGTGTTGATGGCAACCACGCATAGCGTTTCCTCCTCCGAACAAACTTTCTTCAGGCAAAAAACTCAGTGGGGTGGTTTGACTCACTTTTTAGAACCAAAATCGCAGCAGGGTCATGTGTGCCAGCGCTTTACTAAGGAGTGATAATACTTGGAGAGGTGCTGCCATCTCGGACCATGACGCACGGTAGAACATTCGTCCACTACAGACGACTTGACAGGCAGCGCCCTGCGCAGGAAACATTCGGTACAGTAGGACACGTCTGCTCAAGAAGTAGACACAGCTTCCGAAATCGAAAAGCGGCGGCGGGAATCTTCTGTTTGGAATCTCTGAGGCTTGAAATCGATCCGGTCCTTCTAAAAAGGTTCCCGCGAGATGGCAGCATATGTTAGGTGCAGCCTATAAGCAGGGCTGGAATCGCTCAGTTTTGAATGCTTTCAAGAAAGTAGCTAGGTTCGCTTTTTGCAACCGATACTGGAACGTGACAATAGCTTTGAATTGGTGTTTTGAAACCACGGGCGATAAATGATACTCTTGTACATGTTGTGTGGCTCGTGCATTAGATTATAAATAAAGATCAATTTTACCTGCGTCTTAGATATCTTCTTTAACAGGGGGTGCGGTGCGGAAGGGCAAAAACGTAGGGCGGACAGTTGCATATCACAAGAATTCTACTATACATGGATGCTGAAAACTGCACTCATTGTGTTCATAATTACAGCCGCAGAAAAAAAAATAACAGTCAGGGGCTGCAGAGGATTAGGTAGTGCAGTGATAAGGCTTTGAACTTTCCACGCGTAAGATACGTCCGGCTGAACCATGATACAAGGTCACAGGGAAGGGCTTTCGTCATGTTGTGTATCTGAATATGCTGCTGGCAATGTTGATGAAAACATAACTGAACTATAAAATGCCGTCACTATATATGAAGTGAATATAACTTTCGTAGACTTGAGGGAACAGACTTGACCAAAGCATCTAACATAAGCTTGCCGCCGATGCGTTACATACGTCTAACCTTGCAACCTTGCCGTTTCCTATCTTTTAATCTACACCACTTACAGGTTTTATTTCATGAAATTCTGCCCCATATTTATAAAGTAAAGTCTCTCAACTTATTCCTTACCTGGCTACTCTAGCTTTCATCTATTGTGCGAGAAAATCGCATGTGAGCCCGCATCTGAACCGTCTTCGTGGAATATCATATTTTCATTTTCCGTGATTTCATGCAAGACACATACCTTTTTTTAGAAGTCGTGTTTACAATAACGCAGTGGATGGCATTAAGGTGGCGATGCGCGAACAACAGCACTTTATTATTACTTTTTTTTACATGAAACAACTTTACAAATGAGAACAGGGTGTCGCCCGCTAAAGCCAATTTTACGAAAACATAGCTATGACCCGCCGCGGTTGATTAGCGGCTGTGGTGTTGGGCTGGTGAGCAAGAGCTCCCGGGGTCGGATCCCGGCCACAGAGAACGCATTTCGACGGGGGCAAAATGTCAAAACACCCGTGTACTTAGATTTAGGTGCACGTTAAAAAACCCAGGTTCAAAGCCCAGGCCGTCCAGATTTCCGGATTCCTCCACAACGGCGTTCCTCATAATCAAATCGTGGTTTGCCACTTAAAACCTCATACCTTAATATTATTTTTAATGCTATAGCTATTACCGCTTATATGCTTGCGTATATACTGCCCATCCACCTGACTTTTGTATTGTTTTGAAGGCGAAAAAACCCATTGCTCAGTCATGCTTGTCTTGCATGGAGAGACAGAGAGAGAGAATCAGGTTTTATTGAGTCCTTAGCAAATGTTGGTGCGCGCTCGTACCAAACGGGGTGGAACCTTCATCTCAGGTCCCATATGCGTCCAGCAGTTCCTGGCCCCTAGCCGCCAGCGCGAGCTGGGTCGGTAGGTCGGGGCTGGACAACAAGGTCTCCCATCGCTCGGGGGGGGGGGGGGGGGGGGTTGGGGCTGGGGAGTGTGGGCGGTAGGGATGTTGGGCAGTTCTTGAGCTTATTGAACTCTGCAAGTATGTGTGCTAGAGTGCCTTCTGATCGTCTGCAAAACGGGCATGAAGTGCCATGCTCTGTTTGGAACATCTCGTGCAAAAGCATGGGATGCGTTAGCGACCCCGCTTGCGTGCGTCGCACGATCCTTTGATGCCTTCGGCTGGGTTGCGGATGCGGACGGGGAAGCCTACATCTGCCGCTTCTGTACATTTTGGCGATGTCCTTGTAATTTGTCGTGGGGTGTGGTAGCTCTGGCTCGTCCTCGGCCCGGATTGACAGTTCTCGGGCAGAGTGGTCGGCGAGTGCGTTGCCTTCTACTTGCGAGTGAGCCGGGACCCGCACGAGCTCAACAGCCCGTGCCGGTGATTTGCGTTTGGTGAGGACTGCAAGTGCCGCGGGAGAGATGTTCCCCTTGCGGTAGCTTGCGTAGGCGGTCTTGGAGTCTGTGACCACGGTCCTCGCTCCCGGTTGTGCGAGTGTGAGGGCCACGGCCACTTCTTCTGCTTCGGCTGTATTCGTCGTCTGTATCGACGCGCCTGTGACCAGTTTATCGATGGTGGTGACGACCGCCGTTGCTCTGGTGCCGTGCTTCGGAAGCGAGGCGTCCGCGTAGAGAAACTCGGGTTCTCTTCCAGCTGTCGGGCCAGTGCCTTGGCCAGCGTAGAGCGTCTCTCGTCGTTCCTCCCCGGCTGCATGTTCCGGGGGAGGCGCTTGGTCTTAATAATGTATCTCCACGTTGTGGGGAGCGGCTACGTTGTCGGTTGCTGTTCAGTTTGCCATCCTATCTTGCGTAGGACGGCCCGGCCGTGCTCTGTCCGGTTCAGCCTTACTCTCTGGTGGGATAAGTGTGCTTCCACAGCTCTTCCACCGTGTTGTGGGCACCCATGTCCAGCAGCTTGTGCATTGGCGAGTAGACTGGGATGCCCATGGCGAGTTTGACTGCTTTTCTTATCGTCGTGTTCAGCGTCTCGCGGTTCACCTTTGTAAGCTGGAGGTACGGGACGGAGTACGTTACGCGTGACACGACGAATGCCTGCACCAGGCGCAGTGCGTCTCCTTATTTGATTCCTCTGTTCCGGTTGGTGACTCTCCGGATCATGCTCAGGACCCGCTCTGATGTACACTTGATTTTGTTGACGGCTGCGTGCGCCTTGCCGTCGCTGCGCAACAGCAGGCCCAGTATCCGGATCTGCTGCGTTAGCTTGATCTCTGTGCCGTCGATGGTGATAATCATGTTCGGCGGTCGCTCTTTCTTTGGTCTTCCGGGCTGAACCATGCAGAGATGGCACCGTTGTTGCGCCATGCATGGCGCGCCGGAGCAAAATTTAGCGTTCGCACGCGGCGTTGAGAAAGGCGTGGCTCGGCAGCGTACGTATTGTCATCCGAGCAGTAACGGTCGCAGTTAGGAGAGCTCACTATGCCATGGAAAGAATATTTGTCGAACTTAAGCTAGTGTTCATCAGGAGTTACAAACCTGCAAATGTGTCACATGTTGCAAAATTTTCAGGTCTGCTCAACTGCCCTGCAACGTAGTTAGCCATGTGGCCTTTTTAATGCAGGAACAAATGTGACTTGCATATTACGTAAAGCAATTTTCGTGACCTAGTGTCTATCTACTGTCTGCAGCGGGCGCCCGAAGCTTTAAGCTCCACACTGTGGTAGGGTCCTTAATACAGCCTACCCAATTATTATATTACAGCGAAGCTGTATATGGATAGTACTTTTCCGTCGTTCGCGAACAAACCGCGAACTAGCCCGTTGGCGCACCTCGATGCTGCCACGCGAACGCGCTCGTGCCACTGCTCCGGAGTTCGTCATCGTCAATAATTAAATAATTAAGAAACACAAAGGCACAACCAGTTTTACAGCGTATTACAGCGAAACTGTTAAAGGCTAGTTCCCCCAGGATAGTCTACGTGTGCACACACAGAAATCCACATACATAGGCCGATCCCGAAGATAGTGCAGTACCGGGTTAACCGGCGCCGGAGGGGAAGCAGGCGTTAAGCACTCCCCTACGTGGGCCGATGCTGAAGATAGTACAATACTGGGCCGACCCGTGGCGGAGGTGCAGTTCGCCATTAAGGGGTCCACATACACAGCTTCGCTTGTCATCCTTCTTCACAGAGGGGAAGGACACATAGATTTTTTTCTGCTCAAGTATTTCCTCATCGCTTATACAACTACCAATTATCTCATTTACACTATTTTAACGAAGAAATGCATTGGGTAATTACGCATTTTTGTGCAGATACAAGGCATTACAATTTTAACATGACTTCTCGCGTGATGGAGATGGGGTACTTGCCAAAGAATGCTTACACATTAAAAAGAAACGCGTACCATACAGGCGCCGCACTCAAGAACTGTTTCACCCGCATGATTGCATTATCGTTCGAACAGTAGCCATGACGGAAGCTCCGGGCGGCTCCTACGCGCCTCCACACGTAAATCAACACACATGTTCTGATTGCAAAGAGTGTGTGGCAGACGTATTACTCACAGTGCCAGGGTCACCACATATTCATCCACCGCGAACATTTAACGCCTAACGTTTGCTCAGCTGAGGGGCGAACATGTATAGTTGCATGTGTGCATGTATCATTTGCTTGTTGACGGAGCTAGGGAGACGGCACGTGGCTTCAATGCCTCAAAATCCCTTCTGATGTCTGGGCGTTTCGCGTCATCTCCACCATCGCATGTACGACTTCGTCGCTAACAAGGAAATTTATTCACCCGTAGGCACGCTTAAAACTGTGGTATGAACGAAAAGTACACTATAAAGTACAGCACATGTAATACATCATACTTGATGTAAACAAAACAGATTAGCAAATGAAATAATAAATGGTGCCTGCTTAACACTGGCTTTGCCGCACACAACAACAACAAAAATAACAAAACTCATTACAGCGTCCACGCAAAAGCATTATTGTCAGCCTCGAATTTATGAAAGGTACCCGGGGCATATACAGATACAGTCTCAACTCAGGCAACAGAATTGAGCATTATTCCGGCTGTAGAAAGATGTTGTCTCGGGAGACGGTTATGTACCGCGTAGACCAGTGGCGAAGAAACTCTGCTTCACCGGGTTTGAACAACTGTTCTTCAAGATGACCCCATACTATCACCCGTAGGTTTCGCATTCTGGGGTAAATTGCTCTGACTGCCGAGATCGTTCTGCGATGTTGCGGAAGCACCACAAAACGTAGCTAGCTGGGCGGGGCACGGACTGTCCAATGGAGCCAAATGTTTCTCGCGCTGCTAACTCACGCTACTTTAAAAAGCCTCCATGACTGTCCTGGTCAATATGTCAATTTTGCTACTGTGTGAAAATAGTTTCTCGGCAAAGTTCAATATTCAGATTGAGCTTTGAAGTTCCTTAACTTTGCCTTATATTCTTTAGTCTAACGTCCTAATGCAGAGTAAATTTACGCCTAAATCCGTGCTTTCAAGTGTGCGCCGCTATAATGTACCCATAAAGAGGCTTTTGTGGTATCGAGATTGGCACTTGTTTTAAAAGGATATTGAACAGAACAGTTCATCAGCCCCTCCACCCTCTGAAGGAGGACGAGCAGCGACGCTGCGGTGCGTTTTACCTCAATCGAAGCATCTATGCATATATAGCTATTATTATTATTATTATTATTATTATTATTATTATTATTATTATTATTATTATTATTATTATTATTATTATTATTATAGCGATCGAAGTGCTGCGCCAATTGCGCCAAACTGCCCCGTGAAGGAAATCCTGCTACATGCTGCGCAGTATCTTCGTTTATGGCAGGCATTGCGCCATCCCTGCGACGAGCCGCGCATGCCACGAGCCGCACCTGCTGCGAATTAGGATACATAATTTACGCGCACGACAAGGCGCCGCATATCAAGTCACCCTTCTTCGCGACTCACCCTGGCACACTTTCCATCACAGCTACAGCATATAGACCTAGTTATGTTCGCAGACGGTAGGCACCGTCGATGTATTTTATAATATTCTAGGCCCTATAGCGTCATCGCGTAGATTCCGCCCACATTCACCACCCCAGCGCGCACTTTTTTCAGGGGGAGGAGGGGGGAAGCGCCGAAGCGATAATTTCATTACGAGGCACGCGGTAGTGTCGAACTACATATTAATTTTGACTAGCGGGGCTTCTTTGACCTACACAATGCACGTTCTTGCATTTTGCCCCCATCGAAATTCGGCAGAACGAGACGGTAGGCCAATCTCGCTGACCGCCCCAATTATGACGACCGACGACGCCGGCGATATGGCCGCAGCTCATCATAGTGCGCTTTTTTTTAGAACACGATTAACGTAGACCTATTGAACTGGCTTTGGTTTTCGGTTTTTGGGAAACCGGCACCGCTACTAATCCTGCAGGCTAGGGTGCCTCGATGCGCCGCACCCAGGGGCGCGCGCATCAACGCACCCTGCTGGAGGCCTGCGGCGCACACCGCCCGTGGACTCAGGCTGAAAGAAGAAGGGAAAACAAAAGCGACAGTAACGTTCCACTTCGCGGACGCCGGTGACGCGCAAGCGTATGTTCTTCTATAGCGCATACCAAGCTATCGGTCCTCGGTGTGCCTAGACTGTCCGCATCGCAGATCATATTCAAGACAGGGCTTGCGCGGTCGCGCCATACGCAACAACCGCCAGAGTCGAACATTCCCTTGTAAACATTCGCTTGCTAGGTTAACAAGCGTCGGGTCAGCGCACAGAGGCAAGCATGAGCACATCACACCCGATGACACATCACACCCGATGTATTCGCAAATTACGCATTTTTGTGCAGATACAAGGTAATTACTTTTCAAACCACTTCTCGCGTAGTAGCACTGGGGTACTCACCAAAGAATGCTTAGGCATTAAAAATGCAACGCGGAGCCTACACGCGCTCCACTCAGGAACTGTTTCACACGCAGGATTGCATTATCCTTCAAGCAGCAGCCCTGATGGGAGCTTCGGCCGGCTCCTACGGCGCCTCTACACGTAAGTGAACACACACGTTTTGGTTGCAAAGAGCGTGTGGCAGCCGTAATAATCACAGTGCCAGTGCCACCAACCATTCATCCACCGCAGGCGCTCCACATCCGACGTTCATTCTGCTGCATGGCGAACACGTACAGTCACGTGTGGATGTATCATTCGCTTGTTCACGGAGCTAGGTAGAAGGAACGTGGCTTCAATTCCTCAAAATCCCTTCTGATGTCTTGGAGTTTCACTTCGTCTCGCGCAACGGTTTTAGTCTGGGGATAGCGCAAGCAGGGTATATACCGTCAATGGAGTCGATGCGGGTCGTGCTGCTAACGCGCGCTATACTTTAAGGCTCCAAGCACGTTCTCGTTAAATTGCAAGTTTTTCAACTATATCAAAGTACTATTGCGGGCAAGTTCAATATGCAGGCTGAATTTTGAAGCTCCTTAACCTTGCTTCATACCTTTTAGTGTGACGTCTTAATAAAGAGTAAACGTATGCCTAGAACTGTGCTGTTCAAGTGTTTGCTAATAATTGATCCAGAAAGTAGTGGTTGTGATTTCGAGGTTGGGACTTGTTTTTGGAGGGCTACAGAACAAGAAATATGAAAAAAAAATGGGACAGGTATCGAAATTCGACGCGGGAGATATTACTATTCCAATTAAAATGTTCCACTTTGACAGTATCTATCTCGCCGCCTACGTCTTGGTGCTGTCATGGTTATTTCGTTAACTTGGTATGTACCAAAACTGCATGTATGACAACAGAATATGACGAACATAAATAATCTGTCATTACATTAATATTATGACATGTGTGTCATGTAGGTCATGAACCAACCACCTACGTCTTAGTGCTGTCGTGGTCGCTTCGTTAACTTGGAGGTACCAAGGTACCATTGTATGACAAGAACGCGTGATGAAATTAAACCATAGGTCATGACAGTAATATCACTACGTGTGTATCATGTAGGTCGTGAAATAGCCGCCTACATCTTAATCCTCTCATAGTGGTTTTGTTAACTTGGTATGTACCACTATAGGCCCTTACCCTGGCAACCTTCAACAGCCGAACTCTGTCGAGCGAGTCTAGCTTACAGTCCTCTTTGAGCAACCACCAGGCATTATCTTATACAGTGCTGACTGACGGCGATGTCCTCTGCTGTAGAGGTCTCCCAAATAAGAAGCAATATGGAGTAGGATTCCTAATCCATAAGGACATAGCAGGAAATATTAATGAATTCTACAGCTATAATGAGAGCGCAGCGGTAGTCGTAATCAAACTTAATAAGAGGTAGAGATTAAAGGTAGTACAAGCCTATGCTCGAACATCCAATCATGATGATGATGAAGTAGACCAGTTTTTTGAAGATGTTGAATTGGCGATGGGAAAAGTGCAAACTCAGTATATTCTAGTAATGGGCAACTTCATTGCAAAAGTGGGGAAAAAGTAGGCTGGTGAACAAGTAGTTGGCAACTACGGCGTCGATCCTATAGGAACGCTAGAGGACTGATGCTGGTGGAATTCGTGGAAAGCAATAACCGGCTATTAATGAGCACCTTCTTCAGGAAGCGTAGCAACAGAAAGTGGACCTGGAAAAGCCCTAATGGTGAAACAACAAATGAACTAGATTTCATACTTTCTGTCTATCCCAGCGTAGTGAAAGATATTGAAGTGATAGGTAAAGTGCAGGGTAATCAGTTAGTGAGGTCTACGATTCACCTCATTTTGAAGAGAAAAAGAGTAAAATTGGTCAGGAAACAACAGGCCGACCTAGACGCAGTAATCTTAGAAGCAGAGCGATTCAGGCCTCATAATTGCATATATGCAGCCTTCGAACAGAGAGATGAAGTTGACATAGATGTATTGAATGAAACCGTAACTAGTATGGCTTCATTGGCAGCATCTCAAGTGAGAGGTAGGGCACCAAGGCAATCAGCAAGCAAGCTCTCCCAAGTAACAAATACCCTAATAAAGAAACGACAAAGAATGAAAGTGTGCAACAAATGAGAAAGAATAGAATTTGCGGAACCGTCAAAACTCATCAACAATGCCAAAATATAAGATATCCGAAATTGTAACGTGAGAAAGATTGAGCAAGCAGTAAAAAATGGACGCAGCATGAAATCAATTTGGGGGAAACTTGGCGTAGGACGAACAAAGTGTAATGCACTGAAAAATGAGCAGGGTAATAGCATCCGCAATCTCGAAGGCATACCAAAAGAAGTAGAAGAATTCACAGCGACCATTTTTCACTGTGATTTGTCCCCTACTTTTGGGTAATTCAATTGCCTCGCTTGGCCTCCACGTGGGCATCATTGCCTCCTGCTCTTTCTTTGGATGTGAGGTGGCTTTCCGACTGGAGCGCCAAAACTACCGCTTGGCAAGCATGGTTTAGTGTGGAATAAAGCCAGTCTACTCTTCGTTCTGAACTTGTCAAAACTTGTATTACTTGCCCCCGCTAAACCGAGCACCCAACAAGTGGTAGCCCAGGACATTTATGTTTTTACGTATCAACAATGCCATGGACGACGCTGCTCCTACTTCTGCTGACAGAGAAGACGCCATGATTACGTCTCCTGTCATCGTCACAGAGCATCATATTCCCAGCTTATGGCACAAAAACCACCGAGTTTGGCCTATATAAGTAGAGGTCCGTATTCAACTCCTGCGCATCACCTCACAGACAGCAAGATAACTGCATGTCGCCGCCGCGCTATCCTCCGATATCGCCGATGCCATAGACGACTTGCTAGCAAGTACGCCTTCGGCCACCGACGACCTAAAACGCACGGTGCTGCAGCGCCTCGAACCATCGCAACAGCGTAGGCGTCAACAGCTCTCCGAGAAACTCGGTAACCAACGACCATGGGAGCTCCTGCACCGGTGACGTCAGCTGCTCGGTGACCACCACTCCGCCGAATAGAGCAACCTTCCAATTTTGCGCGAGCTGTTCTTGAGCGCTTCCCACAGTCCGCACGCATGGTGCTCACAGGTTCCAACGAGACGAGTCTCAATAGGCTTCCTGGGCACACTCACCGCATATGCGACTGCCCGTCTGCGTCACAGCTACCTGTCACCGCTGCAAGGGTCTCAAAGCCAGGAGAGCGACTCCCGCACCTGGACCAAACAGTCGACCGCCTTACCAGTGCACTTAAGAAGCTTACGACGGTTGGCAACATTGGCGAGCAACTTCGGCGATACCATTCGACTTCCCAGTCTCGCAGCGCTCATAGCACCTCGCCTCGCCAGTTGCGCTGGTATACCACCGTCGCTTTCGCAAGCAAGCAAGTCGCTGCACCCAGCCCTGTTCGTGGACGGGAAACGCACCGGCCAGTCGCTAACGGCGGCATGCGACATAGGCCCTCGCGCAAGCCGCCTATTCTTCGTAGTCGACCGCATCACTGGTGCCCACGTCCTCGTCGATACCGGAGCCGAGCTGCCTATCGTTCCCGAGCATCGCCAACGTGCCGATGCTCCTACTTTCCTTATAGTAGACGCGTTGGCCACGGCAGTGGGTGCAGTAGTACAGCAGCACGATGGAAGAGACTGGAGGCCACTGGGTTTCTTCTCAAAGCGCCTGAAACCCACAGAAGCTCGCTACAGCACTTTCGGGAGGGAGACGTTGGCCATCTATTGCGTTGTCAAGCATTTCCGTATTTTTCTTAAAGGCTATAGCTTTTACATTCTAACCGACCATAACCCGTTAACCTTCGTTTTCAAAAACAGTTCCTCGTACTCGGAACATGAGCTTTGGAAACTTTCCTTTGAGTACGAAATTTCTACGGAAATCCCCATATCTCTGGGACAGAAAATCAGGCAGCTGACACACTGTCGCGCATCGGCGCTGTGCCCGCTGGCTCTTTAATGGATTTTCAAGATGTAGCCTCAACACAGCGAAATGACCAAGGGCGGCACCAATTACGGGAAAAAGGCTCGTCACTCCTTACTGCGGTGGTACCGCTACCGCCGACAACATTGGTCACGTGCTATACACATCGCCGGCAGCTCCTCACCCGTTCGTGCCCCATCAGTTTCGGCGGCCAATATTCCATTCACTGCACGGGCTAAGTGATTCCGGCATCAGAGCGACACGGAAGCTTATCACGGGCCGCTTCATCTGGCCAGGGATCCCAAAGATGTTCGAAGCTGGGCAAGAAGCCACTCAAAATTTCAAGCCGTGAAGTGACCCGGCACACGCGTTCAGTGGTGTGGCCGTTTCGGCCACCAGAGAGCCGTTTTGATCATGTGCATTTACGCTTGGAGGGGCCTCTGCCGCCTTGGCATGGTTTCAGGTACCTTCTACGTGTGTTAATCGGTACTCAAGGTGGCTGGAGGCGAAGCTTCTGCAAGATATCACGGCCGAAAAAGTAGCGGAAGCATTTCTTGTTGCCACGCGGGTATCGCGGTACGGTTGCGCTTTGCGAATAACTACTGACCGAGGACGTTAATTCAAAAGATGGCTTTTTTCTTCCCGGCATAATGCGCCTGCATAATGCCGCGGCTTACCACCCACAGAGCCACGGCATGGTGGACCATTTCCACCGACAACTGAAGGCATCATTGAACGCCACGTCCGACAGACAGCACTGGGTGGAAAGGCTACCCCTAGAACTACTGGAGCTGCGAAGAACAACCAAGGATGACCTCGGAGTCAGCGCTGCTACATGCTCTACGGATCAGTAATCCGCGTTCCAGGCCAGTTTTGCGGCACCCAGCAAGGCCCGCCGCCAGCGGTGGCGATGCATGTAGGCTGCATTCCTGGCTCGACCTGCTTCGCCCTACACCCCCAACGTATCGCCCATAGGCAGCCAGCGTTTAGTTTTTCGACAATGTAAACAACCATGAACGTCTGTTTGTCTACGGCGCGACTCTTTCAAGCCACCGTTGACACCTTCCTATGAGGACAGTTCGTGTGGTTTCGCATTCAGAGAAAACCTTAAAGAGCGACGTACATGGCCAAAAAGAGACAGTGTCGTGCGACCAAGTGAAACCCACCATTCGCTTACTCGCAGTATTATAGAAAATATTCACCAAGATCATTTCCAATGGAATAAGGGAAACTCTGAACTTTAGTCAACCAAGGAGGGGATACTCTACAATGGATCACATCCATGTCATTATTCAGGTAATCACTCTTATGGCTTTCATAGATTACAAAAATTCATTTGTTTCGATAGAGATACCAGCAGTCATGAAGGCATTAGGTAATCAAGGAGTACAGACCACTTACGTAAATATCTTGGAAAATCTCTACAGAGATTCCACGATGTTAGAATCGCACCGCTGGCACGAGTTGATGGGGTCTCGGTGCTGACGCCCGTTATTGCCAATGGGTCGCAAGCCCCAAGGGTAGCGTTGGCCTGGCGGCCTGGGGCACTGGAAGCATCCGAAGGTCCCGGCAAAGCAAGAGAAGACTGGTAACAGAACAACTTGTTTATTCTAACATAGCAAAAGAGCGGCCGGTCAGGTCGACCGAAGTGGAGAGACGGGAGAGCACGTAACTCAACAGTACAAATCGGAGCCTCTCTCCTGGCGTCCGGGGGCAGCTGCTCTTATACCCTCGGCGTCGCGGTCCAAAAGAGAAGGTCACGGGATGAAGGTCACGGGATGAAGGTCACGGGATGAAGGTCACGGGACGGCGGAGCATGACCCCACGACGGCGCGAACTGTCGAGCCGAGAGACCTGCTGAACCGAGTGTAGTGACGCATCGCCAACCTTCACTTGGGGAGCTCCGCTCCCCTGATGCCGCGTTTTGACAAGCGTGGGCACACACACACACACACACACGAAGACACGTGGCACTGAAACACGCCTGGACACGCTTGGCGGGTAGGCGTTGCGGCGGCGTCGGACGGGCCAAAATGTACGCCGCTTTGAACAAAGCCCCGGCGTCCGTTGCATCCGCGCCGGCATTACCGCGCGTTGTAGGCGAAACGTAACAGACCGCCCCGCCGGGGGAAGGAGATCCCGAAGGTCAGGGGACTGCATCCGCTGTCCGGAGGGATGTCGCTCGATGATGCTCATAACCGAAGTTGGGCGTCCTTGGGCGTTTCTTGAGCGCAGCGCACAGAGAAGGCCTCGTTCTCACGTTCAGGTGCACACAGGACACTGCAAAGTGACTTCGGGAGAGTTGACATTTTTGTTCTCGTTTCCGGCAAGCGTTAGAACCACGCCAAAAGTCAACCGCTCAGTCAGCAAGCACGGCACAACCCTCACTAAGCCCTGCCAGGCTCTTTCCCCTTTTATACTGCTGCCTAGTTCCTTACAGTAGTTTAGCAGCACTCAGAACGCGTCCACAAATCGGAAAAATTGCACTAAAAAGCACATCATCACTTTGAAATACTACACAAAAGCAATAGGTTAAAAATCCTGCCTCAGGAAGAAAAACATCAGTAACAAGCAATTTTGAGGCTGATTCCCACGTTAGGGGCTTCGACTTAAGCCATCGGCGTTACCGTTGAGACTCCCCTTTTTGTAACGCACCTCAAAGGAATATTGTTGCAAAGCGAGGCTCCAGCGCAGGAGGCGGCCATTTTTGGGAGAGATGGTCTGCAGCCATTGGAGAGGGCAGTGATCCGTCTCAATGATAAACCTCGAGCCAGCTAGGTAACATGACAATTTCTGAACGGCCCACACGATACACGCACACTCTTTCTCGGTGGCGCTATACGCCTGCTCACGACTGGTCAGCTTACGACTAGCATACAGGACGGGGTGTTCTACTTCTCCATTTTCCCGTTGGCACAGTACAACGCCCATGCCTCGCTCACTAGCATCACACTGAACAACGAACCCTTTTGTGTAGTCGGGCGATCGTAGCACAGGCTGGCTTGTTAGGGCGCTCTTTAGGGCGCTAAAAGCTCTTTCCTTCGTCTCATCCCAGACGACTGTTTGCGGCTCTGTCTTTCTTAGAGCATCCGTCAAGGGAGCCGCGATATCAGAGTACCTGGGGATGTACCTCTGATAGTAGCCGGCGACACCTAAGAACGACCGAATATCGGTCTTCGTACGCGGTTGCGGGAAGTCTCGCACAGCGGCCACCTTTATTTCAGAGGGGCGGCGACGACCCCGACCAATCACGTGTCCGAGGTAGACAACCTCGGCCTGTGCTAACTGGCACTTGGGAGCTTTGACTGTCAAGCCCGCATCGCGCAGGCGGGTTAGCACTGCCCGCAAGTGCGCCATATGCTCAGGCCAGGATGCGGAGAATATCGCTACGTCGTCTAGATACGGTAAAGCGAATTCTTGCTGTCCCCGCAACACTTTATCCATGAGGCTTGAAAAGCAGTATGGCGCGTTCTTCAAACCAAAACTCAAAACTTTAGGACGGAATGTCCCCATTGGTGAAATGAACGCCGCATACCTACTAGCCTCTTCTGTAAGTGGAACCTGCCAATAACCCCTGACAAGATCTAGGGTGGAAATAAACTGAGCGCTACTCACTCTCTCAAGGCGCTCCTCGATGTTAGGGATCGGATAAATTTGATCCTTAGTGATGGAATTAAGCCTGCGGTAGTCGACGCAAGGACGAGGTTCCTTGCCCGGTACCTCAACTAAAATCAAAGGGGAGGTATAATCACTCTCACCCGCTTCAATAACACCGAGCTGTAGCATTTTCGTTACCTCAGCCTCCATAATATCGCTCTGGCGGGGTGACACCCGGTACGCCTTGGATCGTACTGGCTCTGGGGAGGTAAGTTCTATGTCATGAGTAAGGACAGAAGTCCTACCAGGCCTCTCAGAGAACAGACCTTGAAACTCTTGTAAGAGCTGGTGTAGTTCGGTTTTCTGCTCAGGCGACAGCGATGCTTTACTTATTAAGTCACTAATGACTTGATCGGTGTCTTTCCTGTTCGTCACTGAGCCTAGTCCCGGAAGCTCGACCGGAAGCTCTTCGGGCACGTTTACCATCATGCACACCACTGCTTCCCGTTGCTTATAGGGTTTGAGCAGATTACAGTGGTAAACTTGCTGTGCTTTCCGCTTTCCTGGCAGACTCACCACGTAGTTAACGTCCGACAGTTTTTGAACAATCCGTGCTGGGCCCTCCCACTGCACGTCGAGTTTGTTCTTTAGCGATGTGCGCAATATCATGACCTCATCGCCCACCTCAAAACGACGGGCCCTGGCTGTCCGATCATAATAAACCTTGGCCCTCTGCTGGGCCTCTGCCATTGCTTCACCTGACAACTCCTGTGCCCTTCTTAAGCGTTCGAGGAGCTTAAGCACGTACTCTACCACGACTGGGTCGTCGCCCCTGCCTTCCCATGATTCTCGAAGCATGCGAAGCGGAGATCGCAGCGAGCGACCGTACACCAGCTCAGCTGGCGAGAACCCCGTAGCCGCATGCGGCGCGGTTCTTAAAGCAAACATCACTCCAGGCAGACACAGCTCCCAGTCAGTTTGATGTTCAAAACACAATGCTCTCAACACGCGCTTCATGACGGAGTGGAGCTTCTCAACGGAATTCGACTGGGGGTGGTGCACTGAGCTGTGTAACAGCCTTACCCCGCACCTTTCGAGAAAGGCTGTCGTCAAAGCGCTAGTAAACACTGTACCCTGATCTGACTGGATTTCTGCAGGAAAACCAACTCGCGCAAATATGGACAGTAGTGCATTGACTATCTCAACTGAGCTGAGTTCTTTAAGCGGCACTGCTTCAGGGAACTTTGTCGCTGGGCAGATCACAGTCAAAATGTGTCGGTACCCCGTGGCTGTTACCGGCAGAGGTCCCACTGTATCAATAACGAGCCGTCTAAAAGGCTCCGTAATGATAGGTACCAACTTCAACGGCGCCCTCGATTTGTCCCCTGGCTTGCCCACCCGCTGACAGGTGTCGCATGTCTTCACAAAGTGGTCTGCGTCCCGAAAACACCCTGGCCAATAGTACTCCTGCAAGAGACGGTCCTTAGTTTTCTTAACTCCTAGGTGTCCGGACCACGAACCCCCATGCGACAAGCGCAACAGATCCTGACGATAGCATTGAGGCACGATCAGCTGATCGAACTCCACTCCTCTGCGGTCTAGATACTTCCGGTACAGGACCCCACCTCTTTCCACAAAGCGAGCATTTTTCTTGGCGATACCTTCCTTGATAATGCAGCGTATGTTTTCTAGGCTGCCATCCTTCTTTTGCTCGGCTATCAAAGCCGAGCGGCTGACTTTTAGCAACCTGTTAAGTCCGTCTGACGTAGGCGCGATGAGCAAATCTGGAGACAGCTCTTCTAACTTTCCCGTGTCGGGAATTTCCTCTCCAGTATCTGCTGCCTTTAACGCTACAGGCTCAATTTTATTCTGTTCGGGCGTGCTCTGAATACCAGCTTGCTGCGCCTCTGACCCTTTTTCATCATTCAACAACGTCGGCCCCGCAACTACCGCCTTTGCAGCGAGCTCCCGAACCTTCGATCTGGTTAAGGCCTGAACGCTAGCCTCACCAAACAAAAGCCCCTTCTCGCGCAGGAGGTGATCGGACCTGTTCGAAAATAGGTACGGGTACTGGGGGGGCAGCATAGATGACACTGCGGCCTCCGTCTCAAGTGCTCCGAAAGGTCCTTCAATAAGCACTTTTGCTACCGGCAGACACACGCTATGAGCTTCCACTGCTTGCTTGATCCATGCGCACTCGCCCGTGAACATATCGGGTTCTACGTAAGAGGGGTGAACTACATCCATTGTAGCTGCGGAATCGCGAAGCACTCGGCACTCTTTCCCGTTCACGAGGAGGTCTCGCATGTAAGGCTCGAGAAGCTTCATGTTCTCGTCAGTGCTGCATATAGACAAAAACACGACTTGTGTTTTTGTTTCTGGACACTGCGCCGAAAAGTGACCCGGCTTCTGGCACGTATAACAAACGCGCGCTTGCCTCATCTCGAACCGCTTTCTGCGTTCGGCTTCGGTTGCCGCCGTCTCCTTACGTTCGGTCGGACTGCTTTCACTCGCATCCGCACTACGTGTGTCCCCCTTTGCTCTCATGGGCGTGAACTTTGGCCTCTCAAACTTGGAGCCAAATTCACCCTTTTGACCGTCCTTAGCTCCACGAGCCCGACGCGTCACAAACTCCTCGGCTAACTCAGCGGCTCTAGCCACCGTACTAACGTCTGGCCTATCCAAGACCCAGTACCGCACGTTCTCAGGTAACCGACTATAAAACTGTTCTAGCCCGAAACACTGCAGAACTTTCTCGTGGTCACCAAACGCTTTCTCTTCTTTGAGCCACTCCTGCATGTTTGACATAAGCCTGTACGCGAACTCTGTATATGACTCACTTCTGCCTTTCTCATTTTCCCGAAACTTCCGACGGAACGCCTCCGCTGACAGCCGGTACTTTTTTAGCAGACTCGATTTCACTTTGTCGAAATCCTCTGCCTCCTCTCTCTCCAAGCGAGCGACTACGTCGGCCGCCTCGCCGGGTAGCAAAGTGAGCAAGCGCTGTGGCCACGTTTCCCGAGAGAACCCCTGCTTCTCGCACGTTCGCTCAAAGTTAACCAGGAACAAACCAATGTCCTCTCCAAGCTTAAACGGCCGCATCAGGTCAGTCATTTTGAACAATACTCGTTCTCCTCCACCGTGTGCCTGACTTCCATTACGAGCGCGTTCCATCTCTAACTCGAGACGCTTCATTTCCAAAGCGTGTTGACGGTCGCGCTCTTCTTTTTCTTTCTCTTTTTGTTCTTTAAGTTCGCGCTCATCTTTCTCTTTCTGTTCTTTACGTTCGCGCTCATCTTTCTCTTTCTGTTCTTTAAGTTCGCGCTCCTGTTTCTCTTTCTGTTCTTTAAGTTCACGCTCCTGTCTTTTTGCCGTCTCCCTCTCCTCAATGGTCTCAAGGCATTCCGACAGCTCGTCATCCTCAGCTTCTAACTCAAGAATAGCCCTTAGCAGTTCTGGTTTTCTGAGTTTGTCTGAGACATCCAGACCCAACTCTCTCGCAAGCTCCAGCAATTTCGGTTTGCGCAACGACTTCAAATCCATGGCTGCTCTGAATGCTGCTTTCTCTACTGCCTACTATTGTCTTGCCGCAAACTAACCCGGTAGCAACGACAACCACAATTAGCAGCTCTGTTTCTGACACTAACAAAAGCCTGGCAAAACTCAGAAGAAGAAAGTCCCGCACTCACCAAACCTTGCAGCCAAGACTTCAGCGCAGTCGTTCCGCTGCAGGCAACCAGTCATCACACAGGGCTCGTTGCGCTGCTCCCGGATGGTCGTTGTGCTGCTCAGCATACAGTCAACCGCATCTCTTCGCTGCTGGCCTCCGTTGTCGCGATCTCACCGCTGGCAACCAGATGTAGGAATCGCACCGCTGGCACGAGTTGATGGGGTCTCGGTGCTGACGCCCGTTATTGCCAATGGGTCGCAAGCCCCAAGGGTAGCGTTGGCCTGGCGGCCTGGGGCACTGGAAGCATCCGAAGGTCCCGGCAAAGCAAGAGAAGACTGGTAACAGAACAACTTGTTTATTCTAACATAGCAAAAGAGCGGCCGGTCAGGTCGACCGAAGTGGAGAGACGGGAGAGCACGTAACTCAACAGTACAAATCGGAGCCTCTCTCCTGGCGTCCGGGGGCAGCTGCTCTTATACCCTCGGCGTCGCGGTCCAAAAGAGAAGGTCACGGGATGAAGGTCACGGGATGAAGGTCACGGGACGGCGGAGCATGACCCCACGACGGCGCGAACTGTCGAGCCGAGAGACCTGCTGAACCGAGTGTAGTGACGCATGGCCAACCTTCACTTGGGGAGCTCCGCTCCCCTGATGCCGCGTTTTGACAAGCGTGGGCACACACACACACACGAAGACACGTGGCACTGAAACACGCCTGGACACGCTTGGCGGGTAGGCGTTGCGGCGGCGTCGGACGGGCCAAAATGTCCGCCGCTTTGAACAAAGCCCCGGCGTCCGTTGCATCCGCGCCGGCATTACCGCGCGTTGTAGGCGAAACGTAACAACAGCTACCCTAATTCTGCACAAGAAAAGTTTGGAGATGCTTATAAAGAAAGGGTATCACTGCGTGCTTGGAAGAATATTCAGGCTATTAAAATGGGAAGGTTAGGAGAAAGGATCAACGTCGAATATACTACGGTTTGCAGATGACATTGTCCTGTTCAGCAACACTGGAGACGAGTTACATCAAATGATTGAAGACCTTGACAGAGAGAATATAACAGTGGGATTTAGTATTATTATGCCGAAGACAAAGATAATGATGAATAGCCGGAGAACTAGAGTTCAGGATTGTAAGTCAGCCTCTAGAGTCTCTGAAGGTGTACATTTACCTTGCTCAATTACTCACAGGGAACCTGATCATAAGTAAGAAACTTACAGCAGAATAAAAATGGGTTGGAGTGCATACGGCAGACGTTGTCAACTCCTGACTGGAAGCTTGTCATTATCATTGAAAGGAAAGGTGTACAATAATTGTATTCTAGCGGTGCTGACATATCGGGCCGAAACTTGGAGATTGACAAAGAAGCTTTAGAACAAGTTCCGCGCAAAGAGCGATGGAACAAAGAAGTCAAGCCGAAACGTTAAAAGACAGAAAGCGAGCAGCTTGGATCAGAAAGCAAACGGGTATGGCCGAAATTCGAATTGACATTAAGAGCGAAAAATGGAGCTGGGCAGATCATGTGATGCGTAGGTTGGGTAACTGGCAGACCATTAGGGCTACAGAATGGGTGGCAACAGATGGGAAGCGCCTTCGAGGACAGCAGAAGACTACGTGGGGCGAGGAAATAACGAATGCGCGGGCACTAGTTAGAATCGGTTCGCGTAGAGCGGGCGTAATTTTAGATCGCAGGGAGAGGCGTTCGTCGTCGTCGCCTGCCCCGTCCTCCTCCTCATCCTCCTGCTGCTGCTGCTGCTGCTGCTGTGTGTGTGTGTGACCGTCATAAATGATTGCTCATGACATGCATGTCCTGTTGACCATGAAACAGCTGCCTACGTGTTGGTGATCTGATGGTGGTTTCGCTAACTTGGTAGTCTCCCCGCAGATTGCATCGCATAACGACGATTCCCACAGGGCGTGGGATCTGCCGGCTTCTTTTCATGTATTCTTTAATTATAGGTTGTATTTTTTGGACGATTGTGAGCGCGTTGCGGCTGCCCGCTTACCGCCGTGGCGTCATGTGTGCCGGCTTGCAGAAGCAGCAACATAAGCAACAAAGGTAGGCAGCTGGCACTTGTCTTAAGTCCGCCTCCCATTGTTTCGTGAGTGCACATGCATGCAATGTACTTGTGATAACAACGGCACGAGTGGCGCAATTACATAAAAGGGCGACGTGAACTGTCTCCGTAGTTGGTTTCTAACGATGGAGTAGTCCAAGTGTACAATTGTAATAATAAATTAAGCTGCTGTTTCGAACGCAGTTGAAGCTGGAAATGAAACAAAGCGTTATAGTTGTTTCGAAAGTGTTCGCGCTGGAATTTCTGAACACAGTACAGAGACAGGCTGGCTAGTTGCCCGTTGTGTCAACAATATTCACACGCCGATGCATGCAGCCGACCACTGCGCAATAGCGAGAGTACGAATAAAATGCCTGTGGCATACGCTCGACGTCTGCACCAGCCCACCTTCTACTTGCGCCACCGCTTTCGTGCGTCCATTGCGGATGTTATATGAAGCTCACCCATAGCGTTACGCGGAAGTTTCATAACCAGATGAAAAGTATTGAAGGGCCCTGCTACTACGATGGCACAGGGAACGCTGCTTGAGAGAGCCGCAATACGAAGCTGGCGCGATGCCTATATTCATCACCCGCCAATCTCTTCATCCTTTTTCCGCTGTGCAATAAAGAAGTGAAAAGCTTAACTCTTTTTGACTTCACTTCTCGAGAGCACCTCCGCTTGCGCCGTTCTCTTCTTCTTTCCGCTTTCTGGATAAAATGGAGGGGACAGCAGCAGGCTTTAGGCGCTGCCCTGTCGCTGACATGCGGTATCTCTGCAGCAAAGCTGGGCTCGTCTGATAGTCACCGTCCCCGAAGCGTTCGGAGCACAGAAAACCACCCTTTGACGGCACTCATGATGGCTACGATGAGCGCTTTCATTCGAAGGGCTTCGGCTCTGGAGGAAAGCTATGAGACGTCTCGCCCGACAATACTTTTCCCACACCCTTGCGCGCCGCAGCATAGAGGCATTCTCCTGCGTTGTGCAAGGTGCTTTACTATCACATTACGACTCAGCACACAACAAAAACAATGATTTTGAAGACTTGAGCACAAGCTCCGCTTGCGATAACAAGTATGCGGCCAAGAGCAACTGCGCAGTTGAAACGTCGTTCGCTGCCGTCGATGCGGGTTGAAAAACGCGGGCGATGACTGGCGCACCGGTATCTGGCACAGACAGTGTAACCGAACCATAACTTTCTCCAGTCCTCGGCGCGGTCGCTAAACGCGGTACCTTGCGAAAAAATGCATGCAAATCATTCTTTTCTGCTATATGAAAACAAGGTTGTGCCAACCAAATTCACGATGCAAGCTTTCATTTGGGCTAAAAGTCACGGCGGCAAAACTTTAGTTTAGCATCTTTTTAAAGTGGGTAGCTTTCTTCTGCCTGTTCTCATTGTCAGTTTCTAAGCGCTAAAGCTACTAGGAGTTTTTTCGCTGTATTATAAAAACCCACCCCATAACTAATGCCTCTACGGGGGACTCTTAAGCTAATAATTTTAGCTGAACTGAGTTAACGATAACATTTATTCAGAAGCCCAGTATTCGCATACTTAAGCTAGGCGCGGTAAAGGACATGCAGGTAAATTATTAGGGTTTGGTTAATTGCTGTTGCATTCAAAATACTGTAGACAGCCATCGATCTTGTGTGTTTTGTATTTGTTGAACGGGCGCCGAAGAGTGCAGATCTTAGGCCCTGTTCCTGCATTGAGCGTCGGCGTGCTTCGGCGTCCCTCGTAACCGAGTGAACGAGCAGAGCGAAGGATGACAGATCGAACGTGGAACAGAGCGAGAGATGAAAGACGGCGATACCGAAGAGGGCGTGAGAAGAAAAGCTTAGTGCCATGCAAGAAGGGCGGCGTGGCGAAGACCGCTACACGATGGCGCCAGAGTAGCCAGCCGTCCTCTGTTGAGCAATGACATGTGGCGAGCGCATCCGCCAATACCATATATGGAAACAAAGCGTGTTTGAGCAGATGTCTACTGCGGCCGCTATGAGTCGCGCACACGTTTCAGCGACGCACTTCCTCTCGCGATCTCCCGATTAGCGAGGCAGTCGCGCCACACGTCGCTCCCCGCGAGACAGATTTTGCTCGCCAACCAATCTATCGCGAAATTAAAACACCTATAGAGCTACGCTCAAATTTCGCATTAGAGAGTATTGTAATCGTCTGGTATTTTTCTTTTGTTGTTGTTGAAATAGTTTGCCATCGTTTACAAAGTTACCAATCATCTAAATTTAAACTAGTATAACGAAGAAATGTATTCAGTAATTACGCATATTTTGCACATACAAGGCATTACACTTTTCATACGAGATTTCGAGTGACGGAGCAGGGGCACTCGCCAAAGAATGCTTACGCATGAAAAAGGGACGCGTACCGTCCACGCGCTCCACTCAAGAGCCGTTTCCCTCGCATGATTGCATTATTGTTTGAACAGTAGCTATGATGGGACACCCAATTTTTCGTTGGCGGCGGCGGCACAGGGGGGCGTGGAAAACGAAACCACAAATTGAAAAAGCCGTTTCGATACATCCTTCTTTGCTAAACTGGTTGAAATTCCCGCCTTTTCCTACTAAGGGCTGAGAGGACCGAATGTAGAGGTGTGGAAAGTGAGAGAAAGACTATGCGTTTTGTAAGTATTTTGTTTCTCAGCCGACATATTAAAAAAAAATATATAGAGCACATATTTAAAGGTGTCCACGTAGACTGCGTTAGTATATTTCTTTCACCAAGAATACGCGGAGCATTCCTGTGCCGTCGTGGTCGCAATTGATTTCTTGTTTGCTGTGCCTCGGTTCATGTGAGATATTTTTCAATTGCCAGCGAATTCATCTAGAACTACTAAGCGAGAACCGACGCACGTGACACTCCCTAGATAGGTTAACCTTGCTTCCATTTGTTCTGAATGACGTTGTGTTTATACAATACGTTTTACGTAAAAAAACATACATTTTCTATGACCAACTATTGCTGTCAACGAATCATCGGATGTTATAACGCGCAATCCCAACTCGACAATAAGTGAAATCACTCGTTCTTCATATTAGCCACCTTTTGTTTATGGAACTTGTCTTATAACGGTCCTTTATCTGTGACGAAAAAAGGAGCAAACATATTTTTTTTTTTTGCACAAGGTGAAGATTTTTTTTTTCTGATGAAATATGTTATATGCAGTAAAAAACAAGGTTGCTGAATTTGTTTACTCGTAGTCTGCTGACTGAATGAACGAAGCCTGGATAAGTAAATTCATGCAGGCATTGATCGGATGCACAATTATTTGTAAACAAAAAAATCCCGCCCATGCACCCCGTATAGATGGCAATGCAGCGACACTGAAATGTGCGGCCTCGGTGTTTATCGCTCGGTTAATTCTATCGGTGCATTAAACTCTGTCACAAATATTGGTTACGTCTTAATTGTGTTTCTTAATGAGCTAACCTAACATTTCTAAACCACAATCTCTCAAATTACTCCCAGGGCGGCGACTCTAGCTTTCACCTATTGAGCGAGAAAATCAAATGCGAGGCCGAACCTTAACCAACCTCCTTGAATAATATATATTCCTTTTAGTGATTTCATGCGTGACACAGGAGTTTCTCAAAAGTGATGTTTAGCATAGCATAGAGCATGGGATTAAGCAGTCGATACGCGAACAATGGCACTGCGTTTTTTTCTTTTTCTTTTTACATGAAGCGTCTTTAAAGATGGTTACATGAGGTCGCTCGCTAAAACTAATAAAGGATAACATGTTATAGCTATTACCGCTTATATCTTTCCATATGCGGGGTCTCCCATATAACTTGAGCCAAACATTAAAAATATGATGCAATTCCCACGAACCTGGACAGAACCAAGGTAATGTCGTTTGCCGTCGCTTGAAGATACTTAGATTATTTTTTCCTTTCAGTTAATATGATAATTAGCCTTAATTATTTAATTAAGTTCTCAAATACAGTGAACGCTCGTTAAAACAAACTCGCTCAAGCGGAATTCTCGCATACGGATAAGGGAACGTTTCTTAAGTTTTCCATAGACTTAATAATAATAATAATAATAAAATAATAATAATAATAATAATTTTAATGACGACGACGACGACGACGATGATGATGATTATGATGATGATGATGATGATGATGGTGGTGGTGGTGGTGATGACGACGACGACGACGCGCTGAAGACGAATCGCCTCATACGTGCTCTTCGGTTGAAACGAACATTCCGGGTGACCGGCACCGTCACCGATCCTGCAGGCTAGGTTGCCTCGATGCGGCACGCCCGGAGGTGCGCGCATCAAGGCACCCTGCTCGAGGCCAGCGGCGCTCACCGCCCGTGGACACAGACGAAAACAGGAAGGGAAAACAAAAGCGACAGTCACGTTCCACTTCGCGGACGCGGGTGCTGCACAAGCGTATGGGTTCTATAGCGCATACCAGGCTATTGGCCCTCGGTGCGCCCAAATTGTCCACATCGCAGATTGTGTTCAAGAGAGGGCTAGCGCAGTCGCGCCATACGCAACAGCCGCCGGTGTAGAACACCCCCTTGTAAACATTTGCTTGCTATGTTAACAACTTGGAAAGCATATTGAGCGCCAGCGAACCAGGACAGAAGACACCACAATGCACTAACTGAAGTTAGCGCACTGTGGTGTCGTCTCGCTTCTGTCTTTGTTCGCTGGCGCTAAATATAGTTATCAAGTGATTTTACCAACACGCCCAACAAATGGCAGTGCTATGTTAACAAGCGTGGTGTCAGCGCGCACAGGCAAGCATGAACACATCACACCCTATGACCGAGGACGCTCGCTGTGAAAATTGGGAGGACGCTTAAGCATCGTGTTTAAGAGTGGAACGCGACAGCACTCAAAGATCCCTCACTGCTTTTCACGCTTCCCGATAACTGGAGCGTATTTGACCGTAATGTTTACAGGGAGACGCTTGCCGATCCCAAAGGTAGTGCAATACCGGTGCGACCCACGGCGGATGTACAGTACGTCAAAAAGGGGCCCAAATACACACTTTCGCTGATCATCCATCAACGCAGAGTAGAAGGGAACTGAGTTTTTTGTTTCTGTTCAAGTAGTTCTTCATCGCTTATGAACATACCAATCATCTACATTTACACTATTATAAGGAAGAAATGTATTCGCAAATTACGCATTTTTATGCACATGCAAGGTAATTACTTTTCACACGACTTCTCGCGTGATGTAGCTGGGGTACAAACAGATGAATGCTTAGGCAATAAAAAGCAACACGTAGCGTACACGTTCTCCACTCAAGAACCGTTTCACACGCAGGATTGCATTACTGTTCGAACAGTCGCCCTGATGGGAGCTCCGGGCGGCTCCTACGCGCGTCTATACGTAAATAAAAACACAAGTTCTGCTTGTAGAGAGCCTGTGGCAGCCGTAATAATCACAGTGCCTGTGCCGTCACCTATTCATCCACCGCAGGCGCTCCACGTCCAACGTTCGTTCTGCTGCGTCACGTACACGTACAGTCGCACTTGTGCATGTATATTCGCCTGTTCACTGAGCTAGGGAGAAGGCACATGCCTTCAATCTCTCTCTTGGGTGATTCACTTCGTCGCGCACAACAATTTTAGTATAGGGAATGGAACAGAACTGTGCGTACCGTCAATGGAGCCGAATATTGCTCGTCCTGCTAACGTATACGCTACTTTACAAGGCCTCCACGATTGTTCTGGTTAAATTGCAAGTTTTGTAACTGTATCAAAACAGTGTTACGGGCAAGCTTAATATGCTGATTGAGTTCTCAAGTTCATTAACCTTGCTTTATATATTTTGGTCTAACGTCTTAATGCAGATTAAATGCACGCCTAAAACTGTGCTGTTCAAGTGTTTGCTACTAATGGGATCCGGCAAGAATCTTGTAATATCTAGTGGCAGCTGTATTAATCACAGTGCCAGTGCCACCACATACCGAGAGCGTTCTACACTCAACGTTTGTTCGTCTGCGTCGCGAACATGTATAGTTAGTTGCCTTTGTGCATATAGGTGTGCACCGTGGCGATTTAGACCTGCAGCGGCGGCTAGTGGCGCCAATTTTTCGTTGGCGGCGGCGGCGGCGGCGGCGGTGGCGTTTCATATCGAATATGCAGAGCACTTTGCTTTTGGGAAGCAGTCGCAATTGTTTTCTTTTCTGCTTTACCGATGTTTACATGAGATATTTTTTCCATATCGAGTGAATTCGTCTAGAACTGCTTAGCGAGCACTCTCTAGGTATGACACTCTCTAGATATGTTAGCCTTGTTTCTGCTTGCGCTGAAGTAGATTCTGTTTATACAATATGTTTGACGTAATAAAAGAACAGACCTCTTCTATGACGGACTTTCGATGTCAACGAATCAGTTGATGTTATAACGCACATTCCCGACTGGACAATAAGTGAAATCACTTGTTCTGAATATTATTGACCCTTTGCTTATGTAATTTGTTTTATAACGTCCTTTATTCGTGAAGAAAAAAAGAAGCAAAATACCTTTTTTTTCCACACCAGATGAAAATTTTTATAGCTGGAGTATGTTGTGGCGCACCATAAAACGAACTTGCTTTATTTGTTTATTCGTCATCAGTTGATTGAATGAACAAAGTGTGGATTAGTAGTTAATACAGGCATTGCTCGGATGCACAATTATTTCCTAAAAAAAGTACTGCCCATGCACCCCGTATAGATGGTATAGCCGCGACGCTGAAATGTGCGGCCCCTGTGTTTATCGCTGGGTTAATTCTGACAGTTCATTAAACACTTTCTCGAATATTCGTTACGACTTAATTGTGTTTCTTCAAAAGGTTACATTCAGCTTGGGTTCATCAGATTGCTAACTTGAAATTCCACGCATCGGGCTTCCCATAATCACCAGCATGGAGGGGTGCAATGAGCGGTTTGTTTGTGTTAATCCAGCAGGTTCATCAAAATCTTCCTGAATTATGTATTCATTTGTGTTTCGTAATGTGTTAATGATAGTGTTTACGACTAGGTTTTGCACTGTATTTGCCAAATGACACACTGGAGGTGCACCTTTTATTTAAGTAAAGACATAAAGATAGGGACACATTTTGTTAAACCTATAGCCTTTCTTTATAACCATTTTTTTTAAACCTAGAGAGAGGAATGACGTCACTATCGGCGTAGCCAATGGCGCGGCGCAACTTCCACCGGAGGGTTTTTGTGGTCAGACCGCGAGCGTTTCGGCTTGGTATATACAGCTACCCTGTAATACGTAGATAAATATATATGTTTAGATGTGTAAGCATTTCTATACCTAACCAACTAGAAAATTGTCCGTCCGTCACTTAAGATGAATGCAATGACTCACATCCCCGCTGTAGGGTATCTGTGGTGGGATCACGAGCCTTTCGCCTGGGCATATGTTTTCGTTGTAAAAAAAAAACTTTTTTTTTTTAACCTGCACATCGAAAATGCTTTACGGTTTAGCGCAGCTATCGGTGTCAGTTGTACGGAATTCTTTATATGGATGGTACAAAGAAACAGCAACGCGCAGTATGCACCTAAAACAAATTTAATGTGCAGAAAGTAGAAAAACTCCTTCGAATGCAACGGCCGGAATAATCCGAAAGCTTCGAACCGGCATCACAAACTTCATCGGGACCAGAAATTTCTATATTGCTGCAAGATTCATCTCTCGCGTTGATGCCGCTGTCAGACATATCGCGGAGTCTACCCGCAATTACAGTGTACCGCGACCCTCAAGCTGCGATTCCGGGTTTCCGAGGCTGCTGTTTCTTCTCCTTGCGTCATATTGCGCTTTTGAAGTAGAAGTTTCGGAATCCCACGGGGCGCTGACTTGTAACGACACGCATGCGCACACGCGTGGACAGCAGTGTTACTTTTGTTTGTATTGTATTGCTCGTTGCGAACCTGCTTGACATAATTATCTGCTTGAGAAAGGCAAAACAATGAAGCAAGACAACACAATACCTCCAACGAAGCTGAATGAGTTGAAAAAGAAACCATTATCCCTACTTAAATGGCGCGCCGATCTCGCCGATTAGACACATTTGCGGTGGTTGTGGCGGCGCCATCACAGCGCACACCTCTACGTGTGATTGCATCATTCTCTTCTTGACAGAGCTAGGAAGAAGGCAGGTACCTTCAATGCCTCAAAATACCCTCTGATGTCTGAGCGTTTCACGTCATCGCCACCATCGCATTCATTACTTTGTCATGCATAACGGTGCCCTTGTCTCTTTCGGATACCGGCACAGACAACGGCACGGAAGCCTCAGATCCTCTAGTTCTCGGCACGCCGGCTAGACGCGGTGTTTTCCGAAGAATCGACGAAATTCATTATTTTCTGCTGGTTTATGCCTGAAAATAACATTGAATGTACCAATTTCTGCGGTCAAGCCTTTTTTAGGGATAAAATTTCAGTGGCAAAAGTTTTGATCAGTATCTCTAGAGTGAGTAGCTTTCTGCCACCTGTTGCCATTGTCAGTGTCTAAGCGATATAGTTTGGAGTTTTCGCTGCTCTATAAAAACCCACCCCTTATGCAATGCCCCTAAGGGGGACCTTAAAGCTAATAAACTAACCTGAACTGAGCTAACTATGTCCTTTATTTAGGAATCCAGGATTGGCGGCAAACTCATGTCACGCGCGATAAAGGGCATGTGGGTAACTTTTTGCTCTTGCATTCAAAATTCGGTAGACCGCCGTCGACCTTGTGCATTTTGAGTTTGTGTCTGTTGCGATGTTCTAGTGCGCAACTGTTGAGGCCGCCCCGTATTCAGCGTTTTCCCGGCGTTTCGTCACCCGGGCTTCGCTCGGCGTCGACGCTGAAGGTGGCGCGCTCAAGAGATGCCAGATCTGGCCGCCCCCACCGCCAGACGCGGCTCGGTGAGTGCAGACAAATCAGCGCTGGTCATCGTGCAGCTCGATTGGCTGGACGCTCTCTCTAAGTAGACGGATGGCAGCGTTCATGCGACGACGTCTAGAACGCTGCCATCTGTGTACTTATATTTAGGTGCACGTTAAAGAACCCCGGGTGGTCCAACTTTTCGGGGTCTTCCATTACGGCGTGCCTCGTAACCAGATCGTGGTTTTGCCACGTAAGACCCCAAAATTTATTTAGTAAAAGGATGAAAGGGCGAACGTGGAGAGCAGCGGAAAATGACACACCGAATAGTGTGCTTTCTTTTCGACAACACGATTATCGTGGACTTAAGTGAACTGGCTTTTGTTTTCGGTTTTGTCGGTGCGAATAGCAAATGAAACGTAGAACTGTCAAGTTACCCGAGCCACCTCGCTAATGGGTGTTTACCTTCCGTCCGCGAGACGATATGCCGCCGGATCGTTCCTGGCGATCACGCCAGTTGTTTAGGAATAGGCGCTGCTTTACTCGTACATTTGATCTGATAACGTTCTTTTAAGTACTACTTCATATATTTAAAAGCATATATTTCTGCTCTAAACTCCGGGTGTTCCTTCTCCAAAAACTGCTCTAAAAGACCAAGTGCTGCTTCCATCACTGTAAATATGGTGTGAACATACTTTCTGTAGAATTGATGGTACAGACATAACAAACACATGCAGCATCAGCTTGCCGCTGCTGCATTACAAACGTCTAAGCTTGCAATCTTGCCGTTTCCTCTCTTTTAATCTATAGCACGTACAGATTTTTGTTATGAAATAATACCTAACATTTCTAAACCACAATCTCTAAAATTAATCCGAGGGTAGCGACTCTAGCCTTCACCTATCGAGCGAGAAAATCGAATCCCAGGCCACACCTTAACCAACATCCTTGAATAATATATTTTCCTTTTCGTGATAAAATGCGTGACGTAGGAGGTTCTCAAAAGTGATGTTTAGCATATTATGGAGGAGGGGATTAAGCAGTCGATAAGCGAACAATAGCACTCTGTTCTTTTGTTTATCTTTCTTTACACGAAACATCTTTAGAAATGGTCACGTAAAGGTCGCTCGCTAAAATGAATGAATGAAAACATGTAAGAGCTATTACCTCTTATAGCTTTGCATATGCTGGGTGTCCCACGTAACTTCAGCTAAACATTAAAAATATGGAAATCCCACGAAGATGGACAGAACCAAGGTAATGTCGGTTTCCGTCGCTTAAAGGTACTTAGATTATATTTGTTCATTCTATTTAAAAAAATAATTAACATTAATTATTTATTCAAGTTCTCAAATACAGTGAACTCTAATTAAGACGAACTCGGTTAAGCCGAATTTTGGGTTACGAACAACGAGGGGACGTTTGTTTGGATTTACATAGACTCAAACAAAAAAATATAATACTAATGTTATTATTAATATTATTAATATTAATAATATTAATATTATTATTAATATTATTATTTTTAATAACATTAGTAGTATTCCGCTTAAGACGAACCGCCTCAGACGTGCTCTTCGGTTAAAACGAACATTCGGAGTGACCGCCACCGCTACCGATCCTGCCGGCTAGGTTGCCTCGATGCGCCACGTCCGGGGACGCGCGCATCCAGGCACCCTGCTCGAGGCCTGCGGCGCACCCTGCCCGTGGACAGAGGCGAAAACAAGAAGGGAAAACAAAAGCGACAGTGACGTTCCACTTCGCGGACGAGGGTGATGCGCAAGCGTATGGGTTCTATAGCGCATACCAGGCTATTGGCCTTCGGTGCGCCTAGACTGTTCGCATCGCAGATCGTATTCAAGACAGGTCTCGCGCTATCGCGCCATACGCAACTGCCACCGGAGTAGAACACCCCCTTGCAAACATTCGCTTGCTATGTTAACTTGTACAGGATATTTAGCGCCAGCGAACCAGGACAGAAGGGAAACGACACCACAACGCGCTAACTGAAAAGTTGTCTCCCGTCTGTCCTTGTTCGCTGACGCTAAATATGGTTTTCAAGTCAGTTTAGCAACAGGCCCAACAAATGGCAATGCTATGTTAACAAGCATGGTTTCAGCGCACACGGGCAAGCTTGAATACATCAAACGCGATGACCGCGGACGCTCGCTGTGAAAAATTGGGAGGAAGCTTAAGCTTCGCGTTTAAGAGTGGAGCGCGATAGCATTCAAAGATCCCTGACTGCTTCTCACGCTTCCCGATAACTGGGGCGTATGTAACCCTAATGTTTACCGGGAAACACTGGCCGATGCCAAAGGTAGTGCAATAGAGGTGCGAGCCGCGGCGGAGGTACAGTTCGTGAATAAGGGGCCCAAATACACACCGCTGATCATCCATCATCGCAGATTAAATGGAATTGAGTTTTTTTTTTCTGTTCGAGTAGTTCTTAATCGCTTATAGAGCTACCAATCATCTACATTTACTCTATCCTAAGGATAAAATATATTCGTAAATTTCGCATTTTTGTACAGATGCAAGGTAATTACATTTCACGAGAGTTCTCGCGTGATGAAGCTGGGGTACTCACAAAAGAATGCGCAGGCATTGAAAAGCAACGCGTAGCACACACGACCTCCACTCAAGAACAGTTAATTGCGCAGGATTGCATTATCGTTCGAACAGTAGCCTTATGGGAGCTCCGGGCGGCTCCTACGCGCCTCTACACGTAAATGAACACATAAGTTCTGCTTGCAAACAGCGTGTCGCAGCCGTAATGATCACAGTGCCACTGCCACCACCTGTTCATCCGCCGCAGGTGCTCCACGTGCAACGTTTATTCTGTGCGTGGCGAACACGTATAGTCGCATGTGTGCATGTACCATTCGCCTGTTCACGGAGCTCGGGAGAAGGCACGTGCCTTCAATGCCTCAAAATCTCTACTGATGTCTGGGCGTTTCACATCGTCGCGCATAATGGCTTTAGTATAGGCAATAGCATAGGCTGTTTCCTACGGTCACTGGAGCCGAGTTTTAGTTCTGCTGCTAACGTACGCTACTTTACAAGGCCTCCACGCTTGTTCTGGCTAAATGGCAAGTTTTTTATCTATATCAATATAGTGTTGCGGGAAAGTTCAATATGCAGATCCTGTTGTCAAGCTTTTTATCCTTGCTCTATATCTTTTAGTTTATCGTCGTAATGCAGAGTAAATGTGCGCCTAAAACTGCGCTGTTCAAGTGTTTGCTACTAATTGGATCCGGAAGGAAGCGGTTGTGATATGGAGTGGCTTCTGTACGGCGATCATGCTGTCCGGTCCCGCCAAGCAAGACCAACTCCTACTGATCCACAGGGGCATGGCGGTCCTGGAAGCATATGGAGCCCGTGAGGAGGCAGCCACCCCATCAGACGTTTAACGCACTCCATTTCATTATGGGCCAGTAAAGTTGTTTCTCTCCCTAGGTATTAATGACAGTGCCAGTGCCACCACCTATCTGGAGCGTTTTACGCCCAACGTTCGTTCCACTGTGTGGCGAACATGTATAGTTGCCTCTGTGCATAGAGGTGTGCGCCGTGACGGTTTCCGCCGGCGGTGGCGGCGCACGGCCAATTTTGCGTTGGCGGCGGCGGCATCGGCGGCGTGGAAACCGAAACCACAAATTTAAAAAGCTGTTTCACTGCATTCCTTCTTTGCTAAACTGGTTGAAATTCAGGCCTTTTCATACTAAGAGCTGAAAGGAGGGAATACAGAGGTGTTGAAAGTGAGAGAAATACAAAACGTTCTGCAAATATTTTACTCTTTAGTCGAGATATTTAAAGAAGAGCGTTGGGCACATATCTAAATGTGTCAATGTTGACTGTGTCTTTGTATTCCTTTCACCGCTTATATACAGAGCACCTTGCTTTTGGGTGGCAGTCGAAATTGTTTTCTTTTTATGCTTTCTCTCTGTTTATATGAGATATTTTTTTTCCAATTCGAGTGAATTCGTCAAAAATTGCTTAGCCAGCACCGACGCACGTGACACTCTCTAGAGATGTTAACCTTGCTGGCGCTTGCTCTGAATCAGATTCTGTTTATACAATATGTTTTACGTGAAAAAAAAAAGAACAGACATTTTCTATGACCACCTTTTGCTGTCAACCAATCAGCGGATGTTATAACGCACATTCCCGATTGGACAAAAAGCGATACCACTGGTTCTGAATATAAATAAACCTTTGCTTGTGTGACTTGTTTTATAACGTCCTTTATCGGTGAAGAAAGAAGAAGCAAAATACTTTCTTTTTCTGCAGCAGCTGAGCATTTCTTTAGCTGAAATATATTATGATGCACCAGAAAACAAACTTGCTTCATTTGTTTACTCATCATCAGCTGGTTGAATGAACAAAGTGTGGATTAGTAGTTAATGCAGGCATTGCTCGGATACACAATTATTTCGGAAAAGGAAATACCGCCCATGCACCCCGTATATATGCTAAAGCAGCGACGCTGAAATGTGCGGCTCCGCTGTTTATCGCTGGGTTAATTCTGACGGTTCATTAAACTTTTTCTCGAATATTGGTTACGCCCTATTTTTGTTTCTTAGTGAGGTTACATTCGGCTTGGGTTTATCAGATTTTTTATTTGATATGCGCTACATTAGGCTTCGCATAATCACCATTATGGAGAGGCGAAATGAGCGGCTGATTGTGTTAATCCAGCGGCTTCATCAAAGCATTCCTGAATTATGTTACGAATTTGTGCTTCGTTATGCGTTAATCATAGTGTTTATGACTCGGTTTTGCACTGTATTTGCTAGTGACACACTGGGGACGCACAATAAATTTAAATAAAGACATAAAGACAGGGATGCATTTTTTCGTGAACCTATTGCGAAGCTGGAGAGCGACTTCAGCGCGCGCGCTCTGCTGCAAGAGAGGAATGACGTCACTATCGGTGTAGCCAATGGCGCGCCGCACCTCCCGCTGGAGTGCTTCTGTGGCCGGATCTCGAGCGTTTCGCCTAGGCATATACACCTTCGCTGTAATGCATAGCTAAACGTACATGTTTTATTGTGTAAGCATTTCTACATCTAACCTACGAGAAAATTGTCCACCCGTCACGTAAGACTAATGCAATGGCTCATAACCCCGCAGCAGGGTATCTCTGGTAGGATCACGAGCGTTTCGCCTAGGCATATAGTGTCGCTGTAAAAAAAAAAAAAAAAAGAAAAAAAAAAGAAAAGAAAAAGACGTTTCTTTTTGTCAACCTGCACGTCGAAACTGTTTTACAACTCAGTGCAGCTATCGCTGTCAGTTTAACTGAATTATTTATATGAATGCTGCAAAGCAACAACACCGCGCAGTAGGCATCTAAAAATAATTTGAACATGTAGCCATGTAGAAGTATTCCTTCAAGTGCAACGGCCGGAATAATGCGGAAGCTTCCTACCGGCGTCTTAAACACATCGTGGCCAGAAATTTCTATCTTGCTACAAGTTGCATCCCTCGTGTTGATGCCGCTGTCAGACATATTGCCGATTGTACCTGCAACTAGAGGGCCCGCGACCCTCAAGCTGTGATACCGACTTTCCGGGGCTACTGTTTCTTGTCGTTGCGCCATATTGCGCTTTTGAATAGGTTTCGGAATCCCACGGTGCGCTGACTTGCGACCACACGCATGCGCAGACGCGTGGAGAGCAGGATTACTTTTGTTTGTATTGTATTGCTCGTTCTGCCCCTGCTTGACATGATTCTCCGCTTGAGACAGGCACCGAATTAAGCAAGACAGCACAAAATCTCAAACGAAGCTGAATGAGTTCAAAAGAAACCTTTGTTCCTATTTAATTGGCGCGCCAATCTGACCGAGTAGAATCATCGGGGGCGGCAGCGGTGCGCCGCCCTCTCGGCGCACACCTCTATGTGTGCATGCATTATTCGCTTGTTGACGAAGATATAGGGAGGCATCCCTTCTGATGTCTCGTCATTTCGCGATATCGTCAGCATTGTATTTATGACTTCGGCGCTGTTGTCCGATGGGAAAAGGACTTGGCACCCGAAGGTGCCGCTTCCATGAATTTACATGTACTCTTCCATCCTACGTCATGCGATAAATTGACCCCGGCGCTCACCCTCTATCCGGGCTGACTAGGCGGGGGCCTTTGGTTCGGGTCAATGGTCCTTCCCGGGCAAGGGGTCTGTTGTTGTGTAGCGCCACTGAGTTACTGCACTCAACACACAAACAGCCACATCGGTTTTACAGGACAGAAGCCTGACTGACCCTCGGACTGCCTTGACGCGAAAGAGTTCAAGGCATGATACAACCATGCCGAGCGCCAAAGCCATCCGCAATAGTGTTCAAAGATCCCTGACAGCTTCTCACGCTTCCCAATAACTGGAGCAGTCCCAAAGGTAGTGCAATACCGGGATGACCCCCGGCGGAGGTGTAGTTCACGAATAGGGGGCCCACATACACAGCTTTGCTGAGCATCCATCTTCGCAGAGTGGGACGGGACTGATATTTTTTTTTTTTTGTTCAAGTAGTTCTTCATCGCTTATAAAGATACCATTCATCTACATTTACTCTATTATAAGAATGAAATGTATTCGTAAATTACGCATTTTTGTGCAGATGCAAGGTAATTACCTTTCAAACGACTTCTCGCGTGGTGGAGCTGGAGTACTCACAAAAGAAAGCAACGCGTAGCGTACACGCGCTCCACTCACGAACCGTTTCACACACATGATTGCATTATCCTACAAACAGTAGCCCTGATGGGAGCTCCAGCCGGCTCCTACGGCGCCTCTACACGTAAATGAACGCACATGTTTTGCTTGCAAAGATCGTGTGGCAGCCGTAATAATCACATTGCCAGTGCCACCACCCATTCATCCACCGCAGGCGCTCCACGTCCGACGTTCATTCTGCTGCGTGGCGGACACGTACACTCGCATTTGTGCATGTGTCACTCACTTGTTCACGGAGCTAGGGAGAAGCCACGTCCCCGCAGGGGCGTCTGCGTCAGCAGGCGTTTGGTGTGTTGCGACACCACGTACCCGAGCACACGAGGGTTGGACCCTCCCGCGTGTAGCCGTGCGCGGCTTAGCCGTGTCTGGGGAAAAGGGGATCCTGGGGGTTGAGCCGATGCTGGGTGTTTGGACCTTTAAGGCCCCCCGGCGGAGGCAACACACCTCTTCGGCCTCGGCTTCACATAGACGGCACCCCCGGACTGACCCACCCGGGGGAAATCGGCAGTCGCCTTTTCCTGTCCTTCTCTCCATCTTCGTCTTTCTCTCTCACCTTTTTTATCTTTCCTGTCTTCTCTTCACTTCTTATTACTTCCTTATTTCCTGGCGGCAAGGGTTAACCTGGTGTAGTTTATCCAACCTTGGGTCTATTATATTAGGTTATAGCGGCTATGTACAGCTGGCGTCTGCGTTTCCTTCGGGTCTTGTAGCGTCCCCTTGTTGGGCTCGATGGTGGGTGGCTGGCATGGCTGCCGAAATCAAATAAACATGTATGGATTTATCATCCTTCCCCCGTCTGTCTGATCGGCCTCTTAACAAAAGAGGACGCACCGAAGAAAAGCTGCTATTTTCTTGTCAACCTAAGCAAACGTTCGCACGATTTCACGTTATTCATAGTGAAAATCCTGAAAAGACAGTTAGAATGATATCGCCGTTCACGGTTGCGAAATGTCTCACTGACTCAATTGGCCCAGGCTACAAAGTCACAAAAATGGCTAGCGGTGATCTCCTGCTTGAGGTCCGTGACAAACAACAGCATGACAAGCTCCCAAATCTGGTCTCCTTCGGTAATGTAAACGTAACAGTGACTCCACATCGATCCATGAATACAAGCAAAGGAGTAATTTCCGACGACGACCTGTTGTATCTCAGCGAGGAAGAACTTCTAGAAGGTTGGAAGGAACAGAACGTCACCACAGTAAAGAGAATCATAATCAAACGGGAAAACAAAGAAATTCCAACTAAACATCTGATCGTTACCTTTGCGTCCAGTGTGCTGCCAGAAACATTAGAAACAGGGTATACTAAAGTTCGAGTCCGACCATACATCCCGAACCCTCGGAGATGTTTCAAGTGCCAGAGGTATGGCCACGGCTCACAAAGTTGCCGGGGTCGACAAACCTGCGCAAAGTGCGGTGTCCAGGATCACCTTTCAGATAATTGTAATGGCGCACTCCACTGTCCCAACTGTGGCGGCGGACATGCAGCTTTCTCTAGGGCTTGCCCTACATGGCAGAAAGAAAAAGAAATAATTAGCCTCAAAGTAAAAGAGAACATTTCCTTCCAGGAAGCGCGAAAGCGCATTTCCTTTCTTCATACCGCAGGGTATGCTGCTGCGGCGCGTAAGGGGGCAACGCCGCAACAGACTCCGGCTTCGGCCCGGACCACAAAGAATGTGGCCGTGGCAGAGCCACCAGCCCCCCAGGCGACAGCAGCCGGCTCTGCTGCGCCATCTCTGAAGGAGGGTCCATCGACCTCTGGGTTGGTGGCCTCCAAGGCCCTGCTTTTCGAGGCAAGGCCTAAGGTGAAAACACCCCGCTTGTGTGAGCGGAAGTCCAGCGGCTCCCAAGAGTCGATGGACACAACCCCGAGCCAGAAGGCGCATCCAGCGCCTCGGGAGCGGCGCGAGTCTCGCGACCGCTCCAAAAAAGACAAAACCCGTACCATAATCACGGGGCCTGAAACGGCTCCGTGAGTCATTTCTCAAACTTGACTCCTCTTGACACACAGCACATAAACACAAACAATATGGATACACAAATATTACACTGGAACGTGAGAGGTCTGATCCACAACCTCGATGATGTCAAAGAACTCTTACACAAATACAATCCAAAGGTGCTGTGTGTTCAGGAGACACATCTTAAATCTACACAAACAAACTTTCTTAGGCAATACGCTATTTTCCGGAAGGACCGAGATGATGGTGTTGCATCGTCCGGCGGGGTAGCAATAATAGTAGGCAGAGGCGTTGCCTGTCGGCAACTGCAACTCCGAACTCCTCTTGAGGCAGTTGCTATCCAAGCAGTGCTATTCAATAAACTAGTTACTATCGCGTCCGTATACATCCCCCCAAGTTATCAACTCTCTAGCACAATATTTCAAACCTTTATTGATGAGCTGCATCGCCCTTACATAGTCGTCGGTGATCTAAACGCGCATAGCCCACTGTGGGGCGACTCTCGCTGTGATGCGAGAGGACGGCTTGTAGAAAACATTCTATTCTCTTCAAGTTCCTGCTTGCTGAACAAGAAAAAGCCAACATTTTACAGCTCTACACACAAAACATTTTCTTCGATAGATCTAAGCATAGCGTCTAGTACAATTGTGCCATATCTGGAGTGGGATGTCATTAATAACCCTTATGGAAGTGATCACTTCCCCGTCGTTCTAAACCTTAAAAAACAAAGTGAGTGTCATGCACATCTTCCTCGATGGAAAGTTGACTCAGCCGACTGGACAAAGTTTCGCGAACTAACACAGCTGCCATGGAATGATATCTCTGATCTTAGCTTAGACGACGCAGTAGCATACATAACCGCGTTCATTATTGAGGCTGCATCAGTATGCATTCCCCAAACAAATGGGTCGCCATCGAAGCGACGTATTCCATGGTGGAATGAGGAGTGTAGGGAAGCCAGGAAAAAGCAAAACAAGGCCTGGAACCTCCTTCGTAACTCCCCAACCACAGAGAATCTGATTAATTTCAAGGCGATCAAGTCGCAAGGTAGAAGAACGCGCCGCCGCGCTAAACGCGAAAGTTGGAAAAACTACATAAGCAGCATCAATTCATACACAGACGAACGAAAAGCCTGGAACAGGGTGAATAAAATAAAAGGCCGCGAAACTCATCCCTTACCTTTATTAAATACACAAGGAGACACTCTTGAGGATCAGGCAGACTGTCTAGGATCACATTTTGAGCACATTTCCAGTACATCTCATTACACAGATACATTTCTAAAATACCAGCGACTAGCAGAAGAGCTGCATTTGGGTCGGAAAAGCACATCTAACGAAGCATACAACCGTCCATTTGGAATGGCTGAGTTCCAGGCCTCACTGAACTGTTGCAACAAGTCTGCTCCAGGAAGTGACAGAATAATGTATGAGATGATTAGACACTTACACCCTGAAACCCAAAAAACACTACTGTCACTCTTCAATTCCATGTTCTCTGCCGGCTACATTCCTTCTGCCTGGAAAGAAGCTATCGTAATCCCCATTCTCAAACAGGGCAAGGACCCCTCCTCACCCAACAGTTATAGGCCCATAGCTCTGACAAGTTGCCTATGCAAATTATTTGAGAAAATGATTAACCGTCGCCTCATCCATTTTCTTGAAAGCAACAAGATACTCGATCCCTTTCAATGCGGTTTTAGGGAGGGTAGATCCACAACAGATCACCTTGTCCGCATCGAGACAAATATCCGAGATGCCTTTGTCCACAAGCAGTTTTTTCTATCAGTATTTTTAGATATGGAAAAGGCATACGACACAACCTGGCGCTATGGAATCCTCCGTGACCTGTCTGAAATGGGAGTTCGAGGCAACTTGCTGAACGTGATTCAGAGTTACCTCTCCAATCGCACGTTCCGTGTTAGAGTTGGTAACGCTCTGTCTCGTCCATTTACGCAAGAGGCTGGTGTTCCACAGGGTGGTGTGCTGAGCTGCACTCTTTTCATTGTCAAAATGAACTCGATCCAGACTGCCATACCACGTAGCATGTTTTATTCTGTATATGTGGATGACATCCAGATAGGTTTCAAATCATGTAACCTAAGTATCTGCGAGCGGCAAGTACAGCTTTGCATAAATAAATTATCTAAGTGGGCGGACCAAAATGGTTTCAAACTAAACCCACAAAAAAGTACATGTGTCCTATTTTCTAACAAGAGAGGCATAATGGCGGACCCCGCAATAGATCTAAACGGAGAACGGCTATCTGTGAGCCATGAACACAAATTTCTAGGAATCATTTTAGACAGTAAGCTTAATTTTGTACCCCACCTCAAGTATCTGAAATCAAAGTGCCTCAAGACTATGAATCTTCTGAAACTCTTATCACGTACATCTTGGGGAAGCGACAGACGGTGCCTTCTAAAACTTTACAACAGTCTAATATTAACACGGCTTGACTACGGATCAATAGTCTATAATTCTGCTGCACCAAGCGCTTTGGAAATGCTAGATCCTATTCACCACCTAGGTATCCGCCTTGCTACAGGCGCCTTTAGGACTAGCCCTGTGCAAAGCCTCTACGTCGAGTCAAACGAATGGTCATTACACTACCAAAGGACATATTTAACTTTCTCCTACGCCTTGAAAGCTAGATCAGATGTTAAACATCCTTGTCATTCCACTATATGCGACTGGTCCACTGCTACGCTGTTTCGTAACCGCCCGGCCACTAGGCCTCCTCTGTCCCTTCGGTTGGAAGCACTCTCAGAAAATACAGGGATCCCTCTTTTACACAATGTCCTAATGACTCCTACACGGCTTCCACCGCCATGGGAGTGGCAGACTATAAGATGTGACATCTCTTTCTTAGAAATATCCAAACAAGCACCTGAGGCTCACATACAATCTCATTTTCTTGAACTTAAAGAGAAGTATTCCTGTGACGAATATTACAGAGATGCTTCGAAGTCTCCAGCTGGTGTTGCTTACGCAGCTCTCGGACCCTCATTTTCAACATCAGGGCCACTAAACCCACACACCAGTATCTTTACGGCAGAAGCGTACGGTATACTTTCGGCTGTTAAACACATAAGGCGCAGAAATGTCGCTAAGGCTGTTGTCTTTACAGACTCGTTAAGTGTCGTGAGAGCGCTAATTAGCTTACGAAAACATAAGAATCCCGTTCTGAATGAGCTGTATAGCTTGCTGTGCTCTGCATATATGTGCAACCAAGTGATTATACTATGCTGGGTACCCGGCCATAAAGGTATAAAAGGGAACGTAGCTGCTGACGAAAACGCTACGTCAGTGAGTTTTAGCGACACAGATGGAAATATCCCCATTCCTGCCATAGACCTAAAGCCCTTCCTGCGCCGTAAATTAAGAAATCACTGGCAAGCAGAGTGGGATACAGAAACATTGAATAAATTACACATTATAAAACCAAAGCTGCGGAATTGGATAAGTGAGAAAACAGCACGGTACAAAGAAGTACTTCTTTGCCGATTAAGAATAGGACACACTTACAGTACTCACTCCTACCTATTGACTGGCGGGGATCCTCCTACTTGTAGTAGGTGCGGCGATGGCCTCACAGTCATCCATGCTCTTATCCAGTGCCCTGCAATAGAAACGGAGAGGAAAAAGTATTTCCCTTCTGCATATCGCGAAAATATACCTCTCCATCCTGCATTTTTTCTTAGTGACGAACCATTTTTCAAACTGCAAACAGTCTTAGATTTTTTAGAAGAAACCGACATCCTGAAAATCATTTGGCCAGGCAATTTTTAGCACGTGACTAACAGCCCTGCATTCAAGGGCTCTCTTAAAACTCTGGACTCAGTGTTGTTTTATTGCACAGTGTTTTAACGACAGCCCATTGCCATAGCCCACATCACTGCCATAGCCCACATCACTGCCCAGTCACCGTCATTATTTTAGCAACTACGCCACTTATTGCTACGGATTTTAGGCCCTTTTACAGCCATATCACATCTACCATGATGAGTTCATTGTGCATGTCATCCACAATACATCGTCAACATTACCACCTGTCATGGCGCTCTTTGGCCAAACCTGGCCCTTGCGCCATAAAACACCACACATCATCATCATCATCATCACTTCTTTGCCGATTAAGGATAGGTCACACGTACGGCACCCACTCTCATCTCTTGACCGGGGGCGATCCTCCTACTTGTGTTAACTGCGGCAATAATCTCACAGTCCTCCATGTTCTTATTCAGTGCCCTGCAATAGAAACAGAGAGGAAAAAGTATTTCCCTGCTGCATATCGCGAGAATTTACCCCTTCACCCTGCATTTTTTCTTAGCGATCAACCGCTTTTTAATCTGCAAACAGTCTTAGAGTTTTTAGCCGAAACGGACACCCTGAAAATCATCTGGCCAGGCAACTTTTAAGCACACGACTAACCGCCCTGCATTCAAAGGCTCTCCTGAAACTCTGGTGTCAGTGTTATGTTTTATTGCATCATCGTTTAACGAAAGCCCATTGCCATAGCCCACATCACATCGTAGTCACCGTCATGATTTTAGCACTTATATATCCCACTCCACTTACAGCGTCAGTTTTTTAGGCCCTTTTACAGCCATATCACAGCTACCATGATGAGTTCATTGTGCATCTCATCCAGAATACATCGTCAACATTACCACATGTCATGGCGCTCTTTGGCCAAACCTGGCCCTTGCGCCATAAAACACCACACATCATCAGGGAGAAGCCACGTGCCTTCATTACCTCAAAATCTGTGCTTATGTCTAGCGTTTCACTTCGTCGCGCATAACGGTTTTGGTATGGTGAATCCATTCTCAGCGTACCTTCAATGGAGCCGAATGTGGTCGTGCTGATAACCTACTGTTAGAATCTCAGCGCTGACGCCCGTTGTTTTAAATGGGTCGCAAGCCCCAAGGGTAGCGTTGGCCTGGCGGCCTGGGGCACTGGAAGGTCCCGGCAAAGCATGAGTCGACTGGGAACAGAACAACTTGTTTATTCTAACATCGCAAAAGAGCGGCCGGTCAGGTCGACCGAAATGAGAGACGGGAGAGCACGTTACTATACCGAAGAAATCGGAGCCTCTCTCTTGGCGTCCGGGGGCAGCTGCTCTTATACTCTCGGAGTTGAGGGCAAGAGGAAGGCCTCGTGACGAGACCACGTGACGGCGGGCACGGACAGACTGAGAGACACGTTGAGACGAGTGTAGTGACGCATCCGCCGGCCGGGCGCCGGACAGACCTCCTCGCTTCACACTTGGGGAGCTCCTCTCCCAGGCTGCCGCGCTTTGACAAGCGTGGGCACACACACACACACGCACACACGAAGACACGTGGCACTGAAACACGCCTGGACGCGCTTGGCGGGGAGGCTTTGCGGCAGCTCCGAACGGGCCAAAATGTCCGCCGCTTTGAACGAAGCCCCGGCGTCGGTTGCATCCGCGCCGGCTATACCGCGCGTCGTAGGCGAAACGTAACAAACCGCCCCGCCGGGGGAAGGAGATCCCGATGGTCAGGGGACTGCATCCGCTGTCCGGGGGGATGTCGCTCGATGATGCTCATAACCGAAGTCGGGCGTCCTTCGGCGTTTCTTGAGCGCAGCGCGCAGAGAAGGCCTCGTTCTCACGTTCAGGTTCACCCAGGACACTGCAAAGTGACTTCGGGAGAGTTGGCATTTTTGTTCTCGTTCCCGGCAAGCGTTAGAACTACGCCGAAACTCAACCGCTCAGTCAGCAAGCACGGCACAACCCTCACTAAGCCCTGCCAGGCTCTTTCCCCTTTTATACTACTGCCTAGTTCCTTACAGTAGTTTAGCAGCACTCAGAACGCGTCCACAAATCGGAAAATTGCACTAGAAAGCACATCATCACTTTGAAACACTACACAAAAGCAATATGTTAAAAATTCTGCCTCAGGAAGAAAATATCAGTAACAAATAACTTTGAGGCTGATTCTTACGTTAGGGGCTTCGACTTAAGCCATCGGCGTTACCGTTCAGACTCCCCTTTTTGTAACGCACCTCAAAGGAATGTTGTTGCAAAGCGAGGCTCCAGCGCAGGAGGCGGCCATTTGTGGAAGAGATAGTCTGCAGCCATTGGAGAGGGCAGTGATCCGTCTCGAAGCATGCGAAGCGGAGATCGCAGCGAGCAACCGTACACTAGCTCAGCTGGCGAAAACCACGTAGCCGCATGCGGCGCGGTACGTAATGCAAACATCACCCCAGGCAGACACAGCTCCCAGTCAGTTTGTTGTGCAAAACACAATGCTCTCAACACGCGCTTCATGACGGAGTGGAGCTTCTCAACGGAATTCGACTGGGGGTGGTGCACTGAGCTGTGTAACAGCTTTACCCCGCACCTTTCGAGAAAGGCTGTCGTCAAAGCGCTAGTAAACACTGTGCCCTGATCTGATTGGATTTCCGCAGGAAAACCAACTCGCGCAAATATGGACAATAGTGCATTGACTATCTCAGCTGAGCTGAGTTCCTTAAGCGGTACTGCTTCAGGGAACTTTGTCGCTGGGCAGATCACAGTCAAAATGTGTCTGTACCCCGTGGTTGTTACCGGCAGAGGTCCCACTGTATCAATAACGAGCCGTCTAAAAGGCTCCGTAATGATAGGTACCAACTTCAACGGCGCCCTCGATTTGTCCCCTGGTTTGCCCACCCGCTGACAGGTGTCACATGTCTTCACAAAGTGGTCTGCGTCCCGAAAACACCCTGGCCAATAGTACTCTTGCAAGAGACGGTCCTTAGTTTTCTTAACTCCTAGGTGTCCGGACCACGAACCCCCATGCGACAAGCGCAACAGATCCTGACGGTAGCACTGAGGCACGATCAGCTGATCGAACTCCACTCCTCTGCGGTCTAGATACTTTCGGTACAGGGGTGCTATGCAGGATGCGCCGAGTTTCTCGTTCACCCGGGTTTTACCCAAGTTTGCCCGACGACAGTCAGTGAACGGAGATAGCGCAGAACGCGCAAAAGCTACAGGCAAAAAAATATGTAGACAAAAAGCCGCGTATGACAACGTGAGCGCACCCTGCGCGGCACGCTGCTTCCACGTTTCAAGCGCAGAAGGCTGCACAACGAAACGCGCCAGCGCCGCGTATTGTTATCAGCGGATTATCGCAACTTAGCAATACCGTGACTGTCCCGCTGTCTGTCTGCACACTTGCCGTGAACCGCTTGCCACGCCTTTCCCGGGCGCGTCTAGGGCGTGCCTCCTCTTTCGTGCACTATCATTCTTTCCTCCTTCGAATGCGAACAGGGTACATGCGGCGCATTCTTGCACCTACACTTTCACTCAAACGAATACGTTAAAGTACCACAAATAAAATAACGAACATTTTTATTGCTTTAAGTATCTGTTTTTTTGTTTTCAGTGCTAGAAATTTGTGATGACAAACGGAGATCGAGCAAACTATTAAATTTTGCACTTCTTGCCGCAAGTGGCGACAGTGAGGCGAAAGCTTAGAAGCAAATACATTGAAGAGGGTCACACACACGAGGGCGTTCATACAGTGATAAGTTGCCTAGGGGCGCTGCAGTACCATTCTCAATAAAGTCAGTCATGATCCATGGAGGGTCATGGCCACTCTTTCTCTATTAGGGGAATAGAAACGCAGCGCCGCGGTACGGCTGTTCATCGCAGGCGCTTCACTAGGCTATTAAGGCCCCCGCTTTAGCAACTAAAAACGACACAACGGCTGTCGTTGCAAAATGGTGGTATGTTATTTTAGAGTCCGTAGTGACGCAGTTCAGTGAAAATGTATCAGTTTATCTTTGTGCGCGAAGCCTCTGCGATACATTGCGAAAAGTGCGTGCTTCCCAGCGAGACAATTTATCGCTTGTCATCGCTTGCCCAGTGAAGGTGCCTCTGAGCGCATGTACGCAGTATATGAGTATGTTGTGCAGTCGAAGGTGCTTGCGGATTACCTCTGCTGGAGCCAGCAGCGATCGCAGATGGATATCGTAACGACACCGCAGCAATCGCATTTGGCAGGTGAGGGCTCTTGTGTGCAGTTATGAAATCAGACTTCGAACGGAGAGAGGTGTTGGAACTGTTGAGTGCGCAGTGCTTGTGATGAAGAAATGCCATTGCACTGGGTCTAGAAGACGAGCGATTCTCGGACGCTGATCGTGTTTACGACGCTGTGGCTCCGTTTCATCACCGATGACAGAGCAGCCATCTCATACGACTGCTGCGATACGCACTCCTCAGCATCGTCGTCCCCCTCGGCGCATCGACGCCTTGCAAGCAGCTACAGTGACGTGCCGACAATTTACTGTGCGCTACGCGCCACAATGCAGGCAATGAAACCGTGTTGTGGGGCCATCTGAGCCCGAGAAGATGTATGCGTAAGCCAGCGACAGTCAACGCTTTGTTTTTGATAGTGGTGCTCAGTACATCACCCATGACAGTGCGTTGTGCGTGCTTTATGTCGGCGGTCAAGATTGTTGGTGCCTCTCAGCTCGACACCGCGTCGCTGTTGCCGGAAGATAAGTTGGGCGTGGCCCAACTGTAGTGGGTGCGCGCACAAGAGTTACATGCCTCGCGTGGGGCGCGACCTCTTGTTTTGATTGACAGGCGAACTCGTGCTAAACTCGTACATCGCGAAACCTCCTCCGAGTTCAACTCGGGAACATGGCGGCGGCAGCAGCAGCCTGTGTCAATGCATCCAGCGGCAGCAAGCGTCAGTATGACCGTCCGGACCCGTTCACCTACATGACCGACGGAAAGTTTCAGCGTCATTTTCGCCTGTCGAAGACATCAGTGCGCTTGCTGTGTGACGTGCTAGGCGAAGGCTCTCGTCTGCGGAGACAGCGTGGCGGGCTTCATTCGCTCACCGTCGTAGAGCAAGTCCTCTGTGCCCTCTGTTTCTACGGGACTGGGACTTTTCAGGGAAGCGTCGGCGCCGAGCGTTACATTGGACGCCATCAAACTACTGTTAGCCACTGTGTCAGAGATGTGTCTGACGCGCTTATCGATGCGGCAGTGCGTAAGCGGTGGCTAGCTTTCCCGAATACTGCGGCTGAGCGGGCATATATAAAAGAATGCTTCCTACTTCGTGGGAACATTACGAACGTAGTCGGGTGTGTCGACGGAACGTACGTAGGAATGAATTCGCCTTCAATGTCAGCGTTACTGTGATTAACATTGAAGCAATATTTAGACGCGCCATACTGCCAAATTTGTCACTTCTGTGTAGCCGACTGAAATTTTGTGTTAGCGACATCTCACATGCGGCTGCTTATGATACTGACTTTTTCGCTGGTTGATGACTTTTGTCCGGTTGTTCTACTTGTCTGTCAGGGTGCCTTCCAAACGGCTCACTTTCTTGGGAAAGAGGTTAATTAAGTATAAATAGATAATGGACATCACAAATTGTGTGAAGTAACCTATGAATGCTAATTTCATAAAGAACTTGGGGTTCTTCATTGGTGAAGTAACTTAGTATGCACAATGCTGAACTTTGGTCATGCGTAATCTATCGGCCGCACTATGAAACAGCGAGGCATTGCACAATTTGTTGCAGCGCGAGATGTGGCTGTTGCGCCAAGCCGGTTGTGCCTATGCATCTGTGGCGAAATGAAAATGCATTAAGAATCTTGGTGTGTTGGCTTGCATGAAGAAAATACTTCAGAGTGATTGCTCTGTTTACTGTCGATGCATGTGCCAGAGGGTCAATGCATCTTCTTTTTTTTTGGAGGGGGGGGGGCGGCGTTATTCTGGATTGATAAATCATATATTTTCGTCTCATAATGGGGCTCTAATTCTTAAGCAGTAGAACAATTCACTTCCAATGCTCTGCAGAACTCTCTGTACGTGAAGATGTCATGAAGCACCAAGACAAAATTACATATCTTGAGAAATGTGGTGCAGATGTCAATGAAAAGTGGTCTTTAACCCACCATGATAAAAATAAATATTGCAGAGCATATAGACCGTTTGTACAGCTTTAGAGCAATGATTACACAAAATGTGATATGCTCAAATGAGTAAACACTTGCCACAATGCCAAAGTAGGATGAGCAACATGCAGCATATATTGGCATTGAACATGTCTCGTAACCGTTATTTTTATTGTAAGCCCTCTCTGTCACACCTTTCCTTCCGGCACTCCCTTTACTGAAACGTGGCACTGTCTTTCCGTTGGTGTCATGATGGTAATGGTAACGGCAGCAGCAAGGCTGGTTAATGCTTGCCCCTTTGATTCGTGTGAGTTTAGTGGTAAAAAATATGGCACGTGCATACATACACCTGTGCTGCAAAATTTAACACTTGTGATTTTTTAGAGAGCTAATTTGTGTTGGGGTATTTCAAAGATGTGCGCTATTGTGGCCTAATAACTAGAGCATTGGTGAGGTTGAAGACTGGGTGTATTGGTATAGAAGCTTGAAATTGAATTGCACAACAATTCGACGGGACACACAGAGAAATACAGACAGCAGAATCCTCTGCTGTATGTGTTACTCTTCTTCGTGTGCCGTTGAATTGTTGTGTGATCGAAGTTCAAGTAGAGCATTGGGCTTCTTTGGTGCAGGACCGAGGAAGTGTGAGCTATTCGACAATATGCCAGTGCCTTGCCACACAATTATGGAAGTCGGAAGGTTTGCAAACAAAGCTTTGCTTTCACATCCACCTGCTCATGTAATACAAGCACTGATTGAAAGAACCATCATACAAAAATAATGGTAAAATCAATGGCCTGTGAAAAGTGTAATTTGTATATTTACACTGTTGACATAATAGGTGCCATACCGGCCTCAAAATTGTACTGGACAGAGCAGTTTGTTTCCTATGTGAAGCACAACGTTCCATTACATGCTGTGCAGATAACCAAGTTCAGTTTGTTTTGACGTGCTACAGAACATTCACTGTAATCTGTTTTTGATTCTAAAGAAGTGCCAAACACCACCTCTTTTTCAAGGATGTCACGGGAATATTTGGCGAGACCTTTTTACAGCCCCTCATAATGGAAGTGTGGCCAGCCAGCTTTGCTTGGATGCCTTTATAGATTTCTGCTCGTGATCATTGTGTGCTATCAAGTTGCAGAAGTCTATGCAACTGGTGCAAGGCATTACATGTTTCTCTAGTCGGATACAACTTTAGGAGGCTGCGGAATCTGCACTTTAAGGCAGGTGAACACAAGCCTGCACCAATGGGCACGCACTCTAGACTGACATCGTGCCGCCAGACAGACTAATACCTGCTCGTTGGAAAGGGACTATTTCTTTAGACATGGAGGCAATCGACTGCTGCGCTTTGGTCATCTGGGCGGGGCCTCTCCTGTCTTCTGAAGTTTTATCCGACTCTAAAGGATGCTGCTTTTCATACTACACGAAAGGACAAAGTGTACAATTATTTGGCCTATGAAATAGATACACGAGAAGTGTGCTATGCAAGGGCTTAAGATGTGGGAAAATTAGTACATGCAATTATAAGACAATGTTAAAGAATATGTGGTATCGAACATGTATGTAACGGCACATTTGAATCGGGGAGTGTTGCAGTCACATGCACAGTCTATAGGTGATAGCATGATTAAACTCGTGCTGTTTCCTGTCTTCATTGTGAATTATGCACACCGTTCATCTTGTGGCTAATCAACACGCACTGTATTCTTGCACATAGAAAGAACAAACACCACAATGACGTGTATGCTGCATTAGTGTATTTTTTTTTACATGGTCAAAGAGTGGCACAGGTTGTCTTACGTTTTTGCCTATTTTGAAGGGACACCAAGTGCATGTTACAAGTCTCCTAATATGCACAGCACAATGTGTACTGCAATAATTTTATTCATCTTCTTGTGTGATAGCCATGAGAAGATGAATAAAATTATTGCAGTACACATTGTGCTGTGCGGCTTCCTGGGGGTGCAACCTTGCACGCTGAGCTCTTAGCAATATGGGGAGCGGTCAACACCATTCCCATTGACATGGGAGACATTGTAGAGCAGAGTGTGCGAAATAATTATCGGATCCTTACCGATTCGTACGAAGCAGTGGCCGAATTAACGCGGCCTACGACAGATGATGCGGTGGGCAACGACACCAGAAAAAAGCTAAAGAGAATACAGGACAATGGGACAAATGTTGAAATCCTATGGACACCGGGGCACACCGGCACGGATGGGGGAAACGCAGCCGCTCACGCAGCTGCCGCGCAAGCGGGTGGGCTTGATTACGCTTACAGCTCCCCACACTCCATTTCCTCGCCAAACCCCGCGGACCAAAATCCATACCTAAAGATATTGGCCGCAGGCTCTCCTAGCAGAGCACTGATGCATTACATTCGTACTAAAATAAAAGCAGACCGTAAACGGAGATTATTAGAAGCTACACCAGTACATGTGTTTGACGACAAGGGCGGGCTTACCCGCACGGAAGAGGTTTTCTTGAATAAGGTTATGGCCAACGCTGCATACACACCACACATACTTGAGAAATGGCACCAACCCAGACAAGCTACGATTGCGAAGACTTACACCCGATGTACATATTGCCAGGAGTCATGCAGAGCAGACTTGCAACACCTCATTTGGAGCTGTGCAGCTTTTTCACAAGGGAGATCCAACATTCAGCATCTACTACACGGAGACATTAGAACACTAGGAATTGCAATACAAACTAACCCGGAAACACAGAAAGCCATTGCGACATATGGCAGACAAAGTGGCCTGTTTCGAGTAGTGTAGAAGGGGTCGATCAGCCCATGTGAGAGCGGCGGACCTGAACATGCACCTGAGCCTGCATAAAGCGGAAGATCCCAGACTGAGATGAAGTGTTTCAGCCAACAGTCTGGGTACCCACATTCCCTTCCCTCCTAATCCCCATCAGCGGCCTAGAGCCGTCCCCTTCCTTAAAATAAAGGCTTTATTCATTCATTCATTCATCTTCTTGAATAATAAACAAAGTATTAAACTGAAAGCTCCTTTATAAGGTGCCTTCTGTGGGCTCGACAGGAGAGCAGTGAGGGCACCGATACTACTGTTGCAGAGCAGCCCTCTGGACCTCTGCCACACACTCAAGAGCACGTGCCTGGCGCTCGCCTACTGCCACCAGGCGATTGAGTGCGTCCAGCAGCAGAATGTTTTGCTGCAAAAAAAGTGTATTGGAATAAATCAGCCGCATACAAACCATTATTTACAAAGAAAAATGCTCGTTGCACTATTAGTACCAAGTGCCATTAACTGTGGAAGCCTTTAGTGTAGCATGCATAATAAAACAATGTGTCGGGACAACGTTGCTGTATTTTTCATAACTGGGGTTTTCTTTTTCAGAGCCAATTGTCATGTTGATTAGTGTGCCAGCAGCTGAGGTGCCCCCCACCTTCACGAGTCTCTACTGTCAGCACCACAAACCTATTTTTGTTCGCTGCAAAACAAATGCTTCACCCTACAATCCCGTCTTATACGAGCTGATTGCATCCTATGCCTACAAACATATCTTTATCCCATTACGCAATGTTCTACCATACTCGGCTGTAGTTCTCTCTCCTTGACGTCTATTCTGTCACGCTTATGTAATCACCTGTTATGAATTGGCAACAAGTGATCGAATACGTGCAAGGCCTGCGTGCCGATTCCATTTTTGTTTCTTAATCTCAACTAGCATATCTGTTGCCACGGTTTACTACGCCACTGTCTTCCTGCCTTAATGCTATCTCCAACAATTTTTGTTACATCGCTTTCTGCACAGTCCTTGACATCTCAAGTTTCTTTGTTAACCTCCAGGTTTATGTCCCATATTGCATAACCGGTAGAATGCAATTATTCTAAACTTTTTTCGAGGATATCGGTAACGTGGCGATCACGATTCGGTAATGCCTTCCATGTGCTGTTCAACCCCTGAAATTTTTGTATAAGTTTCCTGCTTTATATCAGTACCTGCTATTGATATTTCACCGGGATAAAGATACTCTTCCATAAATTTTGCGGGCTTGATGTCACTCATGAATTTCTGTTATCTCGCGAAGTTAGTGAAGGTTACCTTCATCTTTTCCATATTTTCGCTGGCCCGCTTGCATGTAAAAGCACGAACACTCATTGGTTCTCACTGCCTTCTTTAAGCTGCTGGACATTCAGTTCGTTACTACGAAAGTGACTTAATCCGTGCACTCTTATTATGCTAAATATGAAACAGTAGAAATATACTTATCTGCAGTTTGTCGATGTCTCCTTCACTGTGTTGGTAGCGAGATCCATCGTCGGTACCACCTCCTTGTCGCATCGTAGCTATATAGGCTGTCTTCCTTTTTTACAGACTATGTAATGTTCGTGACGCTCGCAGTCACGCAGAGTGGATGAACTCGCAGAAGCAGCACCGGACAAGTTGTTTCTTCAGCACGGCGCCGTGAACAGTAGGTGCGCGTTGCGATATGTAAAATCGCCGAAGCTATTGGCAGTCTTACGGTGTGCCCGGAAAGATTGCTGACGGAGGAACAGAACTATCCAAGAAATAGTGGTCATTGTCGAGCTTGATCACTACGTCGCGCACTGCAAGCTCGTTGTACGAGTTTGTTTACACTGGGCCTCTTCGATGTTTAGCCGCCATGCTCGCCCGGTGAATGGATGTGATGACGCCACCACAGCGTTCCCTCGTGGTATAATGCGAAGCGTACTAAATTACAAATTAGTCTAATGCATATTCAGTGTACATGTTGTAAGTAACTAATAATATTGTACTAAATGCATTTGTTTTATAACTTGCTTGTGCATGTAATGCACTCGGTGGAACGACAAACAAGTGAAAGAAGGCACGACCATGCACCGACGATATGATCACGTGAGCCCCAGTTTGTCGACCGCCCAGAAGGCAACGCCCAAGGAATGATAGCCAGCCAGAGTGAATCTAGATAAACCAATGAAACTGGAGGCTCATCGAAAGATAAACTGTCTCTCGGTACCATTCGTGCTTTCATCTTGGGGTGTCGCCAGAGCTCGTGAAGATCCCGAGTTTCGCCAAACTCGGCGCATCCTGCATAGCACCCCAGGACCCCACTTCTTTCCACAAAGCGAGCATTTTTCTTGGCGACACCTTCCTTGACAATGCAGCGTATGTTTTCTAGGCTGCCATCCTTCTTTTGCTCGGCTATCAAAGCCGCCCGGCTGACTTTTAGCAACCTATTAAGTCCGTCTGACGTAGGCGCGATGAGCAAATCTGCAGATAGCTCTTCTAACTTTCCCGTGTCGGGCATTTCCTCTCCAGTATCTGGTGCCTTCAACGCTACAGGCTTAATTTTGTTCAGTTCGGACGTGCTCTCAATATCAGCTTGCTGCGCCTCTGACCCTTTCTCATTGTTCGACAACGTCGGCCCCGCAACTACCGCCTTTGCAGCGAGCTCCCGAACCTTCGATCTGGTTAAGGCCTGAACGCTAGCCTCACCAAACAAAAGCCCCTTCTCGCGCAGGAGGTGATCGGACCTGTTCGAAAATAGGTACGGGTACTGGGGGGGGCAGCATAGATGACACTGCGGCCTCCGTCTCAAGTGCTCCGAAAGGTCCTTCAATAAGCACTTTTGCTACGGGCAGACACACGCTATGAGCTTCCACGGCTTGCTTGATCCATGCGCACTCGCCCGTGAACATATCGGGTTCTACGTAAGAGGGGTGAACTACATTCATTGTAGCTGCGGAATCGCGAAGCACTCGGCACTCTTTCCCGTTCACGAGGAGGTCTCGCATGTAAGGCTCGAGAAGCTTCATGTTCTCGTCAGTGCTGCATAATGACAAAAACACGACTTTTGTTTTTGTTTCCGGACACTGCGCCGAAAAGTGACCCGGCTTCTGGCACGTATAACAAACGCGCGCTTGCCTCGTCTCGAACCGCTTTCTGCGTTCGGCTTCGGCTGCCGCCGTCTCCTTACGTTCGGTCGGACTGCTTTCACTCGCATCCGCACTACGTGTGTCCCCCTTTGCTCTCATGGTCGTGAACTTCGGCCTCTCAAACTTGGAGCCAAATTCACCCTTTTGACCGTCCTTAGCTCCGCGAACCCGACGCGTCACAAACTCCTCGGCTAGCTCAGCGGCTCTAGCCACCGTACTAACGTCTGGCCTATCCAAGACCCAGTACCGCACGTTCTCAGGTAACCGACTATAAAACTGTTCTAGCCCGAAACACTGCAGAACTTTCTCGTGGTCACCAAACGCTTTCTCTTCTTTGAGCCACTCCTGCATGTTTGACATAAGCCTGTAGGCAAACTCTGTATATGACTCACTTTTGCCTTTCTCATTTTCCCGAAACTTCCGACGGAACGCCTCCGCGGACAGCCTGTACTTTTTTAGCAGACTCGATTTCACTTGGTCGAAATCCTCTGCCTCCTCTCTCTTCAAGCGAGCGACTACGTCGGCCGCCTCGCCGGGTAACAAAGTGAGCAAGCGCTCTGGCCACGTTTCCCGAGAGAACCCCTGCTTCTCGCACGTTCGCTCAAAGTTAATCAGGAACAAACCAATGTCCTCTCCAAGCTTAAACGGCCGCATCAGGTCAGTCATTTTGAACGATACTCGTTCTCCTGCACCGTGTGCCTGACTTCCTTTACGAGCGCGTTCCATCTCTACCTCGAGACGCTTCATTTCCAAAGCGTGTTGACGGTCGCGCTCTTCTTTTTCTTTCTGTTCTTTTCGTTCGCGCTCATCTTTCTGGTCTTTAAGTTCGCGCTCCTGTTTCTCTTTTTGCTCTTTTTGAGTCTTCCTCTCCTCAATGGTCTCAAGGCATTCCGACAGCTCGTCATCCTCAGCTTCTAACTCAAGAATAGCCCTTAGCAGTTCTGGTTTTCTGAGTTTGTCTGAGACATCCAGACCCAACTCTCTTGCAAGCTCCAGCAATTTCGGTTTGCGCAACGACTTCAAATCCATGGCTGCTCTGAATGCTGCTTTCTCTACTGCCTACTATTGTCTTGCCGCAAACTAACCCGGCAGCAACGACAACCACAATTACCAGCTCTGTTTCTGACACTAACAAAAGCCTGGCAAAACTCAGAAGAAGAAAGTCCCGCACTCACCAAACCTCGCAGCCAAGAATTCAGCGCAGTCGTTCCGCTGCAGGCAACCAGTCATCACACAGGGCTCGTTGCACTGCTCCCGGATGGTCGTTGTGCTGCTCAGCATACAGTCAACCGCATCTCTTCGCTGCTGGCCTCCGTTGTCGCGATCTCACCGCTGGCAACCAGCTGTTGTGAATCGCACCGCTGGCACGAGTTGTTGTAATCTCAGTGCTGACGCCCGTTATTGCAAACGGGTCGCAAGCCCCAAGGGTAGCGTTGGCCTGGCGGCCTGGGGCACTGGAAGCATCCGAAGGTCCCGGCAAAGCATGAGTCGACTGGGAACAGAACAACTTGTTTATTCTAACATCGCAAAAGAGCGGCCGGTCAGGTCGACCGAAATGAGAGACGGGAGAGCACGTTACTCAACAGAAGAAATCGGAGCCTCTCTCTTGGCGTCCGGGGGCAGCTGCTCTTATACTCTCGGAGTTGAGGGCAAGAGGAAGGCCTCGTGACGAAACCACGTGACGGCGGGCACGGACAGACTGAGAGACACGTTGAGACGAGTGTAGTGACGCATCCGCCGGCCGGGCGCCGGACAGACGTCCTCGCTTCACACTTGGGGAGCTCCTCTCCCAGGCTGCCGCGCTTTGACAAGCGTGGGCACACACACACACACGCACACACGAAGACACGTGGCACTGAAACACGCCTGGACGCGCTTGGCGGGGAGGCTTTGCGGCAGCTCCGAACGGGCCAAAATGTCCGCCGCTTTGAACGAAGCCCCGGCGTCCGTTCCATCCGCGCCGGCTATACCGCGCGTCGTAGGCGAAACGTAACACTACGCTGCCTTAAAAGGCCTCCATGCTTGTTCTGGTTAGAAAATTTTGCAACTCTATAAAAACAGTGTTGAGGGCATGTGCAGTATGCAGATTGAGCTGTGAAGTTCCTTAAACTTGCTTCGAACGTTTTACTGTAACGTTTTACTACAGAGTAAATGTATGCCTAGAACTGTGATGTTCAAGTGTTTACTACTAATTGATTTTGAAAGAAGCGTATATGATATCGAAGTTGGCAATTGTTATTGAAGGGCTACTGAACAAGAAATATGAAAAAGAAAACGGGACAGGCATCGAGATTCAACGCCGAAGACGTTACTATTGAAATACGCAGTGTTTCTAAAGGCGAAGCATTTGTTGGCGAATATTTCCACTTTGACAGTATCTATCTAGCCGCCTACGCCTTGGTGATGTCATGGTTATTTCGTTAACTATGTATATACCAAAACTGCATGTATGACAAGGGTATATGACGAACATAATGATCTATCGTTATTATAATGTTATGACATGCCTGTCATGTAGGTCATGGAATAACCGCCTACGTCTTGGTGCTGTATTGGTCGTTTCGTTAACTTGGAGATACCAAGATTGGCACTGTATGACAAGAATGCGTAACGAATTTAAATGATAGGTGATGACATTATTATCACTACGTGTGTGTCATGTAGGTCGTGAAATAGCCGTCTACGTCCTAATGCTGTCATGGTGGTTTTGTTAACTTGGTATGTACCACAATTGGCCCTTACCCTGGCTACCTTTAACAGCCGAACTCTGCCAAGCGAATCTAGCTTTGCAGGACTCTTTGAGGAATTCTCAGGTATTGTTTGGGATGTCATTGGCCTTAGTGAGATTAGAAGATGTGGTGAAGCCTATACAGAGCTGACTGACGGCGATGTACTCTGCTGTAGAGGTCTCCCAGATGAGAAGCAATATGGAGTAGGATTGCTAATATATAAGGGCATAGCGGGCAACATTGACGAATTCTCCAGCTCTAGTGGGAGGGCAGCAGTAGTAGTAATCAAACCTAATAAATGGTATAGAATAAAGCTAGTTCAAGCCTACGCTCGAACATGCAGTCATGATGATGATGAACTAGACAAGTTTTTTGAAGGTGTTGCATTAGCGATGAGGAAAGTGCAAACTCAGTATACTAGTAATGGGCAACTTCAACGCAAAAGTGGGGAAAAAGCAGGCTGATGAACAAGTAGTAGGTAACTACCGCGTCGATCCTAGTAACGCTAGAGGAGAGATGCGGGTAGAATTCGTGGCAAGCAATAAGCGGCGATTACTGAACACCTTCTTCAGGAAGCGTACCAACAGAAAGTGGACATGGAAATGCCGTAATGCTGAAACAAGAAATGAAATAGATTTCATACTCTCTGCCGATCCCTGCGTAGTGAAGGATGTTGAAGTGATAGGCAAAGTGCAGGATAATCGGTTAGTGAAGTCTAGGATTCACCTGAGTTTCAAAAGAGAAAGAGTAAAGTTGGTAAGGAAGAAAGAGGCCGACCTAGACGCAGTATGCATAAAAGCACAGCAATTCAGGCTGTTACGTGCAAATATGCATCCTTAGAACAGAAAGATGAAGATGACATAGATGTAATGAATGAAGCCATAACTAGTATGGCTTCATAGGCAGCATCTGAAGTGAGAGGTAAGGCACCAAGGGAACCACTAGGCAAGCTCTCCCAAGTAGCAACGGCCCTAATAAAGAAATGACATAATTGAAAGTGCGCAACAAAACAGAAAAAAATAGAATTCGCAGAACCGTCAAAACTGATCAACAAAGAGAATATAAGTGTAATACACAAAATTATAACATCAGAAATATTATGGAAGCAGTAAAAAATGGACGCAGCATGAAATCAATTTGGAGGAAACTTGGCATAGGAAAAACCAAGATGTATGCACTGAAAGATGAGCAGGGTAATATCATCAGCAGTCTCGAAGTCATAGCAAAAGCAGCAGAAGAATTCATAGCGACCGTCTTTTACTCTGACCCCCGTGCTTCTGGGCAATTCAGTTACCTCGCCTCGCGTCCTTGAGGGCGTCATTGTCCCCTGCGGGGAGCGCTTTTAGAAACAATGTCTGTTTCTAAAAACAATGTTTTAGAAACCGTGTGTGGGGGGGAGCGCTTTTAGAAACAATGTGTATTTCTAAAAACAATGTTTCAGAAACTGTGCGTGTGTGTGTGTGTGTGTGTGTGCGTGTGTGTGTGTGTGCGTGTGTGTGCGTGCGTGTGTTGCGTGTGTTGTGTGTGTGTGTGTGTGTGTGTGTGTGTGTGTGTGTGTGTGTGTGTGTGTGTGTGTGTGTGTGTGTGTGTGTGTGTGTGTGTGTGTGTGTGTGTGTGTGTGTGTGTGTGTGTGTGTGTGTGTGTGTGTGTGTGTGTGTGTGTGTGTGTGTGTGTGTGTGTGTGTGTGTGTGTGTGTGTGTGTGTGTGTGTGTGTGTGTGTGTGTGTGTGTGTGTGTGTGTGTGTGTGTGTGTGTGTGTGTGTGTGTGTGCGCGCGCGCGCGCGCGCGTGTGTGCTTCCACGGGGCGTGGAATCTGCCGCGTTTTTGTCGCATACTCTTTAAATTAATGGTTGTATTTTTGGAGGATTGTGAGCCCGTGGTGGCTGCGCGCTTACCGCGTGGCGTCATGTGTGCCGGCTTGAAGCAACAGCAGCAAAAGCAACAGAGATAGGCAGCCGGCGCTTGCCTGACGTCCGCCTCTCATCTTCTCGCGAACGCGCTAACATGCAGTGTACGTGTCATAGCAACTGCACGAGTGGCGCAATTACATAAAAAGGCGTCGTGAACTTGCTCCGTAGTTTGTTTCCAACGGTGAAGTAGTCCAAGCGTACAATTCGAATAATCAATTAAGTTGCTGTTTCGAACGCAGTTGAAGCTAGAAATGAAACAACGCGTTATATTTGTTTCGAAAGCGTTCGCGCTGAAATTTCTGAGCACTGTACAGAAACAGGCCGGCTAGTTGCACGTTGTGTCGACAATGTTCACACGCCGATGCAAGCAGTCGACCTTTGCGCAATAGCGAGAGTACGCATAAATCGCCTATGGCATACGTTTGACGTCTGCACCAGCCCACCTTCTACTGGCGTCACCACTGTGGTGCGTCTACTGCGGATGCTTTATGAATCTCACCCATAGAATTACTCGGAAGTTTTATTGCCAGTTGAAAAGTATTGAAGGACCCTGCTAGTGCCATACCCCAGGGAACGCTGCTCGAGAGAGCAGCGCAGGAAGGAGCAGTAGGAAGAAGGCCCTATGCCTTAGCTCGTCGCCCGCCAATCTCGTCTTCGTTTTACCTCTGTGCAATAAAGAACTGAAAAGCCTAACTCCTTTTGACTTCACTTCACGAAAGCACCTCCGTTTGCTCCGTTTCCTTCTTCTTTCCGCTTTCTGGAGAAAATGGAGGGGACAGCACCAGGCTTTAGGCGCTGCCCAGTCGCTGAAATGCCGCATCTCTACAGCAAAGCTGGGCTCGTCTGGTAGTCACCCTCCCTGAAGCATTCGGAGCAGATAAGATGACTCTGCGTCGGTACTGATGATGGCTACAATGAGCGCATAGCGCGGATCTTTCCTTCGAAGGGGCTTCGGCTTTGGAGGAAAGGATGACACGTCTTGTCTCGCCCGACAAGACTTTTCCCATAGGCTTGCGCGCCGCCGCGTAGAGACATTCTCCTGTGTTGTGCAAGGTGCTTCACTCATCACATTACAAAGCAGCACGCAACAAAAACGGTGATTATGAAGACGTGGGCACAAGCTCCACTTGCGATACCAAGTATTCGGCCAAGAGGAACTGCGTAGTTGAGACGTCGTTCATTGCCGTCCATGTGGGTGGAAAACCGCAGGTGATGAACTGGAGCGCCGGTATCGTGCACAGACAGCGTAACCAAATCATCACTTTTTCTAGTCCTCGGCGCGGCTGCTGAACGCGGTATGTTGCGAAAAATGCATGAAATTCATTCTTTTCTGCTATAGTTTCTGCATGAAAGCAAGGTTTTGTCAACCAATTTCATGATCCAAGATTTCATTTGGGCTAAAAATTTCGGCGGAAGAACTTCAGTTCAATATCTCTTTAAAGTGAGTAGCTTTCTTCCGCGTGTTCTCATTGTCAGTGTTTAATCGCTAAAGCTAAAAGGCGTATTCGCTTATGTAATGCTATGGAACCCCTTATGTTGTGCTTCTACGGGGGACCCTTAAGCTAATAAATTGAACCGAATGAAGTTCACGATAATATTTATTTAGAAGCCCAGTATTGTCATAATAATGCTACGCGCAGTAAAGGACATGCAGGTAAATTATCAGGGTTTTACTAATTGCTTTCATGTTCGAGAAACGGCAGACAACCGTCGACCTTGTGTGTTATGTGTTTGTTGAACGGACGCCTTAGAGCGCAGCTCTTAGGCACCCGTTCCTGCGGTGAGCGTCGGTGTGCTTCGGCGTCCCTCGTAACCGAGTGAACGAGCAGTTCGAAGGATGAAAGAGCGAACGTGGAGCAGAGCGGGAGATGAAAGACGGCGATACCGAAGAGAGCGCGAGGAGCAAAGTAGAAGAGTGGGCTACAGTGAAAACATGAGGCGGAAAGCGGAGGAGGAGGGTATGGCGGAAGCGTGAAAAGAAAAGCTTAGTGCCGCGCAAGACGGGCGGTGGGGCGAAGAACGCTACGCGATTGCGCCAGAGTAGGCAGCCGTCCTCTGTTCAGCGATGGCATGCGGCGAGCACATGCACCGATAGCATATATGGAAACAAAGCGTGTTTGAGGAAATGTCTGCCGCGGCTGCTGTGAGTCGCGCACACGTTTCACCGACGCGCTGCCTCTCGCGATCTCCCGAATAGCGAGGCAGTAGCGCCACACTTCACTCCCCGAGAGACAGATTTTCCTCGCCAACGAATATATCGCGAAAACGCCTATAGAGCTACTCTAAAAACAGAGTTCCGGGCACTCCTTTTGACGGAGTAAGTGCTTGTCCCATATTTCACTCTCTTCGAGAATAGATCGACCATTTCTGAGAGAGAGTAGGAGAACTCCCCCTGACAGAGTTTTGTTACTCCACCGCAAGGGAGTGCTGGTACTCATCCGCTGAGTGCTAATACACTCCACACCGGGGTAATGGTGCTTCCACCGACTCCTCCAAACCGCGTACTTCTACTCCTCCAAGCCGAGTGTTTCTACTCCCCCAAACAGAGTGCTAGTACTCTTCCCAATAGTGTGAACGCACGATATATATCCATGGTCCCGTTAGAAGGGATTCTGCAATACTTACATGCGGGGAATACTTGATTCCTTCATAAGCAGCACCTGCACTTATGCTTGGTGAATGGAATGTAACCTGTAGTCGCCGAGTTACTCAAATGAAATATTTTCTCTAAAAAGGCCAAAATCTTTATTGATCAGTCACAAGACAAACTGAATAATAATTTGAGAAACCAACTGACAAACATATAAAATCATATTACAATGACTCCCATGAACTTTAGAAACCATCTTGTAATAAAACGTAAGGATATTCTCTAACGTTTCATCGGTATTGCAGTGTAGAAATATCCGTTATTTTCACTGGCTCCACCTTCTCAAAAATAAAGAATACAATGGAAAGTTAAATAAAGAACAAACATGAGCAAACTGACCAAGTATTGACACTATGATCAAAGACAAATATGCGCCACATTAATGGTCAGCAAACGCATTTCTGTCACAAAACGCATGCACCTATATGGTAGTGGTTACCAGATGAGCTGCTAAGCATGGGGCGGGTAATGTAGATAAATGCTGTAACAAACTTCTTTTGCGTGTCATATTCTAAGACAGCAGCTCATTCGATAACATCCTGCACAGTGTATGGATGTTCCTGACTGAGAGTACAGTGCGTTTAGAAATGTATGTTCTCATGTGAGGTCGCAGGTCTAGCTAGCTTTGCTTATACTTCACATAAAGTTATTCATCTACAGGCTGCACCCCATTGTTTCTAAGTGTGTCTAGTCGTGGTTGTGCAGCAATATCCTGCCCTGTCTCAAACCGGTACAGAGGCGTATTACGTTTCCTATTCGGTTGGCCTCCTCACAAAATTAGTGAGGTGCTGTTGGGATTGGAATTGGTGCTGTTGGGATTGATCCGTTAGACTTTGTCTCAAATAAATAAAATTAAATTTACAATATTATCTAGTATGTAGCAAATGAGTAAAAACTGCAAGGAGCATTGGCATTAAAATCTTGCAGATTAAATTCCTTGTGATATATGGTAGCCTTTTACTCCCATTAGAGTAAGAATGCTACACTTCTGAGGAGTAGCTTGCATAATTACATGATAAATTATTGTAACTCGTTAAAAAGGCAATATAAGTATAGCATGGCTTCAGATATGAAACAGAATCAGATGCGATGAATGTCAGGCATCAAAGGTGACGTAAGCATAAGTACAGCCAGGGCCGTGGGCGAAAAAGAGAAACAAAGAATCATAAATTGAGAAAGGCACTATCCTGTCTCACATATCTCTTCGATGCACGTGGATATTGCATGCGACTATGCATATATTTGCACAATAAAGCGACTACCTGAAACCAAAGCTTTTACCTTTTAAAGTGGTTAAGATGCGCTAAAGTAAGAAAAATTATTGCACTTCACAGAATCTTCGTCTCAAAACAAGTACATATGTGTGTGGAAAGATTAATCCATCGCCTCATTGGGCACTCCATCTTAAATCCAGAAATTTACCATGTGCAAAATGCTTTAATTTATTTTGCCTTATAAAAATTAAGTCTACAGAAGCCATGAAAATAAGGGGATTTTGCTTAACATTACATTTCACATCCATTAATTGATGAACAAGTGTTCTACTCAGATGCTCTCAGTTCTTTTCACTGAACACATCTCTACCTCCATTAGCATACTTGGTTGGCAAGTAGATTGAGTCACCCTAATCAAAATGCCAAATACCTGCCAGAAGCTATGGTATGAGTATTGCACAGCAGAAACCATAATTTTACATTTTAAAGATAGTTTTCAATTACAAGTGATTCTCCGGCTTCTTAGACGTAAAGTGTTCACCACGGTGTACAATTAAAGGCCTTAATTGCTCCTTGCTTTCACTTCGGGAGGCACGAGCGGTTCTAATGAACTGGTTTCATGAGCATGCACGTAAACGGAAATGACTTCTTAAACATAAGATTCTCTTCCCCCAACGCTTCCTTTCTGGAGCCTAAAAGGAAGCCAAACTTCTAAAATGAGGTGCAAAATTTATATAGAAGGGAAGACATGAAAGTCTATCGGCCTCATGTCAGCATTTAAAATGCAGAATCACAATGGTTTGTATTTGCACCCTTGCATTCACATGCTGGTAAATATAAGCTATTAAAGCTGTTAAATGTGTGTAAGCACCTAACCAAGCATGAACTGTTGCTTTTTATAGTGAACACAGGCACTGTGCTCATTGCATGTGTCATTTAACTCAGCAAATATGCAATTTCATTGTACCACTATTTTTCATCTCGTGGATATATCTGTTGAGAGGCAAGACAAAAAGCTGTCACTTCTCACAAAACCAATCAGCTTTGTTTTAAACACATTTCTAACTTTTCAATGATACTTGCCCCTATATCTTTGTCTCCAGAGAGCATAGTTGATTTTGACTTTTCTATCAGAGACATTACATAAATATACCATGTGAAGATGACTGCCTAGAGAAAATGAGAATGTTATACTTGGTCTTAAATACTGTATTTTGAAAGTTTTGTTGAGTCATATGGTGCACTCTATTACCCACATTCTAGCTTTCTCGTCCAAATTGCATGCCATTGTATTTTGATTCTTCGGTGTGCGCTCCTATGCACTATGAGGAGCCGCGCTGGGCTGGCTCTTATGACATCCTTGTGTCCTTGCAGCTGCCTTCTTGCATTATATAAAACGGGAGCCTGAAAAATATCGTGTGTAAAAGTGTAAAGCAACATCAAGACAGTCAAGAAGTAAGGTCATGGTACTAAAAGAAAGTCTTAGCTTTTAGTCTTCCTACAGAAATGCATGCGAAACATCTAAATGACTGCAACAGTCAACTGCTAAACTAACTTCAATTTTTAGATTTGAACAAAAAATAAATAACCAACAGTTCATCCTCGTTCAGCACCAATGTTAAAATACTCCTACTATTAAATAGAATATTAGTCATTGTCAGATGTCATAAGTCTGTCATTAGTCTGGTGTGTCGCAAACACCACTTGTGACACATCCTAAGAACGTGCCCAGTGTGCCCTCCCCTACCCCGATCTATATAGGGTTATGTCACTGCTCAAGCCGTAATTTGATGATCATATCTCTAAACATGATGCTCAGTAGGGATGACAATACGGTCCTCCAGTTCAATAGATATGACAGGATGTGTCTATAAGAAAGGGCAACAACGCTTGTTATGGCAAGCCTACCCACATTTCAGTACTAACAAGAAAGTTTTCTGCGGCCTGCATCTAAGCTTACTAAAAGGCCTGAACTTGTTTTCATTTATGAGGTGCGCAATGAAGTTCATTTTTGACACACTCGACTGTGCTGCAGTTACAAATCTACCCTTTTACATTCTTGAAGACATGTAAGAGTTGCGCTTACACCACAGCTATTAGTTTATTAGACCAACTCTTTGTTTCTGTACGACAGGCGACAGCTAAGACGGAATAAAAGAAACGTATTATTTTGATACTTTATTTCTCCACTAAAGATATTAAAGCGATAAACACATTTTGATCTGCCATGCAGTAGCAAGATGCAGACATTATGCTTGTAACCCTCAGAGGAAGGTTGATATAGCTGTTCATTTCACACAACTCTGAAACACCAACTCCCATTAGCAAATGCACAGACATGTCCAAAACAATAAATGCATGCAAAGCGCCCCTGCAATTGTAATTCCACACAGCAGCCGTTATATTCGGTGCCGATGCATAACTCGCTGCTCGACAATTCACCGAGTTCGAAAACATAAGCAGCCTTTCAGATTCGCACCGTGCTCGAAACCGCAACAGGAGACATAAAGTCAGACATTTCATCACACCATTTCTATACATGAGCAAAAACAGTTCCTCACGTTCGTGCTAAGCGGAGTTCTCCTTTGGCGGCAACGCGTTCGCTCGTACTGGAACATCTTGAAACAGAATATGCACGTCATCTTCAAATCTTTACTGATGGCTCTGTGGACAAGGTCAGAGGATCTAGTGCAGCTGCTTTTCACATTCCCTCTTTGAAGTATGATTGGTCGGTTCACTTCACTGCAGTTGTGTCCTCCACAACGGCCGAAAGCGTTGCCATTGAGGCAGCTCTAAAGAAGCTACGGTTTTGTACGCCTCAACCCGTTGTCATTCTTACAGATTCGAAATCCACCCTTCAAAGGTTAGAGCATGGGTTCCGTACTGATGCTTTATGTCTAAGCTCCCTACGCTCGGTGCACAATCTCCATATCAAATGCTTCTCCATACGATTCCAATAGGTGCCCTCGCACATAGGTATCATAGGCAACGAGATGGCGGACAGCCTCGTCCATAGAGCGGTGCCTGGGAATCCTTTGAGACAAGTGCGAAAAGAGGACAAGAGACTCTTCAGAAAAGCGGTGTCGTGCCACTTCAGGTCTTTGTGGAGCTCACCTCACAAGACATGTGGGACTAAGGGTCTCAAAAGAATCCAAGCTACTTTACTGCTCCGCATTCGCCCGGCCTCTGCTCGTACCCCTGCGTGGATGTGTAAGACTGGCCTGGCGTTGTCTCCATTATGTTCAACGTGTGGTGTGTGCGGTGACATAGAACATTACCTTATGTGCTGTACTTTGTATGACGCGGAAAGGACCGTGTTATTCGGGTCCCTCAAGAAGACGGGAATTCCCCACAGTTCTCTTCGGGACATTGTTTTCCCGCGCGGGAACCAGTTAGATAGGAAGGAGGTTTCTCGCCTTCCTTGAAATTACCTGCAGGACACGGATTTGGCCTCCACATGGTGACCTTAGGAGTGACTATATAGCTGTGAGGTCTGGGTCTGATTTATCTGATTTATGCATTTTAAGTGTCGCTACGGTGGAGCAATTTCCGGCAGCTACTGCAAGGCTAATCCCACCAGCAACCTACAACCACTCAACTCAACTTTTCAGTCTTAGGGCTAAACCCCATGAGAGCGATTTAGTGCACGGCGGCTACGAGCGACGGCTTCGAGCGACAAGACGTCGCTTGAACAGATCGCTCGCTTATAGAAATCTAGAATTCGTCGCTCGTCGCCCGGAAGTGCCATCAGCGACTAGCGGATAGCGCGAAGCCGGAACTGGATGTACATCGCTAAAATACTACCGATTGTCGCGCGGAACGAGCAAACGTTTCATTTTTTTAATATATGTGCAAGGATAAGAACCTACTGCAAGACCTTCAGAAATATTTTATGCAGCTTTTTACCGTAAAATAGATGAACTTAAGTTACTAAGGCACGCGTCACGCTAGTTTTGACGCGTATTGGCAGCTCTCATATCGGCAACACCCGGGAGACGTCACTCAAAATCGTCGCTCCCACGGAGTACGGCTTGTAGGCGACGAGCGAACGCGACAGCCATCTCCATCGCATCGCTTGTAGCTGTCGCGCGCAAGATCGCTTATATGGGGTTTATACTTTACTCAGACTAAAACATGAATTCCTCATGCGTTTTCAGTAAGTTCAAGATAACGCGCCCTACTATCCTCTTGCAGCATGCAGCTGAATACCTGCGGCAAAGTTCCTAACTAGCACTGGTGCTGCACGTAACTTCAGTGGTCGCAGATTACCCATGGGGGAGACACCGTCAAGCGCGCGGCTTACTTATAACGAAAGCATGGCGACAGCAAAATGATGCCTTCTGCTATGTGACTCCTTATTTCAACAGCGTTCTGCAAAGAGTAGACTGCCAAAATGAATAAATTCAAACACACAAAACACACGCTAAGCACTCTCCGCATAGGCTCGGAATCATGGGCTGGTGAACAAACCATTTTAAGCGTCCTCTCGCCTCGCATCTCATTACATATGCAATGGTTCTGGCATCGTTTGCGATTTTCAAAGCTCTTACGAATAGTAGCAAGTGATAAAATCACACGCAATTATCGCGACGACTGGCTTTTTCGATTGACAACGAAAGACACAGCACGCTTGCGTTGTCCGTTGTCAATCACGTCTGCTAAGCGCCTCGACGACTTCCTGTCGATAGCATGTCATATACGCAGAATGTGCAGCTAAGTTAGAATTCACTTGCCGTAGAGAATTTGTTGTTATAGACAACGAATGAGTGTCGTGTTTTTGCGGCGATGCGCGATGGTTGACACATGATCTTCCTTGGATGGGCTTCGTCGCTGCTCGCTGGACGGATCACCTTGCTCCGGTGTTGTGCTGTTCCGCGATGTTGAGCGCGCGCGCGGTGGAGCAACTCCGAGTGAAAAAGGTAGAGTGCTCGCTCCGCATTCATTTGAACTGTGGCTGCCTGTTCTCTTAGAAGCAAAACCGTGTGTTTTTTACTCAGCGTGCGTGAATGATACATCGTCATGTTCGAGGCTAGCCTCCTACAGTTGAAGCAGAAGCTTACGGTACGTTTTGTTCTCTATTGTTGCGAGAGTAGAACGGGCATTCTACTCTCTCTCACAAAGGCAGAGTGAAAAGCGCATTTCAATCTCTCATTGCTGACGGAGTGAACAATGCACTTCACTCGAAATGTTGCGAGAGTAAAACAACGCCTTGAAGAGTAAATCGGCCGCTTCACTCCTGCGATACCCCGCCTAGTTTTTAACGTGTACGTTCAAATTTCGCATTAGCGAGTATCGTAATCGTCGGTGATTTAGTTGCTGTTGAAATAGTTCCCATCGTTTATAAAGTTACCAATCAACTACATTTATACTAATATAACAAATAAATGTATTCAGAAATTGCGCATTTTTGGCAAATACAAGACGTTAGACTTTTTACACGGCTTCTCGTGTGATGGACCTGGGGTACTCGCAGAGAATACTTACGCATGAAAAAGCGACGCGTACAGTCCACACGCTGCACTGAAGAACCGTTTCACCCGCATTATTGCATTATTGTTTGAACAGTAGCCATGATGGGACATTGGCGTGGCTCCTACGCGCCTCTCCACGTACATGAACACACACGTTTTCATTGCAAAGAGCGTGTGGCAGTGGTATTAATGACAGTGCCAGTGCCACCCCCTACTCATCCACCGCACGCGTTTTGCGCCCGACGTTTGTTCTGCTGCGTGAAGAACATGTATAGTTACATGTATCATTGCTTGTAAATCTCTTCTGATGTCATCACCACCATCGCATTCATGACTTCGCCGCACATAGCAGCTACAATATTGCGCATTCTTCGATGACGTTCCGGAAGTGTGAATGGAGCCAAACGAAAGCATGCGCTACTAACGTACGCTATGGTAAAAAGCCTCCAGTCTTGTCGTGGTTAATTAGTAATATTTACAAATGTATTTATATAGTTTTAAAGGCAAGTAAAGTGGGCACAATGAGCTCTGAAGTCACTCAGCATTCATTCGTGTCTTTTAATCTAATGTCTTAATGCAGAGCAAATCTACGCCTAAAGCGGTGCAGCTCAAGTGTTTGCTACGAATGGATCCGAAAAGAGGCTGTTGTGACATCACATCGTAGCCGTATTAATCACAGTGCCAGTGCCGCCACCTACCGCAAGCGATTTACGCCCAACGCTTGTTCTGCTGCGTGGCGAACATCTTTAGTTGCCGTTGTTCACATAGGTGTCCGCCGAGGCGGTTTCGACCGGCGGCGGCGTGGTGGTCGTTTCTTGTCGGTGGCATCGGCGCGGCGCCGATCATTCATCGGCGGCGGCGCACGGTCAATTTTTCGTTGGCGGCGGCTGCACAGGAGGCGTGGAAAACGAAACCACAAATTTAAAAAAGCCGTTTCGCTACATCCTTCTTTGCTAAGTTCGTCGGTATTCCCGCCTTTTCTTACTAAGGCCTGAGAGGCTCGAATGCAGGGTTGCGGAAAGTGAAAGACAATGCGTTTCGTAAGTATTTTGCTCCTCAGCCGACATATATAAAAAAAAAAAAAATTGGGCACCTTTGTAGGAGTGTCTATGTTGACTGTGTTTGTATGTTCCTCTCACTACGAATATGCAGAGCCTTGCTGTGGCGTCGCAGTCACAGTTGTTTTCTTTTTTTGCTGTGTCTCGGTTTATAAGAGATATTTTTCTATTTCCTGTGAATTCATCTAGAACTACGAAGCCAGCACCGACGCACGTGACACTTTCTAGATAGGATAACCTTACTTCCACTTGTTCTTAATGGAATTGGGTTTTGTAGAATATGTTTTACGTAAAAAATACTAACCGTAAATGACCAACTTTTGATGTCAGCCAATCAGCGGATGTTATAACACGCATTCCCAATTCGACAATAAGGGAAATCATTTCTTCTGAATATTAACGTCCCTTTGCATATGCAAGTTATCTTACAACGTCCTTTATCTGTGAAGGAAAAAGAAGCAAAATACTTTTTTTTCTTCACCAGGTGAACATTTCTTTCTGCTGAAATATGTTATTATGCAGTAGAAAATAAACTTGCTCAATTTGTTTTCTGGTGATCTGCTGATTGATTGAACAAAGTGCGGATTAGTAGACTCATGCAGGCATTGCTCGAACGCGCAATTATTTGAGAGAAAAAAAATACCATCCATGCACCCCATATTGATGGTAAACCGGCGACGCTGAAATGTGCGGCCCCGGTGTTTATCGCTAGGTTAATTTCAACGGTGCAGTAAACTGTTTCACAAATATTGGTTACGTCTTAATTGTGCTTCTTAATGAGTTTACGTACCCATTCAGCTTGGGTCTTTCACATTGTTTATTTGAAATGCCGCACACTGCGGTCGCGTAATCATCAGCATCGAGGGGTGCAATGAGCGGTTCATTGTGTTAATACAGCGGATTTATGAATCTCTTCCTGAGTAATGTTAAGCATTTATGTTTCCTAATGCGTAATCATAGTGTTTATGACGCGCTCATGCTCTGTAGTTACCAAGGGACACGCCGGGACCACATTTTCTATTGAAGTAAAGACATAAAGACAGCTACACATTTTTTTAACCTATTGCGAAGCCGGACAGAGGCTGCTGCGCACACACTCTGCTGGGAGAGAGAGGAATGACGTCATTATCGGCGTAGCCAATGGCGCACCGCACTTTCCACCGGGGGGTTCCTGTGGTCGGACCACGAGCGTTTTGCCTTGGCATATACAGCTTCGCTGTAATACGTATATGAAAGTATGTTTTAATGTATAAGCATTTATATATCTAACGAACGAGAAAATTGTCCGTCCGTCATGTAAGGCGAATGCAATGGCTCGTACCCCCGCATTAGGGTTTCTGTGGTCTGACCACGAGCGTTTCGCCTAAGCATAAGGAGCTTCGCTGTAAACAAAACAAACAAAGTTGGATTTTCTTTTTTTTTTTTCAGTTTGCACATCGAAACTGCTTTACAGTTCAGTGAAGCTATCGGTGTGGCTTGATTGTAATTTTTTATATGCATGCTAAAAAGAAAGAGCACCATGCAGTAGACGTTTAAAAATACTCTCTAAACATGTTGACATGTAGAAAAACGCCTTCAAGAGACACGGCCGGAATACTAGGAAGACATCCAACCGGCATCTTAAACACATCGGGGCCGGAAATTTCTACCTTGCTGTAAGCTGTATCTCTCGCGTTGATGACACTGTCAGACACATCACGGAGTTTTCCCGCAACTGCTGTGCCCACGACCCTCAAGCTGCGATTCCGACTTTCCGACCCTGCTGTTTCTTCTCGTTGCGCCATATTGCGCTTTCGAAGGAGAAGTTTCGGAATCCCACGGTGCGCTGACTTGTGACGACACGCATGCGCCGACGCGTGGAGAGCAGGGTATGTAATTTTGCTTGTAATTCTATTTCTCGTTGCGCCCCTCCTTGATATGATTATATGCTTGAGAAATGTAAAAGTATTAAAAAGACAGGACAACATCTCAAACGAAACTGAATCAGTTAACGAAAGAAACCTTTATTGCTATTTAAATGGCGCGCCGATCTCCCCGACAAGACACATCTGCTGCGGCGGTGGCGGCGCACCGCCGTCTCGGCGCACACCTCTATGTGTGCATGCATCATTCGCTTCTTGACGGAGCTAGGAAGAAGGCAGGTGCCTTCAGTGCTTCAAGATCCTTTCTGATGTTTGAGCGTTTCACGTCATCGCCACTATCGGATTCATTACTTCGTCGCGCATAACGGTGCCGTTGTCTGTGCGGGTATCCTGCACAGACAACCCCACAGCAACTTCAGTTCCTCTAGTTCCCGGGACGGCCGCTAGACGCGGTATTTTGCGAAAAATTGATGAAATTCATTACTTTTGCTAGGTTCTGCCTAAAAACAAGATTCAGTGTATCAATTTCTGCATCCATACTTTCTTAAGGGCTATACATTTCAGCGGCAAAAGTTTGGATCAGTAAGTCTAAAGTGAGTAGCTTTCCGCCGCCTGTTCTCATCGTCAGTGTCTAAGCGCTATAGTTTGAAGTTATCGCTGTTCTGTAAAAAACCCACCCCTTATGTAATGCCCCTACGGAGGACTTTAAAGCTAATATACTGATCTGAACTGAGCTAACTATGACGTTTATTTAGAAGCCCAGCATTAGCGGCAAACTCATGCTACGCGCGATAAAGGGCATCTTGGTTACTTATTAAGAGCTGACTAATTGCTCTTGCATTCAAAATTCGGTAGACAGCCGTGGACCTTGTGCGCTTTGCGTTTGTGTCTGTTGCGGTGTTCTAGAGCGCCGCTCTTAAGGCAGCCGCATATTCAGCGCTTTCCCGCGTTTCGTCACCCGGCGTCGCTCGGCGTCCACGCTGAGGGTGTCGCGCTCAAGAGATACGAGATCTCGCCGCTGCCGCCGCCGCGGGACGCGGCTCGAAGAGCGCAGATCACTCAGCGTGGTCCGCGTGCCGCTCGTGTGGCTGGACGCTCTCTCTGGCCGCGTTCATGCCAGAAAACGCCGGTAAAAGCGCCTAATGTGGAGAGGCCTATAAGCCGCGTTTACATGAATGCGACAACTGGCGCATCGCATCGCATCACATTAACTTTCTAACGTATCGCTTCCATGTAAACGGGCCTAATGCGCTAGGAAATCGCGTCAGATTAATGCGCCAGACCAACGTGGATTGAGACGAGTAAGTCGACTTTCGCAATGCATGTAAACGCCATCGCATCGCATTAGGAATTCTGGGAAATTGAATGTGCTCCTGATCTGCTGCGCTCGCCGAGCTGCAGCGTGGCGTGGCCCCGAACGCGTCTGAAAGCGCCGCTTCACCTTCTACACCAGACGCTCGCCGAGCTGCGGCGCGGAGCCGGAAGCGTCTGATGCGCTGCTCTGCCTTTCGATGTGCGACACCGCGCGCCCCACCATCGCACCAAGGGTAATGCGCTACATGTAAACGCTGGCGCATCGCATTACTCGTGATGCGCTAGGAAGGGTGATGCGCTACTGGCGCATTCTGTCGCATCCATGTAAACGCGGCTATTGGCGCACGTTACTGCGTTGTGGCATCGGCGTCCCTCGCTTCCCCCGTAACCGCGTGATCGAGCACAACGAAGCATGAAAGTGCGAATGCGGAGCGCAGCGGAAATGAAAGACGCGATAGTGAACGGAGCTCGAGGAGGATATGCGCAGGAGGGGGCTATATGCAGTGAAAGCATGAGCCGGAAAGCGGAGGAGGAGGGTATGGCGAAAACGAAAAGCGCAGTACTGAGCAAAATGGGGTCGGCGGCGGCGACCGCTACGAGATGGGCCCAGAGTAGCGCGCCGTCTTCTGTTCAGCGATGGCATGCGGCCAGTTCGTACACCGATACCATATATGGAAACAAAGCCTGTCTGAGCAGAGGTCTGTATGCGGCGGATGCGCTGAATCGCGCCACGCTTCACTCACACGGTGGCTCTCGCGATCTACATATGAGCGATGCAGTCGCGCCCTACTTCGCTCCGTTTCTAATCTGCCGGACGAGACAGATTGGCCACGTCAGCGAATATATCGCAAAATGAAGACGTCTATAGAGTTCGGCTACAATTTCGCATTAAGGAGTATCATAATCGTGTTATTTTTTTGTGTGTGGTTGTTATGGAAATAGTTCCTCATCCCTTATAAAGCTACGAATCATCTACATTTGCACTACTTTAACGAAGAAATGTATTCGCAAATTACGCAATTTTGTGCAGGTACAAAGCTTTTCAATTTTCGCACAACTTTTCGCGTGATGGAGCTGGGGTACTCGCAAAAGAATGCTTACGCTTTAAAAAGGAACGCGTACCATACAAGCACCTGCACTCAAAGAACCATTTCACCCGCATGATTGCATTGCTATTCGAACATTACAGATGATGCGAGCTCCGAGTGGTTACTACGTGCCTGTAGGCACACATTTTCATTGCATTGAGCATGTGGCAGCCATAATAATCACAGAGCCCAATGCCACCCCTGTTCATCCACCACACGCGTTTCACGCCCAACGTTTGTTCGGCTGCATGACCAACTTGTATAGTTTAATGTGTGTATGGCCCGTATTCACAAACGGAACTTACCCTTAACTTATGACTTAAGTAGCCGGTCGATGCTTAACGCGTTTCATACACCAATCTTGTACTCAAAGTAAACTTTAATCGAGACTTGAGTGCCTCGAAGTAAAGTACGGTCATTGGCAACCTTAAGTGCGACTTTCGCTACTCTCGCCTAGCAAGCAAGATGGCCGCCTGCTACGGCAGCCTCGACGACTTTGCCGATTTCGCCGGACGTGTGCGCAATATTACGGAGGATGAGGCATACCGATACGTGTCGCCATTACGGCCACGGCTTAAGGATCGACAGAATGGCACGGAAGTACACAACGACGCGGAATTCTTATGGGGGTACCACTTTTCCAAGCAAGCGGTTGCTACGGCTGTTGGAAATGCTGCCACTGGTCCCCAAATACAACGAACGCGGTCACGCCGTGCCGCCGCTGCTCCAGCTTCTAATTACGCTGCGATTCTACGGCGCCGGAACATTTCAGGTTGTCACCGGGAACCTCCTTAATGTTTCGCAAGCAACTGCATGTGTCTCGAATTATTGCATGAATATCAAGCATGATTTCCGAGACTTTGTTCCCGCAGTTGCCAAATGCTAATGATTTGGCATCCGTAATGGAGGAGTTCTACACCATCGCATGGTTTCCTGGTGTGAGCGGGTGCATTGACTGCACTCATGTACCCATCAGAAGTCCCGGAGGAGATGACGCGGAGGTTTTTCGCTGTCGAAAGGCTGCGATGGCGCGAAACGGACTCACGGAGCACGGCGCGTTCTTCTTCGGAAAAGCTTGTTTTCCTTTTTTCTGTTGTCCGCGCGTGTTGAGAACACGCAACGCACACACACTCTCTGCGCAAGAACACCGCAAGTTTTCAGCAGCAAAACCAAAAAAAGTCGGGACAGCGACACACAGAACCGCAGTGGCTGCGAGAACCAACGTCAGCTTGTGGCCAGACGAGCTTGAGTAAAGCGCTAAAACCAAACCGTTCTTTGTATTTTACTCAGAAGGATGCGCGAGCAAGCACTGCAACAGTTATATCCACATTACTCTGCTGCAAAAATTATTTTTTTTGCGATTGAACCTATCGTACACGTAAAATATTTACGTATCCTCGACACCAGACGACATACTTGACTCGAAAAGTGCTACTTTCGAAAGTGATACTTAAGTGTCGTTTTTGAAGTGCTCGCCTAAAACTTTCCTAACACTTGTACTTCTCCCGCACTTATTGACGCCCTACTTAAGTTCTGTTTCTGAATACGGGCCTATGTGTCACTGTTGATTGACGAAGCGAAGGCCTAGGCGCGTGCTTCCAATGCCTTAAGATCTCTTCAAATGTCTAGTCGCTTCACGTCATCGCCACCATAACATTCATGACTTCGTCGCGCCCAGCAGGTTGGACAACATGACACTGTGAATGGAACCATATAAATTATCGCGCTATTAACCTAGGCTACCGTAAAAAGCCTCCACTCTTTTTCTGGATAATGTGCAACTTTTTTAACTTTAATAAAATGGTTTTCTTGGCACGTTCAACACGAACATTGAGCTGTGAAGTCCCTTAGCATTGCTTCATATCTTTTAATTTAACCTCGGAATGCAAAGTAAATGTACGCCTAAAGCTGTGACGTTCAAGTGTTTCCTGCTAATGAATTCGGAAAGAGGATGTTGTGATATAATGTGGCAGCCGTATTAATCCCAGTGCCAGTGCCAATACTTATCTAACGAGCACAAGCGTTCTACTCCCAACGTTTATATCCGCTACGAGGCGAACATGTATAGTTGCATTTGAGCGTGTGTCAGTCGCTTGTTGACTGAGCTAGGGAGAAGGCACGTGCCTTCAATGTCTCAAACCTCTTTTGATGTGTGGGCGTTTCACGGCATGCGCCAGCAGCGCGTTCATGCCTTCGTCGCGCATAACGGTTTTAGTGCACTCTTAACACGGTCACCTTTGTGTTCACCTTCAGTTACAAATAACTATATGGTAAAGGTTAATATGTTACTGAAACAACACGACCTTTATGTTTTTGTTAATTTACGTTGTGGCTAGTTGTTACATATGTCAAATCAGCTATTTTAAACGTTACTGCAACGCCAAATATCTGGTAACCTTTAGATTGCAAGTGATAAAATAATTGAATTATTGGGTCGGGGGACTCATTCTACGGATTAGGAATTGACTTATTATTGTGCCATACTGCCATCCTGATATGGCGTTTTTAGTAGAGACTAACCTGAAAAATATGGTATGCAAAAGGGGGACGGAGGCAGGTTGGACTAAATTAAGATTTTATTGGTACTGGTCGGGATGTTTGGTTTTCCAATGTCAAAAAAGTTTAAAACTTGCGCGAGCGCACGGTCAAGTCACCAGGCACTAATTCATTCATCACTGATCCATAATTCACGCCTGCGTTATATTTTAAAAGCTGGCTACAGAAGCAAGGAACGTACATCTGAAGAGATCGTGGCGAATGATGTGGTGGTATAAATTATAACTACGGTTCAGTATTATGCAAAGCCCCCGTTACCATTGCAGCAATATTAGGTTTTCGTATAAAACCTACCTGCACAATAACTATACCCGGATGCATTACAGTGATTTGAATATACTTTTTATTTATTTATTTACAAAGTACCTACATCGCCACAAAGGCATTACGTAGGGGGGAACAAAATACAACCAGTAATACAGAGAAGCTTTCGGACAGATATACTGACAAACAGAATCACTACAATAACTGTTAGAGAAAGGCGTACAAGTAACGTGAAACAAGCAGGTTCCAAGATATATAACACATACATTTGTTTTACAAGAGCGCCGTCACAGCATTGAATAGAATAGTTCGTTATTTGACACATTTACTATATGATTTGATAAACTGTTCCATTGTCTAATTGTTTTGGGGAAAAAAGAGTAGTAAAAAGTGTTTGTTCTGCAGTTATAGGCTGAGATCTTTTTGTTGTTATCACAGCGACTCGATATATAATCTGGTTCCAGGAGATAGTTATAGCGATTAATACCTGTCTGATTATTATATATTCGGTGCAATAGTTTAAGCCTTAACTTCTGCCTACGCATATGTAGTAGATCCCATCCTAAAGTGGCCTTCATTTCGGAAATGCTAGAGTACGGGCTGTAATTATTGCAAACAAACCTTGCTGCTTGGTTAATACCCAAGGATCTTTTTTTTATTTCCTTGTGCATCAATGATTCCGTTTGTCGCGTTTGTTTCATCACCTGAAACACGACACCCTTTCACAGCGGGCGCGCACTAAAGGTTGCACGCAGGCCCACGCTGGAGTACTGTAAAAGCTCTACGACCACGACAGACTACAAGCATTGAGCAGGCCCACTAACTATTACCTGGGGCGAGAAAGATTCGTAGTAATAGGACTTGCTGTACACTGCTACGGAATGTAATATGCCGCCGCGTCTTTTTGCATTTTTTTGCATTTTTAACGAGGCTTGCAATGTGGGCTTGTTCGTAATGCATCTTCAACGGGACTACGGTAGCGCGATTAAAAGACGGGACAAAAGAAGGCACATAGGGCCACACACAGCACTAGTAGAGCGCTGCGTGTGTCCCCTTTGTCTTCTTTTGTCCCGTCTTTTAATCGTGCTACGTACTCCCCTTGAAGATGCATTTTTAACGTATAAGAGCTCCGGAGTGGTTCCTAATTTGCAGAAAATGTAGGGCTCCTTTCAGAACGCCAGACAAGCATCACTTTTGCCCGCTCACTAAGACGCGAGAATGATGCCGCTGCATTGACATGACAGCAGGCGACAGCCGCTCCAGTGAGGTCTCGTAGAGAGATGGACGGGTACTCACGGTAAGAGGTCACAATGGCGGCCACCCAAATGAGTAATGAGAAAGTATACAAATACAAATGAACAGCAATATTTTTAAACTATAGGATATTAGAATCTTAATATATGTTTATGTGACCCTATGAGGGAACTGTAGTTTTATTATTATTTTCAGTTGCGCTCGATAGATGCATGGCATAATCAAGCGCGCTTCAGCTTCAGCCAAACAGCAGCACAGTCATATTCTCCTCTGTGTTGTGTAGCTCTCGAGAGCGTGCTGGGAAGAGTATACCGCCGGTGTGATCTTTCCAACGATCGCGTCGGGCTTTGTTTCATCGCTTAAACACGTTTTAATGCTCTCCGATTCGGTGACGTGCGCTTACCGAGCGTATTGTGTGTCTTAGTCGCTCGTGATGCATGGTACAGTACGGCTCGCACTCCTAAAGGTGCACGAGCCACTGAAATGAAGCCGTGCCGCGTGGATTATGGACGCATTGCCGACGGACCGTGGTAAATTTTTAACGCTTACGTGAGAGTGGTGAGCATCGTTTATGTTCACTGCTGTAAAGAATGCCGAAGAGAGCAACAAGTATGACCTAGGTAAGCAATGCTCCTTGTTCAATTATTTACTTGCTGGTGTGTCCGTGTGTCTTATATTTCGCCGTCAATTCATGCTCATGCATATGGTACTCAGTTTTATTAAAGCAAACTACTTGCTCGCTACAAAAGCACTGTCTTATTTTTTGCATTCCTGTCCATCACTGTGTTGGTTACTCTTAAGGTTCGAGAATTTTCTGCACTTTTATCCCTACGCACATCATTTAACTTAATGCACGGAATTGGTGTTTTGTGCTGATATAAGCAGAAGTTTACAAATGAATTGTAAATATAATCTAATTTAAAGAACGTGAATTGGAGTAATTCAGTTTGTAATCACATTATAACACCTTTTTACTGTAGAACTATCACACTGTTGTGGCATGTCTTTTGTGCTGAATGGGGAGTACGAACTGACTGGGGAATTAATTAGAGTTCAGTTCTTTAATCTTGAATTTTTATTGTTACCGAAATTTCCTAGACAGAAGAGCACACTCAAATTTTGCGTGTTTGTTCATTTGTACTGTGGTACCTTTTATCTGTTTGTGGTTTATTCATGCCTCTTTCATTGCGTGCTGATAGCAGTTTGCACTGACACTTAAACAAGTAACCAAAACATTGTAAGATTACATTTCTGCCTTTGTACAAAGGAATGCCAAGCAAGGAGATCGGCGAATAATTAGCGGCTGACATGCTGACAGCATACAGACATGATTATGCTCGCCACAATGATGAGATCGTCTTCCTTATGATAGCCTCAAACTTTTACGTATTTATCTTTAGAAATATTGTATGGCAACCTTCGAGAATTATGCCTATTCCCGCCATTCCTGGTGCTGCTGTAGAAATCTGTGCTGTGACGCTTCGCTGTGTTCGACGGTATATTGATTATTGCTTGATGGCCGTAAAGGAAATAAGCAGAGGAAGGCCAGATGTATTTTCGCTTATGAAAATTTAGTTACTTTATTTTGCATTTGCAAATAAAGTAATCATGGCATCTTGACTAAGTGCTTTGGGTCAGCTTCTCTTCTCACAGCTGCTATACGCATCATTTCCTGTATGTGGCTATTGCCCCCTCATACTTCGGAAAATTTCTCTTTGATACAGGCAATGTTGCATGCAGAAATGCATAATGATTCTCAAATGTGCAACGTTTGCAGATATGCTTTGCACGTGTGCAATATGTTATTATTAGAAATCTCATTATTACGTGATGATTGCATTATACTGTTTGCAAAAAACTTTCAGCATGGTTCCGTGAAATGAAATACGTTGCAGGTCTAACCTGTATGCAATACACCTATTCTAGAAAAGCAGCAAACTGTGTATTTCACGAAATATTCTGTGTTTTGCCCATTTAATCCTAAGATTACCATGTATGTGGTAGCTTAATTCAAATGGCACAACTTTTTGATGCCTCGTGCCTTCTACACTAATTAATTGTTTCAAGCTGCCTTATGTAAATGACCTGCGCTGAAACATAGCAAAGCGGCGAAGGTGATTTTTACGCTGTGATTTGGATTTTCTTTGAATATTAAAAATAGCGAATTGAGTTGAAATGTTGGTTTTTTGTGAACAAGCTTTATAGCAATCGGAACGAAAATTCCCCAATAACTGTTAGTATTAACATAAGCAATATTTAACCGATTCTCATGTAAATAACGAGTTGTGGTTAACGCCAGAGCTGGTCATTCAGCCCTCATATCCGGTTGCTCGAAGCATTCTGCCACAGAACAGTCTCAAAGTCACACACTGCAAACATGCCATAAAATATATTGCTGTGCAGTTGAGATATCTTTGTGCAGAACGTTGCTGCAGAGCGCGCAGAAACAGTAACTGAAACAAAACCTACTTCATTGCAGATTATGACTTCTAAATTTTGGAAAATCATGCCAGGCACAGCTTATGGCAAATTGGTATGCCTTCAGTACTGGCTGCCTTCAATATGCAATGGCATGTCCCCTAAAGAATTTAAAAATCTAATTAGTAAAATTTTCATCCTAGAAATTGTATTGTCTAACGTGCAAATTCTGATTTCTGTTCCCGCTATCAAGCCTTTACAGCAATAACATGTCATTTTGTCTTTAGAGCTGCATATTTATTAGATTTAGACAAAGAGTCATGTCGAAAACTCTTGGGCATAGACCGTACGGCCATTTTGATTAACTTTTATGTAATGTTTAATATAGGCATAGAGACTTGCACGTTTGCACAAATGCGTCCTTCGCATGCACATAAATTTTGGACATGGCTCCTTCACGCATCCATTAAGTCCACTGCAGTGCGCTAGCGTGACTCTTTGAGCAATGCTCTGAAAGAAAAAAATAAAAAGTTTCTCAGAAGATCGGCTGAAGCTCACCAACATTCCGTTACCTACGTCGAAAGGATACTCTTTTTGGATACACGCTTTTGCGGCACTAAGTCGTAATTTAAAATGCTTAGTTATAGCAGCATTTTTACCTTGACCAAAGTGCTGGTATAACGCAGCGGAGAAGTTGCGACTGCGTGCCTGAAATGCCTATATTTTAACAAGGGAGCATCTTCCTGACGTTCCCAACTGAAAGTTGTAGAAATTCTACCCATTTTTTAAATTGAATTTTTATAAAGTGCTGCTGAGTCAGTTATGCTAATGCATTGCGGTGAGGTTTCACGGATGGCGGAACGGTCAGTTGTCCTAAATTCACGGGCATGCGCAGAAGAATGCGCGGGAAAGAGTTGCAAGACCGTATGCCTTTACGAATGATTAAAATACAAAAGAAAGGACTACGTGCACCAGACCTAAAGGTTACTGTATGCCTTCTAATTTATAGGTGCGCAAACTTGTGAGAATATGTCGTTTTAGTAAACCTTACATTAGTGACATCTACTATGTAACTTTTATTTGTAGGTGCACAAAATTGTGACAACAGGCTCTTTTTAAACGTTACCACGCTGAAAACCAACAAGCTGAGTGCTGATAATGGAGCCGAAGGAAGCTCATGCTGCTAACGTACGCCACCTTAAAAAGCCTCCGTACTTGTTCTGGTTAATTTGGAAGTTTTGCAACTGCATCAAGATAGTTCTGAGGGCAAGTTCAATATGCACATTGAGCTGTGAAGTTCCTTCGCAATGCTTCATATCTTTTTGTCTGATGTCTTCGCGCAGAGTAAATGTACCCGTACAACTGCACTGTTCAAGTGTTTGCTGCTAATGAATCCACAAAGAGGCTGTTGTGATGTCGAATGGCAGCACAGTGCCAGTGCCACTACCTACCGGAAGCGTTTTAGGCATAACGTTTGTTCTGTTGCGCGGAGAACATGTATAGTTGCATGTGTGAATGCATCATTCGCTTGTTGACGGATCTAGGAAGAAGGCACGTACCTTCAATGCCTCGAAGTCCCTTCTTATTTCTGAGCGTTTCACTTTATTGCCACCATCGCATTCATAACGGTGCTGTTCTCTGTGCCGGTATCTGGCACAGATAACGTCACTGATACTTCGCACGTTCTAGTACACGGCACGGCCATTAGAGGCGGCATTTTGCGAAAACTTCATGAAATTAATTATTTTCCCCTTGGTTTTTCATGAATAAAAGGTTGTATCAACCAATGCCAGCACACAAGCTTCTTATGGTGAAAAAATCGTGGCGGCGAAAGTTTTGTTGAGTATCCGTTTTAAGTCAGTTGCTTTCTGCCGCCTGTACTCATTGTCAGTGTCTAAGAGCAAAAGTTCAAAGAGTTTTTGTATATTTATAAAAACCGTCCTTTATACAATATCCCTACGGGGAACTATAAAGGTAATGAACATATCTGAACTAAATGAGTTAACTATGATACTTAATTAGAAGTCCAGTATTGCAGTGTATTCATGCTACACGTGATAAAGGACATGTGGGTTACTACTAAGGGGTTAACTAATTGCTCTTGCATTCAAAATTCGGTAGACAGCCATCGACCTTGTGCGTTTTGCGTTCGTCTGTTGCGATGTTCTAGAGCACAGTTCTTAAGAGGAAGCTTTAGCGCGGGCTGAACTCCGGTGCGGCCTATTCAAACACATGTAAAACGCAAAAAGCGCTTTTCTGAGATAACCCCTGGGCCGCATTTAATGATCTTTGCTGCATTTGAGAAATAAAGATGAATTCTAGTGACTGTTGGAAACGGTATTTCTATTTAGTGCCTCAATTTTGCTTAAAAATGTCACATATCCGAATGTTCAAAACATATAGAAGCACGAAGTTGAGAAATTATGGCTTTGCACCAAGAAAAAGATATCGTGGTTCTGTCAACGGCATCCATTAGACCATTCAAAGCGGGCTAATTTGATATGTCAATTTATTTCTTACGTGAGTTCTTTACGGTATGTCTAAGGGTTCAGCAAAAGCTGTATTTTTATATTACTAAATGTTTTAGATTCATGTGTAACATACTCATTTTGTCCGCTTTAGATATACTATCAGATGCAATTCACAGAATTCTGATATCGTTTCTCTGTTCTGAGTTACAAAGTTGTAAACTTGATAGTTTCATTTGCTGAAAAATTTTCGATTTGTGCCAATTTCTAATAAAAAAATTGGCGACCTAAATCCAAAATTCAAAACCAACAGTCACTAGATCTTAAGTTTTCTCTGTTAATGCAACAGAACTCGTCAAATTTGGTGCGTTGGTTGCCGAGAGAAAGGAATTCTCCTTTTACATGTATAGAGATGGGAGCACCCCGAGCTAAAGCTTCCCCTTAAGGCCGCCCCATATCCAGCGTTTTCCCGTCGTTTCGTCACACGGCGTCGCTCGGCGTCGACGATGAGGGTGTCGCGCTCAAGAGGTACCAGATCTCGCCGCCGCCACCACCTGGCGCGGCTCGATGAGCACAGACCACTTAGCGCTGGTCCACGTGGCGCTCGTGTCGCTGGACGCTCTCTCTGGTGGCGTTCAATCTACGACGACGAAAGACGCAGCCCCAGAGAACGCCTGTAAGAACGCTCATTGTGGTGCTGCCTTTAGGCACCCGTTCCTCCATTGAGCAACGGCGTCTCTCGCGCCCCTCATAATAGAGTGAAATAGCACGATGAACTATTGAATCCCGACCATGGCGGCCACATTTCGATGTGGACGAAATGCAAAAAAAAAAAAGAGAAAGACCTGTGTACTCAGATTTAGGTGCACGTTAAAGAACCCCAGGTGGTCCAAATTTTCGGAGTCATCCACTGAGGCATGCCTCATAATCAGATCCGGTTTTGGCACGTGAAACTCCATAATTTAAGGATGAAAGAGCCAACGTGGAGCGCAGCGGGAACTGATACAGAGTGCGATGAGGAAATCTGAAGAGTACGCTGCATAAATTATTTGAGGGTTAAAAGGAAAATGCGCCGTCGGCTTTTGAGCGATAGCATGTGGCGAGTGCGTCCACCGATACCATACATGGACACAAGGCGTGCATGAGCACAGGTCTGTCTTCGGTGGCTGCTGTGAATCGCGCCCACAGGTCACCCACGCGCTGCCACCCACACTCTCAATTAGCGAGGGCTGTCGCACCCGAATTGCTCCGTTTGTGGTGCGCCGCACGAAACAGATTGCCCGAGCCAGTCATTATATCGCGAAATGAAAACAATTATAGAGCTGCGCTCAAAGATCGCATTAGGGAGCATCATAATCGTTGGTGAATTTTTTCCATTTGAAGATAAGAGAGCGACATTGTTGGCAGACTTTTATATCCTTCCCTCTACTCCCAGCATGATCAACAGCTTCCCGCTGTTGATCATGAGGTTACGGGTTCGATTCATAACCGCGGTGTCTGTATTCCGATGGTGTCAGAATGCGAAGCCGCTCGCATTGTGTGCTTTGAGAGCACAGTACAGAATCATGTAGTTGTCGTCTCTATTTCTTTCTATTTCGCAAATTCTAAGCTCTAAATAGCTTTTGTGGTTGCTAAGACAACTCTTGCTCGGCAGTCTTAACTTCTCCCTAAGTGTTTAAATCACGGGTCCACTCTGCACCTTCCGCCAAACAAGCAAACGTTGCTCATCGCATTGCGCGACATGGATTTGCCTTATAATCTGCGTCAATGCATCCCTAATTCACGTACACCATGTGTGAACACCCCTTGTTCGGAGTGTGGGGCGCATGCTTTTCAGCCAAACGTTAAACGTGGACATGGAATTAGCCGCGCTGCAGCTGCATAACGCTTGGGTTTTCTGTGTGAAAAATATTCTATGCATGTAGGCGGCCGACGCCCTCCACTGCCATTTCTTGCGTCTAGGTATTTTGCTTTATTCAACCATCGCTTTGAAAAATGGCATTTCATGGAATATTTTTAACAAACTGTTCTTTTTTTAAATATAGGGAGTTTTAAAGTTAGCATACCCAATCATATTTGTGTGTCCACAGCACCAAGCCTTGCTTGCGTAATAGTGCAGTGTAGTGCAGGTAAGCCGTAGCGGCTCTTCTTGAATGTGCTGCCGTCGAATGCTGCGGAATGACTTGAATATGTTTCAGCTCTTTCTCCGCTGAATTTACCTGATGTCAGCTCATACAAGGATGTCGCGGAACCGTGTAGTGCGAAGCCTTTGAGTGCAGGAGTAACTACAGCATGCGGAAATTTATCTCTAATCTGCGCACACATGCGACGTGCAGTATCAGCTGCGGTGTGCGTATCTGTAATGGACTATCTTGGTTGTATCGGTTTTCACCCGACGAACATAACCGGCGTCTGTGACTTCCCTGCGTGAACGGGAATATATTCTTGCCATTTCTTATCGCTTCGCGTTCGAAATAAAACGTTAGAGTGCATGCTTGTGTACGGCCAACCTAATTCGATCCTGAAACATCTGCGTGCCAATCGGTATAGAATATTTGCATCAGTTCCGGCATCTTTCTCAGGTATCAAATCTAGTAAACTTATAATCACTTTTACATGTTTTACGCTATCCTCCCGTATGAGGCGAAAGACATTGTTCAACATAAAGTCCCTTTATGAGTTTTTCTAAAAAATATAAGTACTGAAAACGTTTGCGTCTTCGCCGACGCACTTTACTGGACCGCGCCCACTTCCGCTGGCAGCTGCTTCCGCCCGCCATGTTCTTCCTGTGGCAGTCCAACTGCTGACTTCAACGGCGTTATCACGTTTGCTTTCTTGCTTGTGTGGTTGTGCCGGCTAAAGATTTTTAGCGACGGGGACTTCTGTGTATCTGTCACTGTTGGCTGCAAGTCAGCGTACCTACCTCTTCGGACGCTTCTTGCTGTCTGCTGGTGCAGCAGCGGCCGCCGACGCCAAAATGCCGGGCTGTATAGCGCTTTCGGGTGCACAACCCAGTCAGGAAAAGGATTGTCGCTGTTTCCAGTGCCGCTTGCGAAGAAGAATACCACAAGACAGAACGTTGCTCCTCCACAGGACTGAGAGAAAAGATTTCAACCTGACAAAGTCTAGCAAGCTATGCGAGGTGAGTTCTATTGATGCTCTACACATATCGTAGGCTCGCCGCTCTCGTAGCCAGCGATGCTTCAAAGAGTTGGTCGTTCACATAACATAGAACGCGCTAACTTCCATGTAGATTACACAGATAATATGACGCAAGAGAAAAAGGGTTGCAAGCGTCCGCTTTTGCGTGCGAATTAAGTTCACAGTGTTGGTTGATTCGATGAATGGGCGCCGTGTCCGCCTGTAATTCAGTAAACATGCGCGTCAGTTAAAGTATGCACACGGATTTCAGCTCAGAGCAGCTCTCCGGCTTGCCTGGAATCTTTCTACCTCCAATTTCAGCTCTGCCATAAAGGTAGTTAAGAACAATCTCACGCTGTTTACGCCAAACCATTTCGCGCCATAACGCGCTCTGAAACCGCAGCCTCTTGTGCAGCATTGTGCAGTACACAAGTTGCGCTCTAGTTTGATAAATTTACATTTGTTTGTGCTCGCGCATAGTATTTGTAGATTGCTACATGTAGCGTTCGCTGCACGCGTACTTTACGAAAGCAAAATTTTCGGTGCGCGGGCGCAAGAGAATTTCTTTTTGTTCACGCTCCAAAAATCGGTCTTAGCGTGCACTGACCATAACATTCGTGTCATTTCGTGCACACCGGCCTTCCGCAGCTATCAGCTTCGCTGCTTTGCCCGAAAGGTCAAGAAAGTTCAGTCTGTCTGACTGCGTCTCGCCGCGGTGGCTCAGTGGTTACGGCGCTCGAGTGCTGAGTAGGAGGACGCGAGTGCGATCCCGGCGCCAGCGGCCTCGTCTTGATGAAGGCGATATCAGTAAACGTTCAGGTCGCACATTTCTGAATTGTACTACATACGAGCGACAGATGGAAACATCTGGAATAACACTCTGCATGTACAAAGATGCGCGCGGGCACTGTTCTCTCGCGAATCAGGCAGCCGCACCTCGACTACACAGTTTCGTCACTCGCACCGTCTATGACAAAACAGCACGTAAATAACAGCTGGAATGCATAAGTTACACGTTTTCCATCTTGACGGTAACTAACTCATTTTTCAGCTTTCTATACTGCCTCTCACAGCAAAACCATGACTGCACATGCATACCATTCAAGCGCATAGAACTCGTGCAACCGCGCCGCCGGAGCGTGTTAGGAAGAACTTGGCGGCCGACGCGAGCCGCAAGGGAAAGGGTCGTAAGAGAGGGGGAAATTGTCGTTATATGGCAAAAGCCGACCCAGGGAGTTTAGTTCTACACAGTGATAACTGCGGTTGGCCAACCAGCAAGATACAAATAAGCTTTGTGCTTTCGCATTGCTTTTTTGCCCTTTCACGCTGTCTTCAAGCCGGATGCTATTGCCTAAAGAGAACCAACCGATCGATACCTATTTTCGAGGACGAAATTCCCGTAAAACGCATTAAGGGGCCCATCACATGGCCCCAAAGCAAATTTTGGTTATACGCTGGAACTTGTTACGTGTACATTAGGTTGCGTTCTGCCGCAAAATTTCTCCAAATGGGCTAATTAATAGCCGAGATAGAAATATTTCAGTGGCGCTAACCCATTATTTCAGCAGGCGGGCTCCACTGCCAAGTAAAACGCTTGCTCCACTCGCCCCGTCTGGCCTACGCAAGCAAAATTCAGTCCCTGCGTTCTGCCATACCGTACCTCGAGGATCGCGTGACGCATACGTCACAGGCCCCGCCTCCATATTTTTTTTTTTTTGGCTCCTTGCTTTCTTCCTTTCGGCGCTACGCACTTGCGCAGACGGCGTTTCGTTTGCACAGAGCACGATATTGCGCGTGGCGCGCAAGGAAACATGACTAGCGGTATAATTCAGTGCTACACAAATAATGAGGAAGAACAAGCGGTTCGCAGAGTGTCATCACGTGCTGGAAGACGGTATAAAATAGCATAGTTTGATACTTGCGCACGTGACTGCACGATCGTGGCTACAACCAGACGAAGCGGAAGTAAATCTTTCTTGGTTCGGTGCGAAGTAAAAGAAACAACACGCAGACATTCCGTTGGTGTGTTTTATTATTTCTCTAAGCTTCAATTCGTCAAGTCAAGCAACAGATCGCCCAGATAGCAAGTGTTGTCTTCAATAAGTCGGGAAGTGACGTGTCACCACGAGCAACGTCACACTGCGGAAACGATTACGTCGGCGCAGGGGCACGATTACGCCACCGTCCAGCTCGGAGCGTGGGGGCCGCGAGCGAAGAGGGGAACAGCGTTCGGATTGAGATTTCAGATCTTTCCGCGGCGCGTAGCGATGCAGACACGATTGTTACCGCGCAGTGCCTGCTTTGCGCTTGTCAACTCAAAGTGGCCAGACCTATTGAGGGGCCCTTTAAGCATGGCACAATGGAGGAGTACACTGTCAGTGGAGCCGATTGCGCACTTGTGCTGCTAACATACACTACCTTAAAAGGCCTCCAAGCTTGTTCTGGCTAAACTGCAAGTTGTGAAACTGTATCGGAATAGTGTTGTGGGCAATTTCTCTATGCCGATTGAGTTGTGAAGTACCTTAACCTTGCTTCATATCTTGTAGTCTAACGTCCTAATGCAGAGTAAATGTGCGGCTAGAAGTGTGCTGTTCAAGTGTTTGCTGCTAATTGATTCAGAAAGAAGCTGTTGCGATATCGAGGTTGGGACTTGTTTTTAAAAGGATACCAAAGAAGAAATATCAAATAAATGAGGGAAGTCCTGAAATTTTATGCGGAAGACTTAAATATTCCGAAACGCAGTGTTTTTAAATGCGAAGCATTTCTTGGCGAACATTTTCCAATTTCACAATATCTATCTAGCCGTCTACTTCTTGGCGTTGTCATGGCCGTTTTCTTAACTTGGTATGTACCAAAGAGTTTCATATTACTATAGCCATAGAGGGAAATCTGGCGCTGCGATAGTTCAACTACAATAGGAATGGTAGGAGGTACAGGGTACGGATTGGTATTCTGTTGATTGGCGAATTAGTGCACAGCTATTTCTTCCGAGAGTTGGTTTCGATCTAAGTGCACTTGTTATAATCTGCAGTGGGGCAGTGCGACGCAAAATTCTCTGCCTTTGTTTTGTTGCTCGAAGTGGCGATAGCGCGCTCGGCCAGCGGCTGGGTCGTTGTTTGTGTCGCGCTGTGGTGACGAAGGCCGGACAAAAAGCGAGGTCGTCGTAAAAGTTAAAAGAACGTGTTTTGACCATCGTTTGCCAAGTCTGTTAGGTCGGCGTTGTAGCGTTACATGTATTATCAAACTTCTCGAGAGCAAGAAGAAGGCACTACTGTTACAAGCAGTATACTAAGTACATGTGCTATGCTTAGAACCTCTAAAGCACGCAATAAACGTGACGTGCCAACTAATAAGCTTAAGTGAGGCTTTCATTAAAATGCGACGCAGTTGTGCATGCACTGGTGCTTTCTTTTTCGATGACTGATCGGGCCGGCGCTCACTGGTCTGGTCAACCGGTTATATGCCCTATGGATTGCGTGGCCAGCACAGCTCTAACATTTTCTCTGAATGTGAAATAGAATACACCGCTTTCCACACTGTTCTCTTCTTTTATATATTGCCGTTGCACGTAACATCTTTCGTTCAGTCGCTCTTTGCGTGGTCAGTATGTAGATGCAACTTACTGTTTTGGTATGGCTGTTTGACTTCATGTTGATGTTTATATATGTAGTACGAGCCTTAAAGCTGTAAAGTTTAGCTGCATACATGCACTGGGTTTTTAATAACCTGCCAGTAACTTCGTTCTACTAGTGATGCTGAGTGCAACAGAAAGACGGCTGACTGCTTGTATAACGCATTATATAGGCAGTTTTAGTTCAAGTGGCATGACAATCAAATTTGATCGAGGGCTTCATTACGCATTGTTCGTTTACGTCCATATAGAAATGTGTGTTTCAGGACATTTGAGAACAAAAACTTAATTGTGGCAGGAAAGGTTGTTGCTTCCTGGCTGTAGACTGCTGTCGCAAAATGAGTAAGCGCAAAGTCACGCCATAACAGCTGCTGGCGCGCGCTTCAGAAGATGCGGTGCGACAGTATAAAATATGATGAAGTATACCCGTAGGAGCCCACAAGCGTCCAATCTAGCACCGTAACAGATGTGCTTAAACATACTTGAAGATGTTCGGCCCTCTCTATAACCTACCTAGCCTTTCGAAAGTGCTGGAGATATTGAATATGTCTGTCTTGCTTTCGCTGCGAGCAGGTGTCGTAGCACACGACAACTGTAGCAATTTTAGAAAGGTGCAACACTTTTTCAGGATAGAAAATGTTTATTTCCATAAATATTTTATGAATATTTTTATGTAGGCACATGTACGGTTGCTCTTGCTGCTGTAAAAATAAATAAATAATTATTCACTGGTGCAAAATCGGGAACAGAATTGCAGAACAATGCATACCATGGCGTGCCGTGGTGGTGAACCGTGCTTCAATTTCAATGTCATACAAAGTTTATGTAACGTATTGTGCATTATACAACATAATGCAGAAATAAAATTACATTTTACGCGAAAAATTTGAGGATCGTTTCGTTTACTGCACCGCACCGCAAGGAGACGCCACTAGTCTAAAGATCGAAGTCAATTAGAAGCCTCTACTTCCCGTAATTCCCATGTAGGTTGAGGCAACGCTCAGGAGAGTCCCCCGTAGACCCTATAGCGCCACATTCCTCTCTAGGGTATTCATTCAGAAACTCTATCGTATGTGCCGAAATTGGCATGTACAACGACAGTATATGACGATTATAAATGATATGTCATGACATGAATATCATGACATGCGTGCCATCTAGTTCATGAAACAGCCGCCTACGTCTTGGTGCTCTCGTGGTCTTTTCGCTAACTTGGCAGTCTCCCCGCACACTGATTCGCATAACATCAATTCCCACAGGGCGTCGGATTTCTCAGCATTGTTCAAACATATTTGGTAACCGATGGCTCCATCTTTTTTGACGATTGTGAGCATGCGGCGGCTCTGCGCCAACCGCCTTGGCGTTGATGTGTGGCGGCTTGCAGTAGCCGCAGCAGAAGCAGCAGCACAAGCAACAGAGATAGGCAGCCGGCCCTTGCATGACGTCCGCCTCTCATTGTTTCGTGAGCGCGCAACCATGCAGTGTGCATTTGCAAGCGACTGCGCGAGTGGCACAATTACATAAAAAGGCGACACGAACTTCTTATGTAGTCGGTTTCTAACGACGAAGTGGTCCAGGTGTACAATTTCAATAATGGATTAAGCTGGTGTTTGTAACGCAGTTGAAGCTGGAAATGAAAGAAAGCGTTGTAGTTGTTTACAAAGTGTTCGAGCTGAAGTTTCCGAGCACTGCACAGAATCAGGCCGGCACGTTGTGTCGGCAATATTCACCAGCCGATACAGGCAGTCGCGCACTGCGCAATAGCGAGTGTACGCATAGTATGCCTGCGGCGTCCTTTCTACGTCTCCTACAGTCTAGCTTCTACTTGCATTAGCGCTGTAGTGCGCCCACTTCTGATGCTACATTGAGCTCTCCCATAGGATTACTTTCATGAATAGATGAATAGTACTGAAAAGCCATGCAACTACGCTGCCGCGGGGATGCTGCTCGAGAGAGCGGCAGTACCTAGATGGCACGATGCCCTTCGCTCATCGCCCGCAAATCTCACCTTCATTTTTCCGCTGTGCAATAAAGAACTAACAAGCATCCCTTTTCATCTTCACCTCTAGAATACACCTCTGCTTCCTCCGTTCTTTTCGTCTTTCTGCTTACTCGATAAAATGGAGGGGACAGCACCAGGTTTTAGGCGCTGCCATTTTAGCGCTAAGGCTAAAAGGAGTCTTGTAATGCCTCTACTTGGGACTCTTAAGGTAATAATTTCAACTGACTGAGTTAAAGAGTATATTTATTTAGATGCCCAGTATTGCCGTACGCAGGCTACACGTAATAAATAATTAGCAGTTGACTTATTGATCATGTATTCAAGATACGCTAGACAGCCGTTGGTCTTTTGTGTTTTGCGTTTGTGTTGTTGCGGTGTTTTACAGCGCCACTCTCAGGCACCCTTTCCTGCGCTGAGCGTCGACGCATCACTGCGTCCCTAGTGACCGAGTGAACGAGCACAGCGAAGGATGAAAGAGCGAATGTGGAGCCCAGCCTGACATGAAAGACGGCGGTACAAAAGGGAGCGCGAGGTGCCAAGTGGACGAGCACGCTTCAGTGAAAGCATGAGCCGGAAAGCGGAGGAGGAGGGCATGATGAAATCGTGAGAAGAAAAGCTGAGTGCCGCACAAGACGGGCTCTGCGGCAACGACCTTGAAGTGATGGCGCCAGGGTAGCTCTCCTTCGTCTGTTCAATGATGCGATACACCGATACCTTATGCGGAAACAAATCGTCTATGAGCAGAGGTCTGCACGCGACGGCTGCTGTGAATAGCGCCGACGCTTCACCCACGCGCTGCCTCTCGCAATCTCCCGATTAGCGAGGCAGTGGCACCGCACTTCGCTCCATTTGTAATGTACCGCACGAGACAGACTGTCCGTATAAGCCAGTATATCCCGAAATATATACACCTTTAGAGCAGCGCTTAAATTTCACGTTAGGGACTATCGAATTCGTCAGTGATTGGTGGTTGTTGTTGTTGAACAGTTTTTCATCGCTTATAAAGCTACCGATCATCTACATTTACATTACTTTAACGAAGAAATGTATTTGCAAATTACACAATTTTTCGGATTTACAAGGCACTTTCCTCACGGCGTCTCGCGTATCGGAGTTGGGGTACTCGCCAAGAAAGCTTACGCATAAAAAAGGTTACGCGTACCGCACACGCCCTCCACTCAAGAACCGTTTCACCTGCAGGATTGCATTAACGTTCGAACAGTAACCATGATGGGAGCTCCGGGCAGCACCTAGGCGCCTCTACACGCACACGAACAGTGACGTGTTGTTTGAAAAGTGGGTGTGACAGCCGTATTAGTCGCATTGCCGATCCCTATTCACCCATTGCGCGCGTTTGACGCCCAACCTTTGTTCTGCTGCGTGACGAACATGCATTTTTGCATGTGTGCATGCATAATTTGCTTTCTGATAGAGCTAAAGAGAAGGCACGTATCTCGAATCTCTCAAAAACCCTTCTGATGTCTGGGCTCTTCCCGTAATCGCCAGCAACGCGTTCATGCCTTCATCGAGCATAACGCCCTATAGCATAAAAATGACTAGGTTACTATAAGAACATGATCGTTGTTTTTTTGTCAATTTACGTAGTGGCTAGACGTGACCTGTGTCAAAACAGCTATTTTAATCGTTACTGCAACGCCAGATGTCTGGTAACCTTTAAATTGCTAGTGATAAAATAATGTGATAATTTGCTCAGGGGACCCATTGTATAGATTGGAAGTTCGCTTATTATTGCGTCGTACTGCGATCCTGACATGGTGTTTATAGCAAGGACTAACCTGTAACGTATGGTGTATGGCTAGGGGACTGCGGCAGGTTGGCCTAAATTAAGATTTTATTGATACCAGTCGGGTTGTTTTGTTTCGCAATTTCAAAAAAGTATAAATCTTGAATAAGCGCATGCTCAAGTCAGCCAGCACCAATTCCTTAGTTGATGATCTAATGCATGCGTGCCATTATACTCTAAAATCAAGCCACAAAAACAATAAACATACATAGGAGAAGACTGTGGCGAGCAATCTACATAATTTATAACTATGGTTCAGTTTGGTGCAAACCCCCCTCTACTACTCCAGGAATGTTATGCTGTGGTATACAACATACCTTTGCATTATGATGATTGAATGGTGATGGTTATGCAGTATGGTGATGCATGAATGGTGATGCAATATGGTGATTGAATATACATTTGTACCCAATCATTTTTTTTATTTCTTTATGAATCAATGATTCCTTTTGTTGCGTTTGTTGCACGTCATGAACCACGACAACCGTTGGCAGCTAGGCCACACTGAGCACTGTAAAAGCTCCACGACCGGCAGAATACAAGCGTCCAGCAGGCCGAATAACTGTTCTTTTGGGCGAGAAAGATTCTTAGTAATCAGACCTACTGTACACTGCAACGGAATCTAATATGCCACCGTGCATTTTTCAATTTTTTTATTATTAACGTATGCCAGGGAGTGGTTGCTAAATTGCAGCAAATGTAGGGTTCCTTAGAGAACGCCTGAGAAGCACCACCTTTTCCCAGGCACAAACACGCGGGAAAAACTTGTGGACAGTCTTTGAATGTTAAAAATAGAGAATATGGATTGAAATGTGCATTTCTGCTTAACAACTGTTGTAGCAATCGCAGCAGAATTTTCACAATAATCGTTAGTACGAACATTAGCAATATTTGACTGATAGACATATAAACAAACAATTGCGGTTAACGGCAGAGCTGCTTAATCAGCACTCCGTAGCCATTTGCTGGAAGCGTTCTGCCGCAGAATAGTCTCAAAAACGCATACAGCAAATATTCCACAAAATGTGTTGCTGTTCCAGTTGACAGGTATACGTACAGAATGTTGCTGCTGAGCGTACAGAAACAATAACTGAAAGAACCACCTACTTCATTGGAGATTATGACTTCAAATTTCAGGAAAATCATGCCAGGCACAATTTATGGCAAATTGGTGTGCTTTCAGTACTGGCTGCCATAAATATGCTATGACATGTCCCCTAAAGAAATGAAAAGAACTAATTAGTAAAATTTTCTTCCTAAAATATTTTATTGTCTATCGCGCAAATTCCGATTTCTTTCGTCGCCATGAAGCTTTTACAGCAATAACATTGTCATTTCTTCTTAAGAGCTGCGTATTTAACAATTTAAGACAAAGAGTCATGTCTAAGAAGCTTGGGTACTGGCCCTCCGGCCATTTTTATAAACTTTGTTTTGTTTTCTTTTGTATAAGCATTGAGATTTCCACCTTTTCACAAGCGCGTCCTTCTGCGCATGCCCGTGAATTTTGTACATGGCTTCTTCGGCCATCGATTAACTCCACTACAGTGCACTAGCGTGACGCGTTGAGCAACGCTCTGAAAAAAAGAAGTATTTCAGAAGGTTGTTTGAAAATTCAAATACATTTAGGTCACCTACGTCGAAAGGATACTTAATTTGTATATACGCTTTCGCGGCAACTAGTCCTAATTTCAGTGCTTAGTAATATAAGGATTTTTAATTTGACCAAAAGGCAGGTATAACACAGCATATATGTTGGCACTATGTACCTTAAATATCTATATTTTCAGAAGAGAGTAGCTCCCTGACTTGGGTAACTGAAGGTTGTTAAAATTGAATCCAGTTTTTGAAACAAAATATTATCAAGTGCTACTCGGTGAGCTAGGCTAGTGCAATGCGGTGAAGTTCGACGGATGACCAAACATTGAGTTGTGCTATATTCATCACCACGCGGAGACGGATGCACGGGTGACAGTTGCAAGGCTCTATGCCGTTACGAAAGGTTACAATACAAAACAACGATGTATGCCAATATTAAGGGTTACCATAATGCTTCTGATTATTAGGTGCACAAGACTGTGAGAACATGGCCCTTTATCAAACATTACTGGAATAAAGGTTACAATTTTATTTCTAATTTTAAGGTGCAGAAATCTGTGAGAGTGTGCCCTTTAGTAAAAAATTACGCAAGTAAGCGATACTATATAAATTTTATTTATAGGTGCAGAAAGTTGACATGCTGCTCTTTTTAAACGCTATCGGGCCAGGCGTAATATATGTGAATGCAATCATAGAGAAAGCTCTATGATGCAATGACGTTGCGAGCGACTGACAATGGAGCCAACTTGATGCTCCTGCTACTAATGTACGCTACTTTAAAAAGCCTCCATGCATCTTCTGGTTAAATTGCAAGTTTTGCAAAGCATTAAAGTAGTTTTGCGGGTAAGTTCAATATGCACTTTATCTTTGAAGTTTCGTCATTAAACTTCTTTTCTATCTTTTAGTCTAAAATCTCAATACAGTGTAAATGGGCGCCTAAAACGGGGCTGTTCAAGTGTCCGCTGCTAATCGAGGCAGAAAGAAGCTTTTGTGATATCGTGTGGCAGCTCTTCCCACGGGCAACTTTCTGTGGCAATTAAGGGAAGGTTACCGGTGCATGGCTGCTGAAAAAGTGTTACGGCGCCAAGTAATCCGCTGGGTTTGACTGTGCGTTTGGTTGCTCGGAACAGATGCTAAATCGACCCGGCTTTTCGGGCGACGGTTTCGCGTTTGCCCAGATGTGGAAGAGAAGAGTCGCAAAATAAGTAAACTTTTACATTCAGTGGTCTTTTATCTTATTTACCTATTGCTAATAAGGCGTTTGTGTTTTTTGTTCCCTAGGTTAAACTAACGTGGATGAAAACACGGGGCTGTTTTCAGAAGCGGTGTCACTTGTGTGCGCTTGGCCTCTCTATTTTTCCCTTCACTGCCAAAGAAAGTTGTCCGCGAGTATAAAAGTGTGCGCCGTGTTTGTTTTGTCCAGCGGCGGCGTTGTGGTCGTTTCTTGTCGGTGGCGGCAGCGTCATCGGTCTAGCGGGGCCGGCGGCGTGTAAATCGAAACCACAAATTTAAAAAGCCGTTTCGCTACATCCTTCTTTGCTAACTCGGTTGACATTGTGGCCTTTTCTTACTAAGGGCTGAGAGGACTGAATAGAGAGGTGTTAAAAGTGAGAGCAATTGAAAACATTTTGTTAGATTTCTGCTCTTTAGCCTCCGTTTTGAGAGCCGACATATTAAAAAAAAATTGGGCCCATATCTAAAACCGTCTATATTGAGTGGGTTTGCACATTCCATTGGCCACGAAATACAGAGCCTTCCTAGTTCGTCGTAGTCACAATTGTTTTATTTCTTGCTGTGCGTCGGTTTATATGAGATACTTTACTATTGAGAAAAGAGTCAATGAATTCGTCTAAAATTTCGAAACCAGCACCAACGCCCGTGACACTTTCTTCATATGTTAACCTTGCTTCCACTTGTTCTGAATTAGATTGTATTTATACCGGTCTGTGCGATTCGCCGGCACCACTGTGAACCAGTTCACGGCGGTTCACGAGAAGCTCAGAAATTGTGGAACTCGACATCTGATGTGCAGGCTCAACGAGACATTCGAAACATATGCAAACGTGCAGGCGTGCTGCTGGCGCTATCTGAGACTAATGTGCACGGAGTTAGTAAGTTTGAGAGGTGCTGAACTGCAGGTATTATCGGCTTCTGGGGCACCAATACAAACCGCACTCTCGTGTAGACACATCAGACGTGCATAAGCGGGCTTTTAACGGCGCTCCCACCCCTTTGCTGCATCTTCTGCTGCGCCTCTGCTTTGCACCAATTCGCCTGAACGAAATCGGCACCGACCGTGGTGTGGGTGCCGCAAAATCATGAAATAGCCCTGCACCTTTCGTGCACCTTTCGAAACGAATGTCGTGGTTGAGTGGACAATATTGCTGCAGCACTGAAACGAATGGCAGGGTGCAGCACCTCGTAAACTGGTTCAATTTGTGCAAGCGAATCGAACGTACTTACAGTGTGGTTTACGAAAGCAAGCAGACCTCTTCTATGACGAACGTTTGCTGGGTTTAGCCCCTGAAAGGCCCCTCACCAAGCCCTATAACAAATTTTGGCTACATGCTGGAAGATAAGTGTCCTCTCGGGAGTGCTCTGCCGGAAAATTTTGTAAAATCTGCTCACTAATACCAGAGAGAGAAATATTTCAGTGCCGTGAACCCATGATTTCAGGAGGCAAGCTCCACCCGCCGTGGTTGCTCAGTGGCCATGGTTTTGGGCTGCTGAGCACGAGGTCGCGGGATCGAATCCGGGCCACGGCGGCCGCATTCCGATGGGGGCGAATTGCGAGAACACCCGTGTGCTTTGATTTAAGTGCACGTTAAAGGCCCCCAAGTGGTCGATATTTCCGGAGTCCTCCACTACGGCGCGCCTCATAATCAGAAAGTTGTTTTCGCACGTAAAACCTCATAATTTAGGAGGCAAGCTCCACAGCGAAGCCAGACACTCGCTCCACGCACCCCGTATAGCCTGCGCACTCGAAACTTCTTCCCTGCGTTCTCCCATACCGGACCTCGAGGATCGCGTGACGCATACATCATGGGCCCCGCCTTTTTTTTTTTCTCTTCGCTTTTTGGCGACTTCCGCTGACGGCGTCGCGCGCGAACTGTTCTGATTGTCTCGTTTCGCGCTGCGTATGATTTTGCGTGCTGTGCTCGAGGACACCTCGCTAGCGGTTTAATTCAGTGCTACTCGAATACTAAGGCATACACGATCGGATCGCAGATGCATCATCTCGCGCTGGAACACAGTAGAAAATGACATAGCTTCGGTATCTGCGCGTGCGAGTGCACGACGTGGGAACAGGCCGACGAAACGGAAGCGCATCTCTTTTGCGGCGGTGCGAAGTGAAACAAAAACGTACAGACATTCGGTTTGTGAGTTTTTTTTTTCTCTAGGCTTTAACTCGTCTATTGAAGCAACATACCCTATTGCAAAAACCAGCGTCTTCCAGTGTGAAACTAGCGCGCTTTTTGGCGCTGGGTCGCACTGGGTACGCTGGCACTCGCTGGGACTCACTGGGACACCAGTGAGAACGCTGGATAAGAGCTGGGTCACACTGGAAGAGACGCTGATTCCACTGACATGACGCTGGGGCGCACTGGTTTGTGCTGTACAGGCGCTGGTTCTCGCTGCATTTCGCTGGTTCGCACTGGAAACTGCGCTGGTTGTGTTTGTGCCGCGCTGGTTCCAGTACGCTAGGACGAGCGCTGGTGAATATTAAATGCTTTATACAGTTTCATCGCTTGATACTAGTCTCTTGTCCTAAATAACGCTATATCTTGGGGTTATAAAACCCTATTTCGTGTCACAGCTTGGAATAAAGGTGCGTGAGCTGCCCTGTTTATTCATGCACATTTGAAACTGAAAATCGCTTTCGTTTTTTTTTTTTTTTCATTTTCCCTTTTGACTGGGCGGATAGCTAAATTCTTGAACGAAACCACGTAAATGTAGAGGACGCCGCGTTTTTTAGTAGTTCGCACGTAACGTATGACTGGGAGCTGTCGCCGTTGTCGCAGTTTTGTGGAATGGACAAGAAATGCAGAAGTCGTTCAGACGTGCGCGAACGGACCCCGAGTTCGAAGCTTATCTCTAACTGATATTATCGCACCGAAAATAAAGCTGAGGTGATTCGTGCGCTTCCACTTTCCCTATTGTACTAAAAAAAGTTCTGAGGCTCAAATACACACATTTTAGCTTTCGCCAGCTATATATACCCGCGCCGAGATCGGTCCCCACCGAAGCTTAGGCCTAGCGTATCCGCCGAGTCCGTCCTCATGCTATCGGCGCGTCTAGGCTCAGGAATCAAGAACTCTAACAAGGATAAATCACTCTATATTTCAGCTTTCGCGTCGGTGTCCTTAAATAAACAATTTTTTCGTGTCTACAGTGCCAGCACAAAAAGCGATGACCGCCGATGTGACGCGTCATAAACACAGGTATATGTGCTATCGCCGCAGACTCCCGGCACTAGCCTGCGCTTCTCTGACGAAGATATATGACTAGACAGGCTTGTTGACTCAAAGGCATCACTGAACTAAGGAAACGTTGCATATCCTTTGCGTGATGAACAAGGAATGGCTACCGAAATCGGCAGTATCAGCTCATACACCGTCCCGGGTCGGCTGTTCATTTAGGACTTTTTTTCGAAGTTAAAATAGCAATCGCAAGTGAAAATCGATGTTGTGGCACTTCCAAGCATGCTGCTGAATACGGACAGCAACTTTTTTTTTTTCTGGTACAGGCGTGAGTTTTAGTTGCTGGGCGATAGAGCATCAACCATGCTTGTACGAGACGTAACTTTGCGAAACAAACTGCTTCTTGGCTTTGACATGGCAAATTATATGTATGTTTCCGTCTGCGGGCGTAGCGTAGCGGTAGAGTGCCGGCCTTGGGATCTGTAGGTCGGACGATCGAATCCTGGTCGGAGCAGTTTTATTTTTACGTTTTTTTTTTTACTAAAGTGCTCTTTGTTGCTTTCTGTATTTAAAAAAATATATGCGGCATCCAGGCACCACATGTTTAACGCGCTAGAGCTGTTTTTCGCTCGAGTGCCTCCCAGTACGGCGCACGTTCCCAGCGCCCCAGCATCCAGCGCGCTGCACTGGGCCCATAATCCGGCGCACTGGGTCCTGGTGGCACTGGGTTTTGCAATAGGGTACTACCCAAAATACCGATGGTGCCTTGAATTATTTTCGAAATCACGTGTCACCACGAGCGACCTCACAGTGCGAACACGTGAACATAGGAACGTCATCCTCCGTGAACACGTGAACGTCATCTTCCGGCTTGGAACTCGGCGCTCGCGAAGAGAAGGGGAAAGTGCCATGGATTTGAAGTTTCATATCTTTCTGGGGCGCGTAGCGCTGTAATACTTTGCAGACACGATCGCTATAGCGCAATGTATGCTCTGCGCTTGTCAGCTTAAAATGGGCACCTGATGAGGGGCACTTTAAGCTGTCAACCAATCACGAGATGTTTTAACGCGCCCTACCGACTGGACAATATGTGAAAGCACTTGTTCTGAATATTAGTTACCCTTTGCTTATGTAGCTTTTATTATAACATCGTTTTCCCTGAAGGAAAACCAGTTAAAATACTTTTTTTGTGCCACAGGTGAACCATTTCTTTCTCAGCTGAGACATGTTACGCCCCGGTAGAAAACAAATTTTTTCAAATACCGGAGGTCGATTTTAGACTGCTTCGGCTATGGGGGGCAAGACAGAGCCTGACCAAAAGGTGGAGGAGACAGAAGTTTAATAGGAAGCTAAAGCTAAAGATTGCGGAAATTACGCAAAAGACAGAAGAGTATGCGGAACAATTGGCGAGAGCAAATTGGCAGCAATTTAGCAATTCCTTAAGCGGAACCCTGAGTACTGCCCGAACGTGGAGCATACTCAAAGCACTCCTGGACCCGACTAAAACCAAGTCGGAGAACAAGAAGGCCATACAGAGGCTGGTTCACCAGTTTCACGGCTCAGAGTATGAGCTCATAGAAAGAGTAAGGCACAAGTGCTTCGGGGACGGTGACCCAGCAGCCTACACGGAGTGCTACAAGGGGACAGAAAATTCTGATCTGGACAGGCCTATAGCCAAAGAGGAAGTATACGCAGCAATAAGAAATACCACTAGGAATACGGCTTCAGGCGCAGACAAGATAAAGAACGCGCTGATTCGCAACCTCAGTGATGAGCTGGTAGTCGAACTTACTGACTACCTCAACAAGCACTGGGCGGAGGAGACAGTACCCGAGGAGTGGAAGCATTCGGAGGTAGTGATGATTCCAAGACTTGGCAAAAAGCTGCAAGTAGAAAATCTTAGACCAATCTCTCTCACGTCAAGCTTAGGCAAGCTGTACGAGCGGGTGGATACCAACCGGGCGTCCGACACATCCAGCCTTGAGGAACCCGAGTCAGTACCCATGGGCTACTCAGATACCCTAAATTACTATAATGGGGTCAGACTGAAGTACCCACCCCCAGATAAGGATCTAAGCAGGGAGGATGCTGTTGCATGGCGACAACTGCAGACGGGTACTTTCCCGAATCTGAACCTTCTCAATAAAATTTTCGCTACACAGTATGAGGCTAAGTGCCCATGGTGCGGAGAGAAACCAGATCTATGCCACATATCATGGGCCTGTCAAAATATTGAGTCCCCAACTATCTATAAAATTAACAACCCGGGTGCGGAACAGTGGGAGACTATGCTTTCCAGTGTAAGCTTGAACGGCCAAAACCGCCTAGTAGAGCGAGCTCGCGGGTTGGCCATACTCAGTGGAGCCTTGGACTAGGACACCAACCCTGTGATTGCCGACAGAAGAATCCATCAGAAGATGGAAGAGGCCGTCTGAAGCCGCGAAGATCTCTTTTGTAAAGCCCAATAAATGTTTTCCGATCCGATCCGAACTTGTTAACTGGTCATCACCAGGCAGAATGAACGAAGTGTGTATTAGTAGAAATGCAGGCATTGCTTGGATGCACAACCGCTTCCGAAAAAAAAAAAGAGTTCTGTTTTAACCTGGACGTCGGAACCGTCTTAAAGTTCATTACAGCTATCGGTGTCAATTCCATTCAATTTATTTTATGAATGCTACAAAGAAACAGCCCCATGAAGCCGACATGCAAAAATATTTTTTACGCGTAGTAGTGTAGGAAAACTCCTTCGAATTCAACGGCCGGAATAATGCGAGACTTCCAAACCTGATCTTAAACACATCGGAGCCAGAAGCTGAAATCTCGCTACAAATTCCATCTCTCGCGTTGGTAGGCATTTCGCCCATTCAACCGACAACTACAGTGCCCACGACCCTCAAGCCTTGATGTCGGCGTTCGGAGGCCGCTGTTCATTCTCGTTGTGCCATATTACGCTTTTGGAGAAGTTTCGGAATCCCATGTTGCGCTGATTTGTGACGACACGCATGCGCAGACGCTTGGAGAGCAGGGTTTCTTTTGTATATATTGTGTTAGTCATTGCTCATCTACTTGAAATGATTCTATGCGTGAGATGGGCGAAATAATTAAACAAGGCAACACAAGACTCAAACGCTGCTGGATTGACTTAAAAATTTTTATACGTATTTAAATGGCCCCGCAATCCCACCGACAAGTAACGTTGGCGGCGGCGTCGGCGCGCAGACGTGTCGGTGGCGCACCTCTAGTAGCAGCACGGTGCCAATGCCACCACCTACTGGAAGCGTTTTACGCATAACGTTTGTTCTGCTGCACGCGGAACATGTATACTTGCATGTGTGCACGCATCATTCGCTTGTTGACCGAGTTTGGAAGACGGCACGTGCCTTCAATACCTCAACATCCCTTCTGATGTCTGAACGTTTCACGTTATCCCCACCGTCGCATTAATTGCAGTGTTGCGCATGACGGTACCTTTGTGTGTGTGGTTATCTGGCACAGACTACGTCACTAGAACGTCCCATCCTCTAGTTCATGGTACGGCCTCTAGACGCGGTATTTTGCGAAAAATGCACGAAATTCCTTATTTCCCGCTAGGTTCTTCCCTGAAACAAGGTTGTATAGACCGATTCCAGCACCCTCCGCCGGGGCGTCTGCGTCAGAAGGCGTTTGGTGTGTTGCGACACCACGTACCCGAGCATACGAGGGTTGGACCCTCCTGCGTGTAGCCGTGCGCGGTTTAGCCGTGTCCGGGAAAAGGGGTATCCTGGGGGTTGAGCCGATGCCGGGTGTTCGGAGCTTTGAGGCCCCGCGGTGGAGGCAACATACCTCTTTGGCCTCTGCTTCACGTAGACGGCACCCCCTGACTGACCCAGCGGGGGGAATCAGCCGTCGCCTCGTCTGTCTCTCTCTCCTCGAATCTTCGTCGTTTACTCTCACTTACTGGCCTTTCCTGTCTTCTTCTCTCTTCTATTAACTTCCTTTCTCCTTGGCGGCAAGGTTTAACCTTGTGTGGCTATGATATGATCGTGGTCTGTATAAATGCCGCACCGAAGCACCGCTCCGATTCTCCTTTCGGAGCAACGCCCCATCTTTCCCCAAGTACTATGTAGTCCACAGAGAAAGCAACGTGGCAGTAAGAAAGCTCTCTCCATTTCTGGTAGCCAAATGCCTGAAAGACAAAATCGAACCGACATACAAAGCCACCAAAATGTGCAATGGGAGCCTCCTCCTAGAACTAAATGATAAAGATCTAGCAGAGAAACTATCTTAAATTACTATTATTGGCGACGCGACAGTGACAGATTCAGCCTACAGAACACTTAATAGAAACATGGGAGTAATATCTGAAGAACAGTTTATTGGCTTGAGCGATGAGAAACTCCTGGAATGTTTCCAGGAACAAAATGTTACCAAAGTACAAAGAATAGTAACCCGCAGAAACGACCAAGAAATCACGACCAAACATGTTATGCTCACCTTCGGAACGAGCGTAATGCCTACGTCGCTCTTTGCAGGTTACGTTGAAGTCAATGAAAGACCATTTATCTCGAACCCCTGACGATGTTTCAAGTGCCAGTGGTTCGGATATGCTTCACATGCATGTCGAAGCCAAACAACCTGTGTTAAATGCAGCTCCAATGATCACCAATCTGAAAACTGCACCTCTTCCCCACATTGTGTTAACGACAAAGGAGATCATCCAGCTTACTCAAGGTCTTGCCCTTGCTGGAAAAAAGAAACAGAAGTGATTGCACTAACCGGGAAGGATAAAATCTCGTCCTTTAATGCAAAAAAGCGATTGTCGTACCTTTCGCGAAGAAGTTATGCTGATATGACGTAGGTAGCGGCAGTGTCACAGAGGCCTCAGGAATCCTCCGAGCCCACGCATACTGGTCCCGCAGTGACGCCTCCATCCCCCGTGGTGAAACCAGCCGGCGCTGCTCCATCTTCTTCAAAGGCCCTGACGACACCAGTCCCGCAGGGCCCTAAGATTAAGCGAACTCCAAGGCTCGAGACACGTGTAACTCTCGGTCCTCCAGCGCCTCTGAGAGCGTTGGAGGCCGACGCAAAAACCCCAGTGTCATCGACACCGAAGTACAAGCGCTAGCGCGGAAAGAGGGACAGTCTCAATAACCACTCAAAATAAGAAATCGATAACCTAAGGGTTACCGCTCCTTTTCATTTGCCTTCTTTAGATCTATGTCACCTAACATCTTTCTTACCTCCTATTCCCTCGTTAATATAATCTTTTACCTTTCAATTTCCTAGTGGCTTCTATTATCCATTGGAATTGTAGAAGTATCTTACATAACTTAGGTGACATCAAAGACCCGTTATTTAACTTCTATCATGTGCCCTTAGGCTTACAGGAAAGAAACCTAGGTGAAAAACGCAAAATTATTTTTAAAATGTTTCACTGTTGTACGGCGCGACCGTAGTCAGACGAACCGGCTGTCAGGTGGTGTAGCCATTGTTCTGCAGGGTGGCATTGCAGCCGGAGAAGTTCCCCTTAACCGTCACATAGAAGCTATTGCTGTAACCATTTTAGCTTACAAAACAATCAGCATTTGTTCAGTATACATTCCGCCGCATTCACATTTTACCGTAGAAGATCTACAGTTAATTTTAAACCAGCTACGTGAACCATGTTTAATAGACGGTGTTCTAATGCACATAAAACGTTATGGGGTAGTAAAACAACTGACACCAGGGGTTAAACCCTTGAAGATTTTATCCTAACAAACGATATATGCCTTTTAAACACCGATGCGGCAACTTACTATTCCCGAAGCACAGGAGCTATGAGTTACCTAGACCTCCATCTCCATCTCTCCATCTCTCCCTCCCTCCATCTCTCTCTGGCGATTTTCAATGGAGTGTTATTGACAACCGCTATGGTATTGACCATATGCCTGCTATCATTAAAATAACACCTCCTTTTCCTACCTTCCCATTGACGCCACCCCGTTGGGAACTCCATCTATCAGACTGGCCTTTCTTTACAGAAAAGGCTACTCTGGATAGCATATCAGATGAGTTAACCATAGACGAAATGGAATATAAGATTACCACCTGTATACTTGCTGCAGCAGAAACGATCCAACCATCTTCTGGCTTGCCAAGAAAAAACCTAAAACCCTGGTGGATGAAGGAATGTACGCAAACAAAAAAAAACTGCAAAACAAAGCATGGGGTACCTTTCCGCCATACCCAACATAAGATAATCTGCTCAAACAAGTAAAAGCGAAAGCCAGGTACACGTGTAGACAAGCCGAAAGACAGTCCTGCAAAAATTATGTGTCGTCAATAAATAGCTCGATAAATTCTAAAGAAATGTGGGTTCAGGTTCGTAAGTTTAGAGGCGACTAGGTTCTTACAAGATACCCCCACTTTCACCCCCAGGCACACAAGCAAATTTAGTAGAACAAGCAGACAAATTAGGGCAGCATTTTCATGATATATGGAGCTCAATAAACTATCCTTCTCCATTTCGAAAATATAAGCAATCAGAGGAAAGGCTAAAGCTTCCGACTACAGGAAATTCAGAGAGATTGTATAATGCCCCCTTAACACTACCGGAAGCCAATGTTGTACTCACCACTGACAAAAAAAAAAAAAACAGTACCTAGTCCGGACATAGTACATTACGCAATGCTCGCTCATCTATCTCCTAATGGAGTTGAAACCTTGCTTCGTGTTTTTAAATATAATATTGGAAATGGGAAAATGTCGAATGAGCGGAAGAAAGCAATGCTAATCCCGTTCTTGAAACCGGGAAATCCTCCCACAATAGCAACCAGCTGCAGACCTATAGCACTCACAAGTTGTCTTGCAAAGTCTTATGAAGCCATTATAAACACAAGATTGACATACGTCCTTGAAACGGAGAACCTGCTAGATAACCATCAGTGTGGGTACAAGAAAGGTTGCTCTACAATGGATCACCTAGTTCGGATAAAACACCAGATACGTGCGGATTTTCTACACAAGCAATATTGTCTCACTGTTTTCTTTGATCTAGAAAAGGGTACGACACAACATGGAGATTTGGTATTTTAGGGGACTTAACTGATTTAGGAATCCGCGATAGAATGCTCATATGTCTAGCCGATTTCATGTCGGACCGAACATTCCTAGTGCGTTTAGTAACGGTGCTGTCACGTGTATTCATTCAGGAAATTGGTGTGCCACAAGGATGCGTATTAAGCGCAACATTGTTTGTAGGGAAAATGTACTCAGTCAATAAGGTAATTCCATCCTCCGTAATGCATTCATAACATGTGGACGATATAAAAATTGCGTGTGGTGCATCGAACCCGGCAACCTGCGAACGGCTAATTCAAATTACGTTAAATAAACTAACGCAGTGGGCGTCTGAAAACGGTTTTCGCTCCTCAAGTGAAAAAAATAGTAGCGCTGTATTTACACAAAAGAGAGGCCTACAACCAGATCCCAACCTCAAGCTACAAGAAGCCACACCACCAGTAAAACAAGAACACAAGTTTCTGGGTGTTCTGTTTGATAAAATGTTGGTCTTTCTCGCGCACATAAATAGCCTTAAAATAAAACTCAAAGTCCTGTCCCACAAGCGCTGGGGCTCTGACCGTAAATGCCTGCTATGCATCTACCGTACTTTGATGCGCAGCATATTAGACTATGGTAGCATGATTTACGGGTCATCCAGACAGTCTTCCATCCGACGACAGTCTTCCATCCAGTTCATAACCTTGGGCTACGACTGACAAGCGGTGCTTACAGAACATCGCCTGTCCAGAGCTTATATGTTGACTCTAATGAACCTCCTTTAGAGCAGCGCAGAATGCTACTAACATTTTCTTACGTACTCAGAACTCAGTCCTCACCACAAGACATATGCTTCAACACTTTCACACAGTGCAACGCACGCTTATACTGTACAAACAAACCGAACACGATTAAGCTTCTTGTCCTGTGATATGAGGAATATATTCGGGATTATAACATTCCTCGCGAAGTCCTCCAGGTTGCAAGAACGCCACAGCGTTTGCCCCCGTGGTTCGATTTCGCACCGTTATCTGGCTGGACATTGACACATTTAAAGAAGAAACACACCCCACACGAACACATGCAAGAATTCCGCGCTCTTCAGGACAAATATCAAAATTACGTGGAATTTTACACTGAAGGCGCTAAAACACAAGGACACGTGCGTAGGGCGGCCGTAACGGAACATTGGGAAAGAAGTATTCGTTTGCCACAGCATGCCTCTGTCTATACAGCTGAAGTCTAGGCAATATGGACTGCGAATAAAAAGATCATCGCTGAAAAACACCAAAACACAATTATATACACTGATTCATTCAGAACGCCGAAGGCTCTTCACATGAAATCCGAATGTGAACCCCTGATAGGGGATATTTTAAACACGGTAACGTTAAACAAATACGGCAGATTAGTTAGGTTTTGCTGGGTTCCAAGCTACGTTCGTATACCGAGTAATGAAGCAGCGGATAGGTCTGCATCAATGGCAGCGCGCAAATACATAACAAACACAACGCTTCCACATAAGGATAGTATTACTGCGATTAGGAAAGCGTTGATATCAAAATGTCAACAAGAATGGGACCGTTATATAAGCAAGAAGCTAAATTTTACTAAACCCGTAGTTGGTGAGAGGAAATCGTGCACTCACCAGCAACAGTTCAATGAGCTGATCCTGTGTCGACTTCGAATTGGATACACACATCTAACACACAACTTTCTCCTGCGAAATTATAACCCGCCGACTTGCGAAAAATGCAATGAACCTTTTACAGTAATACATATCCTCATAACGTGTCCACACTTTGAAACAGAGGGACGGAAGCTATTACACAACCTATATAATTTACATATACCTTTACAACATGTCATCTTACTGGCAGATGAGTCGATAGTGCCATTTACTAACCTGTTCCACTTTTTAGAGACAACTGGTTATTTAGACGAACTATAATGTAATGCAGGTTTACCTGCTCTGACGTTGCGTTTCTATTTGTCTTGTGGCTGGCGCAGCATGGCCATAGTTTCCTTTGTGCCATTAAACCCAAGTTAGCTAACTAATTAACGAACAGATTCCAGCACCCAAGCTTTCTTTTGGGTTACAAATCTCGGCGGCAAAAGTTTCGTTCAGTATCCGCTTAGATGAGTAGCTTCCTGCCGCCTGTTCTCATTGTCAGTGTCTAATCACTAAATTTTAATGGAGTATTCGAAGTTTTATAAAAACCCACCCCTTATGTAATATCTCTAAGTGGGACTCTAAAGGTATTAAACCAATCTGAACGGAACTGAGTTAACTATGTTAGTTAATCACAAGCCGAGTATTGGCGGCGTACTCATAGTACGCGCTTAAGGGCGTGTGAAAAAGTAATTAGCGGTTCATTATTACCCTTGTATTCAAAACTCGGTCAACATCCGTCGAACTTGTGCGTTTTGTGCTTGTGTCTGTTGCGGTGTTCCAGAGCGCAGCTCCTGATGTTGCCCCATATTCGGCGTTTTCTCGGTGGTTTGTCACCCGGCGTCGCTCGGCGTCGACGAGTAGCGCTGAAGAGACGCCGAGATCTCGCCACCGCAGCCGGACGTGGTTCGATGAGCACAGGCCAATCAGCGCTGGTCAGCGCGCCGGTGACGTGGCTGGACGCTCTGTCTGGCGGCGTTCATGCGACGACATCGAGAGAGGCAACGTCAGAGAACTCCAGTGAAAATTGGCTGCGGCTTGACTCGGCTAGCCTTGGATATTCATAGCGAAAGCTTGGTTGGCCTAGTTAAGTCTTGTTTTCACATGGTTAACATTTGATTTAGCTGTAATTATTCTTATACTCCGTTTAAACCAGTAGGTGCAACGCTGTGGAAGCTACGCAATAGTCAGCTTTACAAATTTTTTCACTCCGCGTGTTCCGTCCATGCTTCGCTGCGCGCTAGCGGCATTTGCTTGCGCGAGCGTGCGCGTGAGGCTGCCGCGACGAGCTGCAAATGAAGACAATGTAAAGCAAATTGATATAGAAAAAAGCGTGTCAGCAGCCGAATGAGCGCATAGTTTGTTTGTTTCGAAGCATTAATTCTTATTTTACTTCAGAACGGACCTTATCTAAAGAACATCTTCACAAAAGTCGGTCAAAAGGCAGCGAACTGTTTCTAAGTGCGAACGCAGCCACTGCAAAACGTATCTCTAGCCTCCACAGCGTTGCACCTGATGTATGAAACGCAATTATCGTTAAGCCAGGTATGACGGCTGTGCCTAGGTCGGTGGCTAGACATGACAGGAGACAAAATGACTGACTCGGCACGAAATCTCCAGAACTACTTGGGAAGCAGTGCTCTCGCGCTCATGACGATTCTATGTAGATAATTTTTTTTTAATTTACTCTCATACCCACAGCGCCATTTAGGCATTACAGTGGGGGGGTTACATACATCAATGTAAACAGCTTATGGCATCCAATAAACAGCATTAAACTATACAATACAATGAAAGAGAAAAAGAAAAAAAACCCGCAAAAATGACACGAAAAAATGGTACATCAGGATGTCAATGTACAGCACGCAGGAAATGGTATCATACAATTAAGTAATAAAGCCCTATGTAAGGATAGCAAACTCTTCAATTACTGTATACTGTAAAATAAAGAAGAAAATTTCAAACAGCACTTGTAAAATGTTCATAAAATATACTAGCTACGGCAGCAGGCAGTCAATTCCATTCTAAAATGGTTTAGGGGAAGAAGGTGCACTTGAAAAGCTTAGTTCTACAAGTGTATTCCGTAACCTTGAGCTCGTGATCTGTTCGTCTGGATATATAATGTGGCTGAAGAATATACTTATTACGGTCTATTCTAATTTGGCCATAAAATATATTGTGAAAAAGTTTCAAGCGTAATGCCTGCCTTCTCTTTTCTAAGGTGTCCCATTTTAATGTTTGTTTTGCCCTAGTAATACTAAGGTTTCTGTCATAGTTGCCGATTACATACCGTGCTGCTATATTCTGAACTCTCTCAAGTTTATCTCGGTCGGAACGCGTAGGAGGGTCCCATACGGTAAATCCATATTCTAAAATGGGTCTAAGATAGCTTTTGTACAGAAGATCATGAGCCTGCTGGGGAAAGAGTTTTGTATTGCGCCGTAGAAATCCTAACACTTTGCATGCCTTTGCTCTAATGAAATCAACGTGCCTGTGCCAACATATGGACGGTGTGAGGAATACACCCAAGTACTTGTACTCGGAAACAATCTGCAATGGGAAACCGGATAGATAATATACAACTTATGGCATAAATTTTTTAGTAAAGCGCATGTGGACAGTTTTCTGTGTGTTTATTTGCATATGTGACTGTCTGCACCAGTTTTGAAGTTTAACTAAATCATTTTGCAAAATAACAGTATTGGCAATGATTGTAATTTCCCTATATATCATCAGACCATCAGCAAAAAATCTTACGGAAGAAACAATAGTGTTGGAAAGGTCATTTATAAATATTAAGAAAAGTATGTATGTCCCGTATGTACAAGCGACAGTTTCACTACAAAGAAATTAAGAAGTCGAAATGTTCACGGGAACCATGGGTCACAAAGAAGGTGTCAAATTTTCGAAAAATAGCCTGTATCAACCATTCTTGAAAAATCGCGATCCAGACACATTGCATTCGTTTAGTAAGTATATAAAGAATTTTACAAAACATACGAAAATAGCGTAGCGCAATTATTATTCTTGCATGTTCGGGGGTGTTGCAGGGGTTAAGGAGATGGGAGCACAATAAATTCAATTAGCACGTTACATGAAGCTAATTTTAGTGTAGAAGAGATAGCTGAAGGCGATCGAAAATATAGGGGCAAAGCATTGGCTGAGAAATTTAATAATCACCTTCCTTCATTGGTAGACAGCTTCAGTGACACCACTGCACTACATTACATGTCCACCAGAAGTACATTCGTTCGTTTATCTTTCCCCAACAGATGAATATGAGGTTACGTGTGTTTTCAAAAAACTAAAGAAAAGTAAATTGGAAGACATTGACGGTTTAAAGAACGCTCCAATCTGTTTTCTTATAGATATATTAGTCGTCCCCTCCCCATATATTTATAACCTCATTTTAGGCACAGGTATTTTGCCACAATGTATGAAGCATGCAAACCTTACACTACTTTTTAAGGGAGGAGACAAAAACGATTTGAAACACTATAGGCCCATATCCGTCCTACGATTGTTTTAAAAGCCCATGCAGAGAGACAGACAAGAAACTTCGTTTGGTCCTACGAGACTACGTTGTCGCAGCCGCGGGCCGCACCTGCGCCGGAGGCGGGAAACCGTGATTTTCTGCCCTGTCGCAGGCACTTTGAATAGCCCGAAGCTGCACTTGAAGGTCGTCGTTCTTGACGGCTTCTCCCCACTCTTCTTGTACATAGAAAAACGAATATTTATAAGATAATCGAATGTCTTTACAAAACACTCGGTAATTATGCCGGCTCAGTACGGTTCTAGGTGAAGGCTTTCGACAGAGGCAGCATTGCTACGAAAAAATGAAATTATATTAAGCAATCTACAGGACAGGAAACTCACACTAGGCATATTTGTTGACTTCTCTAAATCCTTTGACCGTATAAGTCGCAATACCCTTTTACAAAAGTTACCCTGTTACGGCATTCGAGGCACCGCATTCAATTCAATTACCGGTTATTTGATCGATAGGCTACAGTGTGTAAGCATAAACACAGAACAATCATCTTTGCAAAAAGTTACTCAACGTGTACCTTAAGAGGGGCTACTTGGGACCATTACTTTTTATTTCTTACGTCAACGACATCATTTACACAAACAAGATAATCCAATATGTCATATATGTGGATGACACTGGCTTGTTTTTCACAGGTGTTTACGTAAACGACCTTAATTCAGCAGCAAACGCGACACTAGGTGACTTGTATGCATGCATGGTCTTCCGTAAACTCCCTACAAATCACCTGCGCAAATACCAAAGCCGTTCTGTTTCGATCGAAGGGAACAACGTACACAGCTACTTCGAAGCTATACCTGAACGATTATTTTTCTTCGACAGGTGAAGCATTGGGAATAGTTTTTCATGAGCCTATGTTATGGGATTCCCATAGTGAAATGGTGAGAAAAAAGCTAAGGCATTAGGCATGCTTATAGGAGATGTCAGCCATTCCTACCGACTACTTGGATGTTAATTATCTATAAAACGCTTTTTTGTTGACAGCTACGCTGTGGTCTTTTGGTGTGGGGCACTGGCACCGTGAAATCTAAGAAAAAATTACTCGAGCCTCAGATAAATGCATTACATTGTATCGCAAATGCCGAATATAATGCACGTACCTCGTCTTTATTCAATAAATTCAAAGTGTTAAGATTTGATAACATGCATGAATATTGTTTATTATAGTGTCTTTGAAAACAGAATTTAGCAAAGGAAATAATAATCTTACCTCCATAGCATGCTGACAGCGCAGCATTTCATCTCGATCAGACAGAGCGATTATTGGAAGATTCCTCGATGCCCAACAAACTATGGTCTCCGAATGCTGAAATATTCACTCCCACACATATTAAACAAATTCAATTTTTCATTAGAGCTATTGCACTTTCTTTCGCAATAGGATATGTCCAATTTTTTTTTACGGACATGGTGAATTTATTGTGTTTTCTCGTTGCAAAAAAATTCAGCATAAAATGGCTCATTCTTTCTCGACCTTTAAGTTTTCTTTGCCAAGGAGTGCAAATCTTTCTGCATTTTCTTTTTGTATAACTATATTCCTTATTGTGCCAACTTCACTATATATTTATGTGCCTATTTACTTGTTTACATCACTTAAGGAATGCTGTCACTTTTTTGCATTGTATTGCTGGGATGTGGGGCCGGTCAAGCTGCCTTTATATCGGAGCTTTTTTCCCGCATTCGACACCACACATTGTATCTTTGCCTCATGTATAAAATGTAAACATTGAATCGCTGCGGTGAAATAAACCCCAAACTCAAAACTGTGATTAGGCTTGGGTGGAAACGCATCGTTCGACGGTGCGACGCCTGTTGTGCCACAGGGAAAGCGCAAGTGCTTGACATGCCGCGAACATGCGAAGGGCCGAAGCATAAACGGACAGAACATGAATTTGTTCGCTGCATTGATCTCGACGGTGTGATGCCTGTTTCATTCCGCACCCTTTCCAGTGAAGCAGCTCGCTGGGCAGTATCCGCGGGATGGTTCCGCGGGGTAGCTCCGATATCCGCGTGAGCGGGCGGCACAAAGCCCCCTGCTCACGTGCAACGCTTAGAGAAGACGGCCCGGCCTCACTCTCATCTAGGGCCAAGCTCGCACTGACTAGGCGAGCGCGACGAGTCACGTGGTCAGGCGGCGACCCGGCTGCGGAAAGCGCATGCGCCAAGCTGGCGGCGGTGTTCGGCGCGGCGAGTCACGTGATGCGTTAAACAAGGCTAGGGCGGGCATGCGGTCAATTAAGTTCAAATTCGCTGCAACGGCGGAACTTGGCTCGAAAAGGTTAGTAAAGCTCTCGCTTTGAAAACCCTGAATGTTGAGCGGCCTTTAGGCACGCGTTACTTTCTTGAGCGTGGGCGTCGCTCGCGTCCCTCGTAACCGAGTGAACGAGCATAACGAAGGATAGAAGAGCGAACGTGGAGCGAAGCGGGAGATGAAAGACGGGGATAGTGAAGTGAGCGCGAGGAGGAAAGTGGAGGAGGAGGCTACAGTAGAAGCGTGATCCAGAAAGCGGAGGTGTACCGTATGACGAAAGCGTGAGAAGTAACGCCTAGTGCGTGCGAGACAAGTTCTGCGGTGACAATGTGTACTAGGTGGCGCCAGAGTTCCGCGCCGTCGTCTCTTCAGAGTTGGCATGCGGCCAGTGCGTCCACCGAGACGCGAGTCTCGGCCAATATTCATCATCATCATCATCGTCATCATTCTGGTTACGCCCACTGCAGGGCAAAGGCATCTCCCATACTTCTCCAACTACCCTGGTCATGTACTAATTGTGGTCATGTTGTCCCTGCAAGCGTCTTAATGTCATCCGCCCACCTAACTTTCTGCCGCCCCCTGCTACGCTTCCCTTCCCTTGAAATCCAGTCCGTAACCCTTAATGACCATTGGTTATCTTCCCTCCTCATTACATGTCCGGCCCATGCCCGTTTCTTTCTCTTGATTTCAACTAAGATGTCATGTACCCGTGTTTGTTCCCTCACCCAATCTGCTCTTTTCTTATCCCTTAACGTTACACCCATCATTCTTCTTTCCATAGCTCGTTGCGTCGTCCTCAGTTTCAGCAGAACCGTTTTCGTAAGCCTCCAGGTTTCTACCCCATACGTGAGTACTGGTAAGACACAGCTGTTATACACTTTTCTCTTGAGGGATAGTGGCAACCTGCTGTTCGTGATTTGAGAATGCCTGCCAAACGCACCCCAGCCCATTATTCTTCTGGTTATTTCAGTCTCATGATCCGGATCCGTGGTCACTACCTGCCCTAAGTAGATGTATTCCCTTACCACTTCCAGTGCCTCGCTACCTATCGTAAACTGCTGTGCTCTTCCGAGACTGTTAAACATTACTTTAGTTTTCTGCAGATTAACTTTCAGACCCACCCTTCTGCTTTCCCTCTCCAGGTCAGCGAGCATTTGGTCAATTGGTCTCCTGAGTTAATAAGCAAGGCAATATCATCAGCGAATTGCAAGTTGCTAAGGTATTCTCCATCAATTTTTATCCCCAATTCTTCCCACTCCAGGTCTCTGAATGCCTCCTGTAAACATGCTGTGAATAGCATTGGAGAGATCGTATCTCCCTGTCTGACGCCTTTCTTTATTGGGATTTTGTTGCTTTCTTTATGGATGACTACGGTGGCTGTGGAGTCGCTATAGATATCTTCCAGTATGTTTACATATCGCTCATCTATACCCTGATTCCGTAATGCCTCCATGACTGCTGAGGTTTCGACTGAATCAAACGGTTTTTCGTAATCAATGAAAGCTATATATAAGGGTTGGTTATATTCCGTACATTTCTCTATCACCTGACTGATAGTGTGAATATGGTCTATTGTTGAGTAGCCTTTACGGAATCCTGCCTGGTCCTTTGGTTGACAGAAGTCTAAGGTGTTTCTGATTCTATTTGCGATTACCTTAGTGAATACTTTGTAGGCAACGGACAGTAAGCTGATCGGTCTATAATTTTTCAAGTCATTGTCGTCCCCTTTCTGATGGATTAGGATTATGTTGGCGTTCTTCCAAGATTCCGGTACGTTCGAGGTCATGAGGCATTGTGTATATAGGGTGGCCAGTCTTTCTAGGACAATGTCCCCACCATCCTTCAACAAATCTGCTGTTACCTGATCCTCCCCAGCTGCCTTCCCCCTTTGCATAGCTTCCAAGGCTTTCTTTACTTCTTCCGGCGTTACCTGTGGGATTTCGAATTCCTCTAGACTATTCTCTCTTCCATTATCGTCGTCGGTGCCACTGGTACTGTATAAATCTCTATAGAACTCCTCAGCCACTTGAACGATCTCATCCATATCAGTAACGATAACGCCGGCTTTGTCTCTTAACGCATACATCTGATTCTTGCCTATTCCTAATTTCTTCTTCACTGCTTTTAGGCTTCCTCCGTTCCTGAGAGCCTGTTCAATTATATCCATATTATAGTTGCTTATGTCAGCTGTCTTACGCTTGTTGATTAACTTAGAAAGAAAGTTCTGCCAGTTCTATTCTAGCTGTAGGGTTAGAGGCTTTCATATATTGGCGTTCCTTGATCAGATCTTTCGTCTCCTGCGATAGCTTACTGGTCTCCTGTCTAACGGAGTTACCGCCGATTTCTATTGCGCACTCCTTAATGATGCCCATAACATTATCGTTCATTGCTTCAACACTAAGGTCATCTTCCTGAGTTAAAGCCGAATACCTGTTCTGTAGCTTAATCCGGAATTCCTCTAGTTTCCCTCTTACCGCTAACTCATTGATTGGCTTCTTATGTACCAGTTTCTTCCGTACCCTCCTCAAGTCTAGGCTTATTGGAGTTCTTACCATCCTATGGTCACTGCAGCGCACCTTGCCGAGCACGTCTACGTCTTGTATGATGCCAGGTTTAGCGCAGAGTATGAAGTCGATTTCATTTCTAGTCTCACCATTCGGGCTCCTCCACGTCCACTTTCGGCTAACCCGCTTGCGTAAAAAGGTATTCATTATCCGCATATTATTCTGTTCTGCAAACTCTACTAATAAGTCTCCCTTGCTCTTTCTAGAGCCTATGCCATTTTCCCCCACTGACTCGTCTCCTGCCTGCCTCTTGCCTACCCTGGCAGTGAAGTCGCCCATCAGTATAGTGCATTTTGTTTTGACTTTACCCATCGCCGATTCCACGTTTTCATAAAAGCTTTCGACTTCCTGCTCATCATGACTGGATGTAGGGGCGTAGACCTGTACTACCTTCAATTTGTATCTCTTATTAAGTTTCACAACAAGACCTGCCACCCTCTCGTTAATGCTATCGAATTCCGGTATGTTACCAGCTATATCCTTATTAATCAGGAACCCGACTCTTAGTTCTCGTCTCTCCGCTAAGCCCCGGTAGCACAGTACGTGCCCGCTTTTTAGCAATGTACATGCTTCTTTTGTCCTCCTAACCTCACTGAGCCCTATTATATCCCATTTACTACCCTCTAATTCCTCCAATAATACTGCTAGACTCGCCTCACTAGATAACGTTCTAACGTTAAACGTTGCCAGGTTCAGATTCCAATGGCGGCCTGTCCGGAGCCAGCGATTCTTAGCACCCTCTGCTGCGTCACAGATCTGACCGCCGCCGTGGTCAGTTGCTTCGCGGCTGCTGGGGACTGAGGGCCGGAGTTAGCTTGTTGTATTCATATAGGAGGTTGTGGCCAAGTTACTGCACCAGGGTGGCCAATCCTACTCTGGTGAGAGAGTGCGTTACCGGTTCTGGTCACCGGGATCAGGCCGCACTCCAGGCCTGTTTGTGCAATTTTCTCAGCACACGGTTTTTTTTTTCCGCTGGAGAATTGCGTGGCACCGGGATTCGAACTGCGGTCCTCTTGCACGCGAGGCGGATACTCTACCGCGCCCACAGGAGTTGTACGCCTCATTTAACCTACAGTGGTGCCTTATTTTATCAGTGGAGGTGGACCAATCTGAGCTCGGTTATACCGCACGGGTGGCACTCAACTAGAGAACCTGGTATTTATGACCTGCACATGTGTGGCCATACATAGTAGAGGAGATTTCTTTTTTTTCTAGGAGGGTCCCCGTACAGTGATAAACTAAAAGCAAAGACGTATTAAAAAGGGCGGGAGAAAAAGGAAGAAAAAGAAATAAAACAAAAAGAAAGGAATAGAACAGATGATTTTAACTCGTCACCCTTGGATGTTGCCCGGAAAGATAGCTCAGTCGGTTGGTCCGTTAGGCCCCAGGTTACTTTGAAGCGCCATAGTTCCTGTCCCGGGCCTCATACTTACGTGGAAAGGGACTGATAATGTCCGCGATGGTCGATGGTCGAGTGGTTGGAAGGCATACTTTCTGGGAAAAAAAATGGCCGACTGTGCATAAGAGCGAACTCGAGCGGCTTTAGACACTAGGAAAAGCTTGATCACGCGCTAGGTGAGCGCGGCACGCTTAGCGTGGGAAGCTAGCCCGTGTAACTATCTCAAGGACTGCTGCTCACCATGGCGAAATACCTTCGTGTAACTATAATAACCCTAATAAGACGACTTTCGAAAAGAGAACGGCCCAGACGGCTGTACTGCGAGTGCTATGACTGATAAGTATATATATATATATATATATATATATATATATATATATATATATATATATATATATATATATATATATATATATATATATATATATTCATCTCATCTATGGGATCGAATGCGAGCGCTGTTGCTTTGTCTCTGCGTGTAGTAGTTAAGAGAACGAGGAGATTAAGGAAGGAGAAGAAGGGAAAGGAAAGTTTCTGAAGCATAATTGCAGCGCCGTGGTTTTAAAGCGCGCCCGCGGTACAGAAACGGTAGGAGATATAAGCTTGCGTGGCCATGATACGCACACGACAAGCCGCCTTAAAATATTTAGAGACTTGAGAGAAAGTTTCGTTAACAACCGATAACATGGCAAACAGCCCTCGAATACGACGAGAGAAATTATTGAGGCGTGGAAAATTCTCTTGAACTAAGTATGGTTTGCGAGACAAATGCTTGCCAATGTGCGGGTGTAACCTATGTGACAAGCGGTCGGCTCGTTGTGACAGGCATGTGGGACTTCGTCGCGAAGAGATGCGGGAATGACGAGTAGGTAGCTGCTGCCACTAGGTGAAAAGTTCTTTTTATAGAGAACGTTGTGCCGCAAGCGAAATGAAGGCAGCCCTCTGACGAATAACGTCGGCACGCTGCTTGTTCATCCCTCTAAGTAATCGAAACGAGGAACCAGTTTTGCGTCCTCGCGTTGCTGGCGTGAAACGGTGACGGTATATAGCACGCCTAGAAAAGCCGCGTCATCATCGTCGCGCACTGCAGTCTCAGTAGGAGACCGAGAAAGGCAGCCGGCGTCGGAGTGTCGTTTCGCCGATTGATATACAACCGTGAAGTCGAACTCTTGGAGTCGAAGACTCCAGCGCGCAAGCCGACCAGCTGGATCTTTTAAATTAGTCAGCCAGCAAAGTGCATGATGATCACTCAGAACAGTGAAACCCGGACCATGCACGCATGGCCGGAATTTCAGGACGGCTCACACCAGTGCGAGACATTCTATTTCTGTAGTGAAGTAGATAACCTCCGTCCTTGATAGCGTCCTGGTGGCGCAAGCAATCACTCTTTCGGTGCAGCCCTGCCGCTGTACAATCACTGCGCCAAGGCCGACATTACTAGCGTTGGTACGAAGAATTCTAGGATCGTCTTCACCAAAGGGTGCGAGCCCGGGAGGCGTCCGCAGCCGTTGCCGTGGGTCGTGAAATGGCCGTTGCTTGTCTTCACGCCACACGAAGGGGACATCTTCTCCGGTGAGATGTGTTAATGGCCATGCGATGCGCAAAAATTCCGCAATAAACCGTTGGTAGTAGGCGCAAGGGCCCAGAAAACGCCGCACGGCCTTTTTGGCTGATGGTGTTGGGAAATTACGGACGGCAGAGATTTTATCAGGGTCAAGTCGGACACCTTCACGACTAGCAACGTGACCGAGAAATTGAAGTTCTTCAAGACCAAATGGCACTTTTCAGGTTTCGGAATTAGACAAGCTGAGCGTATTGCTTCAAAGACCGTCTTTAGTCTCCGTAAGTGTTACACGAACGTGGTGGAGAAAAAGATCACGTCGTCAAGGTACACCATGGAAGCGATCGCCTCGACTGGGTGATATGAGACCGGTGGGGTACCGGCCCTACTGCGATTCCGATTGTGTATAGACTCGCGCAATTTGAGGTGTTGGCCGTGGCCGTACCATCACTCCAACTCTGTACTAACTGTACATTTTATTTCGCGCGCTCAATTTTATTAATACGTATAGGCGCGTTGATGACAAACACGCTTCAATTTACGTAGAAGTGAACGCGCTGCATGCCTCCGTGGACGTGTGATAGGCTATCTACACTGAAGCTCGCTCTATTCCGTGATATAACAAAAAAAAATTTATTAAATTCCGTATTGAAATGCAGAATTACCAGTGGATTAGGATTAAGTTTGCGCATATCACCAACATCTTATATAGCAAGAATAAAATGGGACAGCAAGTTGAAGAAAAAATACTTGCATCTTAGTGTAATACATATTCAATGCAATCTTTCAGAAAGTACTTACGTATACATACCTTCCTCGTTGCGCCAAAGCCGTAAGTTAGTGCTCTAAAGCATTCTTTTCTTTCTCCAAACAGCAAATCTTTCTGGTCTGAAAGCATATATTTCCGCTCCAAAGTCCGAGTTTTTCTGCTCGTAAAGGTGCTCCAAAAGACCAAGTGCCGCTTCCATGCGTATATATATGGCCTGAACATAAGTTTTGTAGAATTGATGCTACAGATTTAACAAACACGTGCAACTTCAGCTTTCCGCCGGTGCAATTACGAACCTCTAAGCACCCAACCTTGTAGTTTCCTGTCTTTTAATCTATAGCACCTACAGATTTTTAAAATGAAATTCTACCTAACATTTATAAACCACAATCTGTCAAATTACTCCGAAACGGGCTACACTAGTTGTTACCTTTTAAGCGACAAAATCGAATGTGAGGCCGCACTTTAACCAAGCCCCTTGAAGAATATCATTTACTTTTAGTGATTTTATGCGTGACATAGGAGTTTCTCAAAAGTGATGTTTAGCATAGCATAGAGCATGGGATTAAGCAGTCCAACACGCGAATTATAGCACTTTCTTCTTTTGTTTTTCTTTTTACATGAAACTTCTTTAAATATGGTGACATAAAGTCGCTCACAAAAACTAATGAAGGAAAACATGTTATCGCTATTAGCGCTTATACCTTTGCATATGTGGGGTGTCCTTCGTACTTTCAGACAAGCATTAAAAATGTGCAATGCCCAAGAAATTGGACAGAACCAAGGTAATGTCGTTCTCCGTCGCCCAAAGATACTTAGATTATTTTTTTCATTCCACTAAATTAGATAATTAGCCCTGATTATTTCATCAAGTTCTAAAATACAGTGAACTCTCGTTAAGACGAACTCGGTTAAGCCGAATTCTCGCATACGAACAGCAAGGGAACCTTTGTTTGGTTTTCCACAGACTCAATGCGAAATATAATAATAATAATAATAGTAAAAACAATAATAACAATAATCGTTTAAGACGAACGCCCTCAGACGTGCTTTTCGTTTAAAACAAACATTCCGAGTGACCGGCACCGCTACCGATCCTACAGGCAAGGTTGCAACGAAGAGCCACGCCTGGGGGCGCGCGCATGAAACCACCCTGCTCGAGTCCAGCGGCGCAAACCGCCCGTGGACACAGGGGAAAACAAGAAGGAGAAACAAAAGCGATAGTGACGTTCCACTTCGCGGACGTGGGTGACGCGCATGCGTATAGGTTCTATAGCGCATACCAGGCTATTGGCCCTCCGTGCGCCCAGACTGTCCGCATCGCAGATCGTATTCAAGACAGGGCTCGCGCGGTCTCGCCATACGCAACAGCCGCCGCAGTAGAACACCCCCATTTAAACATTTGCTTGCTATGTTAAGAACTTGGCAAGTATATTTAGCGCCAGCGAACCAGGACACAAGGGAGAAGACACCACAATGCACTAACTGAAGTTAGCGCACTGCGGTGTCGTCTCTCTTCTGTCTTTGTTCGCTGGCGCTAAATATGGTTTTCAAGTCAGTTTACCAACCGGCAAAAAAAAAATGGCAATGCAATGTTAACAAGCATGGAGTCAGCGCGCACAGGCAAGCTTGAACACATCGCACCCGATGACCGTGGACGCTCGCTGTGAAAAATTGGGACGACGCTTAAGCTTCGTGTATAAGAGTGGAACGCGACAGCACTCAAAGATCCCTGACTGCTTCTCACGCTTCGCGATAACTGGAGCGTATGTAGCCGTAATGTTTACAGGGAAACGCTGGCCGATGCCAAAGGTAGTGCAATACCGGTGCGACCCGCGGCGGAGGTACAGTTCGCGAATAAGGAGCTCAAATACACAGCTTCGCTGATCATCTACCGTCGCAGAGTTGAAGGGCACTGAGTATTTTTTTTTCTGTTCAAGTAGTTCTTCATCGCTTATAAAGATACCAATCATCTACATCTACGCTATTTTAAGGAAGAAATGAATTCACAAATTGCGCATTTTTGTGCAGACGCAAGGTAATTACTTTTCAAAAGACTTCTCGCGTGATGGAGCTAGGGTACTCGCAAAATAATGCTTAGGCATTAAATAGCAACGGGTAGCGTACACGTTCTCCGCTCAAGAACCGCTTCACACGCAGGATTGCATTATCGTTCGAACAGCAGCTCTGATGGGAGCTCCGGGCGCCTCCTATGCGCGTCTATACGTAAATGAACACACAAGTTCTGCTTGCCGAGTGCCTGTGGCAGCTGTAATAATCACACTGCCAGTGCCACCATCTATCTGTTCATCCACCGCAGGCGCTCCACGTCCAACGTTTGTTGGACGTGCACGTGCTGCGTGATGTACTCGTACAGTCGCACGTGTGCATGTATCATTCGCCTGTTCACAGGGCTAGGGGACAGGCACATGCCTTCAATGTCTGAAAATCCCTTTTCATGTCTGGGCGATTCACTTCATCGCGCACAACGGTTTTAGCATAAGTAATCGCGTACTGATGCAACCGTCAATGGAGCCAAATATTGATCGTGCTGCTAACGTACCCTACTTTGCAAGGCCTCCACGCTTGTTCTGGTTCAATCGCAAGTCTTGCAATTTTATCAAAACAGTATTGTGGGCAAGCTCAATATACTGACTGATTTCTCAATTTCCTTAAGCTTGGTTCATATCTTTTAGTCTAACGCCTTAATGCACATTAAATGTACGCCTGTTCAAGTGTTTGCTACTAATGAGATCCGGCAAGAAGCTGTTGTAGAAGGGTGTTTCCACGAGAGATCAACACAGGTCAAAAAGTTCATATATTAGATTTCATTGAAAATGTTATATTTTGTGCGCATATCACTAGGCAGCACTTAAGTGAACGTGGCTTCTTTTCCAAATGAATATTTTAGGAGGAAAAAATAACCGGATGCTTCAGTGTGGCGGTGCCTATTTATTGCACAAGGCATTTTCATAAATTCACAACGATGTCAAATACAATATGTTACAGCTACAAAGGATACATTCTGGTGTGTAAAACCTAGACGTAAAGAAGGGTCAACTAGCACTGTTTCAGGCTTCCGTGCAAAATGGTAGTGTTTTAGAAAAATTCCTTAATTTGCTACAATTTTCACAAGTTGATATATTTACGTTTTTTTATCAACTAAACCAATACATGTAGCCTTTTGAAATTTGCTGACTGCGAGACCTTAACCTACTCAACAATTGTGCAAAATATTTTTGCTGTATCACAAATTACCATTTCTACAATTTGCCTCAAACTTGAAGTTTTGGCAAAAATGAACGCTATTTAAACATCAAAATAAAAAAAAACCACATCGTAACTTTTTCTCAAGAACTCGTAAACAACTGTTCACAGGCACGTGAAAAGAATAATAAAAAAACATGTTGCATTATTTTGTTTGTAATCACAATACAGGTGGTAGAAATGAGAGCTTTGCCAGAATGCAGCACGGTCCTTAGAAAAAGGGACATCGGGGTAAAAAGAGCGTGCACAAGGCTCTGACTTGCCGAAACTTGACCGTGATTGCGACGCAAAGCCAGTTTTGACCTTACAATTATTACTTTTCCATAAAAGTGCGGTTAGTACACTACTTATTCGTTTGAATGGGAATAAAGAAGCGTCAACATAACCATTACGTGGCTCATTTTATTTAGGAGCAAGTGCGTGCGCCTTGCAGCGTAGATAATTTGCGCCTTCTGTTAATGTAGGGTTGTATTCTTTGTGTGCTACAGAATTAACGGTTAACTCTGTATGAATGTACACAGGTAACAGAATGTACGGCAGGTAAATGCCTCTAAAGATGTCGTACTGGTCATTACATGAACGTAATTATACAACCTAAGAGGCGGTGGTGGGAGTGGCGATGGTGTTGGTTAAGGCAGGCTTAGCTGGCAGATAGTTCCAGCGATTGCTTATTTTACCGCCTCTGAAGAAAAAGAAAAAAAAGTAACTGTTAGAATACTATATCATGAAAAGTTCGCAGTCCCAAAGAATCACCACTTCTTGGAAAGTTCACAGTTTCTTAGAAAAGCTGGAAAGAAGCACAAAACTTCCCCTTCCAGATACTTGGGTCTTTTGCGAAACATTACCTGTTCAGCGCACTCTTGAGGAAATTGCCTTCTGTGCAAAGCCTCAAGTAGAGCATTTATTTCTTCATTGAAGTATTGGCAGGACCAGATGAACTCTCAGCCAGTCTTGCTGGTATACAATCTATGGGATAGTTGTTGAAGCACCACTGACGAATGCTAAACGATTATAGCGTGCTGAGAACACGTCCTAAGTTTACGAAGCGCTGCAGTACTGGCAGCTCTTTCCGCATTTTCTATAGGACCAACTGATCCAGAGGGCCAGATCACGCAGTTCTAATGGAGCGAATCCAATACGCAGTGGCACAGTTGCTTGCCTGTTGACTTACTGACCCGTCAGTGTACACTTGTTGATGATCCGCATATGCCGCATGGAGGCAGGGAGAGGGCACAAGGAACTTCGAGCATAGCCGATGTATACGCTCAGAAAGGCTTGATCCTTTTCCAATTACCTGCAGCACTGCGAGACACTAATACAACGCGATCAAAACTGGTGGCGTCAGGCTCGCTTAACCAAATGTGCCAACACCGTATGCCTGGAACACGTGGCAAAGATTTCCACTGGTTCTTTTTGAGGCGGCGAAAGTTCTCTACTTCATCCACACCTGCATAGAGCAGTTTTACGTTCTTCAGCGTTGCGGCCATCTGCGCCACCATTTCAGAGGCTGACCTAATGACTCTAATGCTGTCTCCTCTGAGATTGTACAGCGAGGCTTGGTGCTTTACTCAGCCACCAACACCATCGCAAGCGTTTTTGCCATGTCCTGTGGCCAAAAAAGGCCACTTTGTTGACGCGCGCTCTTTCTGTGACAGCTGGTAAAGCTGATACTTGTTTTTGAAATGGCTACTGGCGCCGTCAGACACGTAGGAAATATGTTTGTCAAGCTGAAGTTCTTCCTTGATGCACTCATAGATTTTTTCCAGTGCAAAGCAAGCGTGTGCAGCGTCATGACATACGTCATCACTGATGACAGCAAAACAGCGAGTGGATCCTCTATTCGTGACGACACACGTAAATAGCGAGACCTGTTTGTTGTGCCAATGGTGTGATTGTATGTCGTTCGGTATAACAGCTGTCCAATTATCCGCAAAGTCAAATACACGGGATTCGTGCTGTTGTTGATTCCGTTTGGCGTCGTGTATTGCTGATGCTTGAATGCCCCTTATACAATCATGGGTGATCCACTTGACAAGCCATACACCAAGCTCCTAGAGAAAGGCAGTAAGTAGCCTGTGCTGTCTTTTTGACGAGAGCGCCAATTTCCCATACCGCATTGTTTACCTCTGTCTCTTCAGGGATTCCCAAAGTTGTAGTAGTAAAAGCATCCTCCTTTGCACAATAATCACAATCGCACAGGAAACAATCGATCGTTGATGAGGTGCAAAGACATAGTTCTTTGAAGTCGGTAAATGAGTAGGCACCTTGAGTGAGCTCTTCTAGCGCGGAAACACACTGTGTGTCGTTGGCGCAATACATGCAAAGGTACACTTCTTATTGTGGAGCAAGAAGAACCCATTTCGGCCGGAGAGAATAAAGCTTTGAGACCCCAATAGATGTATCCGGATTGGGTTCCTTAAAGAGACAATATGTTTCCCGTACAGAGCGGTCATGATCCTCTTGGCAGCATACTGTTTGTTTCCATCAATCGAAACAGATACTACAACCTTTTTGTTGGGGCTCGGCCGACAACAGCAATGCTCGTCTTTGGTATAATATTCCACAGCGGTCTGGACGTCTGTTGGGTTCAACCGTATTCTCTCCGGTGCGTCTGGTGCTGACCATATTCCACATTTCTGACGCCAACGTCGAGGATTTGTATACCATGTAGGCTCACAAATTTCGAATGAGAGCTTCAACTTTTCGGCGTTCCAGTTGGCTTGGCAGCAGAGTCAACAAGCGCATTCGCTCTTGGTGCGAAGAGCATATGTCATCGGCTTCTATAAAGTTGGTGAACCACTCAGTGCACATGCCGCATTTGGTACCTGAGGGGTCCAAATGACGCTTGCACTCTACGGAGTGAGATTTCGAACTAGCGGTGCCACCGAGTTGAAATTGCTTTGGCACCGGGTGAAAGTTCCTTAGTCGCGAATGCGACTTCTTCTGAAGAAAGTTAGGCGTAGTTTCTAGTGGATGTAGGCACTTCTTTCTACCTCCCAGTTCGTCTTCTTCCGGTAAGAATTCATCGCCTCCCGTAGATTCACTTCCCATTCTTCTACACTCTACCAACTCGATCAAACCCCGCAGGGGCGTCTGCGTCAACAGGCGTTTGGTGCGTTGCGACGCCACGTACCCGAGCACACGAGGGTTGGACCCTCCCGCGTGTAGCCGTGCGTGGCTTAGCCGTGTCCGGGGAAAGGGGGATCCTGGAGGTTGAGCCGATGCCGGGTGTTCAGACCTTTAAGGCCCCCCGGCGGAGGCAACACACCTCTTTGTCATCTGCTTCACGTAGACGGCACCCCCGGACTGACCCACCCGGGGGAAATCGGCAGTCGCCTTGTCCTGTCCACCTCTTCAACCTTTTTCTTTCCTATCTTCTTTCTTTTACTGTCCTTTCATCTCTTTTCTTCCGTCACTTCCTAATTTTGCTAGGCGGCTAGGGTTAACTTCGTGTATGTGCCCTCCCTTGGGTATAATATGTTATAGTGGCAATGTACGGTTGGCGCGTGCAGCCTTACCCGTTAAGTGCTGCAGCGTCCCCTAGTTGGGCTCCGTGGTGGGTGGCCGCCATTGCCGCCGAAAAGAAAAGAAAGTACGATGGGAACACCCGCATTTCCCCGCATACTTGATCGTCACCCTCAAAAGAGGGGACGCACCGATGACCTAACCACATGCTTCAACAGAACAAGAGAGACATATCCGAAATACCACGTTGTGCACAGCGAGAACTCTGAAAAACGGGCCAGATTTATTTCCCCTTTCATAGTTGAAAAATCTTTAACCGAAGCTGTTCCTATCGGTCAGGTTATAAAGTAACGAAAATGGCTAGCGGGGACATTCTCCTTGAGATCCCTCAGAAACATCAGTATGAGAAGCTTGGCAGTCTTGTGACATTTGGTAACATACCAATTTCTGTTACACAACACCGAACAATGAATAGCTCACGGGGAGTCGTGTCAGGGGCAGACCTCCTAGACTTGACAGAAACTGAACTCCTGGAAGGGTGGAAAGAACAAAATGTCACTTATGTAAAACGTATTATACTTAGACGACACAACAAGGAAATCCCCACTAAACATCTTGTCCTAACATTTGCATCCAGCGTACTGCCAGAAACCATCGAAACAGGATACATCAGGTTAAATGTGCGACCATATATCCCCAACCTTAGACGGTGTTTCAAATGTCAGAGGTTCGGCCATGGCTCGCAGAGCTGCCGTGGTCAAATAACTTGTGCAAAGTGTGGAGTCCAGGGCCGCCCCTCCGACAACTTCAGTGGCACACCTCACTGTGTGAACTGCAGTGGTGACCATCGAGCCTACTCACGCTCCGATCCGAACTGGAAGAAAGAAAAAGATATAATCACCCTCAAAGTCAAAGAAAACATTTCGTTTAAGGAAGCCCGTAAGAGGTGCTCACCTTTCCACAGCACACCTTATGCTGATGCGGCGCGTCGGGGGGCAGCGTTGCAGCGGCCATTTCCAAGTGCCCTGCCCGCGTGCAGCGAGCAGGCACCTTTGGCTCCTGCCCCCAGGGTGGAAGTAGGTAAGCCTACTCCATCCAACCAGCAAACAGGCCAGGCTACCCTTGGGTTACCGGCCCCACAAGAGTTATCTGCGGCAACCTGCGCTACACCCAGCGATCCCGCAGGACCGATAGCGGCCCCGAAGGTGGGCGCAGCCGAGGCTGCGTCAACCTCCCCGGCCCCTTCCAGCGCTGGCAACAGCCGGCGCAGCCAAATCCCACAGGGAGCCCCATCGACCTCTGGGCTGGTGGGCGCAGGGGTCTTGCCTTCCGAGGTGAGGCTCTATCGAAAAAGTTCTCGCTCGCAAGAGCGCGTGTCCGGCGCCTCACAAGAGGCAATGGACACAACACCTATCCTCACGGCGCACCAAGCGCCTAAGGAGCAGCGACGCTCCCTCGAACGCTCCAGAAAGGGCAGAACCACCGTTATAGGGCCTCGAAAGGGCTCTGTCGTCTAAGGCATAACTTCCGTTTCTGTACACACAGCACTAATTTAGTTTAAATATGGATACAAAAATTATTCAATGGAACATCAGAGGTCTCCTTACAAACCTTGATGATTTGCAAGAACTCATCCACCAACACAATCCGAAAGTGCTGTGTTTACAGGAACACACTTAAAACCAAAACACACAAATTTTCTTCGACAGCACGTTTCTTTTCGCAAAGATCGCGATGATGCTATCGCATCATCGGGCGGTGTTGCCATTGTAATTCAAAAAAGCATAGCGTGTCAACATTTACAGCTACGAACGGCCCTTGAAGCAGTGGCCTGCTAAACAAACTCATCACTATTTGTTTGCTTTACATACCCCCACATTACAAATTAAACAAACCTGAATTTCAGACCTTCATAGATGAATTGTCAGAACCTTATGTTGTTCTTGGTGATTTCAATGCACACAGCACCTTGTGGGGAGACTGTCGTATCGATACGCGAGGTCGTCTCGTTGAACAGTTCCTTTTTTTCTTCTGGAGCGTGCCTTCTAAATAAGAAAGAACCCACATATTACTCTCTTGCAAGCAGAACGTTTTCGTCACTAGATCTTAGTATAGTTTCCGCGTCTATACTGCCCGAACTCGAATGGGAAGTTACGAGTGATACTTACGGAAGCGATCACTTCCCCGTACTACTAAGAACATCTAAAGAAAATGCATTTCCTCCACAAGCTCCTAGGTGGAGGATAGATACAGCCGACTGGGAGAAATTTCGAACTCTCACAACCATCTCATGGGCTGATATGTGTTCTTTAGAAATTGATGCTGCTGTGGAGTATTTTACAACGCTCATTATAGATGCCGCATCTAAATGCATATCTGAAGGAAGTGGCTTGGCATGCAGACGGCGTGTCCCGTGGTGGAACGTCGAATGTAGGATCGCTCGTAAGAAACAGAACAAAGCGTGGGGGCTGCTACGCGCTTCCCCCACTGCAGAGACTCTTATCACCTTTAAGAAAGTAAAGTCCCAAGGCAGGAGAACCCACAGGCAGGCCAGAAGAGAAAGTTGGCAGAACTTTTTATCGACTATTAACTCTTTTACAGATGAGGCCAAAGTGTGGAACAGGGTAAGTAGAATTAGAGGACGACCAACGTATTCACTCCCTCTGGTAAATATACAGGGTGATACACTGCAAGATCAGGCAGACTCACTTGGGGAACACTTTGAGAGCGCGTCAAGTTCCACCAATTATTCAAAACCCTTTCTCAAAGCACTCTCTAAACAGCAAATGCGTTCGTTCTTCCGCAGTGAAAAAAAACAGGTTTTTGAAGAGAACTTCCCAAGAACAAAGAAAGCGCGCCTACAGACAAAAAAAAGTTTAATATGTGCAAAAAAAAGCCATCAGGGCAGCTTGTGCAAGAGTTTCATTCGTGAAGAATACGGTACAACTAAACGAGCGACTGACAAGCGAAAGATCTGTATCAGCTAGCAAACATTAAATGTCGCTTCACCTCTTTAGCAGCTTGCATAGAAGATGTCCTTGAAACAAATGGAAGCAAAGGGTCCACAGGATATACGCTACACCAGGAGTTGGGTACTGAATAAAGGTCCATTATTGAAGAATTCACAAAGGGCAGCAGCCTTGTAGAGGTTGGATGTTGTATTCATTCTGAAGAGCTCTCTGCACGTATAGGAAAATTTTATTTAGCAGAACGTATGCATTTCTATGCAAGATTTCTACGGCAACATAGACACTAGTCTGCAAGTCAATGTTGCCAGCAAGCAGGCACAGCTTTTCCTAGTACCGGCCAGTACTTGAGATTTGTGAAGTGGGAACTTGAGTTGACTATAAATTGGGCGAACAATGAGCGCGACGTTGCTTTATTTTATGGCTACAGCAGCCAGAAGTGAAATGCCGTATTGATTGCATCTGAATATGCTACTAAATGGAAGCCCTACTGCCGTGTTACTTCCTAATCCACGCTGAGATCGCTACTTTCGGCAGTGGCCGTGATTTGGCCACTGAGATATCATGACGCAGCATTTGCATTGAAAGGGGGGTGCTCACGAGCACAGAAGCCACTGCCGTTTTTGACGATGCGCGTAGGTTCCCACATGAATCGTTTATATAGTAATACAGATGCAGAATGTCTGATTTGTTCAAATGACGCTAGCTATAACCCTAGGCGATTTGCAAAAACAAAAAAGCAAAGCATGCGGGGAAGTAGCGAAGAAGGTTATAAAAGGTAGGGAAACGACGCACGCAATGCGTAACGCCAGATGTTGCCGGCAACTTTGGACTCGGGACTGCAAAGCAAGCCGCGCTTACACAGTTTGAGGCAAACACAGCGGCTGAGATTTGTTGCGTCGACTTAACGTAGACAAACGCGCACACTGACCGCCCGACAGCAGCCTCGCCAGCCTAGCAGCCGCGAAGCTGGATCTCGATGGAACGCTCCAGCCATCTGTCGGCCAAACTTAAAATGGAGACACGGCGAAGCACGGCGCCGAGTTCGACAACAAAACCTAGTGTTGACAAGCACCGACTCTACTGCCAATAGAGCTGATGCGTGCTTGTGCAGCTAACATAGGCTACCTTAGAAGGCCTCCAAGATTGTTGTGGGTAAATTGCAAGTTGTGCAACAGTATCAAAATAGCGTTGCAGGCGATTTCACTATGCAGATTGTGTTTTGAAATACCTTAACCTTGCTTCAAATATTTTCGTCTAACACCCTAACGCAGAGTAAATGTACACCTAGAAGTGTGATGTTCAAGGGTTTGCTGCGAATTGATTCAGAGAGAAGCTCTTACGATATTGAGGTTGGGACTTGTTTTTAAAGGGATACCAAACAAGAAATATGAAACAAATGAGATAAGCTTTGAAATTCGACACGGAAGACGTTATTTTCCGATACGCAGTGTTTTTAAATGCGAAGCATTTCTTGGCGAACATTTCCCACTTTCACAATATCAATCTAGTGGTCTACATCTTGGCGCTGTCATGATCATTTCGTTAATTTGGTATGTGTCATAGAGTCTCATATTACTATAACTGGAGGGAATTCTGGCGCTGCGATAGTTCAACTATCATGGGAATGGTAGGAATTACAGGCTACAGATTGGTATTCTATTGATTGGCGAATTATTCCGCAGGTATTTTTTGGCAGTTTTCGTTTCGATCCGGCAGCATTGCTATAATCCGCAATGGGACTGTGCGACGCATAGTTCTCCGCCTTTATTCTGTTGCTCTAAGTGGCGCTAGCGTGCTGGGCCAGCGGCTGGGCCGATGTTTGTGTTGCGCTTTGGTGACAAAGGCCTGACGAGAAAGCGATGGCATCCTAAACTTTGAAAGAACCTGTTTGAACCGTTTTGACATTCCTTTGCTAAGTTTGTTAGGTTGGCGTTGTAGCGTTACGTGTTTTAGCAAACTTGAGAAGAGCAAAAAGAAGGCACTACTGTTACAAGAAGTATACTAAGTACATGTCCTATACTTAGAACCTTTAAAGCGCGTAGAAAACGTGACGTCCCAACTAGTAAGCTTAAGTGAGGTTTTGATTAAAATGCATCGCGATTGTGCATGTACTGGTGCTTTCTTCCTGGATGACTGATCAGGCCCGCGTTTACCGGTCCACCGGTTATATTCCCTATGGATTGCGTGGCCAGCCGAGCTCGACTATTTTCTCTTAATGTCAAATAGAATGTCGGCTTTCCCCGTTTTCAGTCACACTGATCTCTCCCAGCCTCTTCCCTTGCACGTATTGCACGTATTTCGTCCAATCGCTCATGGCGTGGTCAGTATGTAGATGCAACTTATGGTGTTTTGGTATAGCTGTTTGGCTTCTTGTACATGCTTGCATATATGCAGTGCGAGCCTTAAAGCTGTAAAGTTTAGCTGCACACGTGCACTGGATTTTTAATAACCTGCCAGTAACTTCGTTCTACTAGTCATGCAAAGCGCTATAGAAAGACGACCGATTGCATGTCTAAACCATTTTGTTACAACATATATATAGGCAGTGGTACTTGTATTGGCTTTACAATCAAATTTGATTGAGGGCTTCATTACGCATTGTTCGTTTATGTGCTTATTGAAATGTGTGTTTCAGGACATTTGAGGGCAAAAACTTACTTGTGTTAGGAAAGGTTGCTGCTTCCTGGCTGTAGTATGCTGTCGCAAAATGGCTAAGTGCAAAGCCAAGTCATAACAGCTGCTGGCGCACGTGTCAGAAGAAGCGGTATGACAATATTAAATATATTGAAGCATAGTCGTTGGAGGCCACAAGGGTCCAGGCTAGCACCGCAGCAGATCTGCTTAAGAGTATTTGAAGACGTTCAGCAATCGCGACAACCGATGCATCCTTTCGAAAGAGTGAGAGATTTTGAAAGTGCCTGTCGCATGCGTGAAAAAAGTCTGGCGTTCGCAGCGATCAGGTGTCGTAGCAGACTACAATTGTAGCACTCTTCTCAAAGGCGCAACACTCTCTCACAATAGAAAAGGCTTATTTCCATAAATAATTGATGAGTATATTTATGTATGCAGGTGCACGGCTGATGCTGCTGCTGTAAAAATAAATAATTATTCAATGGCGCAAAGTGAGGAAAAGAATTGCAGAACAATACATAGCCGGGCGGGCCCTGGTGGCAAACCATGCTTCAATTTCAAAGTCAAAGTTTATGTAACGTATTGGAGATTACACAACATGCTGCAGAAATACAATTAGATTTTACGTGAAAATATTTTAGGATAGCTTCGTTTACTGCGCCGCAAGCAGACGCCACTAGTCCAAAGATCGAAGTCAATTAGAAGCCTTTACCTCCCGTCATTCGCATGTAAGTTGAGGCAACGCTCAGGAGAGTCCCCCGTAGGCATTAGCGCCAGAGTTCTCTGTAAGGTATTTACTTAGGGACTCTATGGTATGTACCAAAATTGGCATATACGACAAGAGTGTATGACGAGTATAAATGATCTGTCACGACATTAATATCATGACATGCGTGTCATGTAGGTCATGAAGCAGCCGCCCACGTCTTGGCGCTCTCATGGTCGTTTCGCTAACTTGGTAGTCTCCCCGCACAGTGCTTCGCATACCATCGATTCCCACAGGGAGTTTAATCTACGGGCTTTGTTTTTCACATATTTTGAACCGACAGCTGTATTTTTGGGGCGATTGTGAGCGCGCGGTGGCTGTGCGCCGATAAGCCATTGGCGTCATGTGTGCCAGCTTGCAGCAGCAGCAGCATAAGAAGCAGAGGTGGGCAGCCGGCGCTTGCCTGACGTCCGCCTGTCATTGATTCGAAAGCGCGCAACCATGCAGTGTGCATGTGAAAGCGACTGCACGAGTGGCAGAATTACATAAAAGGGCGACGTGAACTTGTGATGTAGTGTGCCTCTAACGATATAGTACTGCAAGTGTACCATTCCAATAATGCACTAAGCTGCGATTTGGAACGCAGTTGTAGCTGGAAATGAAACAGAGCGTAGTTGTTGTTGTTGTTGTTGTTGAGAAAGTGTTCAAGCTGAAGTTCATGAACACTGTGCAGAGACAGGCTGGCTAGTTGCACGTTGTGCCGACAATATTCATAAGCCGATACAGGCTGTCGACCATTGCGCAATAGCCAGAGCACGCATGGAACGCGTGTGGCGTACGTTCGACGTTTGCTACAGTCCAGCTTCTACTTACGTCAGCGCTGTGGTGCGTCCGCTTCCTATGCTGTATGACCCTCTCGCGTAGGTTTAGTTTCATGACCAAATTAATAGTATTGAAGGACTCTGCTGCTACAATGCCACAGGGGGCGCTGCTCGAGAGAGCAGCAGTAAGAAGATGGCATGATGCTATTGCTCATCGCCCGCCAATCTCGCCGTGGTTTTTCCGCTGTGCAGTAAAGAACTGCTTCCTCCATTCCTTGCGTTTTTCCGCTTTCTGGAGAAAATGGAGGGGAGAGCAAGAGGCTTTAGGCGCTGCGTTTTCGCAGACATTCCGCAGGTCTGCAGCAAAGTTGTGGTCGTCTTCCCCGAAGTGTTCGGAGCACAGAAAATCATGCTATGACGATGCGTATGATGACTGCGTAATGGAGGTGCCCTCTGTGAATCCATAACCTTCGAAGGTTCCGATCTGGCGGCAAGGTATGACACCGCTTGTCTCGCCCGACGGTGCTTTTCCCACACCCTTGCGCGCAGGAGTATAAAGGAATTCTCCTGTGTTTGGCCTGGTGCTTTACTGATTATATTGTAAAGCAGCACACAACACAAACGACGATTTTGAAAACTTGGGCACAAGCTCCTCTTGCGAAAACAAGTACACAGCCAAGAGCAACTGCGCTGTTATGACTTCATTCACTTGCCTCCATGCGGGTAGAAAAACGCGGGCGATGACTTGCGTGCCGGTATACCGTAGGACAACGTCACGGAAACGTCACTTCCTCTAGTCCACGGCGTGGCCGCTAGACGCGATATCTTGCCAACAACTGCCAACAGTTTCTGCGTGAAAACTAGATGTCAACCAATTTCAGCATCCAAGCTTTCATTCGGGGCTTAAAACCTCTACGTCAAAAATTTATTTCAGTATCCCTTTAAAGTGAGTAGGTTTCTGCCACTTTTTCTGCCCCCGTGTCTAAGCGCTAAAGCTAAAAGGAGTCTTCACTGTTTGATAAATGCCGACCCCATTTGTAATGCCTCTACGGAGGCCTCTAAAGGTAATAAATTAAACTGAACTGAGTTCAAGATCATCTTTATTCAGGTGCCCAGTATTGTCGTGCTTAGGCTACGCGGAATAAAGGGCATGTAGACAAATTATTAGGGGTTGACATTGATGTTGTATTCAAAATACGGTAGGCAGCCGTCGATCTTGGGTGTTTTTTATTTGTGCCTGTTGCGGTGTTTTAAAGAGCAGGTCTTAGGCGCCCGTTCATGCGTTGAGCATCGTCGTGCCTCGGCGTCACTCGTAACCGAGTGAACGAGCACAGCAAAGAATAAAAGTACGAATGTGGAATGCAGCGGTAGTTGAAAGACGGCGATACCGTAGGGGGCGTAGGGAGAAAAGTGGACGAGCAGGCATCAGTGAAAGCATGAGGTGGAAAGCGGGGGAGGAGGGCATGGTCGCAGCGTGAGAATGAATCTTGGTGCCGCGTAAGGCGGTGCTGACGACCGCTACGAGATGGCGCCATAGTAGCCTGCCTCCGTCTGTTCAGCGTTGGCATGCGTCGAGCGCGTTCACCGATACCATATGTGGAAACAAAGCGCCTTTGAGCAGATGTCTGTATGCGGCGGCTGCAGTGGATCGCGCCCACGCTTCACCTGCGCGCTGCCTCTCGCGATCTCCCGATTAGCGAGGCAGTCGCGCCACACTTAACTCCGTGTATAATGTGCCACGCAAGACCGATTGCCCGCGCCAGCCAAGTTATCCAGAAATTAAAACATTTATAGAGCTGCGCTCAAACATCGCGTTAGGGATTATTGTAATCGTGAGTGATTTTTGTTGTTGTTGCTGTTGAAGTAGTTTCTCATCGCTTATAAAGCTACCAATCGTCTACATTTACACTATGTTAACGAAAGAAATCTATTCACAAATTATGCAGTTTTGGGGAAATACAAGGCATTTTTCCGACGACTTATCGCATGTCGGAGTTCGGTTACTTGCCAAAGAATGCGAACGCATAGAAGAGCAACGTGTACCGAACACGCCCCCTACTCAAGAACCATTTCGCCCGCATGATTGCATTTTCGTTCGGACATTAGCCATGATAGGAGCTCCGGGCGGCTCCTACGCGCCCTCTACACGTACATCAACAGACACGTTTTGCTTGCGAAGAGCGTGTGGTAGCCGCATTAATCGCAGTGCCAGTGCCACCCACTATTCATCCATCGCACGCATTTGCCGCCCAACGTTTGTTCTGCTGCCTGACGAACATGTATATTTGCATGTGTGCATGTATCATTTGCTTGTTAATAGAGCTAAAGAGAAAGCACATATCTTTAATGCCTCAAAAACCCTTCTTATGTCTGGGCGTTTCACGTCATTGCCAGTATCTAATTCATCACTTGGTTGCGCGTATGGGCTTTAGTAGAATCTTTGCACTGTAACGTATAAATTTACTTTTAATACAAGTAACCTATAACATAAAGATTACTACATTACTAAAAGAACGTCTTAGATTTTTCGTTAATTCACGTCCCGGCTAGAGCTTACATGTGTCGAAACAGCTATATTAAAGGATATTGCAACGCCAAACGTCTGGTAGCCTTTAGATTGTAAGTGACAAAATATTTTAATTATTGCGTCAGGGGACTCATTCTAGGGATTACAAATTTACTTATTATTGTGTCGTACTGCGATCCGGCTATGGTGTTTTTAGCAGCAGCTAACCTGTAAAGTATGGTGTGCGGCTGGGGTACAGAGGCAGGTTGCACTAAGTTAAGATGTTATTAGTACTACTCGGGATGTTTGCTTACGCAATGTCAAAAATTTTAGTCCTTGCAAGAGCGCATGCTCAAGCCCCCCGCTACCACTGCAGGAATTTTAGATTCTGGTATAAAACCTACCTTTCCATAATGGTGATTGAATGGTGATGGTGACCCATTATGGGGATGCATGAATGGTGTTCCGTTATGGTGATCGAATACACATTTGTTTCCAATATTTTTTTGTATTTCCTTGCACATCAACGATTCCTTTTGTCCCGTTTCTTTCATCTACTGAGACAGCGGGCGCATACTGAACGGTGCACGTGGTCGCACGCTGGAATAATGTAAAAGCTCTACGACCGACAGAATACAAGCGTCGAGCAGGCCGAATAACTATTATCTGGGGCGGGAAAGATCCAGTAAGTAATAAGACTTACTGTACGATGCAACTGAGTGTAATATGCCGCCGTGTATTTTTCTGTTCTGGTTTTTTTAACGTATTAGAGGGAGTTTTTTTTTCCTAAATTGCAGCAAATGTTAGGTTCCCTTGAGAAGGCCAGACAAGCATCACTTTTGCCCGTTCACTAACACGCGAGAAAAACGCCGCTGCATTCACATGACAACAGGTGACAGCTGCTCCAGTACGGTCTCATAGAGATCTACGGGCGCTCACGGTATCTGGTCACAATGGCGGCCGCCCAGATGAGTAGAGAGAAAGTACACAAATAAAACAAACAGCAAAATCATTAAAATATGAAATATTAGAATCTTGATACATGGTTATGCGACACTTTGAGGGAACTGTAGCTTGAGTAAGTATTGTTGCGCTCGTACAGATGCATTGCATAATCAAACAGGCTTCAGCTTCAGCCACACAAGAACGCTGTCATATCACCTCCACGTTGCGTAGCTCTCGAAAAGCATGGCGGGAAGAGTACCTCGAAGGCGGTCTGTTTGTAACGGTTGTGTAAAGCTTTATTTTATCGTTTCGACCACGTTTTAACGCTCGGCGATTTGGTGACGTGCGCTTACCGAACGTCTTGTGTGTCCGAGTCTCTCGTGACGCGCGATACACTTACCGAAAGAACTGCTGAAAGTGCGCGAGCCGGTGAAAAGAAGGCATGCCGCCGTGGTGTAGGGTCAAGTTTGTTGCGCTTCGTGGTCGCTGCAACGAGACGAATAGCCGATGGACAATGGGAACATTCCTTTCCTTACGTGAGAGTGGTGAGCATCTCTTACGTTGACAGCTGTGACGAATGCCGAAGGCAGCAATACATGCGACCTAGGTAAGCAATGCTTCCTGTTGAATTATCTACTTGCTTGCTGACATGTGTGTGTGTGTGCGTGTGTGTGTGTGTGTGTGTGCGTGCGTGTGTGTGTGCGTGTGTGTGCGTACGTGCGTGCGTGCGCGTGTGCGTGTGTGTGTGTGTGTGCGTGTGCGTGTGTGTGTGCGTGTGCGTGTGTGTGTGCGTGTGTGTGTGTGTACACACGTGTGTTCACGTGTGTGTGAACACACACACACACGTTTTATGAACACTGGTTTCCTGTATCTCTATCATTCACCATGTTGGTTATTCTTAACGCTTAAGTATATCATGCACTTTTATGCGTATGCACGTCATTAAACTTTATGCACGGAACAGGCATTCTGTGCTGATATAATTAGAATTTACAAATTAATTCTGAACCACCGTAAATTAAAGAACATTAATTGCGTTAGTTTAGTTTGTAATCACTTTATATTGCGTTTTTACTGTCGAACTGTCACACTTTTGCGGTGTAACCTTTTCTAATGTAGAGGATTAAGAACTGACTTGGGAATTAATTTGCGTTCACTTCTTTATTCAGGACTTTTTATTGTTACTCAAATTTCTTAGACACAAGAGCATACTCAAAATTTACCTGTTCTGTGATAGCTCTTACCTGTTTGTACTTTATTTTATGCCTCTTCAGTTGCATGTTAATAGCTCTGTGCACTGAGACCTGAAAAAGTAACTACAAGATTGTGAGATTACTATTGTGCCCTTGTAGTCACCATTGCCCAGCAAGGAGATCGGAGAATTGGCGACTGGCATGCTGACAACAAACAGACATGATTGTGCTCGCAACAAGGATGGCATCGTCTTCCTTTCGATAATCTCAAACTTATACGTATTCATCTTTAGAAATATTGTATGGCAACCTTCAACATTTGAGACTATTCGCATCATTCCTGGTGCTGCTGTAGAAATGTGTGCTGTAATGAAATGCTGTGCTCGAAGGTCTTTTAGCTATTGCTTCATGACCGTGAAGAAAAAGAAATAGAACTAGGTAACGTGTATTTTTGCTTGTGAAGGGAAAATTTTGAGTTACATTGTTTTGTACACGCAAATAAAGTAATCATGACATTTTTCTCCTCTTGTTCTTTGTGTTTTTTGACTGGTTTTTCCTTCAAGGAAGCATTCTGCCACAGTATAGTCTCAAAAACGCATACTGCAAATATGCCACAAAGTTGCTATTCCAGTTGACATGTATATGTACAGATTGTTGATGCTGAGCCTACAGAAACAATAACTGAAGTAGCAACGTACTCCCCCCCCCCCCCCCCCCCCCCACATTGCAGATTATGACTTTCAATTTCTGGAACATCGTGCCAGGCACCATTTATGGAAAATTGGTATGCTTTCAGTACTGGCTCTCACGAATGAAATGTTCCCTAAAGAAACGAGAGAAAGATAATTAGTAATATTCTCTTTTTAAAATATTGTATTGTCTTTCCCGCAAATTCTTATTTCTGTCGGCACTATGAAGCCTTACAGCTATAACGTTTCATTTTTTCTTAAGAGTTGCTTATAAGAGCTGTCATTTTTCTAAAGAGTTGCATAAAAGGCCCTCGAGCTTTTTATGAACCTTTTCTTTTGTATTCTTTCGTATAGGCATTGAGACTTGCACGTTTTCACCAGCGCCTCCTTCTTGGCATGCCCATAAATTTTTTTCATGGCTTCTTCGGCCATCTATTAACTCCACTGCAGACACTAGCATGACCCATTGAGCAACGCTTTCAAGAAAAAAAAAACTATTTGAGAAGATTGGCTCAAGTTCAATAACATACCATTACCTACATCGAAAGGATACTCTTTCCTGATATGCGATTTCGCGGCGCATAGTCCTTCTTTCAATGCTAAGTTATATCAGCATCTTTATCTTGACCAAAGTGCAGTTTTAACACGGTATAGATGTTGCTACTATGTGCCTTCAATGCCTATATTTTCAGAAGAGAGTATCTTCCTGACGTGGGTAACTGAAATTTGTTGAAATTGAACCCAGTTTTTGGAACAGAATTTTTACAAAGTGCTGCTGAGTGACCTATGTTAGTGCAATGAAGTGAAATTTGACGGATGACCGAAAAGTGAGTTGTGCTAAATTCATCGCCATGCACAGACGGATGCGCGGGTGAACAGTTGCAAGGCTGTATGCCTTTACAATAGGTTACAATAAAAAAAACTACGTGTATTAATCTTAAGGGTTAATATATGGCTTCTGGTTAATAGGTACAAAAAAACTGTGAGATTATTCCCCTTTAATAAACGTTACTTGAACAAAGGTTACAGCCTTATTTCTCGCTTAGAGGTGCGCAAATTTGTGAGAATATGCCCTTTTATAAAAAGTTACATGAGTAGACGGTACTATGCAACTTTTATTTATAGGTGCTGAAAGTTCAGAAGTTGCTCTTTTTAAACGTTACCGTGCCTAGAGTGATATATGTGTTTAGAAAAAGTTTATTTCGACAAGAGACGATACGAACACTGAGTCATAATCACGACACAATTCCACCGGGACTATAACATGTAAGAAATGAAACACAGCACGTTTTCAGCGTAAGTAATGTCCGAGTCCTGACGCACTAACATATAAACACATATACCCACGGAAAGGAACAGTTACACATAAACTAAATGCCACATGTACAAAATGATTTTCAATATATACAGTGTACACAATGGTTATGTACAGTGATGATGTGATAGAACACTTTACACAATTTTGAAGTGATGTGCACGAGATGTGTATATACAAAAATGATCATGTATACGAGAGGACACACACACATAAATAACGGGCACCTGCATTCTATGTGCATTAATTGAATACTTCTGATAGTCTGGCTACAAGAACCAGGCTGGACGAAAATTCAGCCATACGCGTCCATCAGCCACCGACAGGAAACGACATGACCATTGTCGAAGGAACTCTTCTTCTCCAAGGAAGAACAACTCCTCCGACAGAAATGACAGTAGCTCAGAGTAGAGCCTCCCCATAAGTGGAAACAGAGCGCTGTGACGACGTCCCGTGGCAACTGCCTCGCACCGGTTACGCCATAGACAGAAGGCCCCCGCAGCAATTAAAAGTCGCGCGAAGCGGCCACGTGAGCAGCGACCAGACGTAATAAAGCGGTTAACTCCAAGGCCACGAAATCCAGTATGCACGGCCCTCCAAAATATCCTGGCAACGACGCATTGCAGCAGTACATGTTTATTGGATTCTTGAAGGGGGCAATTGGGACACCGCGAAGATGGGACAACGCCCCACCGCTCAAGCCTGTCCCGAGTTGGAAGCACTTGCCACCCTAGACGCCACATGAAGTCGCGTAGGTGGCCAGGCAGGAATGATGCCGTTATCGCATCCCACGACACATTATTTGAACGTGCGAGGCGCGCTGGGGGAACTAGAGGAAGCAGTAAGGCTGACATAGTATCTACTACACGGTTTTGGAGAACGTCTACATCAGGACATACCTGTTGTATGTGGCGATAAAACGCCACGGCCGTACAGTAAAATGTAGGTGCGTTTAACACTTGTGGTCCGCGATTTAAGAGTACGCCCGGTAACATGTAGCGAATTTTTGTGCCAAGGAAATAGCAAGCGAGTTCACGCGCTGGACACTGATCATGCTGTAACAGACGGAGCAGAAATCGCAGAGCAAGCAGCCGGCAGCGGACAGACACGGATGGGAAGGCAAATCCACCGCGAGAGCGTGGTTGCCCAAGCGCCGCGCGACAGACCAGTTCTGTACGGCCCGACCAGAAGAAGGCACCAAGAAGGGACTGCAAGGACCTAGTAACCCGTAATGGTGGCTGTACGACGTGACAAACGTACCACACTCGGCCGCAAAATACAGACTGCGCTAAGTACCTTTTTTCTGATAGGGGTAAATCATACCCTTGAACCTCTGCAATATTTCGCCTTACATCTTCAAGAATTGAGAGCCACACAGAGTCTGATATGCCATTAGAGGTGTAGTCAAGGCCTAAAATGCGAAGAGAATCGCTCTTTTGAAGACGGAAAAGGGGACTTAGGCGTGTCTGTGGTGAACCAATGAACAAATAACGACATTTTGAAAAATTTAGCGCAGCACCTGAAATATTTCCGTACTCAGTGAAAATTCGGAGGCTACGGGTTAAGCTATCTTCATTCCTGAGATATAATGTGATGTCATCGGCGAAGGCTGTATGCAGCATGACGAAGGACGTGGGACCGACAACGGAGCCAACTTGATGCTCGTTTTACTAATGTACTTAATTTCAAAAAGCCTCCATGCCTTTTCTAGCTATTTGCAAGTTTTGCAATGTATCAAAATAGTTTTGCGGGCAAGTTCAACATGTACATTTAGCTTTCAAGTTCCTTTATTCATATTGCTTTATATTTTTTATTCTAACATCTCAATTTACTGGAAATGCACGCCTAAAACGGGACTATTCAAGTGTTCGCTGCTACCGGATGCAGAAAGAAGCTTTTTGTGACATCGTGTGGCAGCTAGAGCCATGGCCAGCTTTCCGTGGCAAGGAAGGGAAGGCTACGGGCGCGTGGCTGCTGCAAATGTGTTACGGCGCCCAGCAGTCCGCCAGCGTTTGACAGTGATTTTGGTTGCTCGGAACAGATGCTGAATCGACCCGACTTCACGTGCGAGGGTTTCGCGTTTCGCATTCAGTAGTCTTTTACCTTATTTAACAGTTGCTAATAAGGCGTTTATGTTTTCTCTTCCCCAGCTTAAACTAACGTGGATGCAAACATGGCGCTGTTTTCAGAATAACTCTGACTTGTTCCCGCTTGCCCTCCGTACCTTTTTCCTTCATTGCCACAGAAAGTTGTCCGCGACTATGGAGGTCGGCGCCGTGTCCGTTTCGACCGGCGGCGTCGTGGTCGTTTCTTGTCGGCATTGCCGGCGTCATCGGCTTGGAAACCGAAACCACAAAATTAAAAAAGACGTTTTGCTACGTCCCTCGTTGCTAAAGTGGTTGACATTCTGTCGTTTTCATACTACGGGATGAGAGCACGAAATACGAAGAAGTTGAAAGTGAGAGCAATACAAAACATTTTATATGTTTTCTGCTCTTCAGCCTCCGTGCCTTCAGCCGCCTTCAGCCGACATATTTAAAAAATTAATTGGGCCTATATCTAAAACCGTTTATATTGAGTGTGTTTGTATATTTCTTTATACAGAGCCTTGCTGTTGCGTAGTAGTCAAAATTCTTTTCTTTTTTGCTATGCCGCGGTTTCTAGGAGATACTTTTCCATTGAGAAAAGAGTAACTGAATTCGTCTAAAATTGCCAAGCGAGCACCTACGCCCGTGACACCTTCTACATATGTTAACCTTGCATCCACTTGTTCTGGATGACATTTTGCTTATACTGTTCGGCCCGATCCGCCTGCACCACTGTGAACGAGTTCACGCTGGTTCACGAGAACTCCAGAACTTCTGCAGCTCGATAACGGAGGTGAAGGCTCAACGAGACACTCGAAACAAATGGAAACGTGCAGACGTGGTGCTGGCGTTATTTCAGACTGATGTGCACGGAGTTGGCAAGTTTGAGAGGTCCGGAACCTCAGGTATGATCGGCTTCTGGGGCGCAAATACAAACCACACTTGCGTGCAGACACATCAGACGTGTGTAAACGGGCTTTTAACGGCGCTTCCACCCGTTTGCTGTGTCGTCTGCTGCGCCGCTGCATTGCACCTGTACGCCTGAACGGAGTCGGCACCAACCATGGTGTGGTTGCAGCAAAATCATGACATAGCGCTGCGCCTTTCGTTCACCTTTTGAAACCAACGTTGTGGTTCAGTGGACGATATTGCTCCCGCACTGAAACGAATGGCAGGATGCAGCACATCGTGAACTGGTTCAGGTGGTGCAGGCGAATCGAACGTACACACAGTATGCTTTACAAAAAAAAATACCTCTTCTATGACGAACTTTTGCTGGGCTCACTGCTTAAAGGGCCGCTCACCATGCCCTATAGCAAATTTTTGCTACAAGCTGCAAGTTATGTGTCCTTTACGGAGCGCTCTGCCGCAATTTAATTCAAATCGGCTCATTAATAGCCGAGATAGAAATATTTCAGGGCCGCCAACCCATGATTTCAGGGAGTGAGTTCCACTGCAGAGCCAGACACTCTCTCCACTCGCCACGTATAGCCTGCGCACGCTAAATTTCTTCCCTGCGTGCTCCCATACCGGACCTTGAGGATCGTGTGACGCATACGTCGTGGGTTCCGCCTTCATTATTTTTTTCCCTTCGATTTGTTGCGGCGCTCTGAACTGCCGCTGACGGCTTCGCCCGTGAGCTGTTTGTGTCGTCTCGTTTCACGCAGCGGACGATTTCGCACGCTATGCACGAGGACACCTGACTAGTGGTATAATTCAGTGCTAATCGAATACTGACGCAGGCACAAGTGGATCACAGAACATTATCTCGCGCTGGAACACAGTAGAAAACAATAGTTTCGGTGTATGCGCGCACGACTGCGCGATGTGGGAACAAGTAGGCGAAACGGAAGTACATTTGTCTTGCTGCGGTGCGAAGTAAAACAAAAACATGCTGACATTCGGTTTGTGTACTTTATTATTTCTCTAAGCTTTAAGTTGGCTATTCAAGCAACATACTACTCAAAATACCAATGTTGCTTTGAATAATTATCGAATTCACGTGTCACCACGAGTGACGTCACAGAGCGACACGTGTACGTAGGTGCACTAGCACGTGTACGTCATCCTCCGGCTTGGAAAGCGATGGCCGCGAGGGGAAAGGAAAACGGCGTTGGATTTGAAATTTCAGATCTTTCTGCGGCGCGTAGCGCTGTAATACTTTGGAGACACGATCGTTATCGCGCAATGTATGCTCTGCGCTTGTCAGTTCAATATGGCCAGACCTGATGAGGTGCCCTTTAAGCTGTCAACCAATCACCATATGTTATAACGCACCTTCCCGAATTGACAATAAGTGAAAGCACTTGTTCTGAATATTTTTTACCCTTTGTTTATGCAACTTTTCTTATAACGTCATTTTTCCCTCAAGGGAAAACAATCAAAATACGTTTTTTTTTTGTGTGCAGAAGGTGAACATTCTTTTTCTCAGCTGAGACATGTTATGTCGCGGTAGAAAGAGATTTTGTGATGTTGTTAACTGGTCATTACCATGGACAATGCACGAAGTGTGGATTAGCGGAAATGCAGGCATTGCTTGGATGCACAATTGTTTCCAAAAAACGAAGAGTTATTTTTTTTAACCTGCACGTCGAAACTGTCTCATAGTTCGTTACAGGTGTCAGTTGCATTCATGTTTTTCAAAATGCTACAAAGAAACAGCGCCATGCAGTAGACATGTAAAAATATTTTTTACGTGTAGAAATGTAGAAAAGCTCCTTCGAATGTAACGGTCGGAATAATGCGAAACTTTCAACCGGTATTTTAAACACGTCGAGGCCATAAGTTACAATCTCGCTACAAGTTGCATCTCTCGCGTTGATGCCCCTGTCAGACATTTTGCCGATTCTACCAACAACTACAGTGCCTATGACCATCAAGCCTTGAGGTAGACGTTCCTAGGCCGCTGTTTGTTCTCGTTGCGCCATATTACGCTTTTGGAGAAATTTCGGAATCCCATGTTGCGCTGACTTGTGACGACACGCATGCGCAGACGCGTAGAGAGCAGGGTTACTTGAAAAGCACTACAAAGATAGGGACTAAAAGAACATGTACGATGGACAGGCACTAACTTCCAACTAAATATTTGATTTGTTGATGCAGGTGAACACACAAACGCTTGTGCACTTATATCTAGGTGCACGTTCAAGAAACTCTAGTAGTCAAATTTAATTCTGAGACCCAACTGCTACACGCCCCAAAGTTATATAATACTTGTTTTTGGCCGCTAGAAACCACGAATTCAATTTATTTCTTGATTACTATAAGTGGAGAATACTACATTTTTCAGCTTTCTGTCACCCCTATCCGTTTTTTTTTACGAACTGTTGGCCGCCATGGTGGGCGCATAGACTAGTGCTTCCCGCTGTCAATCATGAAGTTAAAGGTTCGATTCCCAGCCGCGGCGTCTGTATTCCTATGGCGGCGGGATGCGAAGGCTCTCGCAATGTGTGCTTTGAGAGCACAGTATAGAACCCTGTGGTATGCGTCTGTATTTCTTTCTGTTTCGCAAATTCTAAGCTCTAAATAATTTTTGCGTTTGCTAAGACAACTCTTGCTCGGTATTCTTAACTTCTCCCTAAATGGGTAAATCACGGGTCCACTCTGCACCTTCAGCCAAACAAGTGAACGTTGCTCATCCCAATGCGTGACATGCACGTGCCGGATAATCTGCGTCAATGCATCCCTCATTCACGTACGCCGTCTGTGAACGCCAGTTGCTCGGAGAGTACGACGCCGGTTTTCATCGAAACGTTAAACGGGGACATTGACCATGGTGAAGCTGTATAAGGCTTGTGTTTTCTGTATGAAGATTTCTCCATGCATATAGGCGCCTGCGGCGTCCACAGCCTTGTTCGGGTGTAGCTGTGTTATCTTACATCATCGCTTTGAAACGCAGCTTTTGATAGATTATATATATGTATAACCACTCAACTCACTCAACCACTCAACGAAACAGGTGTAATAGGGAGTTTTAGAAATAGCGTACCGAGTTATAATTGTTTTAATAAAGCCCCAAGCGTGCTTGCGTTATATTGCACGCCCTTTCCGCTATGTTGTTAAGGTTCTTGCGTTGCTTTGTACGGCCGGTGGTTTGTGTCACCTATATACCTAATTTTGGATGCCCAAGACCTAAATCTCCGGGATAATTGCACCGTCTCCATTAACTTCATTGCATCCACTTGACGCGTATCGGCCTACACTCGAACGGCGTTCTACATGCGCTAAAACCACAACAGTTGAAATTGGGGTACTTAACGAAAACTGCAACAGCTGCTGCGTGTTACGCTCTGCTGGTTACATACTCAAGAGGGAAGGAAGGAACTAAAGTCAGGGAAAGGCGCTTCGTGGAGTAAAAGGGAGAGATACAGAAGGCAAACGTTTGGCGTAAAACGCTTGCGGCGGATAGAGAGGTGGTGGCTCTGGCAGTGTAGTTAATACGGCTGCCACACGATATCAGAATTGCCTCCTTCTGAATACATTAATCGCAAGCAATTGAACAGTACAGTTTTAAGCGTACATTTGCTCTGCATTAGAACGATTGATTAAAAAATATGAAGCAACATTAAGGGAATTCAGAACTCAGTGAGTATATTGAACTTGCCCCTTAAACTATTTTGATACAGTTTCAATTGAAAAACTTGCAAATTAAGTAGAACAATGGTGGAGGATTTTCAAGGTAGCGTACGTTAGTAACGTAAGCATTTATTTGGTTCCATTCGCAGGGGTCAGCATTGTCCGTTAATTGGCAATACTAAAGCCGCGTCTATAGCATCGCAAGCTTTTAACCCTACCGCTGAGGTGCCTGTCACAGGTGTGAGGCCTTTCTTGCGAAGGCGGCTGCGGGCCCACTGGCAACGCATGTGGGACGCGGAAAAAGATAATAAGCTCCACCTAATAAAGCCACAGTTAGGACTCTGGCCCTCTACAACAAAATCGCGCCGAACAGATGTCCTATTCTGTCGTTTAAGAATAGGACACACATATGGCACCCATAACTTTCTACTGACCGGAAGTGAGCCTCCAACCTGTGGTAGATGCGGGGAGAGGCTGACCGTACTCCACGTCCTCCTGGAGTGTCGGGAAGCCGAATCTGAGAGAAAGAGGCATTTTTTATTAGCATACCGACAGCACATTCCTCTTCATCCTGCAATGCTTCTTGGTCCAGAACCGCTTTTTAATACAGACTCAGTGCTAGGTTTTCTTAGAGATGGGGTCTTAAATGTTATTAGTCCCATGAATTCGTAGCGCCTCCTCTCTCGAGAGGATGCCACTGCGATAATTGTTTTGCATAGCACATGCCTCCAGGCCCTTGTGTTTCAAGGGCTCTAAGGAGGCAGTAGTGCTCTGACATTTCTCACAATCTGATACATTTTACCTATCGTATCATTCTTTTTAGATGCATCTAAATTTTCATAGTACAAGCCATACGTCATCGCCATAATTTTATCATAAAGATTTCACGCACTTTAGAGCGTATATTTTAAGGCCTCTTTACAGCCACCTCACACCAACTCCATAGTAATCATAAGTACACTGCAAACTCATTAGCACAGACATGGCGCTCTTTGGCCATACCTGGCCCTTGCGCCACAAAACCCCATACATCATCACTAAAGCCTCTGTACGCTACAAAGTCATGAATGTGGTGGTGGCGATGACGTGGAACGCCCGCACACCAGAAAGGATTCTGAGGCATGCAACTTTTGGCTGCCTTCTCCCTCGTTCCACCAACAAGCAATGAGACATGCACACGTGTAACCATGCATGTTCGTCACGCAGCAGAGCAAACGTTGGGCGTAATGTGCGTGCGGTGGATGAATATGGGGTGGCACTGGCACTACGATTAATACGGCTGGCACACGCAATTTACAAACCAAACGTTTGTGTTGATGTACGTGCACAGGTGCGTAAGAGCCGCCCGGAGCACCCATAAGGGCTACTGCTTGCATGAGGGATAATGCAATAGTGCGGGTGAACAGGTTCTTGAGTGGAGGGCGTGTACGGTACACGTTGCTTTTTTTATGCGTGCGCATTCTTTTGGCGCCTAACCCAACTCCATCACACGAGATGTCGTATGAAAAGCGCCTTGTAACTGCACAAAAGTGCGCAATTTGCGAATACATTTCTTCGTTAGAATAGGGCAAATGTAGATGATGGGTAGCTTTATATCTATGAGAAACTATATTCAGCAACAACAACAAAAATATCACCGAGGATTACGAAACTCCTTAACGCGAAATTTCAGCTAATCTCTATAGCTGTTTTCATTTCGCGATATATTGGCTGCACGGACAATGCGTCTCGTGTGGCGCATTACAAACGGAGTGAAGTGTGGCGCGACTGCCTCGCGAATCGGGCGATCGCGAGAGGCAGCGCGTGGGTGTGGCGTGGGCATGATTCACAGCAGCAGCCGAATACAGACCTCTGCTCAAAGGCGCTTTGTTTCCACATATGGTATCGGTGGACGCGCTGGACGCATGCCATCACTGAACAGGCGAAGGGGGGCTAATCTGGCGCTATCTCGTAGCGGTCGTCCCCGCAAAGTCCGTCTTGGCGGCACCAAGCTTTTCTTCTCACGTTTTCGTCATACCCTCCTCCTCCGCTTTCCTCCTCATGCTTTTACTGTAGCCTCCACGAACACTTTCCTTCGCGCGCTCCCATCGGTAATGCCGTCTTTCATCTCCCAGTGTGCTCCACGTTCGTTCTTTCATCCTTCGATCTGCTCGTTCACTCGGTTACGAGGGACGCCATTTTGGCCACTGCTTATTGGCTAGGGCTGCTCGTCTCTTCCTCGCTCGTACAGCTGCATCCAATCAGCAGCGGCCGAAATGCTAGGTGGACTCTTGCAGAATACCCCCCCCCCCCCCCCCCCTGCTTTCTCGAGCCGCGTTGCCTGTGGCACAGTAGTAGCAGGGTCCTTCAATACTATTCATCTGATCATGAAACTTACCTCATGGGAGAGCTTCATATAGCATCCGCAGTGGACGCACGCCAGCGCTGACACAACTAGAAACTGGAGCAGGCGTTGAACGTACGCCACAGGCGTTCTCTGCGTACTCTCGCCTTTAAGCAGTGGTCGACTGCCTGTATTGGCGTGTGAATATTGTCGACAAAACGTGCAACTAGCAGGCCTGTTTCTGTGCAATGTTCAGAAACTTCAGCGCGAGCACTGTCGAAACAACTACAACGCTTTATTTCAATTCCAGTTAGAACTGCGTTCGATAGCGCAGCTTAATTCGTTCACCAAATTGTACACTTGGAGTACTCCATCATTAGAAACCGACTACAGAAGAAGTTCACGTCGCCTTTTCATGTTTGTTTTATTTTATTGACTTCCTTCTTTCTGTACATCAACAGAAATCGAAGCAAAAGCAAAAAGGCTATACAGCCTGATAGAGGCTTTTGCTCCTAGATTAAATTCAACACGCAGTCATAATAAAAGTAGAGAAACAGCAACAATATACAATAATTAACATAAGAGAATCATTTAACACTAAATTGTCTCTATAGGTATATAAAAAGCAAAACAAAAACCCAGAAATATCCCAGAGTAAAGAAAACAAGCAAATCGACATAGATATATTGTGACAAGCAGCAACAAAAGAAACAATGTGCGCTCAGAAATAAAACAGCGTGAACATTGAGCAAGATAAAAAGACAATACACATGGAAGTTGTAATCAACACTTTAACTGTACTTAAAGATATTGAATGCAGTTTTCTAGAAGAATTTGTTTAAACCTATTTTCATGTTGTGGCGGCACTCATGGAGTCGCTTTCACTCGCACATTGCATGGTTGCGCGCTCACGAAACAGTGAGAGGCGGACTTAGGCAAGTGCCGGCTGCCCACCTCTGTTCCTTACGCTGCTGCTGCTGCTGCTGCTGCAAGCCGGCACACATGACTCCACGGCGGTCAAAGCGCAGCCGCCATGCGTTCACAATCGTCCAAAAAATGCTGGAATGGGTTAATAAATATGTGCAAAACAAAGCCGGCATATCCCACGCCCTGTTGGAATCGGTGCTATGCGAAGCAGTGTGCGGGGAGACTACCAAGTTAGCGAAGGGACCATAAGAGCACAAAGACGCAGGCGCCTGCTTCAAGACCTACATGACACGCATGTCGTGACAGGTCTTTTATATTCGCCATGCACTGTTGTCCGACTATGCAAATTGTGGTACATACCAAGTTGCGAAAACCACCATGAGAGCACGAAGATGCAGGTGGCTATTTCATGACATTTATAACGAACCAGTCGTGATATTAATGTAATGCCCTCTCATTTACATTCGAAATGCATTCTCGTCCTACTCTGCCAATCTTGCTACCTACCAAGGTAACGAAAAGAGTATGAGAGCAACAACACGTAGGAGGTTGTTTCATGACCTACATGACACACATGTCGTGATATTCATGCCATGACAGATCATTTATACACTGTTATGATACATGCCAATTTTGGTACATGTCAAATTAAGGAAATGACCATGACAGCACCAAGACGTAGGTGGCTGGACAGATACTGTCAAAGCGGAAAATGTTCGCCAAGAAATGTGTCTCATTTAGAAACACAGCGTACCGGAATAGTATCGTCTTCAGCATCGAATTTCAATGCTTTTCTGATTTTTTTTCGAATTTCTTGCTTACTATCCCTTTAAAAAAAGTCCCAACCTCGATATTACAACAGCTTCTTTCTGAATGGATTAGTATCAAACACCTGAAGAGCATAGTTATAGGTGTAAATTTACTCTTGAATAAGGCTATAGACTAAAAGATATGAATCATGGTTAAGGAACTTTCATACTGATTCCGCATATTGAAGTTACTCGCAACAGTATTTTGTTACAGTTGCAAAACGAGCAATTTAACCAGAACAAGCCTGGCGGCCTTTTAAGGTAGCCTACATTAGCGGCACGTGGAAGCATTGGCTCCAATAGGCGATGAATGCGACTGCCCAGTGTTGAACGCCCAGACGACAGGAGGGGTTGTGAGGCGTTGAAGGCACGTGTCTTCTCCCTAGCTCTGTCAACAAGCAACTATACATGTTCGCCACGCAGCACAGCAAACGCTCGGCGTGAAATGCGTGCGGTGGATGAATGTGTGGTGCCACTCGCACAATGTGTAATGCGGCTGCCACACGCTCTCTTGCAAACAAAACGTGTTTGTTGATGTACGTGCAGAGTACGTACGCCCGGAGCTTCCATCATGATTACTCCTTGGACGATAACGCAAGCATGGGGGTGAAACGGTTCCTGAGTGCTGCGCGTGTACAGTACCCATTGCTTTCTAATCCGTCAACATTCTTTGGCGAGTACACCAGCTCCATCACGTGAGATTTCGTGTGAAAGTGTAATCCCTTGTATCTGCACAAAAATGCGTAATTTGCTATATATTTCTTCGTTATAATAGCGTAAATACATATGATTATTGGCTTTATAAGCGGTGAGGAACTAGAAACCTCCTCTGGAAATTACGTATTGGATTAAAAAAAAACTACGCGTATAATTGTTGCCCACACACTAAATATAACTTTTCTGTTTTATATAATCATTGATAAGTACGTTCAAAAGCAAACTGAAGGCTTCGACACACATCGCGTCGGCGAGGCCATCCACGATTGCAGAGTTTGTCGCCGATGCGCGCGCATCCCCGTGCACCGGCTCGTTCGGTCACCGCTACTGGCTTGGAAAATCCTTGCCCACTTCCTTGCCCACCACAAATACTCATGTCTCCGTTGGGCTAGTTGCGCTGTAATGTGCGTAGGCCTATTTTCGCAGGCGCAGCAATGGGCCCTCGAATGTTCCAAGTGCAAGAGGAGCGTAAAAGTTGAAAGGCTCCTGGGTGGACGACAAAGGTATGCGATGAGTAACGAAGCGGCGAGAGCGGCGGGGCTGCGTGTTGCCTCTACCAAGGGAATGTGGCGGTGGCAAAAAGTGCGTTTCCCCGGAAGTACGTGAGTTAGCTCGGACCGTGAGCCATGTCTGGGGGAGAAATGCTGGGAATTGACTTAGATAAACGTCGAGGCTGGTCTCCACCAGGATTTTTTGTGTTTGTAATCAATGTGTTTGCATACGCAATGCTTAAGTTGGCGCAAGTCGGCTTTTCTGCAGAGCGGTTCACTTCATACCACCGACACTTCAATCCAGAATTGAGAGACTAGCATGTATAGAAGGGCACCATTCGCCTAGGGGGCATGATTGTATACGAGCTTAAGTGTAGCATGCTTGAATGGTGAAAGGTAGGGTCACTTTTGAAAACGGGAAGAAAGATGAGAAAATGAGGCAGGAGAGCTGAATGGGATGGTAACGCCTGTGTTTCAAGAAACATGACCTCCCCATTACAAAAGGTCTGCAATCTTTGAAGGTCATTCAAAGGCCGGGTTTCTTGAGCCCTTTACAAGATTTACAGAGCTCCTTAGTATACAGCTTCCTTGATTGTCCCTAGCTGAGAAGAGATGCAGAATCGATATGTTTTGTCTGACGAAGGCGAAACTTGCACGTATTCACAATTTGTTCTCGCTGAACGTCAAGGCTACCTTGTGTTCCTTATGCTACTTGGGTTACTCAGTTTTACTGCCTGTGCTCAATTCCCATGTTAGAACTCCTAGTAACCACCGCTGAAGAAAAAGAATAAAGGATGGCTGGCGCGCCTATAAAAAAAAAACATGAAGTTTCGCCCGATGGGCGGACTAATGAAAGCAATAGAAGCGTATAGCGCTGGGCGGAAATTGCTTAAAATACGCGGAGGCGACGCACAACGGGATGATACTTCTAGTGTACAGCCTAAATAGAGCCCTTGCAGCTGTTGGGCGTCTCACCACGCCGGCGCGGTCAGGAGCATTACCCTTCACTGGCATCACCCCACCACTGGCAGTGTAGGCATTACCCTTCAATTGTGAGCGAGGGAACGAAAACCATCGGTGGCTGTAGCCCTAAGCGTCCATTCCTCCCACAGCACTCTATGCACCACGGTGTATGCACAGAACCGCACTACTGGAATGCTAGTTCATCTTTAGCAAAGGCACTTAGAACGAGGAACAAGGCAACTAAGAGAAACAGTGTCTATGCTGAAGAAATGTTTTAGCTTGGCTTGTTGGTGCATATTAACATTTGGGTGAACTGCGCGAGGACAAGACAAGAAAAGAAAACAAGCACGAGCGCTCTTGTTTGTTTCCACTCTCGTCCCGTCCTTGCGCAGTTCACCCAAAAGGACTCATGCGCCGACTACACGTGAGCATTTACTGGAAAATAATGAAGCCATGTAAGCCGCATGCAAAGACACTGCCTCAAGGTTCTTTTTTTTTTTCGTTTTTCGCTTAACCCTCAGTCGTAGTCGGCGCATGTCACCTGTCCCTCTTCTTCGTGAGTAAGCATGACCGGTACCAACTCGACAAGTTTCAAACTACTAGACTAGCAACGTTCGCGTTTCTGCGCACAATTTGCACGTAAGCCACTCAAAGCAGAACGCTGCACTGGCGTCGCTGGAGAGCCCATGTAGGCCAGCGTGAGGGAACGCCCGCTTGGTGTCATCGTTTTTGCAGTCAAACGCGTATAAAACTATAGGCGCTGAGCCGTACTCCCTGCAGGGTTTGACATAAGACCAGTTTTAATTTTCACAATCTCTCTCTCTCTCTCTCTCTTTCTCTCTCTCTCTCTCTAAAGCGTACTGCACGCCTCTCGCGTTTCTGGAGATCTTCTCTTTACTAACGCCTCCAGTGTCCATATCACTGATTTCACAATAACAGTACGTAGAAATTGAAAGTCAGCAATCTGATTGGGTAGAAGTGTCATCCGGAGTACCACAAGGAACAGTCTTAGCACCAATTCTTTTCTTACTATACATCAACGACATGGCAGATAACATAAAATCAACAATGCGCATGTTTGCAGATGATTGCATTATATATAGGGAGATTAGGAACCATAATGATCAAGTAATACTAAATCACGAGCTTGCGCAAGTAGCAAATTGGTGTCAGGCATGGCAAATGAAGATTAATTTAGACAAGACTGTTTTTATGAGAGTAAGCCGAAAAAGAACCCCTCTAGAATTCACCTACACGATCGAACAGCAAAAATTAAAGATAGTCGATGATTATAAATATTTGGGCATTGTCCTATCATCCGATATGAAATGGGACAAGCATGTGTCACACATATCTTCTAAGGCATTTACAACACTTTGTTCGCTTAAACGCTCTTTAAAATCTGCCTCACCAGACACTAAGATGCTAGCCTACACCTCATTCGTTCGTCCTATACTAGAATATGGTATTACCTGCTGGTCTCCACATACCAAACAATGCATAAAACGCCTAGAAACAATACAGAGAAAAGCCATCAGATTCATTTATAATAGGTACAACCGTAATGATTCTCCGACAGAACTCCTCGATAAAGCTTGTCTCCCGACTATTTACAAGCGTGCGAAATACTTACGTCTCAAGTTTCTGTTCCACCTCCTTAACGGGGTCTACAAATTAAACAGTGGTGCATATGTATCTTTCACTGAGCAGCGAAACACTAGAACTAAACATCATAAACATTTAATTGAATACAGGTTCCACACAGACACATTCAGGTATTCTTTCTTTCCCCAGACAATCAGAGACTGGAATTCATTGCCTAGTGATATCATAATTTGCTCACCTGACGATTTCCTTCCTATGATGGAAAAATATGTCTATGAATGCGCATCTTGATTTACCAGTATCGCCTGCAGACCCCGCATTTTTTGGTTTTGATGTACTTTTTTGTTGTTTATCTTATGCTTCTGTATTTCTGTTCATTAACCTTTAAACTGACCCAGGAAGGTCACACCCTTTGTTGTATTACTCAACTACGTCTACTTGTAAACCACAATACTAACAAGTGTATAAGTTTGTCATTCTTATTTTGATGCAATGTATCTTCCCATGTCCTGCAACAGCCTCAAAATGGAGGCTAGCAGTATGTATGAAATAAAAAAAAAATAAATAAAAAACCCTGACTGCGAACGTGCATTTGAAAAAAAAAAAAAAAGCCGATGTAGGGAACCATAAATCTTTTAAGTACATTCTTTACCCGTTTGGCACAACGCTGCCGATTTTATGCGCCTCTCATTGCTCTAAGCTACTTTCCCCGCTCAGGACCCTTGTTCTGGTTACGACTGTTTTGCTTATTCTGGTTAGTTTGGTTAAGCTACGGGTTACATACTAGCCGCCGTAGTTTAGTGGCTATATCATTGTGTTGCGTTACTGAGTCGAGGCCGTGGGTTCCATGCTGGCCGCGAGCACCACATTCTGATGGGGGTGAAATGCGGAAACGCTTGGCTGAGGTACGTGTTAAAAAGTCAAGGTGATCAAAATTATTGCGCAGTCCTCCAGTACGGCGACCCTTATAATCAGATCGTGGTTGTGACACCTAAAATCCCACAGGTTAATTAATCATTAATAGATCTCAGAGCTTGCGTCTCAATAAATTTCTCCCCAAATTGCTGCAAGTGACGCACTACATGTTATCGTCAACTAAATGTCAGAAAAATGAAGAGCAGGCGTACTGAGCTCTTCATGTTGATATCATCGACTCATGGGCCTACAAATGTCTGAATATATTGCATTTACCTTCACTAGTCGTCGGCAGCGGATGTTCTGCAACCCGTTCGGGGGTACCGAGGCTTGACTTCCTCGCATTACCCGGAGCGACCACGGCTCCTTTCGTCGGGTTATCTGGCGCCACGGTGGCGATGCCACATTCAGATGACTCTGGCCACCCTCGGTTTAAAGACAGCAGCTTCTCCGTCGCCTCGAGCTTGACGCTCAGCACCTTTTCTACGCACTGGTCGGCCCCGCTGTTCCGTTTCTGTGAACCTTCATTCGACAATGTAGTGGTTGCGACATCACTCCCGTCATCCCATTATTGTTGACCCGCTGCTGCGGTCTGAAGCCATGTTGGTCGTCGTTGACCGGAAGAGCCGAGTTGTTGGTTAGTTGGTTTACCTTTAGGAATAGCTCATACCTGAAATGTGGGATTGGCCAAGTACCGAGTGAGCAAGCAAGATAATTAGTTAAATCGAAAAAAAGAAATAATGTGAAGTTTAGATAAGGTAAACGATAAGTAACATAACAACAAGTTCGGAAACTTTTGCACGGAACTTGTCCTGATTTTCTTAGAAAGTTCGCAAGAGCTGCACAGGCATCCCTGTGACAACGAGAGGAGGAGGCTGGCAAGTGCAGAGTATCAGGAATATCAAAGTTTAATCCAGTTCCGTGTACTGGTGTTTCTAAACTTGCTTCAATAATGAGAAACAGCGCTACAGTTTTTTCTGTCATCTGATCATCACCAGGAGTGCCATAGTGAGAACGAGGGAGAGGGCACCAAGACCAACTCTACGCAGATAATAGTTTAAGGTACGAACGCGACAGTGAACTTCGCTTGAACATGGCTTAAATTCTTCATGTACGGCAAAAAATTTCACTTAAAATAAGTGAGTGAGTGAGTGAGTGAAAACTTTTGAGTCTTTCAAGAGTTTCGCGGTTACGAGGTCTCCGTTGTCTTCATCTTCTTGGCGCTGGCGACTTGAGACTCCTCTTCATCAAGGGTGGGCCCCTATTCCAAGGCTCCACTGAGTCGTGCTGCATCGCTCGCGTGCTGCACTAGGGCCCTTTGGGCCGTGAGCTCGCTGCTGGTGAGCCGACTCTCCCATTGCTCCGCACTCGGGTGTTCGTGTTTGTGGAATGCTTTGTTGCGTTCGCACTCCCAGGTGATGTGGTAGAGTGTAGGTTTGGCACCGCACCAAGGGCAGGTGGCCCTGTATTGTGTCAGAAACATATTATTGAGCACGTGTAAGTTGGGGAAGGAGTTTGTTTGTAGTCTGCGCCAGCTGGTCGCTTCCTCCTTTGTGAGGTCTTTGTGTGGTGGCGAATATCTAATTTTAGTTCCTCTATGTAAGTTCAGGGTCTCTGCGTATCCCCCCTCGCAAGCCTGTAGGTGGGTCTCCGGGGCATCCGACCGCCCAGCTCGGAACGCTTCGCCTCGAGCTAGGCTGTCTGCCCTTTCGTTCCCCCCTATGCCTACGTGACCCGGGATCCAGATTAGTTTGCGCCTGGGCTTTTCCTTCTCGGCGGAGGTGGCTCCGCTGAGTATTCTGAGGGCAGTTTTGCTGATTCTGCCTCTCGTATAGTTCCTGCACACCTCTTTTGAGTCCGTCAGTATGTTGAGAGATCGGCCTGTTCTATAACCTTCCGCTGCCGCCAGCGCTACGGCAATCTCCTCGGCCTCCGCTGTGCCAGCGACCTTTGCCGTGGCATACGTCGTCGGGTTTCCTTCCTTGTTAACCACTACCGTCGCGGCCACGCGTTCTCTTTCGTGTAGATATACGGCGGCGTCCGTGTATACTGTATTGTCTAGCTGGGCTAGCGTTCTCTCAACGTATTCGGCCCTAGCTTTTCCCCTGTTTTCGTGTAGGTTGGGATCCATATTTCTCGGCAGTGGTTCCACATTAATGGTTTTCCTGAGGTGGTCCGGTACGTCCGCGTATCTGTCTGTCAGTCCGCTCGTATCCCGACCCAACCTCCTCAGGAGGCGCTCGTCCCGTAGGGGTGCCTCTCAGTCTCGCGGTTTGCGTACCCAGCAGATGCTGATGCCCAGCTGGAGCAACTTCTCGTTCGACGTGTTTCTCGGTAGACGCAGAGCCGTCTTGTACGCCTTCCTGAGGATGGTGTCTGCTTGCTCTCTTTCTGCCTTGGTCGTCACGTGGTACGGCAGGGAGTACGTGACTCGGCTGGCAATTAGGCTGTTGACTAGCTTGAGAGTGTCTTCTTCTTTCATTCCGTATCTCTTTTGGGATACCCTATTGATCATGCGGCCCACCTGTTCCGCCGCCTTGCTCAGCAGGCTAATGGTGTGGCTGCACTTCCGGCTGCCTTGTAGCCACATGCCCAGGATCCTAATCATGTTCTTCTCCGGGATGTTGTGTCCCTCGAGGGTCACCTCCAGTGTCGCTTGCGTTGGGTGCTTGCCGACCCTGAGGAGCTCCGACTTCTCCGTGGAGCATCGCAGTCCCCTTTCTCTGGTGTAGTTCTCCACGCAGGTCACCGCTTCCTGCAGTTTTTCTTGCTTCTCTCCGAGGGATCCTTGGGTGACCCAGATCGTGACGTCGTCGGCGTATATCGCGTGCTGGATTCCTCGGATCTCCTTAAGTTTTCTTGCCAGGCAAATCATTGCCACGTTGAAGATGACGGGCGATATGACGGATCCTTGGGGTGTGCCCTTGCACGGCGTGGGGAAGACGTTGCTTCTCAGCTCGCCCAGCCCCACCGTTGCCGTTCTGTTGCTCAGGAAGTCCCTGACGTAATCGTGCACTCTCTTCCCGCAGTTGGTGTTGTTGATGCCCTCCATGATGGCCGCGTGGCTCACGTTGTCGAAGGCCCCCTTTATGTCGAGGGCCATGACGACGTTTTCGCCCGTTTTCGGCATCGTCTCGAGCACTTCCTCCTTGAGTTGGAGCAGCACGTCTTGCGTTGAGAGGTTGGCTCTGAAACCGTACATGCTATCCGGGTACCATCGCTCGTTTTCCAAGTGCGACTGGATTCTCTTCGTGATCACTTTCTCGTACAGCTTGCCCAGGCACGACGTTAGGGATATCGGCCTGAGATTTTCTATTTGGAGTTTCTTCCCTGGCTTCTGAATCATTACAACTCGGCGTGTTTCCACTCCGCCGGAACTCTTCCTTCTTGCCAGAGCTTGTTGAGGTAGGCCGTAAGTTGGTCGATGGCCTCGTCGCCGACATTTCTGATTAGCGAGTTCCGGATTTTGTCCGCCCCCGCCGCCGTGTTCTTGGTGGCCGATCTTATCGCCTCGACGACCTCTTCTCTCATGATGGGTCGGTCCGTGATAGGGTTTTCTTCGCCGCGGTATTCTTCCTTGTAGCTCTCGACCTGGTCTTTGCCGTAGCATTTGACCCGGACTTCCTCAAGGAGTTGTTCGTCCGTGCCTTCGTACTGGTGGACTAGCCTCTGTATCGACTTGCTGCCTTCGGATTTGTTTTTGCACGGGTCCGTGAGGGCCTTGAGGATCTGCCACGTTCTGGCCGTACTGAGGGTGCCGTTTAGCGAATTGCTAATTGCTGCCACCCCTGTCTGGCCAGCTGTGTCGCGTACTCCTCCGTTTTCTTGATGATGTCCGCAATTTTCTTTTTTAGCTTCCTGTTGAGTTTCTGTCTCTTCCACCTCTTGGTGAGCCCGCGTCTCGCCTCCCATAGCCTGAGGAGCCGCTTGTCCACCTCCGGCGTCTGTTCCGTCCTGTCTACTTCCTTCGTGTATAGGTCTTGGATTCGCCTGAGTTGTTGGCTCCACTCTTCCGCCGAAATGATGCTGCCTTCGAGCTGCTTACAGTGCGCTCTAAAGGCGTCCCAGTCCGTCAGCCGAGCCGTGCCAATCTTCCTCCGGACGTTGTCCGCCACCGTGCTGATCCTTATTATGTGATGGTCGCTCCCAAGGTTCTCGAGCAGGTTTTCCCACTCCGCTTGTTTGGCGCCCCTGATAAAGGTTAGATCGGGACTCGTGTCTGGACTGACGCCATTCCCCTGCCTGGTCGGTTGGTTCTCGTCGGTTAGCAGCTCGCACCCCACAGATGTCATTTATAAGTTAAGTTTGTAAAGGATGTTTTCCAAGAACTGGACGCATAACTGCACGCCTTCTGAACCTAGCAGCAGTTAAGAAAGCGTGCCGAGGAATTATTGAGATTACGGCACCACTAAAGGAAGTTTTTGGCAAGCTATCTGTTATTCCATTCATACCTATTCATTTGCGGCCAAGTATCCAGACAACTTTAATTATCGTTAATTAAGGGGGTGCCAGAACATGGATATACATGAAATCTGTGAACCGCTGTTTGCAGAAGAGCTGAAGGTTAAAAATTCGTTATTATAACATCACTCGAAATTGATGACTTCACTTTTCGTATGTTCAAAGTACCGATAGGAAAGTCGAACAACAAAAATTGATATCGGAGCGAAAACCAAAGGAAAATCGGACGAACATACCCGAAATAGCTATGATGTTGTGGCCTTCAAACGTGGCTCATATTCACAAGTCGGACTGAGCAGACTGAAAGCCATGAAAAGAACAGATAACGAGACCAAGTAAACGAAAGAAACAGTCAAAAAGGAAGTGCTGGGTAGCATAAGAACAGCAGAATTTTGAAAACTTATATTTCACCAATAAATAAACAGATAAACGCACAGCACAGTCAGTACCATTGGCCGCAAAACCTTCTGGACGCTTGATTCAACTTAGTAATGAAGAGATTCAAATAGACCTGTGGTTAGTGCCCAACTGACAAGATCCAAATGATAAGTCTTATACTGGTGAAGTTTAAGCTCCATTAAGGAACTACGAGGAACATTCCCACTTCTTCCTTCAGTTGTCACACCATCATTGTCACGCCATTGTCGTCATACAGTCATCGTCATCTCGTCCTGACGTTGTCGTTGGCTCGTTACCGTCGGTACGCCGCCATGATAATTTAATACTTGACATCTGACTGTCATCATGCCGTCCTCGTTATAAGCCTTTGTCGTTCAATGGATATCATTTCTTCTTCATCATTCCATCCTCACTGCGTCAGCGCCGTAGAATCGTCGCCATGCCTCCATGCTCATGGGTAACCTTGGCAAACTCGTACCGTAGTAAAGTGTGCCAATACCGGAGTATGTGGCATATTGCTGAAGCAACGATAATGTCACAGTTACCACTAACGCGTGTTGAATAGACGTGAGTTCCGTAATATGGTCTGTCACTACATTGCGCTACTTCTTTTCGCATTACCGTCGACAGTCATAGAGAAACGAGTTCTGCTATAATTTTTTTAATGATTGCATGCGTTTCCTTATTAAAACAAGTGATCAAAAAGTGTCCGATGAAACCTTGGCTGAATATGAACAAATCTAAAGCAAGAAATTAAATTAGGTAAACGCGTCATTTGGCTAGTGGCTTCATTTCGAAACAATCAAAATTTTATCAATGTGTCGATAATTAAGAACGTATTTTCGCTATAGCTGGCCGTCTTTGAATGTATTGTTAGATGTGTGTCGAAGGTATTGCGCCAGTTCTACCGGATTTCAAGCTTTCTGTGATAATAATTATAGCAGGAAAGATGCTGTTACCATTTTCCAGACTCAAGAACACTTGCAATGCTCAACGATGCCTGCCGATCCAACATGAACTTTGAGCAAGAGCTCTGAGGATGAATGTAATTCCAGCGCTTCCGTAGTTTGTCACAAGATTTATGTTCATCTATGTGCTTGGTAGACTCCCTTAAGTGGGAGTGTAAGCTATGAAGAATTATGAAAAACATCTTTGTCATGCACTTAGGCCTCTGGAAGTTACATCACTGCATGTAGCATTATTCTTTCTGTAGTGCACGTAACCAGGCAAAGCTGTACTGTGTGTTGGTGCTGGTTTCATTGCACCGATGTCACCATTCTGAACCAGTGTGCCAAAGAAAAGGTAGAATAGTGGCAAAAAAATTGGCAGTTCTGCTCAGAAAGCGAAGCACTGATAGGGATTGCAACGTATTTGTCTACTACACTCAGTTATAACCTAAGAATAAAAAAGTCATAATTGCGCTATCAAAACATAAAAACAATTTGTATATACGCTCATTTCAATTAGGTTCACTTATTTCCGCGAGTTGAAGTGGCCTTAAGCGTCTAAAACGGCTCCTCCTTCGTACAGATGTTCCTTTGTGTCTTCTGGATTTCGGGGCAAACCTCAATGTTAAGGCACATTTTATGGGTGATACATATATCAGTGCTCATCGACGGTAATACGTTAGATTGAAAGTACGAGCTTTTATTGTCCTATTAACCGAACATTTACATTGGCACAGATAAATGGTTGTGCTGTGGAGTGGCTTTACTGCCTTGGCTCACATTCAGAGGTTTAGCGGATGAAGCTTGTGTGTAATTCTTATGTTGTCAACGACTATATATGAATTAAGGTTTCCAGTTTTCTTGGCCGTGTGAATTACAGTAAACGATCGCTTACTAATTAATTTACCAAGCACGGCGCCATGCCCGCCCAGGCACGCACATGAACAGGTCTCACTCGATGACCGTGACACTCGATGTCACAAAGCTGGAGTGATTAAGAGCGCCGTCAGCGGGCAGCGAACGCTTCGTGCTGCGTCTCTGTTCAACGCCTCTCGGAAACTTGAGGTATACCGCGACCGCGGACACTAGGCGCAGGGCAAAAGAGCCCACATGAAGCCACCAGCCATTTCTGCTTGTACAGGATTGCACCGCTGCAGATTAGCTCCAACATGGAGCGCGCGGGCCACGTCATGCGAAGCCATGGGGATAAGAATAAGACATGCGCTCGCCTACTACGAAAGCGCCCCACCCCTCCAGCTCATCCCCCTAGCGCGCTTTCGAGTCTGTTTTCCTTTAGGATGCGTCGCCTGGTCACCTTACCGTGGGCTTACTACCCCCCTTCTCATTTCATCGCGTGAGTACACTTGATCAAGTGCCTCCAACAATGGGCGACCGGAAAGACAGTACGCACGAAGCAACCATGCTACTCGGCTTAACCTTGCTCGCTTTCGCTCGCACCCACAACCTACGGCACGAGGCTTCGTCGACTCACCGCACTTTTCCGTATACAGAACATCGCGGCGACGGCGATGCCGATGGCGAAAATTTAGCCGAGGTGTACGTAAAATTACTATTGCAATAAAGTAATATAGTTAATCTTTCGGGCCGAGATGGAATGGAGGCGACGAAAATAGGGCTCAATGCCTTGGAAAGAGCAAGCCTATGCTTCACTTCCAGCTTATCGCTGAGCTGTGACAGCAGATGACTATCGGTCACGTTCGGTTTTTTTAGAAAGTATAAGTATCTGTTCTTCCTGGGCTCAGTAATTTTTCAGTAACTTATTGCCATTTGTGATTACAATAATCTCACAAAACGGTCTGCAATTTCCCACACTGCTCCAATTAATTATGTGCTCAATAAAGGTTCTCTAAAATAATTTTAGTGCTTAATGTTATCTGTTTTGTAAGACACAGCTTTGTACTAAGAGAGCGACAAGGATAGATCAAGATTATTTTACAAATGGCTATCTGTTGGAGCCGTAGTCGCAAGGGTCACGATATATGAGCACATTTGAAATAATTCGTGCATAGATAGCTTGCACGCAGACTTGTACGTAACGAATTACATCTAAATAATGACTTGTAATCCATAACGTTTCTTGATAATTTATTATTTACCGATTACTTTTTTACTCTGTAAAGCTCACTGTACGTAAATTACTTTATTCAGTAACCAGTCACATATAATCATTTTCGAGGAAACAAGCTATAACAGGGGACGTAATTGTGAGAACTTAAATTTGGACGGAAAGTTATTGCCCGAAGGGGATGGAAACATGTTAAGTCTGAAATCCGATTCCTGCAGCTACCACTCAATCATTCGCACCCACGAGGCCTCTCAGTTTGCACATCTGTCTTGCAAGTCCGACCTTTAAGCTTATCTCTTGTAATAAATTTACTTTTCTCTCTCTCCAAGAAGCGCCTTGAAACGGCTTTCATAGGCGGTAAAAGCTACTGATCAATCACGGAAAAGTGCACATGGTGCTGTCGATAACTTCGCTGATATTTAGACATTTTTGGTTAACAAACACGTATGTCTGCACTCGTCTGATATATACGTGACTAATATGCGCCCATTTCTGCGATTGCAAGGCACGAACAGCATTTTTAGGGCTGAATAATATGCAGCTGTATATTAATTTAAATTGCTGACTTCGCCACGTATTCGAGGCACATTAACACTTCCTAGTGGCCACTACTATCAGTCGTTTAAGTCTAAATGGGTAATGAGTGATCAGTGCCGGGAGGAGGCCCACCAAATGGGGGTCGACAAATACTAATGCGGCATCCACGGCTGGATAGCCATGGCCGATTCGGGCGCTGAGCTTCTTTTTTTTTTGTTTTGCTTCTTGATTTTTTTCTGGCCACCTAGCTTCACAGTAGCAATGTACTGTCTACAGCGATATTAAGATTTGTGCGACTGATTGAAAATAACGTAAAAGCAACCTATTACATTTTAGTAATGCTTTACTTTGCTTTCGAGGGGCAGTAATTGGTCACTTTAGTTTAACCATTTAAATCGAGTAATTGCAATTTTAATCGCCTACTCTTCCCGTAATTTGTACAAGTATGCTTGCACGTAACCTCAATCACGCAGCTTCTCACCATGCTGGTGCTCCAAAATGACGAGCAGGATGACGTCAGTGTATTGTATTCTCGGATACGTGTAACCTGCTTCAACGTAATAGACGCGCAGTCGGAATTGCGCTGGTGTCTGTTCACAAACGACTGCAGAAGCGACATCACCACCACGCGAGACGTCAACAGTTGCGAATTCTCACACTGCTTGTCCTCTAACATGCCGGCTAGAATGACGTCAGTGCGTACTATCTATTTAGATGCACCTATTAGACCTCCCCATTTGCCTGTGCTATATAGTTCAAGACCAGGTATGTCCGTGTGCTGAATATGCGATATGGGTGTGGGATTCGCCATTTGGAAGTAGTTCATAGGAGTACCCCTAGTTGAATTAATTTAAGGCTTCACTATTCCAACTCGTCTATTTAAAATATGGACAGCAAACGTGGCGCATATAGATCTCATTACGTTGGCACTAGGAATGTCAAAGCGGAAAATGTGTGTGTGTTTGTGTGTGTGTGTATATATATATATATATATATAATGTGTGTGTGTGTCAAAGGTGCCAACTACGCAATGCCAACACATTACACATTTCTCTCGCATTCACCGCTAAATTTCACTGAATGTATTTAACCCAGCGATATCAAAAAGCAACGTTAGTTGTTTAGCAACTCTGCCATTCTTTTCCTGGGGTAGAAAAGCGATGCCCACCTTATTTTAAAACTTTGCATGAAGTTGTGCGCTTTTATAAACAAAAAAAAGCTTTTTTTTTTCTTAGAGATATTTCAATCCTTCTGATTAGCTTTTCTTCCGTAGCCGAGCGCGGTATCTTGCTATACAAAGACCCCGGCGGAGGCGCCGCTGCGGGTACTAGTGTGGAAGTTTGCTTTCGAGAGGACGCGCATAATGAATAGCGGAGCCTTGAAAAGGTGTCACCTTGTTGGGAGAAGAGATTTAATTTGGGCTGACTCCCGCAGAAGCGGGCTTTCTTCATAAGAGGCAGCTTCTTCACAGAGTCCAGCATGTCACCCACGGAGTCAAAATTAATTACTAACTTACTGTTATCAGCACTGACGCGCACGCTATCGTTAATGTGTGTGTTTTGTATAAGTGGAAAGGAGGAGAGGTGATGCTCGGAATGATTTAAGCGGGCACATGACGGCCTTTCTCGTGTAACAGATGGTGTCATGAGTGGGGCTTGGACAACTATATATGCTATTCAGAAGTGAACCATTCTCTTGGGGAGCCAATCTATGCGGTAGAAGAAACTTAGGCGGTCATGAGTAAAGTATCTGTTTCGCCAGTACTCGCTATAAAAGCGGAAAATTTTTGTCGTAAGTTTACAGGAACGACACGACATAACTTATGACGATGCCGAACTCTGTTGCTTTTGGTATAGTCTCATAATGTGTTTGTGCTGTTTAGACCTGCCTTTTGCGCTGTTTCCCTCCTTGTGGCGCGTGATACAATCTACGTCTTGCATTAATTTGTCTACTGCTGTACGTTGTCTCGCTGCGAATACCGCACTGGCCAGCAGCTGTGTCGAATTGACATTTCAAGGCAGCCTTCTCTAGTAGGTCTTACGTTGCGTAGACGTTGCCCCTTAATTCAGGCGGCAGTTGCCAGTCTTCTCTTCGCTTTCCCTTTCTTCATCAAACGTAAATATCTTTTGAAACGAAATAATAATTATTATTATGCAATAATGTGGAGAAATATTATGCGAGCAGAAAATTATTGCGTACGTGGTGTCTTCTACACGCGCTAAACGAAAGCGTGGTTTCGTGCCCCTACTATCTGGTCGCCACTGATGCACCAAGGCTGAAAGTACACGTACAAGCCGAAATAGCCTAGAAAGCAAAAACGAAAGATTGCGCTGTAGTTGGGCATGACATGTTAGTGCTGCACTTCTCTTCGATGACATACATCACATTTGATGAAAGTAAATTTCACAGTTGAAAGCTCTAAAATAAGGCTGCCTCTTGCTAAAAAAATACGCTTACAGAGTGAAAATATCTGCGACAAAGACGCCATACAAACTACGTATTCGTACATGGAAATCAAGGTTTACTGTTCATTTAGGGGAATCGTGAACACAGTTCATTACACTATAATCACTCCAAATTAACGGACGTATACCTAAGTTCTGAAATTTTAGTAATTCTTTATTTTACGTAACTGAAAAAAAGGTATATCTCAGTCCTGTGAGTAAAACATAGCGATAGCATCCAAGCACAAGCATATAGTGAGCTGCTATAAAAGTGACAACGGCGCCTGGATGACCTGTCATGACCTCGAAAGTGGAAATGCTTAGAACAGAAAGTTCCATTAAAGGACCATCATATGCTATGAAATATTAAGGCATCAAAACGCGCTAATTGCCAATCCATAATGACTACAGTGCTGAAACTTTCAAAGCAGGAATAACGCGCGCTGACCCCAGTGCTTGTATCTTTCCATGTTGTTTGCTATGACATAGCATGTTCGCTTCGCAAAATACTTCCAGCACATCTATTAGGTATGAAAATGTGTGGCTACAACGTACGACATATACTATATAATTTCTGAACATCTTACTCAAACTACATTTGGTTTGGTCTCTTGCACGACACAGTATAACTAAAGAAATGTTACGTGCCAGCTTGCAATTGGACATGGCACATTCCGGAGACCAATCAGAGGCAAAAAATATGGAAATCTCTATTCCTGCCACTGTGGGTATCTGCATTGTGTGTGCCTTGACAAGCGCTTTTGATTTTATCATAAGCACCACTAAAGAAAGGTGTGACCATGACGTAGCGTCTTGTTAAACCGAATCTTAAGTCACTGCTGATGCTCGAACAGGAGCATACGACTCACAGGCATGATCCACATGTGACGGAGGGCCATAGATCACCAAATTTATTTCAAGAATTGTTAGTTGATTGCCTCCTCTGGTCCTTTAAAAGTATAATTTATGGAACCGAGAGCAATCTCATCCTGGCTCAAGGATGTTTTTGAGTGTTTATGTTGCAGAGCAGGTTGCTTTGCAACATAAATAGGTTGTTGTACAATTTAGGAGAAAAAGTGAAAATTGGTTTTAATCATTGACATCGGACGAGGCAACTGGTACTGTTTAGTAAGGTGAGATACACTTATTGCCAAAGTCATTATTAATGCCTCCATAAACAACCTAATTACTCCCTTATGCATATTTCACGCACTAGGCCGAATTATACGTACAAGTAATATCAGCCGTGTTGTTGCATACCATTCATTCCATGCACGACGCATCACAAGAGCTGAAAAATACGACCTGAAGCTTGACATATTGGAAGTGTTTTCCTAACTTTAAGCAGCGTTTTTATTTCGTATCAAACAAATAATTCGACCAGAAAATGGAAGATGAAGGCGACAATTGAAGATAGTACAGGCGATGACATAAAAAACGTTGTCTCACTAGTCTATTAAATACCGTCACCGAGTTAGATCCCCGTCTGATGCTTACGTACAAAGTGCACAGCCTCGCTGATCAGAGAGAGATCTATTAACAGCCCCCAACTATGCGTAATGTAAAGAGCCTCACTGGTCTAACATAACATAATGTAACACAACATAACGTTATATAACATAAAATAAAGACCGTTTATAGTGCACAAAGCATGAGAGAGCGCCTAGTCTCAAGTATGAATTGCGAAAATGCAAAAGGAAGATAGGCCTGTAGGGACTGACCGACCACCCGAACGAGGAGGGACCTACAAATTGCTTCCTACTGCAGATATTGCCCCTCCTCCCGCATTTAGCTGTCTCCTTCTTCGCAGTTTCTACAAGTCACTTATAACACATAACACTTGCATTATGTGCACACTTCAAGCTTTACTTACGGCAGGTGGATGCCACCATTTTTTTTCTGTCGTTTTCTGTCGCAATTCCTCAGACAACAACAATGAATGGAGCTGTCTATTGTATTACTAATAGTGACCAGCAGATAACAAATAAGGTCCAAAGCAACTACTCGCGTGAGGCAGTCGCGCTTGTTCCCCGGGCCAGTCCTAGAGTTGAGAATTCACGTTTATGAATATCGCGCCGCATAAGTTCATTAGTTTATATAGTCACAACCTCGAATCAGTGAAGTCCCTTGAAAATACTTCCGAGAATACCTTCAACGTTGAACGAAGGCGCGCGAGGGCATTTCTCAAGATAATAGGATTTCTTCCTGCCCCTTATTGTCAATCTCGTGTTTCGAGCACTCCCAAAGGCTTTCAACGCAACGCTCGTAGACATATTATTTTTCGGAGGCATGAAGACGTGGAGTCATGTAAACTTGAAAGGACAATCTATATTAAGCTCGCAATAATGAACCGCGCAGCGCACGGAAGGAGCATTATTTCTCGTTAGAACAAGAGATTTAATATAAGGCGCCTGCCAAAGGCATTTAAGAAGGAGCGGGCCTGGACTTTTAGAACCAACGCTATACTGACGGGCTCACTCACCAGATCCCCGCAACAGAACAGGTTATTAAAAACTCGACGTTGATCCGACGGCGTTTGTGTATACCTGCTTTGGAATACTAGTGCCTTGAGATGCTCTACAGGAGGCTTACACGATCGGTGTGGGAGTTACGGGAAGAAAAAAAATCGTATGAAACTCTTGTTAGCCCTCAGTTACTTTCCGAGTGTAGACTAAAATTGAAACGAGCCATCTGCGCAGCTACACTGTTATGAGGCAAATAGTATTACTGAAGTAGTATCAGCAATCGCGCTATTTAATGACATGTTTTCTACATGTTGCAATGTTTCTATATGTTCTACAATGACATGTTGTTTTCTACCAACTAGTAATTCCAATTTCTGGCAGCATGTGATTCACAACTGCCTGTGCTATGTTTGACATTATTAATTGCCGTGCGCCTGATGCGGGTTTTCTAACATAGCCTTTGTAGATTACGGTACTTTCAGCAATATTAAAGTCAACGGTAGCATTCGTTTGGCTTAAGTTTCAGCTCCTGTTTGCAGTCATATTAGGTAGTTTATGGAGGCAAATATCTGAGGTGGCGCAGACAAGCCTTTTCGCGTAAAATTTGATGCGATTTGAGTGTATAAGTCATTATACTGGGTTTCTTTCACTTTTGCTAATGCGCCTTGTAGGTGAAAGAATGTTGACCATAGGTTACATTATAAAATAGCGGTATCTCTACGAGGCTGTTTCTATGGCCTTGGGATTTATTTTCTTATTTTTTACGTAAATATAGCACTTCCAAGATTTCAACAAGAAATATGTTTTCTCTACCGATATTTCTTTTAATGAAGTTCACATTTTGACAATTTTCACTACTTCTTAAGCTTTGCTGCAATCTTAGCAAAAGTAAGCCGAGATGGCGTTTTCGCCGCTCACGCGCTTTGAAAGTTCCCTTGTACTACAAATTACTCTGGCACGCCAGATTACATTGTTTTACTACCATCTCTAAGAAACGTAGGAAAAGGTTCGCATTAACCGACTTTAAAATGTTTGGAGCTTTAGATCACGTGAATAGAAACCATTCATAAGGAGTTTAAAACCACGGGATCTAAATCCCGTGGTTTTCACGTGATTTCACGTGATTAATCACTGCCGTTATACTCCCCAAGCCCTCACAAGCTCTGTCCCTTCCAAATAAGCCTATCCTCGGTGGCAGGCACGGACACAGTATCGGAAAACATGCCGTGGTGGCGCATCGGCCAAAATATTGCTATGTTGACTTTGGCAGGAATTGAAGTGCGTGCTTGCTTGCTTGAAGTGCATGAAGTACTTGCTTGGGTACTCAACAGAACGCTTTATAATTATCAGTTGGCTGAGTAGTGTAAACTTGTGTACGGAGCAGGGCCGTGTTTGTTTCTTTACGCGTGCATGCAAGGAGTAGGTCTGTTTAACTTCCGCCGAAGCAGCTGCAGTAGCAAGCCAGCCATGGCGACGTCAGGAGGAAATAGAGCACCACCGGTTCGAAATGAGGCGTCATATTCTGCAAAACATGACACTTCACGCCATGGCCGGTGAGCTCTCCTGAATAACTATCAGGAATAGCCGCAAATACTTTGTGAACGGAGTAAAAAGATGGTTCTATTAGCTTGCCCAACAACCTTCACACGGATGGCAAAATATAGTCCCGTTTTTTTGCACGCGAAGACACGGTCAGCAGGGGAATAACTTTTTAACGCGACTGGCACGTAGTATATATAAAAAAAAAAAAAAAAAAAACAGAAACGGGAATGCGATACGGGACGAGCTGTTTTCTTCCATTTCGTGTTATTTTTGTTTACATTGTGTGTGCCACAGGTGTATATGCCTTATACCGGCACTCTGTCCTGACTTTCTACATTAATCAAACGTGCACTTGAAGAAGTGGTTTGATTATTGTAGTGCAGCACGAACATGATACACGCTAGATACGATGGTAGGCTAAATACGTTTATTTTAGATAAGATGCGTGCTTTTATTCTCTCGCAGACCGGTTGGACGCACGTGCAGGGCTTATCGTGAAGCGCGTTCTACTGGGCGCGATACGGCAATTATCTGATTGATTTGCAGGATATGACGTGTAATGTATGAGAGGCGCCGTATCGGAGGCGTCATGATTACATTTGACCTCCTGAGATTTTTTTCCCGTAAACTTAAACATAAGTACACGAGTGGCTTTGCATTTTTTCCTGATAGAAACGCGGTTGCTGCGACCGGAAATCATCGCGCCCAGCAGCAAAACGCCATAGCATCTGAGCTACCATGATGGGTTGTGTTGCAACCATGTACAAGTACTCATGTACTCTTTTAAATGCATAAGTATCTTTTGTGCCTATTCAACGAGCAATTTGTCTGCCACTTAATACAATGAATGGCAGAAGAAGTATTTCCCAAGACAACACGTTATTCACATGGGCAGCACCGACTATTGACTTTTTAGCCTAAAATCCCCAAGTGCACCTCCCTTGCGTATCCGTTCGGATTCCACTCGACAAAAGCTGCGTTTCAAGACCAAGCTCAAGTCAGGGAGTGTATTTTTCGCCATCCAACGCGACTGTGAAAATTCGAAGCGGTGGAAGCCCCGTTAGGCCTCGACAAGCTTAACGCGTGAGCGACCGCCTCGCCACTTGTTAATACCCGGATCGCCTCTACCAAGCGTAGGAGATGGCTGCGTTAGAAGATATGGCTCTCCAAATAATCCGCTCTGCATACGAATTACAACACGGACGAAAACGAACGAATGACACAAGGCGAATGTTGGAAGCGGAGACTAGCCAAATCCAGGGGATCGTCGCCCCATCACCAGGCGACGGACGACTGCGGCAGCAAGTTGTATCGTGGCGACAGCGAGAGGCTGCCAAACAGAACGACAGGCAAAGGACTTCCGCCAACAAGAATAAGAATAACGGATAGCCATCAGCTCACGGCGCAAAAGGAGACGGGCCGAACCGGTGATACGGGCACCGGTCGTAGCAACATGCGCCCGATGAAGGGGAAGACTCTACCACGATTACCGAAGAGTGACGTTGATATAATACTGAAGCCCCACAAGGGACTTATGCTCAAGGAATGCCTGAGAACAGAAATGCCACAAGCGATTATCCGGGCAACCTGGACGATACTCTCAGGAAACGGACCGAACCAGCAAAAAAATCACCGAAGATGATTTCATACTGCGAATCCGAGAGGGGACGAATATCATAATCGTCTCCACACCCACAATGGAGGCAGCGGAGTCATTCGTCGAATCACATGCATGCATCTGCGAGGCAAACAACCCCCCTTCAATGCATACTTAGCGGATCCAGAAGATAGTTACAAAGGGGTGGGGCACGGATTCCCAGCCCACACCCAATCAGCAGATCTCCAACACCTGCGAGTCGGGACCCAAAGAGCGACCATTGAAAGGGCCCGAATGCTAGGACTCTCAAACACCGCTCTCCTCACCTTCTCGGGAAGCACGCGCCCAAAATGCGTGTACTACATGGGAGTAGAGATGCGATGTATGAAGTACAGACCGACAATCCAAATGTGCCTGGGGTGCATGCAAGAAGGGCACTGCTCAGACGTGTGTCCAAATCCGAAGAACATATGCCGGGGCTGCGGACTCGAAAATCCGCCCACACAAGGGCACGAATGTGAAGTGCTCCGTGTGTGGGGCGGTAGGGCACGAGACACGTAGGTGCCCGAACAAACTGATTGCCGTCAAGCGCGGGAAGGCAACTCGCAAGTCTCAATCGTGGGAGCGGTCGGGAAAGAACACCAAAAAGACACCGGGGCGCTGTTTCGAGTCGACGGAGAAGGAGGAGGACCTCTACCGATGCCGATCGAGATCCAGATCGCCACACGGAAGCAGAGCGAAGAGCAACACCCCATCGAGGGGCCCTTCCAGCTCCAGGGATTCGCAGCAGTCGAAGTCGCCACTGCTACAAAAACAGCAGGTGAGCTGGGTGAGGCTTGCTTCTTCCACTGCTCTAAAACAGAATACCGGCGAAAATGACTCACGCATCAAGGAAATGGAAAAGGAAAATGTGCGACTAAGACAACAGGTCTTAGAAGAACAACGCAAATGAAACTCACTAGAGAAAGAAATGTCACAGTTAGAGGTGCGACCAAAATAACAAGATACGAGAGCTGCAAATGTCGCGTTTATCTAAAGAAACAGCCAAAATTAAGGCCGCGGCAGATAAAACCTCGGACCCCTATTAGATTCGTCGGACGGTCCTACCGCTGTCGACCAGATGTAGGATCGTCGGACTATCTCGCCGCTGCCACCATTTGAAGGACATGAAGGTCGTAGACAGGAACTCGGTGAACAGGATTTATTTACATATTAACAGTTTAAGCAGGATACATTGGCAGACTAGCGCGACTCCCATATGGAGCCCGCAAAACTAACATACAGCAAACAGTTTACGAGCACACACCTCACTACTACATTTCGAGCATGACAGAGCACTCAGCTCCCGACAACGAGCACGACACGAGCACTCCCTAGCAGCCGGCAAACGCTGCTTATAAGCTCTCCGCTTGACGTCATAGTTCGACGTCATCGTTCGGTGGGGACGGAGCAGGAATGGTCGGGAAGGTTCGTCCAAGCATTGTAAACTTGCCGCCGCCCCGCACTATCGTTTACGCCCAAACACACGCAAACACACAGGTGCGAACCCATACACACAAAGGCTCCGGAGTCGACGACCGAGGGCTTCGTAGAACTGTGCTCCGTCTCGAGTGGTGCGGCCAAGTACCACATTCCTGAGCTGACCGCGCGCCACGTGGCTGCCGGTCATCCGCAGTTCTCGGTACCGCCCAGCTTTCAGTGCCGACGTCAGAGGGCTTCGTAGAACTGCTTTGTCCCGGGTGGCTCGGCCAAGTACCAATTTCCGGAGTTGATCGCGCGCCACGTGGCTGCCGGCCGTCCGCAGTTCTCGGAAGGCGCCCCGACTGGTGGGCTTGGAACACGTGCAGCGGGCTGAAAGCTGGCACGTTGCCACCCCGTACGGCCATTCTTAACAGCTCCTCCATGGCCCGGAAAATCTCGCCTGGCCAGTGCTGGCAACCGCTGGGCAGGAAGAGAATGGCTGGCGAGCAAGATGACGGCTTTGCTCTCTGCAACCCCTGCGTACTCGGAATGCCTTCAACCATCTTACAACAACTGGCACAGAAGAGTCGACCCGGCAACACAATACCGCTCAGCGTTCAAACGCCCGGAATTAGCTGCTAACCCACCAGGCCTCCCATCACAATTTCCATGCAAGTCACTCAACTGGGAATCCCAAATTTTGTCCCAAGATTTCGTGCCGCCAAAGCGAGCGTTCACGTTCCTCCTGAGTTCGACCAAACCCGACCGTCGCGCTGCACAAGAGTAAAGGTTTACGCAGAATTAAACCGAAGCCTTTCAAACACCAATACTCAATCATAACTTCAGCAGCATAACTTCGCGAACAGCCTGTTCCTACTCTATCACAGTGACGTACTTATCTCATGTACTGCTGCCACTGAACCGTCTGGCCAACTCCACAGGTACGTCATCACAAACGCGCTAAGTTTGGGGTCCCTATTCCGAACACGTGCTTGCATCATACAAAGTTTTTATCACGCTGACTCACATTTGTTCCTTTAATCCACACAGGACACATTCCTTAAACCAACAACCACACTTGCGTAACTTACGCAACACAGAGGAACCTTTGAACAAATGTGTCTTTTACTAACTAGCTCTTCGCACGCGTACTAGAGAAGTCAGAATACGGCTGCCTTCGACACACCCGAGCAACCCAGTCATAAACGTTCTGCTTCCTTCCGTCCACACAGGACACGCGCTAATGGACCTAAGAGCTCTTCTCAGTGCAAATCACGCACACACTGAAAGTCTACGCGCTTAACCTTAGAAAATTCAAAAACACTTAAAAAGAAAGAAGGTTAAATAACACACACGCGCGTTACGATAGGCCTCTCACAGATAACCTTGACACACAGGTTACTTACACACACAAAAAAAAAAGAAAGCCTATATACTTATTAATGAACACCTCGCGAGACTACAGGTTTACTTTAAACGCGTCTTTCAAATCGCGAGCTTCCCAAACAAAACATAAACAGAGCTCATACCTTACATATTGAAAGAAATCCTAGTCTCAAATCGCGAAAATTTGCAAATGTTCAAAAATAAAACAAAACAACACGTTTTCCTACTATAGAAGCTCTCCTGGCCTCCCGTTCCCGATTGCTTACGACTGACTCATACTTTCAGCCGAACCCGAGGTGGTCGCGGTTTAAAAGCTACTCTGGCTACGGAGGAACAACAAAAGGGCTGACTCACTATCAGCTCCCCCAAGACGTTACGGTCTCCTGCCAATTTGCGTCCTCGCGCCCCGCTTTCAACATGACCTCGACTGACCGCGTCGCTACTCCCCACCTGGTCTCGTCTTGCCACCTTGCGCTTCTTTGTACTGCACGCTAAGCTTCGAAGAGAACGACGGAACGACGAGGAATTTGACTGCCCCGTGCCCTTTGTCCGCGTCCGTGCAGAACAAGCTTCTCGGTCCCCCTTTGACCAGTGGCTCGAACGTTTTCGATGCGTCAACATCGTCAGTGACGACCGCACCTTTTTCCTCGCGCCCTGCCCTTTTGGATTTCTCGCCATCTTTGGCGGCGCTACATTAGTTACCGTCTTTCGGTCTTTACCGCGCTTCTTATTTCGGCGCTTTCTCTTTGCACTCTCTTTCATGCCGTCATCTCGCGCCTCGTGCTGGCCGTTACACATCTCGTCGGCCCCGATCGGTCTCTTACCCGCACAGTCTGAGTGATTTACATTAAAATCTACTCTCACTTTGCCTCGACTGGCGGACAGCTCAACCGACTCTGAAACAATGCAGCAGGCTTTACTCGAGTTAAGCAACTCGCCCTCTTGCGAACTGCCCTCTACTGCATTGCCCAGCTCACGCTGTGCATCTGCACACAGCCCGTCGGTATCGATCGCTGTCTCCCGCGCACAGTCCGAATGATTAACAACTGAATCATCCCTATCTAGGCTATCTAGACTGGCGGAGAGCCGCACCGATCCCTGAACAATGCAGTTGTTCTCTCGTGAGCTACGGAGCTCGCCACCCCGAGAACTACTCTCAACTGCATCGTCCAGCTGGCACATTACTTCTGCACGCAGATCTGACTCGACATGGGTTCTCGCGTCTGTCAAGTCCGTAGTATTCTGTACCTCGCTAACGACCTCGCTACCATGAGATGCGACGCACACGCGCAGTAACTGTGCCAATTTGTTCGCAGCTGGCCTAGCTGTCTCTATAGTCATCTGTTGGCACAGCACCTCGTCGCTCTAACTCTGGCCTTTAACGGCCTCTGCTGCCACTAAGGCTTCGTTAGCTGCTAGCACTTCGAATTCACTTGTGAACGTGCTGCTACTCTCACAGGTACTACTACTTTCCTCGGCTTTTGAACAAAATCTGCTATTTACTTCCTGCCACTTTCGCTGCGTCCAGCCTACAGATTTCTCAAGCCGCTGTTGTCTCTGTGCCAATAACTGATCACAATACTGTATCTCTTTGATCAGTGCTGCCTTCTTTCTCTCATACTTTTGCTCACGCTTACGTTCCTGATACTCACGTTCGCGTTCATTCTCACGTTCGTGACGCTCACACTTACGAGTACGTTCTTGAAGCTCACGCTTCCGTTCATTCTCGCGTTCTTCACGCTTACGCTCACTCTTACGTTCACGACGCTCACGCACCAGTGGTTCCTGTCTTTTACTTAGAATTCGTTTGCCCATTTGTTCTATGAATTTCAAATCATTGTTACTTTCTAGAATGGTTTTACGAATCTCTGATTCCTTCAAGTCCTCATCTACGTTTACCTCGATCTCCTCACACAACCACAACAGGTCAGCTCTCGTCAAACACATTAGGACCATGGTCACTACTTTAAGCTTTGGCTCTGCTGTCACACAATGCTTGTTGCGATAACCACGCAAATCAAAATACAAGTAAAAGATCCCAGCGAATCAAATCCAAAAACACAGTGAAATTGAAGCCTGGTAAATCTTACAGCCAAAACCAAACGCTTACCCACTGAAGCAGCACCCTATCACCAGTCCTTCCCCGCCGTATCCAGCCAGTTGCAAGAGGTGGTCAATCTCAAGTCGCCTCCAACTTGATCAGGATGCCGGTCGGTCACCATGTGCCAACGTCCGTCAGCTGCCGTTGCTGTCTCCGAGTCGTAGGCCGATTTACGAGCCGCCGGCCGATCTCACCGCTGCCATTCAGTTGTCGGAGTTGTCGGACGGTCCTACCGCTGTCGACCAGATGTAGGAGTCGTCGGACTATCTCGCCGCTGCCACCATTTGAAGGAGATGAAGGTCGTAGACAGGAACTCGGTGAACAGGATTTATTTACATATTAACAGTTTAAGCAGGATACATTGGCAGACTAGCGCGACTCCCATATGGAGCCCGCAAAACTAACATACAGCAAACAGTTTACGAGCACACACCTCACTACTACATTTCGAGCATGACAGAGCACTCAGCTCCCGACAACGAGCACGACACGAGCACTCCCTAGCAGCCGGCAAACGCTGCTTATAAGCTCTCCGCTTGACGTCATAGTTCGACGTCATCGTTCGGCGGGGACGGAGCAGGAATGGTCGGGAAGGTTCGTCCAAGCATTGTAAACTTGCCGCCGCCCCGCACTATCGTTTACGCCCAAACACACGCAAACACACAGGTGCGAACCCATACACACAAAGGCTCCGGAGTCGACGACCGAGGGCTTCGTAGAACTGTGCTCCGTCTCGGGTGGTGCGGCCAAGTACCACATTCCTGAGCTGACCGCGCGCCACGTGGCTGCCGGTCATCCGCAGTTCTCGGTACCGCCCAGCTTTCAGTGCCGACGTCAGAGGGCTTCGTAGAACTGCTTTGTCCCGGGTGGCTCGGCCAAGTACCAATTTCCGGAGTTGATCGCGCGCCACGTGGCTGCCGGCCGTCCGCAGTTCTCGGAAGGCGCCCCGACTGGTGGGCTTGGAACACGTGCAGCGGGCTGAAAGCTGGCACGTTGCCACCCCGTACGGCCATTCTTAACACCCCGCGCCATCTCCGACAACGCCAATCTCAATTAACAAGCAAACAACGGTGGCGCAAATCCAAACAATGATCATGGAAAACATGAAAATATACATGTATGAAATGATGGCGTTACGTAATCAAGAGCTAATGGAATTTCAGCAACTATGCACGAATGACATGGAAAAACTGAAGGCATTGGTGGCGAAACAACTTAAAACAGTCAGGAAAGCTGTTCCGACCAAAAAAGACGCAATTGCGAAGGAGCACGTTTGGCAAACTCTAAATTAAGCCACTGCGTAACAGAATCCGACGGCTCAGACACGGAAACACCGCGGGCATAAAATAAGAGTGCACAGCATGGCTAATCACTCTAAGAAGCAACAACGAATACCAAGTTCAGACCAATTGGAGATCTGGCAATGAAACTGCCGCTCCTTCTCTAGGAAAGCGGTAGCTCTCCGAGAGTTTATCAACAGCTCTGAAATCACGCCGGGCGTGATATGTCTGCAGGAGGTCGGAGCGAAGCCTACCAAAATGCAGGGATCACCAAAATCCGAAGGTCGCCATGCTGGTGAGCAGGTCGATAAGCGCTAAATTATTAACACTTCCAGAAATTGAGATACACACTAATTATATAGTTATAAGTGGGATGCCAAAGAAACGAAGTAAGGCGCACACAATAATCACAAACGTGAACACAGTCCACTCAAAAACAAAGGCGACGACCTACCCCAAATTCTTCTGGCAACAAAATATTTAACGGGTACCGGAGATAAGGCACTGATAGCGGCTGATCTTAACGCACTCCACATAGTACGGGGATAAGCGAAACGTCGCCCAAGGTGTTCCTACTCGAGCGCACCGCCACGGCCTTGGGATTCCGGGCAATCAATCAAATCGGAAAAGGGACGCGCACGGGTGACACTGTCAGCAGAGACACGGTGCCCAACCGCGCATTTACAGTCAAAGTCAGGGACGTACGGTGGGTACTTAATGCCGTGCGTCAATCTCAGAATCAACTCCACAGTGGGACTAGCTCTCACAAATATTTTTTCACCATCTATACAAAGTATTAGATATATTGCGCTACGATTGCAATGAGCTTAGCCTGTGTATCTAAGGCTTGAACTATTTGCCAACTATTCTTACGCTTTCCGCAAACAGTCAGTTCGGAAATCTACAGAGTCACACGCGACCGCATAAATAGGCTTGTCGGCAACTTTTCTATAGACGAAGTGAAAAAAGAGCAAAGAAGCCTGTATACCGTGGAATCAGTTTTGTTAAGTATATATTCCATATTTTAAGGCAGCGCGTCACCTGCAGCTTAAATCTCCGAAAGATTGAGGAAGTTCAATCTCTTTTTTTTTTAATCTTTTGCGGGAGCAAGTCTGCAGCTTAAAACGGCAACACAAAGATCAGTGAAAGAAGTAAAGGCGCTTAAAGGGAGGTCTGGCTGCTGGTGATGGCTCGATGACTTGGCATAACATCCTAGAAGACAGTCCTATGCTAGAACTATAACGACGATAAGCAATTCGAAGTGATGCTGGCGCGTACGTAAACGTGAGAATTTTTGTCTTATACATTGAGCAGCGCGCATTCGTGCCCTCAAGCACTACAGCTGTTGGGCTACAAGCGGCAGCTGTTTACCTATTCCTACGATCTATAGACGTGACGGCTACGAGTCAGGCGAAAGCTCTATAGTGAAGTTTCGCACCCACTCCGATACATCAGCGAAATAACGCAAAAGTTCCTCCGCATCACCGCCCTACTCTATAGTGCACATAGCTTACCGAATCGCGTTACAGCCAAGCAAAATGATTTTTATAGCAAAGAAAGAAACTGGATAACATTAACTTCTTTTCTCAGGCAGTATAGTGTTATCCTACAAGAAATTGTGACAGAAAGCACAAGGAAAGACTCATTCAAGCCTTTGTTGCAGCGAGGCTGCAGACAATATTGCAATAAAACCGTGCCGCAGCTATGATCTCTTGCAAATCTCGTTTTCACAACGCTCGCTTTTGTTGCAGTGTAAAGAGGTTAGTTGTCAATTTATAGTCACTGTAAACAGGAAACACTGTCATAACTGCGATCTAAGAATCTAAGCTTTTATTGTACAACTCTTGCACGAAAAGGGAAACAACACACGAATTACAACGATAGGTGCAGGCACCTATATCAGTCGCCGAATACATAATCGCATGACTCAGGCCTGTCCGCTTTTATTTTATTTTGCTATTGAGGTATACATCGCATCATACGTACCACTGGTGCTGACGTGTATTTGAGATTAAAGTGCAGCAAATTTTGTGACACACGATCATGGTCATTATAATGCGCTTCCACGCATGGCAGGAAGCGCTATACGAAAGCTAGAGATACTGTTTTAACTGTTCATATTCCCGACCAAGAAATCGTAGGAGCCTGATTAAAGAAATATATAATTACGCGTCCTGTTATTTCATGTCGCGTTAGGTATAAGTTTATGTCGCAAATTACTACGCAGTTATGTCGTGTAACGTATCGCAGTTTTAAGTTATACGACACCAAACAAGAACACTCACACGTTTCCGCGACCAGTCGTAATAGCACACCGCTCACTGCCAAAACCTAGCAAGCAAAATTTTCCCGCCATAAAAGTGCAATAAAATGCAACTTGGCGTAATATTACGCGCGCAAGTTTTTGTTCTAATACATGAAGTAGTTCCGTGGAAAGTGTCGCCGATCATAAGCAACGGCACCGCGAAACGAGCGCAGTGAGACTTCTATGGCGGGCAAAGGTTGCGTAACTCCTGCAATGTCGCCTGATAAGCATGAAATGTGGAATAGACGTCTCTCTTGCTATAGAACGTGCTACAAGACTCATGAACTACCGGATGCAGGTGGCGCATCTGAAGCTAAACAATGACGCATGGCAATAGTCTAGAAAGGGAGGAAATGAGCGAAACAAATAGGTTATGAATGGTATACAAGTTGCAAATGCTATTCTTTATTTTGTTACGCGTTCTACCACACGCATAAGAAAATCTCATTTTTTTCATGCCCACCATGAGAGTCTTCGTTACTGTGACATCATACTTAGCTTGAGCAGCGCACTGATAAACCCATTTCATGGGATGCTTGACGTCACGGCGGAATAAAATTATTAAAAAAGCTGTCTGTCACTCCACCAGCGACGAGAAAAACCGGAAGACTGCGCTTCAGTTTAGATGATAGTTTCACCACGTCAGACGCGTATGGCCCGCACTGGTTCATAGCACTTCAGCGCGGTCACCATTGAACTTGTGGGATTGTTGGAGATGATGGGAGAACGTAAGAAGGAACGAACATTGCGACCCACGTGCGTAACTTAGGTAACTTCGACGGCAGTTGGTTCGCGTGTTGAAGTAACTGCTGAATATTAACCGCAAAAGACAGCCTACTATACGAACGACAACGCGCTCTTTGACTACAGAGGCTGCTTGTCTGCCAAGAGTAATATTTGCTACAAGAAACGTAGAATGCTCTTTAAGCGCGTCTATATGATCTGAAAAATTCTCTCGCTCGAATGCTCTTCCGAGAAGAGCCCAGGAAAGTCGCGCGCACGCATGGACTTTCTTATTCGCCAGACATTCTGGAGGAGAATGTTCCAAATATCTGAGAGAGAAAAAGCTAGGTGATAGGAAAGATTCTTTGAGATGCGTGACTGTTGTTTTATCGAATATGGTGACGCAAGGATGTGCGCTACACATATATTTTACAGTTAGTCAAAAAGTGCATCACACAGTTCATGGAGAACAAGCTTACTGTCGTGTGCGGTAACGAAGCCGCAATGTAAACTACGTACGTGAGGCCGTGTATCAAACTTACCTTAGGTTGCTGCACAAGCGAAATGACGAAGGCTTGGTCATTTTTGGCGCACCGGCTTAGGATAGAAATGAAAATACAAATGTCAATGTTATATCCCATTAAAATTCTTAATATTTATTCATATTTAGAGCGCAGCTCTAAGGCGCCCATTCATGCGGTAAGCTTCGGCGTCGGCGGCGGTGGCGGCGTAAGCGAGTGAACGAGCACACCGAAAGATGAAAAAGCGAACGCGAGGCGGTATATGAAAGACGCGAGCCGCGAACGGCGGAGACCAATGAGAGCGGCCCCTTCAGTGAGCCTGGTGTGATGCGTACCCGCCCAACCGCTCGATAGGTACTCGTAAAGGCCAAACTCTATGCAGCGCAAAGGCGACGAACTTTCGGCGGCCGCCGCTCGGCGATGGCCGCCCACCGCCTGACGTCCAAAAACTGGCTCTTCGCCGCCTATCCACTCTCCCTGGGTATTCGCGGCCCAGCGAACCGCTGCCACAGGAAGTTGGTGTACACGTCGGAGAGAGCGGACCAATCGGACCATAGCAAATAGGTTGGCTTCCGTCGGTCGCCCGTCGGAGGGAGTTTTGGTTGTTGACTATTGGCTACAATTGTCATGTCCGCCGTGACATACTTAGCTTTCCGTGTTTTCTAGATTGCAGGGCATGCTCGAAGGCGCACGCAGACGGGAGAAAAACTCAACTGCGCGCGAATGGAGCGAGCCGTAAACAAACACAGGGTCACAGACGAGGGATAGTATCGGCTAAGTACGGACGTGTCGCGTATAATAATAAAAAAATAAGGTAGCAACATAAATAGCTCCAGTCTAACACCGAACACCTATGCGCGCATTTTTTTTCTAGTCAGTTGTCTTATTTTGCTTGCAAAAAATGTTGGTTTAGGCACTTTTTTATCTGCTGGTTTATCTGTGCCGCTTTCGTAGTCTAGCTCGTCTGACCACAATGACTGCTCGCGAGCTGCGTCGACCGCGCGCGGTAGGTGGCGTTCGCCCACGTTTGGTTTCATGGAGTGTGGTGTTACGAATACGCGACGGCTCTTAGCGCTGGATTTTTCGTCGCGGGAAATTCGTCGCGAAAGTTCACTACCTGGAGGTTCGCTTTTACCACACGGTCTCAGCCGGACGGCTCGTTTGGTACTAACATATTCTCGCGTCAGCTCTCACTCGCGCTTGTTTGGTTTGCTAGGTTTGGTCTCGTTTGCACTTGTTTCGATTGTCATGGTTTGCGATTGTTTTGTAGCCTCATTGTATTCGCGACCCGAATTGGGTAGTACTTTGTGGAAGCAACGCAGAAGCAGCAATTACACTTGAACCTTTGACGATTCACGCATAAAAGCCAACGGGCTTGACGTGCAGATCAGATTTTCGACGATTGCCAAATCTGCTACATGTCTCATCTCAAATTCTTTCTTATAACACCTTTATGTCCGCCTTCCCCCTCCCCCGGTGCCGCGTAGCCGGATAGAGCGCGTTAGGTCAGACCGACCTCTCTGCCTTCTTTAAAATAAATTATCTCTCTCTCTCTTTGCCTTAATATATCGTGAGATGAAAACACGCATAGAGCTGCGCTCAAAAGTGTCGTAATTGAAGGTGATGCCTCTTTTTTTTACATTTGCATCAGGCCTAGTGAGCTTTATTAAGCGATACGCAAAAAAAAGCTACTTGCTTCGTTTGTGTTACTGCAGCTGTGCTTGCTTAGTAAATTTACAGCAAGTTAGCGGTAATGGAGAAATACTTGGTTTTTTTGTCAATTTGGAGAGACTACTGTTAGAAGAGCTGGCAATGCATAATTAATACATTCATGGTTACTAAAAATTGCGCGGCGCGAGGGGTTTTTTCATTCTCCACAAGGTTTATTTCGCTACTTCCAGTAGTTTATTTTGGGTTATCTATTTCTGCCTTTTACCAGCATAAATTTAATGAAGAGAGTGAATTTAGTGTTAGTGCTTGCATAAATCCCGCAAGCTATCTGTATTACCGCAATCCCGCAGTCGTGCTATCTTACTTTATTTTCACCCGCCGTAGTTGCTCAGTGGCTATGGTGTTGGCCTGCTGAGCACGAGGTCGCGGGATCGAGTCCCGGCCACGGCGGCCGCATGTATATGGGGGCGAAATGCGAAAACACCCGTGTGCTTAGATTTAGGTGCACGTTAAAGAACCCCAGGTGGTCGAAATTTCCGGAGTCCTCCACTACGGCGTGCCTCATAATCAGAAATTGGTTTGGCACCTAAAACCCCAAAATTTAATTTTAAATTATTTATTTGAACGTCTACTCGCGGCCTGAAACGTTTGGCGCGTGCAAGTTATATATAATTTTTTAGTTGATTGCTTCTCATGAGGTCAAGTTACTGATAGCGAAACTCATTAAAAGCAGCGCTGCAATTCTCAGCCTTATTTATTAAAAAGCATTAATCGCGGGTAACACATATTGTAGGTTCTGAAGAAAAATGCTAGTGCACTGTCTCTTTTTATTCGTTTACTAGCCTTTTAGACAAACACTATCAATATGTTCTCAGCAGCTTTTTATCTTACACAAATCATGTATGCTGACATAAAAAGAAGCTCTGTAATACCTTAATTTGTACGAAGTCCAGCGCTCCTCAGCATCAAGGTAGGTTTCGTGTCGATATAAAAAAATAACTGGCTGAAGTTACCTGTTCTTTTGTCCAGTTTTGATGCAAATTGAGCCATGCAGCACGGGACACACTGACCATACTTTCGTACAGATGTCGTGACACTAGTTGCTAGACTTTACCTGATCATGTGTCTCTATTTATGGCGTCTGTCATCGTGCTGAACTGCGTACATAAATTCTTAGTGAGTGAAATTATTTAGAATGTGGCGTTATGCAGCGTTATAATTTTTTTTCAAATCTTGACGTGAAGTATTTATGACATTCCCATAGCGTAACTGAATTTCTTCGTCTCTGCGCGGGAGCTCGAAGGAGTCTCCGCTATCTTGTACTGCATTATGAAGTAGCTCATTCGTTTCATAGCATTGTGTACGTTTTTCTAAAACAAAGTAAAACTTCCGTGAAATAATGAAAAAATTACATACATACGCGCACTTCGGGAAGCCTTTCTACTTTTGGAAGCCTATCTTGTTTCTGAGCAGTAATTTATATCTCGGCTACACTTCGTTTCTTTAAGGCTGCGCTCTCGGCCTCGTGGCAACTGCATATAGTCCCCACAACATGAAACAATAGTTACAACATTAGTATAATCGCATGCCAGGTTAATAACGAAGAGGATTTATCAAAAGACTGATAGCGAAACTCACTAAAAGCAGCGCTGCAATTTTCAGCCTTATTGATAAAAGCATTACACGCGGGCTAACACTTTGTGTAGGTTCTGAAGAAGAATATGGGCCGATCCTGAAGGCAATGTGTCGGACTCAATATGTCAGCTGCCACGAGAGAAGCATGTAAGAAACGGGCACGTGAAACATGCGTCAGACTTTCCGAAGAGCGACTTTGAAATTATGGGGTTTTACGTGCCAAAACCACTTTCTGATTATGAGGCACGCCATAGTGGGGGACTATGGAAATTTGTACAACCTGGGTTTCTTTAACGTGCACCTGAATCAAAGTACACGGGTGTTCTCGCATTTCGCCCCCATCGAAATGCTGCCGCCGTGGCCGGGATTCGATCCTGCGACTTCGTGCTTAGCAGCCTAACACCATAGCCACCGGAAGAGCGATTTTGGCAAGTCAGATGCATGCGTAAGATCAGGGCCTAAGGGGTAGAGCATTGGGCTACTCTGAAGGAAGACAGGACTTCGATCCCACCTTCGGGCTCCATCTCTATACGGCATTATCAGCGGACTTTACCTAATTTGCATGTGCCTAACAGAAAATATCGATGTGTATTGAACGTAAGCAAACTTTTTCACATTGCGCATGAAATCGCAATTTTGTTAGAGCCGATAGCTACACAAACGTGCCTTTTATGAATGAGAGCGTGCAAGGTCAACCGCGATGCACGTGCATGCAGATGATGAGAGGCCAGAGTCGCCATATTCTGAGTATGCTATCGCATACGTGAAGAGTAAGCAGTATTAAGTTGGGCGCCTAGTTTCTTTCCTACCATGTCATTGGAGGCATGCAGACAATTGCGTCACTTTTACGTGCATAATCTTGTAACTTCTTATCTGCGGTGTGAATTCTAGTTGTGACGACTATTTTGGTAGCATCAACTCCTAAAAAAATTGGCTGAGAACAAGAAACTATGGGGAAGGCAGATTTAGCACGCATAAAAAGACATTAACTTTCAAATTTTGGTACTTGTCATGAATGTACAGACACGGATAATATTCCTATTTATAGGTTACATATTTTCCATGTTCTCGCTTTCCTCGTATGCCTCTCGCGAATGAACTGCAGCCATAAAGTAAAGAGAAATAACGAAAAAAGGAAGCGTGACGTATTAGTCCACTAATATTTCTGAAATCTTTGGTCCAAGTATGAGAGGTCTGAAGGGGATTAGGGGTCTTTCCCTAAGTCCCGTTGGTAAGTCATGTTGATAAGATCTGTGCGAATATACTAAATCGGCAAGTGAAAAAAACTAAAGAAGTGTCTGAATATAGGAAAATACACCAAAGGTAACGTCGACAAGCTCTTGAGCTTATTCCTGCGTAATTTGACGTGCACCGCCTAGAAGTGCTTCGGATGGCGTTCCATCCAGGTTTAGGAAGGTGGGATGGAGATGTGATGCCTCGTTAAATCCGAGGGCTCAGAAGATACGTATGTGCCGCACTGACATGCTTCCTTGCACGAGTCAACGCTGCACGCGAACTATATTATTTCCAGAGGTATCCTGCGTTCCGCTATATTGATGCATACGTTTTGATAACTAAATCTGCACAAGTAGTTTTTTTTTACATACTTTCTTGTAGACGAGCGAAGCAGTGCGTAGATATAGACGGCCTTTTCTTTCTGCTTTCTGACACCGCATTCGCGGTTTGGTGGTGGCGAGTCATGTGGAAATGCTGATTTAGGAAATTGGAGGAACCTGAGGAAATACTTCGCAATAATAATAATAATAATAATAATAATAATAATAATAATAATAATAACAATAATAATAATAATAATAGTAATAATAGTAATTATTATTATTATTATTATTATTAATATTATTATTATTATTATTATTATTATTATACGTTAATCATTCATTTATTTACCTTGCCCCGGAACAATATTGAAATATGGGTGATGGCGCACAAGAAATCAAAAAGAAGAAAGTAAGCAAAATGGTAAAGCAGTCACGACCAAAATTATGGGAGAAAATGTATAAAATGAAAAAAAAAAAGAGACGCTTGATTGATTTTGTTTGTTACACAAATAATGAGGCGTGGTTAGTTTGCCAGCTTGCACCTTACCAAAACAAGATAGAGAGAGAGAGAGGTAATGAAAAGGGGGGGGGGGGCGAGGATAGAGGGATGGAGCTACACGGCATGAAACATGCCAGACTGCCACAGTCACATCACAGTCACCGAACATTACAGCACGCCGATGAGTCCCACCGTTTCAGAAAATCCGGAGGTATGCAGTGTTGCCACGGGGACAGAGAATCTCATGTGCATCCAGAAGAGGCAAGTCCAAGTGATGAAAGCGTTTGTTCATGCTTTCTTTTTCTTGTCGGCGTACTTGGAACACACCCACAACACGTGTGACTGGTCGGGTTTACCGTGGCGCTGAGCACGGCTTGAGGACCGAAGGTTTCCTACTTTGTGGAGCCAGGCGGACGTGGGGGCATGGTTGGTGCGCAACCGAAACCGCTGCGCTGGACCCACTGCAGCTGCCTGCACGCAGTATTCCCTCCCTCTCTTTTTTTCTATTCCACCGTTTCTTTTACCGCCGATAGGCCGACGAGCATAGAGTTTCACAAAATAATTACTAGAGGCAACTCTGGCGTTAATGCCTACGGGAGCTGCAATGAGAGTGGCTGTGCCAGCATGGGAATTATGGGAAGTACATGGATTCGCTTTAACTTCGTCTTTCTGGCTTTGAACGGCCTTCTGACTTTGTCAGTTCGTCATTTTCGACAATGTACTGTGTAATAAGTAATCAAATAAGCATTAATAAGTTTGTCTGACGGCAGGATTCGAGCACAGGACCTCTGGCACAGAAGCCTGATATTGAAACCATCACGCCGCGGACGCTTCTTTCTTTCTGCATTGCCGGCTTTGACATTATACACAAACAATACACAAAAGTTAAACATCTCCACAAGGATCTTGCTGGAAGGACAGAGAGAGAGAGAGAGAGAGAGAGAGAGAACTAAGCTTTTATTTTCCGAAACGGTAAACCGAGTCAGAACCCGGTTCACCCTAGGTGGGAGAATTCCTTATTTCAAGAACCAGGTGAGGTTAGGTTAGGTTAGGTTAGGCTTGGGCTGCCTCCTTGGCCCGGGCGACGAGACTGCGTTGGTCATCCAGGTCATCGGAGGAAAGCTTGGCCTCCCACGTTTCAGTTATCGTATGGATCTGCGGTGAGTTGGGGCGCTCTTTTTGTGCATCTATGGGGTGGCTTTCTTTGGAGTCGTCTTGTGGAGCTTGTGAGGTAGAGTCTGTGGATGTGTCACGCAGTGGGCAATCCTGGACCATGTGTTGCAGCGTGTCTGGAACGTCGCAATGGGGGATATTAATTTTTTTTTTCAATGCTTCCAACTCATCTACATTGTCAATCCATGTTGGCTGTTCAGGGGGTGCTTGGTGGACATCCCTGAACCGTACCGCACCTTAAATGAAGTGATCGCGTGTAGGTCGCAAATTGACATCAGCATACATGAACTGCGTTCTAGCTTTCTGCAAACAGTGGAGGCCTAGGAGCAATATAGCGTCACACGGAAAACCCTTTGTTTATACCGGTAAGAATAATATTCCATGTGGACCTAAGGGTAACTATTTCTTTAACGTCCTTTGTAGCACATCTCAGAAAAAAATCGTATCCCAGCAATCTAGTACCTCATGCTCTTTGGTTTCAGGTTTCATGCATAAGAAGCAGTTAATGGTCCACGGAACAAAAATACCTTTGCTATGCATCCATGTTTTAAGTGATAATATATGTTGGTGTAGTTTAAAGAAAAAGATTTTAACGAAGGGTGTACTGGCATCCTCTTAACCCTTGTGAGGACATCTCGTGGGCCTCCACGGTTTTACATACGGTAAATCGGTACAGGCAGCATAGTGTAGATTAGGTCGTTATACAGTTTTTTCGTAGTAATACTGACAAGATACTGCACTAAAAACCGCACATGCAACATTCTGCACGCAAGTACGACGTCTCGTAGATAACGTTTACCGGCACCATGCATCGTGTGAAGCAATGCATGATGCCATTAAAGGTTACGCCACGGACACATGCATCGACGAGCCACGTGAAACGGCCTTATGAATTTATCGCGTCCATGCCAGTGCCTTGAGACGCTTGGCGCGTTCCGATTTGGCCACATCGACAAGCTCAATCGTTGCAGTTGGTAGCGACTGTGCGTGTTCGCAGCGTCTTTTGTACTGCGAAGAGTATACATCGCTCTGAAATTTACGGCAATGAAGGCATATAAAGCGTAATAAACGAATCCCCAAGAACGCCTGAATCCACAAGCACGAACATCAGAGAAATCCATGCACTTCCCATCATTACCACGGTGGGTCAACGACTGCAGCGCCAGAGTTCCCTGTAGTAATTATTGTATGAAACTCTATGCCGACCAGGACTGAGCGAGAAACTGTTGCAAGGCTATTTCGAACCCTACAAGATCATCCGACGTATTGGCGCACTGGACTACGAGGTCGTGCCAGGCGGTACTTCGCAGTCACAGCGGCGCCGCTCACGAGCTGAAGACGTCCCACGTGGTGCGTCTTAAGCCTTTCTACGCCCGCTGACTTAGTAACTTTTTCTTTCTTCGTTGTTTTGTTGTTATTCTTTATTTATTATGCGGGGTTTCCTTTTCACGTTCGTGTCGGTTTGTAATGTCGGGACGACGCTTTTTAAGAGGCTGGCATTGACACGTGTGCTTACTTATCCTTTTCTTGGGCATTGAATTTCACCAACCAACAACCTAAAGTTACCGATCAGCGCAAGACGCGCCCGCTTGATTAGAACTTCCTGGAATGTTATCGATGGTTCTATCCATTTTATCTCTTGGGACCGAAGCTTGTGTAATATGACTGCAAATGCGACGAGAATATTGTGGTACTTTCTGGAGGACACGTGTGGACACCAGCGATTACTCTGCAACCATCAATGACTCATGCATAAACGCCGACGCGCTTGACCCGCAGATCCGATTTTCGACGATCACCGGCTGTGTTCTTAGCTATCGTGGTGCTTTGGGTCTAACTTACTTTTTGTGGCACCGGTTCAGCCAATGAAAAGTAAAGTTATTCACAGTGTTGCCACTGTGTTTTTAATCCTTACTACTACGCGAGGATATATATAAATATATAAGGAAGAGAACTTCTTCAGGCTACCTTTCCAACGTAAAGGAAATTGAGCGATGATACAAAGTAAACAGAACAAGTATTTACTTTCAACAGTTTCTACCGGTGGACCGATCTTCATCAGAATTCACTTAAACCCTGATGAAGATCGCTGATGAAGATTAAGAAGTTTGCAGGGACAACATGGCCACAATTAGTACATGACCGGGGTAGTTGGAGAAGTATGGGAGAGGCCTTTGCCCTGCAGTGGGCATAACCAGGCCGATGATGATGATGATGATGATGATGATGATGATGATGATGATCGCTGCACCGGTCGAAACTGTTGAAATTAAATGCTTGTTCTGTTTACCTTATAGGATTGCTCAAGCATTGATCATTTCATAAGAAGCCAGCAAATACACCAAGGGCAACACAGGGAAGTTACTTGTACTTAATAAATGAAATAAAGAAATGATAAATTAATGGTATTGAAAGTGGATGAAAAAACAACTTGACGCAGGTGGGAAACGATCCCACGTCTTCGCATTACGGGGGCGATGCTCTACCAATTGGGTTACTCGGGCGCCGTCTTCCCATTCACTTACTGGTGTATTTGTGTGTCCTTTCTGCCGCAGGCGTAGCGAGTACGTGATATTTTCGGGTGCAGGCAACTGGTCAATAAACCCACGCGTGCCAGCCGAAGGCATCAGTGTTGCCGGATTCGAAACCTTTACATATATATTGTGTTATTCATGGCAATCTCTTGACTGGCATTTCTTGGGCCACATTGCATTTTTCATGCATTGTATAGCCACTCCTGCATGGGCTAAACCTGTTCGCCTACAATATTTTGAAATAAATAAATAAATAAATAAATAAATAAATAAATAAATAAATAAATAAATACACCTGCTAAAACGCTTCACCTCAGTCAAATGAGGAATCCTATTTGGCTTGCCCATCTATGCAAATAGTCTTCGAGTTAGACAGCGTACGTATAACCTAGTAACCTAGTAATTCTTAGGTTATCACGAGCTATACTAATTATGACATGCTAACAGCAAGAAGTCGATGAAAAGCGGTAGCCGGCAAAAAGAAGAAATCAGGGCACGCGTGTGAATATGTTACGGTCTACATTGCTTTGCCTGCTGTTCTAGCGCAATACTGGGGTTTCTACTCGGGTATAATCTGAATAAATAGGAGTACTTAAGCATTAAATAGAGCGAACCCCAATTGGACCATGGAATCATATGTTAATTAGACACGCATATATATTTCTTGCGCCGAATAGACTAACCGTTAACCAGCAACTAATGAAAGCGAGAATTGTCATCTTTTTGGGGTGGTCGCTTTATCACGTGAGCTAACCAGGAGGCTAGCAAATGTCGATTAATTCGCCCTCACGCCGCCAACTGGAAGCATATGAACGCTGAAAATGGCAAATCAGTTCTGAGGAATCGTACAAGGTGGGTTTTCTTTGCAGATTAATACTACGTTCAGGTGAATGCCAACCTTCTCTTTCGCGAAACTTCCTCAACCTTGCGTTTATTCGCAGAACCGATTTGCCATAACCAACAATTAATCAATTTTTACGCTTTAACGTTTCACTGTCGCACATACATATCCCCTTTATTGGGCCACAAGCATGAGTTGTCCGCGCACATTTTGAAGCGAAAAGCAGGAATTAAAAAGTAAATTAGTAAGAATTAAAAAAAAGGGAATCAAGTGCGTCTAGAGCGCTCCACTAAATCAGATGGGAAATGCGGCAAGCATTTGTCTGCTTGCTTGCTGAGCCGTGGTCCGACATTATGTATATCGACTGCTTTCGTAGCGTCGAATCCAGCCAACCGTGGTGAGCCGCAGTGCCAAAATTGATTTCAGACTGACTTGCTTGAGCCAATGAATACGCGCTGCAACTGCTCTCCGTGCTCCCCCGAATCGCGGCTGATCGTTCGAGCGTGGCCAATTCCCTTCGATTTGTACTGCCGGCCTGAACGACAAACTCCGGCTCTGTGGAAGAAAATGGCGACTGCGCGTTCGCACCAGCCTTACTTTTGAGCACCCCGCAGAATTGTGAACTCTGCATTGACTTTTCTTTTTGTCATGTATTATCAGCGTTCCTCTTCCTCTCTCCGTACTTTTGCGAATGCTGTTTTCTATGCGGATTGTGACTAAACTATACGGTATGCTTGACGTACCGCTATCCGTAGAGGTACATATGAAAACATATTACAAACTCTTAAAAAGCATAACCCACGATGGTCAGCACGATGAATATTCTATCCCAAGAGATTGCGTCGTTACCTTGCCCACGATGACTAACATCGCCATTATTGTTGCGCTCAAATTACAGTGACGATACTAAAAATAAGCCACGTGGCCAGATTTCTCTGCGCGCTCATGCTGATGGCTATGGTTACTGCCTGAAATAACTGAACTAGCCGAGCGGCTACCTGGTGTGGCTACTATGGTGTTTCACTGCTGATTGCGAGATCACGGGTTCAACCCCAGTCGCGGTGGCCTCATTCTGATGGTGGTGGAATGCAGAAACGCTAGTGGTATCGCGAATTCGAGGGCATCAATCCCAGGTGGCCAAATTAATTCGGAGCCCTTCACTATGGGGTGCCTCATATTCATACCGTGGTTATAACAGGTGAAAACCTGACATTTTTTTTAAGCAAGCAGTTGGAACTTATGTTAAAACCATTCATCTTGATCTCCGAACGCAGCATTGTAATTTCGTGTTTTCAAGCTAGCGTAAAAAGGGATCCAGTTCGATATAATGAAACAAGAGAATTTTAAATGCAAGGGATCATTTAGGACTGCTCGTGTTTAGCACGCAGAAATGCTGTAAATCTATTGCATATTGTTTTACATGGTGCGTTATTCTGAACACACTTGAAAGGGAGGCATGCTCGCTCATGTTGGTACCACATCAACTGTTGCCTGGACTCCTATACCCGCGTTAATTTGTCTTCTTATCCACTTTCAAATTCATTTTCTTTGATTACAAAGATGAAAACTATGGCAAACTGTAACCCTCAATCTTAATAACTGCAATTTAGGAAAAAAATAATAAATTTGTGCCTCACTATCCTTGGCCTCATTACCCGATTTTTCTGTATGGTTGTTACTAGAAATCGAGCCCCCAATTGTCAAAATCTAGTTAAACTCGTTGTGTTTTCTTCATTTCCTCCTCCCCCTCTCTTTCTCTCTTTTCTTCCTTTCACCAATTGGATGGCGAGTGTCTCGAGTCAGGCAGTCTTGAGCAAGCGTACCAATTGCTTTTTTTTTTCACTAGTTGTCTATTCCCGATATAATGACTGCTGCAGTTAAGAGCGTGTTCTCCGTCTGCCACTTTTGTCGTGAGTAGGACTGGCTGCACTGAACGCCGCAAGCATTATACATGGGCCAAGTTCACACATATAAAATTTCAACCGCGGAGCTGTTCTAAGTCGAGACTTCAACGTCCGGCGTCCAGTTTCACACAGAGGTGCAGGTTCAGGAGCTCATCGCCATTGGGCGCGCCGAGGGTAGGAGTGGAGCACCGCCGGAATTAGAGCGGACCAATCAGTGCGCGGTCGGGGAGGGACGAGGAAATGGGTATCGGAGCAGGTGTTTCGCCGGTGCGCGCCCTTTTTCCCCATGGATTCTGCCCGGCGCGAGCGGCAGCGCCGACGTCGCGCAAATCCCGAGCTTCGAGAGCTAGAAGCGTAAGCAAAGTTCCAGCGCAGGTAAGCCGCTACCACCGAGGATCCAGAACGGGAAGTGCAAGCCAAGCGCCGGTGGAGGCATGCCAATTCCCACTTTCAAGGGAAGGCAACCCGAGTCAAACGCCAGCAGAGGCAAGCTAACCCCCAACTTGGAGAGTAGGAGGCCAAACAGGGACGTTGACGCAGAGAGATTCCTCCCACGGAGGGAGCCGATGGACGGTTCAAGAGAGAATTCCCCAACCTTGAAAGGAATCGACTGTGGTTTGGTCACAACCTCACGCAACTGAAGAGTGTGCGCAATCCGGAACGGAAGCTTGAATCTAACAAAACGACGAAAACGAGGCAAAAAACAAATGACCACCTACTTCGCTGTTTTGACAGCTTTCACTGAGTGGAAATGGCTTCACTTTGTTATGCTTGACTGGCTTGTCTGAAGTATCTTAACACTATAAGGCCCACTGATGCACACAGTCAATGCGATCTCCATGACGAACGCACGGCGGAAGCTTCTGATTAACCTTACTAAACGGCCGACTGTCATTGATGCCACCGGCTAAAGTTTGAGCCAGGAGATGTGCATGCACGTTCAGCCTTCACCGCGAAATCTTTCAAGCTGGTCGACGTCTTAGAGGGGCGCGGTAGGTCGCTCTCTAATTAACCCGCCTTTTGTTTGCGCGACGATTCACGGAAAACCACACGCACTGTCAAACTTCTACGTATTGCCGCAGCACTGCATGTCGCTCGGCATGTATCCTTTACAAAGGCATGATTGTTGACGTTAGGCAATGTCCTAAATTTCGTAAGGAGGCTTGCCCGCACAGCTAATTTGCACCAACCAGAATGGCTGCGTTGCAGCTCGTAGCACTCTTAAGCCTACTAAGACCAGTGTTTTCTAAGCTTGGATGGTGCGAGGGAGGAAGGCAGCAGGAATGCTTCTAGTACCCGCATTTTGGCACCCTAATTGCGATTTCAACCCAAGGCTCGCCATCGTGATTAGGTGTAACTTAGGTGCATGGAAAGGCCTGCCTATGGAATTTTGCGTATCCCCTCACTTTATTACCAATCTTTTCGACCTAGGAATCCACGTTTGAGCGAATGGTTGGTCATCTGTTCCCTAAATATATCATCACGCTCCTTGTATTCGGGACTTGCTTACCAACACGAAAGGAGCCCCTTTGATATGTAAAATTGTGTGCACCATGAAATTTCTGCACGCGTGCTGTTCTTTTAAAAGCTCCTGTTCATTAATTCGCTTTTATGTACGCTGGAAACAGATTTCGTATGCAATAGCGTCGGATTTCTTTCCGAAATATCACCACACTAAACTTACATTCTAGAAGAAAAAGAACACAGGGAGAATAACAGAGTCAATCCAAGGAAGGGTTCAAGTGCCACAAAATATAACCGTTTGATTTCAGGCGTTTCATTTCAGACTAGCATCCATTCTAATTAACGAAAGAAGTGGGTGAACTCAGGCTTATCATACCTCCCGCTACACCAAATGTCCTACATGTTTTGGTGGATGAGGGGCTGACCGCCAGAACTGTCAACTGTTGTTTCTAATTAGGTTTCAGTTCAAATTTCGTTCTGAAATTTTTTAACAGGCAGAATACGTTGCAAGTGCGTTTTTGCAGTTCTTCCATGGAAATGTGGTTATCGCTTCGTGCAGTTGACGACACCACCTCATACATAATAGTAAAATACTGTAGTCTCTAAGCCAACGATGGTTAAAACATGCGATTACTTCTTATCAACTTTGAAATCTAGAAATAAGAAAAAAAAAGACGATGTGATGAAAAGAGTGTAGGAATCAAAAATACAAAATTGTTGAGGTCGTGTGCCGTGAAAGGACGACAATCTTTAAAGTGTAGTACAACATGCAAAAGCTCTGCACTAGCTTTCAAGTGGTTAAGTAGTATCGATAAGTTAAACATTCTCGTTTTTTCTTTTCATACGAAAATTTGGTGCACGGTATTACAGTAGTGGCAATATATGATCATGCATCACGAAATCAACTTTCATTTCGTCATAATCTGTGATAATTATGAAAGGCATCCGAAATTGATAAAAAAGAACACTGGCTTGTTTGAAATTGTTGAACATGAATACAAATACCGGCGAAGCAAAATTCGAGAAAACATGCGGCATGCAGCGCGTTTCTTGCTCGCAGCCTGCGAAATCTCAACAGTGTGTCTTCGAAAGCCCCGCTTTGTTATACTAGTTGCGTACAAAAACTACTGGTGGGATCTATGACACTAGAGTCGGAGAGCGCGCTGAAAGTAAATATCGTATGAGTGCTTTTCCCGGTGATACCGGCGGCGCTACCATGTTTGATCCGACGCGTTTGTTGATTGCCTCAGCTGCCTCCACGTCTTCAACGGATGTGCGTTGACACCCCGGTGGGGCTCAGCAAGCCTGTTTCGTCTTATTCCGTATACACGAAGCTTTCGCGACCAGTTCAGACGACATGTAAGCGCTTGCGGAGCTCATTACACCTCGTCCAAACAGCGAAAGCAGTGTATAGGGTGCTCCTGCTACAGAAATGGGTCTGGAAATGTTTTCCAAGCTGTCCAAACTTTCCGCTGTTGATTTAAATCAGGACCAGTGCACTTTGCACTTCGTTCTTTATTTGGTTAGCACTTTGAAGCAGCAGCCTTTCATCTTTCTGAATCAGTAAAGCTCGTCATCGAGGTCACCAGTCGCTTGCGGGTGTGCTATGGTGCGATATATTTGTTCTTGCTGCGCACAAGCCGTGGAAAGTAGGTGTTCTGTACTTTGTAATAGTTTGTAGCAAATACGTATCGTCACTAGTCTGCGATACGTAATATCGCTGCATATACATATTATAATTATACGGATTATCGCTGAAAATATGTATTAGCACTGCAAACCGTGAAATTCAGCTACGAATAATAATGTTCGTAGCTGAATTCATCTGTTGAATTCATGTGCAGTCGGTTTATACTCGCCGTCATCCATGCTTCGGCGCATTGATTCCAGTATGCGCCCATTCACTTACCCTTGGTAAGTTGACGATAGAATGGGCGTAAGTCTGCGTCGGAGCATGGGTGCATGTGTGCTGATCGCGTGCAAGAAACTTGCTGTGCCAGGCAGTGGCACTACTCTACTTGTCACAGCGTACCCGACGGGCGCATTTCGATTGGGGCGAAATGCAAAAACACCCGTGCACTTATATTTAGGGGCACGGTAACGAATCCCAGCCGGTCAAAATTGATCCGGAGTCCCCCGCTACCGTATGCCTAATAATCAGATCGCAGTTTCGGCAAGTAAAATCTGACTATCTGTGTATATATATATATATATATATATATATATATATATATATATATATATATATATATAAATTTCGTCACAGTGTAACGAACGGTATGCTCACTCTTGCTGACGTTCCTGGGTTGAGGTTATTTCTTTGGAGGTTAGCCATACGATGCTGGTGAGTGAGTGAAATTTTCTTTATCCTCGATAAAAGCCGTGCATCGCAAACAGCCCAGTGGCATTTCCAACATTTGATCACATAATAATAGGGCGTACGCGGTCATGGGTTTGTATCCGTGCGCTTCCGCTGAGGCAACGTGGGGTGCGCCATCTGCAGCCAGTGCTGGGAAGCATCTAAGGTGCATGTATCTTAGATAATATCTCAGACACTCTTGAGTATTTTGTATCTATATCATGATACGTCTGGCGAGACGTCTACCAGTATCTGTATTTCTGATACATGAAAGAATGTAATGTGTATCTTAGCATACAACGTACCGGTGGCTATCGCAACATCACCGTGCGATACTATAAACGTTAGCTGAATTTCGCTTCTCAAGATGATACGTGCTGCTACTAAGCCACCTGAATAAAACTAAAGGAAGCAACATTCTTTCATCTTTCTGCAAGAGCCTTCCGGTGAAGGCAGGTAACGAAGTGGTGCGCGTAAACGCTATTGCATAAACGCTAAAACGTTTACAGACAAGGTAAACTCCACAGCGGTATTTGCGTTATCCTGCAGATGCTTCTTATTGACGTTCTTGTAATTAGATGGCGACCCGCTAGCTAGTCGACAAGCAGAGCAGTGACTCAAATCAGTTACAAAAACCACAATATAAATTCGCTGACAGCAGCGCAGCCTTTAAAGAGCTTTCATGTTATGCAGCTAAAGCTACCCTAATAAATTATTTCAGAAGGAAAATATTTCAGTTTGAGCAAGAAAAACGGAAGCTTTGAGATGCTAACAGATCTTTCATTCAACTGAAACGAGGTTGGTCGGAGTTAAGAAATTTCCAAGCAAACATTTTTGTGCCTACCCCTTTGATGCTACATCATATACATATATGTATATTAAGAAATTTGCGAATGTATCGATGTATGTTAGGATACAAATGGAAAGTATCATATCGGATAGAATAACTGCGGTAGCATCTTGTATCCGTATCTCAACTTCTTTTTGTTCGAGTATATTGTATCGTATACCATGATAAAATTTCAAAGTATACATCTTTGCCCAAAGTATACATCTTTGAAACGGCGCAACAGCGCCGTTTCGTTCATGTAGAGCAAATTACTCAGCAAAGAATATCTACAAGGTGAATGCATGCATGAACGCCTGCCTGGATATGCATGACATGCATTTGTTTACAGGTATTTGCATGGTATGCGTACATGAATATGGGTTCACTTCGTCCGTACAGCTTCCAATAGCTTGGAGACTTTGCGAACTGGTCCTCTTGCGACAAATATTGCTTTATAAATGCAACAATTTAAGATGACTACACTTGTGCGTAGTAACTACCGGCTCTGGACTGTTTAGATTTCTATGAGTGCGTGTAAATTAAAGAAGAAGAAGTCTAATAAATAACGTTAAAATACTTTTTGGAGCCATAAGCGCGAAGAATTGGCAATTGCAGGCACTTATCTACCATTTCTAATATAGTACAACGATCGAGCTGCCAGTGTTTCCTCTAGTTATTTCTGCAGGAACATTGAGCTTGTGATTACCTCTGTGCGTTTTTTTTTTCAACAAGGAAGTGTTTCCAATACCTGCGGACCATCTCTCAGCTCTCGCACGCCTTCCTCGCTTCATCTAAGCATTTTACCGAGCTTTGCCAGTTGTGCTGGCATTGGCGGTCTTGGCTGCGTGGTTTTTTGTGAACGTTTTGACAAAATGGTTACAAAAATCATTTTGTACGTGCATGCACATTTTATGTCGGAATGATGGGCAGTTTTTTTTTTTTAATTCTAAAGTGCAATCGACTGTTTGACGGGGTGTCTCAAACACTGCAGCACTCTTCAGTATTTTCTACGGTGTTGCCATCATGCGTAAAACGTCAAAATTGATAGAATCTGTCGTTGCTAACGCGCGTTACACTTCGGCGACATTTCGTTCCCATCTCGACAAGTTCGCGCACTGCAAACTGCGAAGCGTCGAGAAGAACTGCAACTAATATAAATTTGATAATTCAGTAGGGCACCTATAACCAAAAAGCGCATAATTTTTCTAAAACGTTTCTCTTAAAACACAATCAGCAAGTTTTCGATCGATACGTGCGATATTTTTCAAATGGCTCACATATTAAAAAGCCATTAAACTCTATGAAAAGTAAGGTAACATTAACGCCAGACTCAACTGGCAACTACATTAAATTTTGAGCAGGCGCCCACGTTTGTTAAAGTGGTAGCGCGCAATATGCGAAGGACCTTCCGAAAGTGACTTTTATCATTTATTTACTCGCGGAAACTGCGCTACCTAAAAAGTACACCATGAATTATACTCCTTGCACTATTTTTCCACGTAGTCTCCACCAACATTGCGACATGTGTCGTAGCGTGCAATCAGCTTGAAGAAGCCCCTCTGATAAAATTCGATGCCCTGCGATGCAAGGAATCGTCGCACAGCCTGCTCCACCTCGGCATTGTTTTGTAGTGACGTCCCAAGAGCGCGCCTTTCAAAGCAGGGAACAGGCGAAAGTCCGATGGGGCAAGATCGGGGCTGTAGGCCGGCTGATTCAACCTCTCGCATCCGAAGCGAAAAATCTGATTTTGGTGGGGCCTTGTTGTGTGTGGTTTTGCGTTGTCGTTCAAGAGCGCAACGCATTGACTCAAGACCCCTGGTTTCTTTCGTCGAATGGCGCAACTCACTTTGGTGAGGGCGTTGTAGTAGCGTGCCGCCTTGGTGGTCCCTTCATGGAGAAAATCAAGGATACTCACACCTTTCGCGTCCCAGAATATTGTGGCCATAACCTCGGGCACAGCCGTCTGCTGCTGCTCTGTCTTCTTCCACGCACCGCGCATGCGTCAATCCTCTTCCGCTGACGCCACTTCCGTCATTGAACCATCAACAGGCGTGGATTCTTGTGGTGATTGTTTGTTTCACCTGGTGTACCATCTCCTCTTTAAAAAAAATAACGAAACTTACTTTCGGAACGTCCTTTGTAATAGAAGAAACGTATAGCTCAGTAAAGCAGTGTTGGCGTCGGCCAGTTGCACAGTTCATGTTTGTTATTTCACTACTTTGTTTTCTTTTGCTAAGAGTTTGCAATAGTCATCTTTCTCAGGTGCGACATTTCTCACGTTTCACTGGTAATAAAGTATAAAAATTTGGTTGATATTGTCAAACAAATAAACGCTGGAAACGTAAAATCTCAATAAAAAATAGGAGGACGCCTACGCAAGCGCAACGAGCTAAAAGTGTCTTACCAGGCAAGCTGCTGTGCATGTGCGCTCTAACTAAAATTTATGCGCATAGGTTTTTAAGCTATACCTGCAATACTATCTACGCGCTACCCTTCACATTCGCCGTGCTCCGTTCAAATTATATTGCTGTAGCTTCTAATGGTTGCCTCTATGCCTTTACCTCGACGGTTTGAAAAGAAGTCTTGGAGCCGACATCCTCTGCCGCATCTAGAGGCAGAGACATCGTCGGTGTATTAACGAAAAGAAAAACACTCCACAAATCGTAAAAGTGATTGCTCCGAGCGTTATCGGCCATACCGCACAAACTGAAAGGATATGGCAGGGGATCTCAGGTACACATTCCTGCAGGAAAAAGAAGTGCTTCAGGATAACCAGGAGCGGCAGTAGCGGCCGTCAAGTTATCTCAAGCTCGTAACACTTGGGGCTGTATTCCATTGCATGGTTAACGGCTAATGGCGTTCTTTGTTGAACTGCTACTTGTTACCTGGTGATTTCGAGAAACATAAAAAATCGGCGGGTAAAAAAAAAATTAAATTCGGTGGTTTAAGTGCCAAAACCACTGTGTGATTATCAGGCAGCGCACCGTAGTGGGGGACTCCGTAATATCTTGTCCTGCAGTGGTTCTTTAATGTGCTCCCATTGCGCGGCAGACGGATGTTTTTGCGTTTCGCTCCATAAAAAAGCGGCCTCCGCGGCCGGGATTTCTTTTCGCGGCCGTGTGCTTAGCTGCGCAGCGCTCAAGCCATCTGCGGTTGCATATCTTTTTCGAGAGCAAGTTGCCCTTCAGCTTTCATACGCTTCAGGCTGTAATTGTAAATCACATGTTCTTATACATGTAAGGTGCCCTGAATTTTGACTAAAGTTTTTGTGGAGAGGGTAACTGACTGTATGACTTGGTAAACACGCAGTTTTATAGTAATTTGCAGAAAGAAAGGAAGAAGGAAAGCAAGAAAGAAGGAAAGAAAGAAAGAGAAAGAAAGAAAGAAAGAAAGAAAGAAAGAAAAAAGGAAAGAAAAAAAGGAAGAAAGAAAGGAAAACAAGATAGCATTAGGAAGACAGAAAGTAAAAGACACATGTCCGGTTTGCTATCGTGCAGTGGATCAAGGGGATGTGGGGACGATAAGAGAGAATGAAGGTAAGCGAGAGAGTGCGCTAGGTTGCGTGCTCATGTCAATGTGTACACCAAGTCTGCAGATAGTCGCGAGATCATAAACATATTGGAGCAGTGCTCCCGTTTCTTTTTGCGGCAGCACCGCGCGTTATCTTGGTACAAGAAAATTTAGTCATGACAACGGTCATGAGTCGAGCCTATGTAATGCTGTCGGGAAAGATCCGGGCTGGACATCGTAACGAGGCAAATACACAAAAGGTTTTCTGTAGAAGCTCTGCCTCCAGAAGAGTCGCAGATGGGGGTGTCATACTTTCTAAGGAGGAACGAGTAAATGTTGGTAAATGCTGCGCCATGATGGAGGCGGCGCTACGTTTCCACATTAGAGCTTATAGAGCCAGAGCCAGGGTATCGAACCGGAGGTGAACCGAAAACTGAAAAGAAAAACGTCATTTTGTCTCGAACCAGAATTGAACCGGAGCGTTAAGATTTTTTGCTCTCCAGAGTGAAGTTGAAAAAAAAAAATAAAGGTTTCGGTTCAGGCTCGCCACCTTTACTGCAGATTTTTAATCTATGCTTTGCCTGCAGTTGGGGCTCAATTTTAATACCTCGGTTGTAAATACACACCAAACGTTTATGCTTTTAAGAGCATCAGCATCATTAGTGCGGTTTTAAACTGATCGTGTCGGCGGCCGGACATGTTAGTAATGCACGCGTTAGCGTTTGAAATTGGTCACCGTCAAATAGATTTTCCATAATAAGAGGTTTCTATATGACCGTTCAAATAATGAAGTACTTCCTAACCTGGCGGTGGCTTTCAGTCGCACATGTTGAAGTACGCGAAGTACTAATGACATATTGCTGCTGGCATATGCCTCCGCTACGTGACTTTAAGGTGAAACTTTCTCTGCGTATCATTCTGGTTGTTGAGGAGGAAGGACTGAGGTGACGCGGTAGTAACGCTTCGTTTCCGAGGTGGTGCCGTGGAGGCAGAATTGCTTCTCGATCTGGCGAAATCGAACTTGCGGGTTCTGGGGCCAGAAGGATGGGAGGCGAAGCTACAGAGACGAAACGTCGTGCGGACGTGAGTCCTGATCCGTGGAGGGTGCGGGCGGTCCAGTCGTTATGTCCGTCCTAACTCGTCACTTGAAGCCGTATCGACGCCGGAATGTTGTTATTGTTGTTGCTCTTCTGGGTGGCTGTGGCGCAGAACAGCGAGCCGTGGCTTCACGTGCCATGGTCAGGCGCCATCTTTATTTTGTTTTCGTGCGGGCGCGCGCTATCCCGGTTCTAGGGGCCGCTCAAGGGAGGGCGTTACGCTATAGCATTGCTGTTGGATAAGCTTAACTCTTTTTGAACTACGAACTATGTGTGGCGTGAACAGGCGTAATCTTTTTTTGCAGCTTAGCGGCAGCATCGAGATTTTTACAAAATAAGCTTGCGCCGTCATCTTGTATTTATTCTTCGGTTATGCAAATGAACTTAAACCAGTTGGAATCGCTTCAGACCATTTTCGTTTTTCTTTTTTTCTTTTCTTTTTTTTTTTTTTTGCTGCAGAGTTGAACCGAAGCTGAACCATTTCCGCTGAACAAGAACGAAAACGAAAACGAAAGATCTTTCGGTACTAAACTCTGTTTATGGCAGATATGAATGTTTAAAGGTGGAAATGAAATATTAAAGAAAGAGAGGGAAAGTGCTAGGGCCGGTAAGTATGCACCTATTACCTGATTTCCTCCAGCTGACTAGGTGGCTATTAGGCGCCGCCTCGCTTCAGAGGGGATGCAAATAACTTACCATCATCGTGAAGAGCGTTGAATTATTTATGGCGATTTGCAGCTTTATGGAAACATCTAGTGTTTGCGAACGCCGGTTCTAGACGTTAAGAGAAGAACAATAAGCGTGTTTAAGGGATTTAGTCAGGAAATGAACTTACGTTTGCAGCGTTGCTTCACTGGGAGGAGGACCGGAATCGTTCGGCCTCCTTCATGGGCCGATCGCGCGATCCATAGTTAGCGAGGTCATCACTAGGAGTGACAGTCTGTCCCGGCCGTTACTTAAATGTGATTACATGCATTTTACATAGAGCTTGATTGTGGTCATTTCTTATTTCACGTACCAGCTGCCCATGAGTCCTGTGATGTAGAGCAAATTGCAAGCGCAGAAGCGCTGCCTTGTATCACAGAATATGACCCGGTTAGCAAGTAGCTCTTGCAGGACGTATTCTACAGGAACTAAACTTTTTTTTAGTAATAGGGAAATTTGTACTCTAAGTAGCCGAAAGAAAGAGCACATGTATCCTCGAAGAATTTTCTTTTACGTGGAGCGCAAGTGCTCATTTCTTGCTCCGCATGCGAATCGCACTTAGACGGTTATATATAATGTCATGCGTAGAAAAAAACAACGCCGATGCGGCAATAAAATAACAAATGCTTAAAGCAAAAAAATAATAAACAAGACAGCATGCACACCGAAGCACCGAAAATGGGGACAGTGTGTTAGGGAATGATATAGGTGCTGGTATTGAAATGCGAACTTTACTGACTGGTGCAGCCCTAATAAACGCATGACTACAGACTCATGAGCTTCGAAGAGCAGACCGTGGCAGTGTATGTCTTTATTTCATTCGAGTAACACACAAGTGAAGCAAGGTATAACGCTTTTGTAAGCTTTGGCACACGATGCATTCAAGGCCGCTGGTCTCCGCCTGTCTTCTTCTTGGCTAGTCGAGTCGATTTGTTTGTCATCAGAAGCAACCACCAAACGAATCAAGACCTGAAATATCAAAAGAAAAAATTATGGAGCTGTAGCTAGAGCTTCTCAAAGTGCCAAAAACACGCCCCCTCTGTTGCCATCCCGGGTGCAGCAAAGTTTTGCGCTTCCTTAGACGCAACGTTTTCTTCCTTTTCTTTATGCTGTGATTCAAGGTTAAAGTAGTTCAGAACCACAAGTACAAATTTTCTTCCATGCTTTCTTCTCCCTTTTCTCTTTATATGTTTTATTTCTTTAGGACAGCATTCTTTTCTTTTGTATCCTTCTGCGTCGTGCGTGTTCTAAGTACACGGACGCTTGCTAACTCGCTTTTCTCGAGATACCCGTGAAATGGCCGTCCGCGTCGTCTCTCCTATTAGCCTCGTTGTACGCGACTTTTGTGTCCGATGGACGTGACTTAGGCTTGCGAGTGGGCAGCCAAATGTTACGACGGCGGCAGCCGTGGCGCCCGCAGCGATTACCACCACTGCAAGAGCTTTATGGCTTGCTAGATTTTTTCTCTGTTTCTTTTTTCTTCTAGGTGCTTCTCAATTTCTTTTTTTTTTCTGGGACGTTTTTCTCTCGACAAAGCCCTCAAGCCGTCCGTCCGCAAACAGCTTCCTATGGTGTTGTCAACGCAAACAGCTTCCCATGGCGAACAGTTTGCGCTAAAGAAAGAACGTTCCGCAGAAGCGCCTAAAGAAGAATGCTGTCTTGTGAAGTTCGAATCATTTGATTCTGCATGGCTCAATGTTGTGAGAGGTGAATTGTGTTTCTGGGGTGATCCTGACGTATTGGTCTGTTCTATATTCTTACACTCAACGTCTACCACATGCCATGTTGCAAAAGTAAAAAAAAAAAAAATTACTGTGTATTAAAATATTTCTAACATAAAAGATTCCATTGAGCTCGTCTAATTCGTTTTACGATAAGCTGGGAGAAATATTTGTGCCTGAACGCGAGTGTGTGTTCCTCAAAATTCAAACTAATTTAATTCTAGGGTTTTTACGTGCCAAAACTACGGTTTAATTATGAGGCACGCCGTAGTAGAGGACTCCAGACTGACTTCAACCATCTTATGTTCTTTAACGTGCTTTCAATGTATTGTAGGAGCGCATTTTTGCATTTCGCCTCCGTTGACATGCGGCCGCCGCGGCCAGGATTAGTTTCGCATCAACTCGTGCTTCACTGTGCAATGCCAAACCACCAAGCAACCACGGCGAGGTTTGAAAAGTGCTTTAGTTAGTTTTCAGAGCGGCATTATTCTCGAACACGAGACTTTACCCTGACGTGTTTCCTTGAAATCCACGCAAACTTCATATCATTTGCCATGACAGGTTATAAAAAAGTGCGGCGTACGTTCCTGTTGAACATTCAGAGGGTTGCTTGAGCTTTCCTTAGTCACGTGAAAGATGGGCATTCTACCGGCATTCAATCAACAGCTCCAGAGTTGTCGTGCTTGTTGAGTGACAAGCCTTTACCTCGGAAATCCTCTATTCGGCGCTCTCTATTAGAGCAGTGACGAAGCTGTCGTCTGAGGAGTCATCGAGCATTCGGGTGTATTTCTATTGCATTTGTTAGCGTTAGGCGCAAAGGCTGCAGTGACCATATAATGCCAAGACTGTCGAAGACAGTTTAGGATAGTATAACTTTATTCAATAACTAACTTTGTTCCATATATTCTACACCAAGAAATCTAATAAACTGATGATACTAAATAATTGTTATCAATGTATGTGGAAAATTTGCAATTACAAAAAGAAAGGAAGCACGGTAGCTTTCCTCTTTCTAGCGGAGGTCACACGCAGGGACGTTTGGCAGTCTGACTTCTGAAAGCAACGCGTCCGTGGCTGCAATAGGGAGCGCAGAGTCTCCAGGAATTGTGAAAGTATAGGCCAAGAAGCAGAGCATGCTGGGAAGAGTGGGCTGCTAGGCTGGGCGCCGCGGCAATGATCGATTGCTCTAACTGGCCGTTCTTCGTCGTTGTGGAGGTAACTGCCGCCCACTTTTTGCTAAACGAACCAGTTCCCGAGGCCTTGTCGCGCTTTCGAGCCCAGATTATTTGAGCAACATAGCGAATGATTGTGAACGCATGTTAAAAAAAAAAAGAAAATCTGAAGTTTCTGTTGCCAAAACCACGATCTGATTATGAGGCACGCATTAATGAGGGAATGCTGGAATAATTTCGATCACTTGGGGTCGTTTAACGTGCACCGAATGCAAGGTACATGGGCGTTTTTGCATTTCGTCGTCATCAAAATGTGACCACTGTGACCGGGATTCGATCCCGCGACCTTTTGTTTATCAGAGGAACGCAACAGCCACTAAGTCACCAGGTCGAGCACGTGTGTTGGCCGCGGACTTCAAAACTAACCCAGGAACCCCGAATCCCAATGATAGCCACACTGCTCCCGCTCTAGTCGGTGCTTTAAGAGAACGACAATCCGGGCACTCGTCGTTAGTCGACGAGCAGCAGTCAACTTGAGTTATGGTCTTAGATAATGAAAAAAAAATGATTTTCTGACTTTCCAGTTAGATTAGAAAAAAAATATTATCGCAATGTACTTCGCTGAGTGGAATTAAATAATAAATACTCCTTTATCAGTCTACCTCTCGAGAATGCATGGCTAGCCGGATTGAATATTCAGAAAATAGGTATCGCCGAATTAACGTAGATTTTTTTCTTTATGGCATGAAATCTGACCAGTCTGATTCATAGGCCGAGAGCGAGAAGCTTGACTGACCATCGTCCACATTTTCTTTCAATCGACATCCAGCCGCGCCAAATTGAGCACGCTCATAGACTGGCCGGGTGAGTTCAAGAGAAACAAGAACAAACCAATAATCGGCGACTTTCTGAACTTGAAGGACAAAGACTGCATTACCTCACTTAGTAAAAAAAAATTATTCCATTCTCCTTTCGTCAAATTTTCGTTCGGCCCAGAACCTTTATTTGACACCATCGCAGTCCTAAGTTTTCTGAAAGATGTTGTCTTGCATGTTTTTAGCCCCACGTGTTCGTAGCGGGTCCTCTCTTCAGAGGATGCCGCTGTGATAGCTCTTTCGTATAGCACGCGCCTCTAGGCCCTTGTGTTTCAAGAGCTCCGGTGAGGCAGCAGTGCTCCAGGTAATTTTACTATCTCATATATCTTTTATTCTGCATCATTATTTTACGATGGATTTTAATGTTCAAAGTATTCGTCATAAGTCATCGCCATAATTTTATAGCACGTAGATTTTACGCACTTGACAGCGACAATTTTTAGGCCAGTTTACAGCCAAGTCACATCTCCATAATACATCGTCAACATCACCACTTGTCATGGCGCTCTTTGGCCAAACCTGGCCCTTGCGCCATTAAACACCACATATCATCATCATCAAATTTTCGTAACCGGCGACGCAAGCATCGGGCGGTGACTTAGTCTTGTTTGAACAGGTCAATAAAACGCTCTTCTCGTTTATAAAAGGTCACTTTTCTTTGCATTCAAAGTGAATAGCTTTACCTTACTTGACAGGTTTTCTTATCTAATTAGCTGACCAGAGACGAGGGCCACACAGAAGTGGCGCGGCATTTTGTGGCTACAGCAATAGGCCAGTGAAAGTAGATAACCCAATCAGGAAGGTAGTGTCGACGTCGGCGATGGACCCGCTTCCTGTTGCTTAGCTTTCACTGGCTGCTCGAAAATTGCGGTGGCATGCAACGGAAGCAATGGTAAATATGCAAATAAAATGGATCCCCACCGACGAAAATTTGGCAGAGCGAGGTCGTGTACGTGCCGAAAGGGCTTGACTACTTAAAACTGCCGCGAAAACCTTCTTGGGCGAATAAATTCATTCTCGCCGACATTTCCGAGTAGCCAGTGTCTGAATGACCGTCGGGCAGCCATCTTCTATTCATTTCGGACCGTGGCAGCCTCCGGCTGTTCCGAAAATTGTTCAATTTTGCTCGGCATATTAATGCGTCTTTAATGAGTACACGCCGCTTTGACGCGGTCAGCTTTCATGGTTTTGTGGCGTCGCGGGACAGACAGGCGAAATGGACGGAGAGAGAGAGAGAGTAAACTTTAATGAACACCAGCAGTTCTGTCGGCTGGGCCTAGGCCTCCCACGATGGGACGTCGAGGTCTTGCCTCTTCGCCGCTTCGTAGGCCTGCTGGGTCGCCCAGAGTTGGTCGTCGAGATGGGAGCTGCGCAGGGCGGCGTGCCATCTCGACGAGAGGGTCACGGGATTAAGGTCTGTGTATTGACGTTTGCACTCCCATAGCATGTGGGGGAGTGTTGCCGATTCAGTTTTACAGACCTTGCACGTCTGGCTCGGGTAGATGTCGGGGTATATAGTGTGATAGCGTGTGAGGGAGGGGTATGTATTCGTCTGTAGCAGGCGAAGGGTGGTTGCCTGTGCCCTGTTTAACTGTCGAAGACAGTTTAGGATAGTATAACTTTATTCAATAACTAACTTTGTTCCATATATTCTACACCAAGAAATCTAATAAACTTTTGTGTCCGATGGACGTGACTTAGGCTTGCGAGTGGGCAGCCAAATCAGAGGTTGTTGATGAAGAAGGCGCAGAATAGGACATACTTATTTTTCTTTTGTTCAGTCTAATGAAGCCATATTGTGAGTTCATCAAGCCGATTAAATCATATTAGATGAAGAGCTTGCGCGGTTTTCCTAACATCGCGTGACAGACAAGCGAAGTGGGGGCGGCACGAGAAACATTTCACCTATGGTGGAGGCCTGATTGCAGAAATGCAATAGAAAAGTTCGGAATAACTTTACGTTATAGCGGCCATGGTAGCAATCATGACTTCTTGCCAAACACTCAACTTGCACGTAGAGAACTAGTTATGTTCGGTAAGGCACAAAACATGCAATTCAAGCTGATATTTGGCGATTATTTGTAATAACAAAACATACACCATAATAGACGCTGTTGTCGAAAGCGGATTCTAGCGCCAGGTAAAGGCCTAATGCAAGAGAACTGAGCTCGATTACCTATTCTTGTCAATCTTATTTACAAAGATTCGTAGCGTTGTACCGAATCATGATAACGTATGTGGCCTGATTTTGTCTTCGGCAGGCGACCTTGTCCTTCTAACAGAAACAGCTTTACGCATCTGTTACTGACTCCAGAACCTTGCCCTTGTATCCTTGTACTGCTCGGATAGTGCACTAGGGAAAAAGTAATAATATGCACAGCCCGCTTTTGCAAACGGAGTAACGGTGTTAGTTGCGTATGTTTAGCCCCATAATTCGCAGCACCACGATCCAGACTGTACCAATTTCGAGAAATAAATTATGAAAGTTTCCCACGAAATGTATTAGCGTTCCAGTTGCCTTCCTAATTTATTTTTTAACGCTGTTTTACGCATTGAAGCACAAAAGTGACTGGAACGCCAATGCATTTCGTCGGACACTTTGAAAATTAATATCTTGAAATTGGTTCATTCGCGAAAATTCGGTCCAAGTCGACGAGCTTTGCGAACTCAGCGGCTATAATTCCTAGACTGAAATATGCACCGTAAAGTAATTATTTAGAAAGTTAATTAGCCTAGCTATATTAACTATTCCATAAATCATGTTGATTTCTCGTAGAAGTAACGGCCGCCTCAACGAGTAACTTCGATCAAGGGTTAGAATTGTCCTACAAACCACAGTCAATTAAAAAAAATACGGTGCAGCTAAAAAGGACCCTGTATAGCAATGTCCCTTTTAAATACCAAAAATATGAGTAGCTTCAACTGTCATCTTTTAAGTCTTTCGAAAGAAGTTCTGTCCCTGTTGACTTGAGAACCGAATAGATCATTCAAGCTTCAAAAAAAAAAAAAACACGTCTCCTCCAGGCATCCACCGGACCATTGCCATCACCAGTGTCTGCCGCAAAGTTATGGAGCATGTAATATATTAAGAGACAGGTCTTTTCTTGTCATCGCTGAACGTTTTTATTCCTTCTCAACGTGGTTTCCATTACGGCCACTTCCAGCGGAATGCAGCTTGATCTCCTTTTGCAAGGAATTCACTCGCACCCTGACCTAAACGTATCCATTGACGCTTTACTTCCCGACCTTGCGAAGGCTTCTGATAAAGTCACTCACCCTCGTATATTGCTCAAGCTATGGTATCTTAACTGAGATGACCACGTTTTTCAATGGATTCCCAATTTTTTTACTAAACGCCAGCAGTTGGTGCTCTCTAAAACCCACTCCTCCCACCCCCCCATCCCAAGTACTCTGAGATGCCAGTCAGGGTCTATTTTTTTAAAACCATCTTAATGATATGACTAACCGGTGTGTTCAATCAAACATATGGCTCTTTGTGGATCATTGCATTGTATACACTGTAAAAAAGCCTACACCCTAAATTAACTTTTTAGTTTGTAAATCATTTTACAGTGTACTGCACCATATTTAAGGCGGCCCGTGTCTTTATCCTACATAATGCTTTCTTCCTATAGCAGGAATAGCGTTATATTTTGTTAATATCTTTAAATATTAACGAACTTCTTTAATTTCCTTTCATAGCCGCTGAAACTACGCCTCTTCCAATTCTAAGATTCACGGTTACCCTATGTAGCTTTCAGTGACTCGGTTAAATACCTTGGCATACAGCTTTCTTGCGATCTTATTTCTTCACCGCAGCTTAATTAAATCACCAATTCTGCAAACCCTATACGAGGTTACTTGAATGGAAGAATAAATTGTTGCTGTTCTTCTTGTTCTTATGCCGAAATCAGCAATTTGTAAACAAAAAAGAGCAGACACACATTCAGGAGTTTCTCGTGCAAAACCGTGGTATGAATATGAGTCACGCCCTATTGGAGGACTTCGGGTTAGTTTTGACCACCTTGTGTTTTTTAACGTGCACCCAGTTGGCAGTACAAAGGCGTTCTTGCATTTCCTGCCAATCGAAATGCGGCTGCCGTGACCGGAATCTTATCGCGCGCCCTCTGGCTTAGCATCGCGACGCCAAAGTCATTACACCACCGTAGCGGGTACCTCTTCACTACCTTCTGTCAAATTACTGAGCTATGTAACACTTGTCGGACATACACTTCAGCATGCTAGTTGTGTTAACATGTTTGAGTTGTTCCCGAACCGTTCCTAAATATTCATTTTCTCTAATTACTACGGCTGTACACCCTTCAGTCACGAGTTACGATTGACTGTCGGTAAACGTGTGAAATTAACATAATTAACATTAACATAATTAACATAAGGTGCTGGAGACTCCATAGAAAGCAAGTTAAGATAGGAGAATGATAATGTCTATTTTATATGTGAACTAACATAATTACGCAGTAGTTAAGTATTCATAATTTGTACAGTCAGTCATGCAATGTCATAAAAGATATTGAATCACCCGCTTGAATTACATTCCCAGGTTATTATTGGGTGCAAGCATTACAACAAAGAAAAAAAAAAGATCTGTTGCAATTACTACCGAAACGTCCCTCTTCATACGTCACGTCAAACACGGCGTGCCTTCACCAAAGCGGTCGTCTGGTTATACATTTTACTCAGAAATGAAATGGATGTACTGTAGGAAAGCAAAATAGTCAATTTACGCAAGTATTAATGTTCGTTGCCTATTCCTTGCAGCCACTGCACAGAAATGGCGCAAATAAATCGCGTCCGCAAACGTGTAGGCCGTGACTGAAGGGGATACCGGTGTCACCGCCTTAATATCACAACTTCGTGTTCCCACACACGCGTTTCTTCGTACGCAAGCAACCCTCTGCCGTTTTCAAAATTGTTTCATTTCTTAGCAGCAAACACCTGCCGTGGTGGCACAGTGGCTTTGTCGTTTCGCTACTAAGCTAGAAGGCGAGGGATCAAATCCCCGCCGCGGCGGCCACAATTCGATGGGAGTGAAATGCGAAAACGCCCGGGTATCGCGCATCGAGCTCACGTGCGAGAACCTTAGGTGGCGAAAAATTTTCGCTACGCCACGCCTCATAGTCATATGGTGGTTTTGGCAAGTTAAACTTAAAAATTTAATTATATACCACCAAGCAACAATCTCATTCGACGTGCGCATCGCATACCACGCAGCAGCCACAAAAGAGACATAGACAGCACTTGTCTTCGTCGTTCTTTGAGTCCCTTTGTATATGTAAGCGCTGTAAGTGAAGCTAGCAGTAAGACGCCGTTTCTCCTCGACGCACACAACACGATGACATATAAAAATGTTGTTCCCACCTACTGCCCAAGGATGGAACGTTCGTGCCCGCATCACTTTGATAACGAAGAACCTACGATTCAAGTCCGCCATCGCATAACATTTCAGCATGCTGTTCAACATTTTCAACATGGTTTAATCCGCTAACGACTGTAGTTTAGCCTAGCAATAGGGTGTGCCTTCTCTCCTGTCGTGCGTTTTGTTGCCCTACAAAATAACATGCAGTAGCAACTATCCCACCAGTCTGTTTTGTTGAAATAGGGTGTCGTTCTAGCCCATTTCTATTTTTGGCGCAGGCTTCTTTTTGCTAGCGTCCCCGCTAGCTCTCCGCTTAGCAAAGTACTATAGCATGAAAGAGAGAACAACGGGACACCACAACGTTTCCCTAACTCAATAGAGGCCTAGTTGTATACCATGAGCGGCTGCTCTCTATAGGTTTGCTCAAACCGCGGAGGAACAACCAATGAAAAGAGATCACAAAAAAAAAAAATGAAGCAGACGATGCTACGGGAAACAGTGTAGCCGCATGCCGCTCCAGTACGCTTTGTTTTCTCTGTTTGCTGAAATGTGGGCGGAAGTCCATTCGGTCTGTTTCCGCGAACTAGCGCTGCGCTCAGGGAAAGAGCACGCAAAATAATTTAGCAGGCGAAACTTTCCTTTTTGGCTCACCTAGGAGAATGTAGTAGAACTTCTGAGGTGTATGTTGGTTCGTTTTTGTTCTTTACTTCATCATCTTATCGCCCCTTTTTCGTGGATGACGGTTTGCTTTTTTATGCAATGTGAAACGGTGCGGTTCCGCAGAAAGCTTGGGAAACCTGTTATTTCGGCTGGTGGAATGGTAGATCCTTCCGACTGTAAATGTAGGCGGAGAGAAGTTATTGGGATTTAAAAGAAGAACAAAGCAATCTCCTAAGCTCTGTGGTACATATTTTGAACAGGAAGTGTTTCTCTAGCACTGCCATTAGTTACGTTTAACAGAACCACATAGACGAAAACAGGGCTCTGGAAGGTACACACATGCTTCCGTAATGAAATACTACAGCTTTTAACGGCAATCGTGGTGCTCAATCTTTTCCGTACTGCGCAGCCTTTACCTGCTTGAAGCCTCTATGGTAATGGAAGGAATCACGTAGAGGAATCGCTTAGTTGGAGTAAATTGCAAGAAGACTAAACGATGCTTCCCTTCTTGCCGAAGTAAGTACTCTTTTTTTTAAACTGTGCGCTTCAAGACCTCGAAACTGCGCAGTCGGTTACAAGGAACTGCGTAATTGCAGGGCGGTGAATTAAATTAGACCACGTGGTGTTTTTATACCTGTACCTTAAATGAAGTGCACGGACGCTTTCACATTCAGCCTCCATCGACGTACGGCTGCCACCATCTAGAACTGAACCCGCAACCTCACGCTCGCAGAAGAAAACATTCAGTCACTGAGCTCCGTCTGTGCGTGAGTCTGCGAATACGCTCTTGGCGCTCAAGTATAATCCAAATACTCGCGGTTATGAAAGAGCGAAAAGTCATAAAAGACTGAGGAACAAAAAAAACAAGCACATCTTTTGTCTCTCAGCAGTTTGCTTCTTACGATTGTTTATATTGCTTTTTTTAATGAGGTAATACATGTTTGCAAAATTGGTTTACTTACTATATGATACCTACGAAGAATTAACGTGTTTGAGCGCTGGCTCTTACTTTAGGCCTGCGTCCTGCCACTAGCTGTTGAAGGAAGTCTAAATATGGTTGTGCATAAGTTTCCCAGGGTCAACGGCCTTTATCTCGTTCCACATAAGTTCCACCAACACACCAATAAACGCACCATGTGGAAGTGCCCTGCCAACTCCATCTTCACAAAGACAGTACTTTATAAATTACCACACAACCAGCGTACCGGCAGTTGGTAGGGATGTACCACTCCCCCGCGAAAGCCTGAAAAACTACGGTGGCAGCTTCCGGTGCAGCACGTCAGGTGCGTTCTGGGCCAGGAGGCATGAGCCTACCTGGAAGCCTGGGCGGGGGCCTTAGTTCCTCTGGGACTAATAAATGTTCCTTCTCTCTCTCGCTCACTGTCTACGCCAACTGAATTGAGCATTTATGCGAACATGTTTCGTTTACTAGTATTACTTGCGTTGAACGAATTAAGAGCGCAACCATGACTCCATACCATCTCGCTATGTTCGCCGTTTTGTTGACGTTTCTTCAATAATTGCTTTTTCAGGCTGCCATAATGAAAAAAAAATAACTCAATTTTAATGGGATCATTGCGACCACAGACTTTATAGTTTCGTACCCATGAAGCCTAACCAACAGAACAAGGCCGAGGTCCTGCCAATGGGCAGCCTAACAATGTAGATGACGAGGAACATACGATCGCATGGCGGTTTACGCAATGACAATAAAAAAAAGCAAAGTACGGAGCATTTTCTCAGTTACGAACCAAGTAATCGTTTCCTTGCGCCAGACAAGCTGCAAATGCACGAAACAGGAGAATTCACTCTACTGCCTAATTTGTCTCACTTACGGGCAAACCATGACTGATTGTCGACCAATCGAATCGACGACACCACGTGACCCAGCACGTCGCCTCCGAGCAGGGGCACGCGTGCCCCGCAGGTTCCTTTGAGTGCAAATTCCTAGCCACTAAAAATGAAAGGAAAAACAAATGTCGCACTGATTTCCCCTTACAAGAATGGGCGTGGAATTTCCGCTGTCGCTCCGTTGTACTACTAATTATTCAGGTCAAATTACATTGAATTTCAACACTCACTGAACCAGCGTAAAGTGACTCCAATGAAACTTCCGTTGTGCATTGCTCCACAGTTTTTCCGATGACGACATTATATTGAGTTCTCGTTTGATTTTCTTTTTTGCATAAGGTGTGACACGGAATGAACTTAACTTTACTTGTATGACGTTAACTCCTCCTCCCTCGCTCCTCCTCTGTTCCAGTTCAGTGGGCTGTTCAGTGGAAATTCACTGAGTTGTTGTACGGTTCAATTTATGTGAGTGCTGCAAAGTGCCGTAAGGTACTGTAAACTTCGTCCCGTCGTATGTGCCTTTCCTAAACATAGGAAGTGGCTGGCGGCGAGGAGAGGGAATGCGGGAGGCATATTGACGTGCCATTGTCACATGGAAAGGTGACTTGGCGCCCGTAGATGCAGAGTCCCAGAGCTTGCATGTACACGTCAACACAAGAACATTCACTCCATCGACCCCGGCGCCCGCCCTTATATACTGGGTTGACGTGGGAAGAAAGGGGGCTTCGTTAGTGCTAGAGCCACCGAAAATACAGCATCGCTCGGAACAATAAGGAGGACGTTCTTTTCAAAATGATAAGCATGTGAGGACAACGCGTCGCCAGGAGAAGGGTGCAAGGAGAAGGAAAGGTTGTGGTCGGCCCAGGTTCCTGCACACTCCTCTCCATTCTGTTCCTGTTCCTCTCCATTCCCACTTCGGAGAAGTGGGAATGGAGAGGAACATTCAGGCACCCTAGCGGTTGCAGCTTCTTTCTGCTGCGCTCTGTCGCTGGCAATAAAAAAAGAAAAAAATGAGGGGGGAAGGAAAAAAAAAGAAAGAAAATGCAAGGGTGACTTGTTTGGGTGTTTTTCTTATTTTCTGTTATTTTTATATAGTAATATGCGATATAACCGATGTGAGCGCCGGTATGCTCGTCATTTACGATGCTTTAGTTGTGGACTCTGAGATTAAAAGGGCGCGCCTACAACCTGTAGCAATCTACGAGGCCAAGCCTCAACATTCCCCTCGATAATAAACCATTTTGTCATCGCCGCCAAGAGTAATTCGAGCAACAACGTATTTTATTGTATCAGCCTTGGTGCAAAGCTTACAGCTTTGAAAAAGGTTAGTGGATTTCAGCCGAAAAAATTTTTTTAAACGTGTTACACCGTACATTTCTAAAAAGGAAACAGGCAACATTGGTAACTTTTCTTTTTCGGACGTTTCCTTGGTCGCCATTTTGTATATTTTGTGGTCTCGGTGGGCGCGTTGTTCGTGTGGTCTACTCATAGCACGTGTGTGTTTGCTGTAACGCAGTAATGAGACGCATTATTGTCAACAGGTTAGAAGATGAAAAGTGCAATGTACTCATATCCCGTCCGTGTCACAATCATTCCGGATGACAAAGCATCGGCTGACGCCGATGTTTGCAATCTACTGCTGTGTGGGAGCGTGCACGAAGGAAGGAGCGCCAAACCAGTGGCCCCGACGATGATGCTTGTCTTCGGTGAGCACTTTTCTCGTGTTGCGTTTTTGTACAGCTCTCCCAGCGTTAGACTGAGTTGAGTTGAGTTGAGTTGAGTTGTTGTAGGCTACTGGTGGGATTAGCCTTGCAGTTGCTGCCGGCAATTGCTCCACCGTAGCGACACTTAAAATAAGTAAATCACATAATCAGACACAGTCCTCACAAAATACAAATGGTCACTCCTCAGTTCACCATGTGGAGGCCAAATCTGTGTCCTGTAGGTAATTTAAAAGAAGACTGTGCCTTCAAAACAGATCGCTTTCAAGGTAAAGCGCGCTCGACCGTGCATGGCCGTCGGCCCACTTAGACCAAGGTAAATATACCTGGTAGCGAAACTTCCATAGGAGCCCATACGTTCAAAACATGGAGGTTCATCGGCGGTTCATGGGGCTTAACGCCATCTGTATGTGGTGGGAACACTTTCGGCGGAAGAGAAAATAATGTGACACCATATCCGTTAAAAGCAAAAGTGACGTCAATTTGTTTTGGAAGGCGCGAAATTTGTTTTGTTGGTCTGCCTTTGGAGCTATATAGTCAAATGCCCCGCCATTCGACTTGATGGGCGTTTCAAGCTTTCAGCAGGGAAAGCTATGCAGGAAAAGGCCAGCCGTACGATTGTCGAAATCGCACCCCTGCAGAGAACATACTTTCTTTGGAGGCCGACGAAAGCTTTAGGGGTAGAGCGCTGATCCTATCGTCGGATGCCAAGCCCGTCGGCCAGCGCAGTCGCACGAGAACAACCACACAATTATCTGGCGGTCGTAACTCACTACTTTTGACTGAACAGGTTAAGAAGCGATGAAGCTACTCGCGTCACCAAATTCAGACAAACTTCGACAAGCAAAAACGGACAACGTGGGAGGGGGGCGTATTTCAACAGGGGAACTTCACGAGCGCGCCTTTCTGCACATTTCAAGACGTGCATTGCATTGCGAGTGATAACGGCGTCAACGCCCCCTGTAAAGATGGGCGCTCAAAAGAAGTGTATTGTTTAATGATAACAAATTAAATAAACTTGTATTTTCATAACTCGTCACGAATATATAAAATTGATCAGGAATTTTATTTTCGTTGAATGATTCTAACTGTGTCTCACTTGAATTAAAAAACGCTTTTTTCTTTCCCAATGTTTGTTCCCTCCAAACATAGTCGCGCTTCAATCGCTGCTCCCATAACCCCCCTTGCTGATGTCGGTAACAGTTCGTACTGAACCGCTTTTCGCCCGAAGCTTCGCGACCTATTTGGATCGACCTTACTTAGACTGTGCCCCCAAAGCAGATTGCTTTAAACATAAAGCACGCGCAACCACGCGCGGTCGAAGTTAAACGCCCCCCTCCCCCCCCCCATCCCTCCTTTCCCCCAGTGTCATGATGCGCTGCGTGCGACGGAAGACGCCTCGCTTCCTCCCCTTGCGCGCGCGACATTGAGCCCTTACAGTCTGCTCGCCGTCCCACGTACACTGTCGTACATAGCGTACGGCGCGTGAGGACGATGTTACGACGAGTAGAAGCCACTGCTTTTGCATCGCAAAGAAATCTTGTAGTAACTGCCAGAGAAGGTCAACCCAGCGCGCATCCGCCTACCTTTCTCCTGCGCGACGCTTCGCCTCGTTTCTCCATTCCCACTTCGCTCAACGTTACCTACACATTGCTCTAGGCGGGGTGACTTTGCCGCGCGCTAAGCGCGCTCCTACGTACTTCTCCGGCGCGCGAGCCTCTTCACTTCCAGGCGCCTTCCTCGGTAGCTTGCTTCGCGGCCTGAGGCTGACACGGCCGATATGAAGAGCTGGCCAGTTGCTCTTGCGCGTAAAAACAATTCCGAGTAACAGTAACGAAACCGAGAATGTGAAATAAGAATGAAGTGACTGCGCGCTAGGTTGCCGGGCGAACTTAAGACCTGTCACTAGATCCGATAAGGTGCACGTCACCTATTTCGCTGTATACACAAATGTATACGCTTTCTTAGAACGTCATTTCCTTCGTGAACTGTTCAGCGGCGGGTCTTGAGAAAGATGGAATGCCAACCTCTTGAATTCAAATGTGATCGTATCGAAAAGCGGCACACGAAAAGCGGCCTTGAGAAAAGTACGGGCATGGCACGAAACGAGCTCTGTAGTGTAACTGCTCTCTAGGCTGCCGCTATTGCAGTTCGATGTTTTCTGTATGTAAAACTGCATGTTAATCCCCCCCCCCTCCATCACGCAATAGAAGAAAGCAGGGTGAGAAGGGATGAAGGAAATACAGACACCACCGTACCATCTTTCACGAGAGAGCAGCCGATAACGTTGAAATTTGCATACGTATACTAAACGTGTGCACAGAGGGGAAGTTGGGCAGAAGCGCTTTGCTCTCCATGCTGCGCTTGCACTTCTATGTGTGGACAAGCAAGAGTTCCGGAAAGGCATTTCTTTTAGTAAAATCGCCATTGCAAGAAAAAAAGAAAGAAGCGAAAGCCGCGTTAGTCGAAGGCTTTCAAAAGTGTCATGTTGGATTCATATTTCAGGGCACGGCTCGATATAAGGATAACTTCAAAGAAATTAGAATAAAGCAGCAACAGAGGATGCGTGCAGACCAGAGACTGCATACGGAGAGCTGTGCAACTGGGAAGTAAAAGGAAAGGAGGGTGCAAAACAGGTTCATGAATATTTCAATGCTCTTCTAACGGACGGAATGAGAAATGCTGTGGCGGAATCCCCAAACGACCACCGCCACGGACGTTCCTTAGGACCCCATAACTCACCCCCCACGTGGTGGGCTCCTGTGCCGAACTTTGTCACCTGTGCCAGCGCCAGCCGCTATGCGTGCGTTCCTTGCCACGTCATTTTGTTGCGTTTGGGAGGCCCTAGTGCTTGGATGTAAGTTACGTCGCGTTTCCAACTTTGTGTTTCTCTTCCGTTAGATGTATTTGAATGCATTGCTCCTTCCCGCCCGCTGATCAGGACCGCCTTTGGTATTCCGTGCCATCAGCGGACGCATGAAATTTAGTCCCTTCCAACTCTCGCCCATCATCAGAACACCTCGACGTTGGTATGGCGTAAGGGAACGGCGGTCTGAAATCTCGCGTTTCCTTTTTTGGCTTTGGCGTACGTTCAAACGACTTTTCGCCGGCCTCATAATAAATTGCCTTTAATACGGAGACATCGAAATCGGGAATGCGTGTGCGAATAAAGAAAAAATGCCAGCGAAGCTTCAAGCGACGGGAAAGTTGATAACGGTGCACACATACTAACGAAAAAGAACAGACACAGTTAAAAATGCGGTTTTATTATTATTACTTCTTTCTTAAAAGCAGTATTTCAAGAGCGTTCCCAAAGTTATGTTACCACAGTGCTCTTCGACGCACTGTCGGTTCTTTTTAGCTCAGATTACGCGAAAAAAAAAGTTACTGCGTTTCACAGGACATGCTGGCGAGATCTTACCGTAAAGTCGCGTGAACATAACACCTACTCAAATAATTTGCACAATTTCTTTTCCGTTGGACTTCCAGGGCAGTCAGAGCCAAGGACAAGGCAGATATTACCTTAGCTGCTGTTTGCCCCGTATACTAAAAAAAACGAAAAAAAGTGCTCTCTTGCTGTGAACACCTTAAGATTTCCGGTGTACATATTCGACATCTCTTTCTCGTTGTCTCCGAGGCACGAAAGGTTTTGTTTCCTTAGATATCGCGCCATGTATAACCGGAGAATAGGCCCAGTTTTGAGGGAGAGAAAAAAATAAAAAGCAATACTTAAGAAAAGGCAATAATTCCAGATATGGCAGCAATTTGAGAAAGAGCAAGAAAGTATTTAATTTTCATATGCAATTTCGTCAGCATCGATGCATCCATGCTGCCGTGAAACAATTTGGAATGTACCGTTCTAAAGCGATGCTTGGCGTGGAAATCAATGCAAAGGTGTACACATGGTTATACTTCCGCGGTTTTAGAAAGCATCTTAACAAAAATATTGCGGCCAGTTTTCCGTTCGGGCATGGACATCGTTGGATTCCCCGCTGCTGTTCGCCCTTCATGCGTATACATTTGTGCTTAAGTTGTCAGGTATCGCTGCACAACGAGCACCGATATTGTGGATCTCAACGGGATTGTATTGCAAACTTTGACCTAGCTCGTATGTTTCATGCTAGCTTCGACGCAGCCATGAAGATGCCGACAAACAAGCTTTTATTTTTCTTGGAGGCAATGTGCAGTACTGTTGATTTCCATACGAGAGGATGATTTCATGTGCATCCATATCCTTTTTTTTTTCGGAATGACCTGAGAGGGAACGGAAGCCATCAAAGCGTGGTCACAGTTTCCCGCCAAGTACATGGAGCGGTATTGTTTCATCCATGATGTATTCATGGGGACGCATTGACGTAATGCATCATAGGGAATATAGAACCATATTTGACACAATTAAGACCATGAAATGCGCACATATGTTGATATGCGGGAAGAAAAAATCTGACTAATGCAACTTGCTTGAAGATTAATGCGCGCGCATTTAAGCCTTGGAAATTCACGACGCGGTAATGAAACAATGTATAAACAGCGAGACCTTGCGGCGAAAGAGCAAGACCAAGCGTTTAAGAAGATGCGTCCCTGAAAACACTGGCATATCGACGCTTTTGTGAGGAAATGTAAATCAAGTGACGGCTTGCAGAAATGAGAAAGGTTACAGGCGTCAGCCGTCTGCTGCGACGGCAGTCTTTATCATCCGAGGTTATTGCGCGCCCACTTTCTTTGCACTGTACTTGTGATGATGCTTTGAAAGACAAGTAATAAGGAGAATGAGTTCTTGCTGGCTGGTTGGAGCAGCCGGTTCCTGTAGCTCAAGAGAGAGAGAGAGAGAGAGAGATCCTAAGGGAAATCCGGGGAGGTTAGCCAGGCCGAGCACAGTATAGTACAATTCCAGATGCTGATGTTACCTAGTATCTAAAACACTCTTAAGATGATCACCTATTACACTGTATTTTCGTTTGCTTAGCGTATAAAGTCTCACTAGCTATGTAAATATTTTTGGTGAGGCAATTCAGGGAGTGAAAAAGACCATCAAAAGGTTTATGCCGCTCACGCTTATAAATTCTGTCATGACAAAATGATAACGACTTCCTGTAAAATAACTTTTTTTAATTCGTCTAGTCCACAACCAAGATATAGGGCAATAGTTAACCAAGAAATGTGTCTGTCTCGCATCATAACTTCTGGGTGTAAAATAAGTCACATGAAAAAACTGAAAGTTAGGCATTTATACTTTCACTTATCTGCTGTAGCCATATTTTTTTGCCTAATTAGCAAGACGGACGAATAAAGGAGACACAACAAGGTTATCTAGATCTGGCTCATTTGGCTAGCTCACAAACTTGCATATTTTTGTTGAAAGGTGGAGGACAATCAAAGATAGAGAGAGAGAGAAAACGAGTGAAACAGGAGTTCAGCTTGATCAATAAGACTGCACACAAAGAATCGGGCTTTTCTCGGGCACTGAAGTCACTCTCCTTGAGGAAGTCACGTTCAGGTGTAATGAGGTGTGACCCAAGGTTCCTCCGATTTCAGCTTCGTGAGGACGGCCGATCGCAAAGTGTGCTCAAGTTGCACCAGAGAGTGTGTCATGGTTCGTCGAAACGGGAACAGTGCTAGACGAGGTGAGTTCGCGTAGGGGGATGGTCAGTCATTCCGAAATGATAGCAGTGCGAAATATTCAAAGCTACTTGATACGCAGCTTACACAGCTTTTTTGCATCGCAGGATAATTTGTCTAATTAGAAAAGCGAACATTCTAAAGCAGCGAAAGAGTTGCAGCATTTCTACGTGACCTGGTTATCTGCCTAATTGGAAAACCGAACTATCTTAGGAGGGAAATAGTTACTTACCACAATTTTACTCAATATGAGGAGTCAAGCCTCTCGCGTAGTGTGAATTGTACATGTCAACGACTTTGCGAGATGAAATCATGCAACACTGTGGTTTGTAAAGTCATATATACAAGTTATGTTATATCGGATACCCTTAGTGCACGTGCGATTGGGCGTACTCCATATTATTGAAAGCAAGCTCGAATGCATATATGGAAATACCTTATCGAATAAACAAATACTATAAAAGAATAAAAAGAAATGTGTGCCTTCGCCACTAGATAACATACTGCTCTGGTTTTCTGTCTTCTTTTCCCAGACGCCTGGCTAATAGTTATATATGAACCAATTTAGTCCTTGCTGCCGCCTTTGCGGTCCCTTCATTACACGTACCTAATAGGTGACAGGTAGGTCTCATTAGGGCCTTCAATAGAGGCGAATGGAAAAGTTTTTCAAAGTCTCCTAGAGATTTTTTTGTTCTTTGGTTACACCGGAACTTCTCGCTCGCTTGCTTCTTTTATTCAGACTCACATGCATTATCCTTAAGGGGCCTGTATCATTATTCTAAGAGCTTCACGCCGTGAATACTAAATTGGCCGCATTCTGCCAAGCGGAAAAGTGACAAGTCTCTGCGAATGGCGGAATAAATTTTCGGGACTCGCAAAATGCTAAAGTGAACATTTACATACTGGCTGTCGTAGAAGAATACGCATTAGCTGCACCACGAAGTTAATGGTGTGAAAGTATTTCGCTCTGTATTCATTAGTGCTAGTAAGGACTTCTTTTCGCAGATGTAGACCACGTTATTTGCATTTTGCTGTCAACGAGGCCGTTGCAGACAATATACTGTACTTTTGGCCTATTTTCTAACTGTGCATGGGGAATTAAGACATCGCATAACACACGTAGCGTGTTGCACAACACTTATAGAATCACTGCTTCTATTTTCATTTATGTATGCAGTCCCTTACAGGCAGTATACGCAGTATACAACGGATAAAAATCGCCTGTGCTGATTGTCAGAATGCATCATACTCAAGGAAAGTATTGTTGCTTTCCACGGCACTTTAAATCTGGAGCTAAAATACAAACGATAACTACAATGGCGTCATGCGAGCCATTTGTTAACGAGCACAGAGACCGTTTACAGAAAGAACATTTCAACAATAATAAAATGTAGAACTGACTTCGGTACCAGCACGCACTCGATAGTTTCGCAACAAATGTATGCCTCTATCCAAGCTCTCTTGAAACAAGAAAACTTTGCATGACTCTTTGCTTCGCTGATACCATAAATTGATGGCACTGCTGATTCCTTACTATCCAGCTATAATGAATTTACGCGTAAAAGTCCATGTATAGTGTGCTGTTGCACTCCACGCCCGCATTGTTGGGCTGGGTGCTATCGGTATATGTGTCCACTTACGCACAGATCTGCCGGTGTTGCTTTATTTAGTGTTCCAGAACACGTTCTTTTTGCGGCTTACAGATTAGCATTTTATTCAAAGTGCACAGATGGCGACAGCATAGCTAGATTACGGGGAGAGAGAGATGAATGGCAGGGACGTTAAGCAGATCTTAGTCTCCGGTTTGCTGCCCTTAACTGGGGTTGAGAGGGGTTAGAAAGAGGACCGAGGAAAGGGTTACAAAAATTGTCAGACAAGCACACACACACGCGCGCGCGCACGCACACACGCACGCACGCATACGCACGCACACACACGCGCACACACACACGCGCACACACACACGCACGCACGCACACATACGCACGCACGTGCACACGCACGCGCACACACGCACACACACTGGTTGGCCAGCAAAGCTGTTGTATCACCTGATCCGACAGACCAACGTGACGTAGCCTTGAACGATTCAGCAACGCACTACATGAGATGCCGCAGCCTTGAGTGGCTTTGCTTTGATTTGTACGAGGCGGTTATAGACACACCAAGCTTGAACCAAAATTGGGCTCCAACTCATTGGATCCTGCCAAGCATGCGTACGACGCCGTTGTGCATATTGACGTTGCTGTGCCATTCGCCGCTCATCTTCTTCACGCTGCTCTTAGGCAGTACTAGCTATGCGGGGCTTTGCGATATTGCTGTCACAAAACAGATGAAATCAACTGCTAGGTGGGTTCTTCTTTTACATACGAAAGTGTAGTTAGGTCACTCCCTGGTTGGTATGCTACAGTTTCCGCTTCCCGGCAACTACAGCTTATGCAACCCCAATCTTTACCGGGAAACGCTTGCGACGAACACTATGCGCGAATGCGAGCTTTCTGGATCTTTTTTTTTTCGCAGGGCTGGTACCATCGATGCCGCGGATGCGCGGAGGCAAGCGCCATCTGGTTGTGCTACTAAGAAATCAGTGGCACATGCGGTGCACCCCTCCCTCTGTGTTCTGTTGAGTTTTTGCGCACGGACAGAAAAAAAACGCATTGGGGCGTACAGGTACACAGATGAGCTGTAAAAAGTGGATGTTCAGCGAAGCTGTTGCCGACGTTAGGCAAGCACAACCGACGTTAGACGACGTTACCCAAGCACTACCACCACAGACGACGCGCGTCGGGCGCACATGCGCATGTGAGGAAGTACATCATGCCCTCTCATTCTTCTAGGCCCTCCGCCAAGCGCAAGTGTGTTATTGAACTAAATGAATGTTGCAATCGCAATTGTGTCATAAAAATGAAAGACAAAGCCCTTTCTCAGCTGCCGTTCCGCTGCCCTATGAGGTCTGTCTGAGTGGCCGCGCCCGCTAGGTGACGGTATCATTAGTACAGCATTAGGGACACTACACAGCATGCATTCTCATTCTTGTAGGCCCTTCGCCTAGCGCAAGTGCGTATTGAACTAATTGAATTAAAGAAAATTCCTCATACGATTTCTAAAGTACAGCTTAGATACATCATGCAGACATGACAGCATGGAATTGTAATTCGGGTATAGAAGAAAACATATTTATGTTACATGGAAACTCAGGCACATGCCTCAGAGCTGCCTTTCTTGTTTTCTTTTCCTTCCATTTCTTCCTTTTTGCTTTTTTTTTCTTTCTTTACTGTGAGCATCACCTATGCCGACATGGAAAATTCCGACTAACGAGAGGCTAACAGCTTTGCTTTGACACCTCCAGTTCGAACCCTTTTACATGGACAGCACAGCCCTAGCTGCCCTATCTAGTAACCTTATCGAGTCACAATATTCAGCTAGGAATTGGGCCTTCATGTTTTCCGTCCCCCTCCAGAGCTTGAACTGTTTGCATGTGCGCATGTCGTAGCTTAGGTCGTTCGTATTTGGTAAAGTCTATCACAATTTATCTGGTAACCACTCAGCACGCGCTGCTGTTATAAAGATAGGGTAGAATGCGAGATCCACTCACATGTGAAAATGTGGAATATCAGCAATCGCAGAACCTCTATATCTATGCAGCACATTTCCTGAAGTATAAATTGGAATGACTGACAGTGCAGCATGCGAGGTCTGTGGCACCGAAGAAAACATCGACCACCTGCTGTGCCACAGTCCACGATACACTCCAGAGAGACAAGAACTTGCCAAAGCTTCCCAAAAACTGGATAATCGACCGCTTTCTGCGCAGGTGCTGAGGGAACACCGTCCCCATCGCCCGTCGGCTCACAAAGCGGTGAAGGCGCTTTTGTGCTTCTTAAGAACGACGGGCTTCTGCGACCATCTGTGACTTTTAATTCAATTTCTGTTGGACCACACACGTCAGCGAATTCCCCGCAATTTCCTTCTTTCCTTCCCTCCTCTCTCTCTCCCTGTTATCTTTGTTTCCCCTTTCCCATTCTCCCGGTGTAGGGTAGCCAACCGGACGTTATTCTGGTTAACCTCCCTGCCTTCTACTTATCTCTTTCCCTCCTTCCTGAAGTATAGACGCAATACCTGCTTCGGGGACAGGTTACGTTGAAACACAAGGAGCGCCAACGGCAACGCACTCGTTCTTGAAAGAAAGATGCCGCTTGAAAAATGCAGCGTATGCTCAAGCGCACACAGGACGCTCCAGAGCCACGAGTTGTCCCGAAATGTTTGCAGGCGAAAGCACCAGGCGCGCTCGCCCAGGAAGTGGAATTTATGTGTGAACACTAAGTAAGACGACTGTGCGAAGATGAGCTAGAAAAAGAAAGAACGGGAAATAGTCAATTTAAACTCCCAGGAAGCAACTTTATGCATCGACCATTCACAGGAATGGTAGCAAAGAAAGAGCGCACAAAAGCGGCAAAGGGCGGCCTCTTCAAAGTATATGAAGGGCTAAGCCCCCGAGCCTTCTCATGCATAATTCGTTTTGGACGCTTCCGAAATGATTCGAAATGCTCGGCTTACGTCTCTCTGAGGAACGGCCGACGCAATGTGTGACCTCGATGAAGGAAGGAGCAGGATATTTCTGTGGTCTCAGCGGCTTTCGGCGGTATCATGTGTGCCAGCGACGAATGTAATATGAGCTCGCGGGCCTTCTAGTTTTTGCAATGCTTTGCATTGCACGCTAAAAGGCATCGCACAGGCAGTTATTGCTTTACGTTCTTTATTATTATTATTATTTCTTTTGCGTGTGATTTGCCTTTGCGGTTGTTCTCGCCCATCTCGTTTGATAGGAGCAGACCGGAATGTGCGGCAAAAGAAGAACGGTTCAAAGGGCCTTACGAATCGCGCACGTCATCACACCAGCGCGAACGCTGCGAAGCATAAAGGAATCAAAGATTTCAAAGCTGAAGCTTGTAGTGCGGCCTCCAAGCGTTATCATATTGCTATGCCGTTTCATCGCAAAAATACGTACTAGCATGGGGACTGTGCTGCGCCGCAAAGAAGTCAGAGAAACGCCAGTTAGTTCCTGTAGCATACAAGCCAGAAATGAATGTATGTGCAACTGATAAGAAGTATGTAAGTGGGAAACTGGCCATTAAGTTTAATCGCGAACCTTGATACAGTATTAGAATAAGTATTTGCAAGTACAATCATGAATGGTATGCCGGTTTGTGCTGTGGTTGATATTACACAACGCAGCTCACGCGGCTGACTTGGTTTCACCGCGCTGTTTGTGTAACTTGACTGTAGATAAATACATCAATTTTATTCCGCGCTGTAAATGCAGACAGGCTGAGCCATAATGAAACCATATGCAACTTCGCAAACAGAATGATTTCAAAAACATAGTGATCGAGTTTGAGCCTCACAAGACGTGTGATCTTAAATTACAACTTTTCAAGCGCTTGCTTTGAATGCCAGGTGAAAAGAATGGCTTGTCTCGAAGTACCTCCTCTTGCCGCTTTACTGTAGGAGGATTAGAGTGGAATGTTAAGCATATTTTATTATTCAGTTGACGCATCCGGTTTGGTGATGCGCAGACCAGCCTTTTCCATTAAAGGAAGCAGAGGCTCAAAGGTTACCCTCGTAAAGCAGTTGTCAAGGGCTAATCACTGAGAGCAATTAGGCCTAAAATTTATTGCAACGGTTAAGCACAGCGCGTACCCGGTGAGAATTTTAGTTATGAACTTGCGTTTAAGCTCTCTGCAGCACGAACACATATCAAGTTATAGGGTCCCAAGTTCAGCAGTATTGCATGCAAGAAACTTGCCCTAAGCTCCTCATAATCAACAGAATCTTAGTGACATGTAAAGAATTTCAGAAACAGTGTGCAGAAGGGGATTAGCGTAAGGAAAAAGCCAAGCCTCAGTGCAGGTAGCTTGAATTTTTTGTGCCCCCTTTGCATTCTCTCAGGCACGCCCGGCGAATAGCGTCCCTAATCTCTGGTTCCCTATTTATTAATAACCATAACATCTGGCGTAGTTTCATAGTCGCTTTGTAGTTACGTTCTAGACACTTCTGACTGTCAAGCGCTCACTCACAAGAATGAAATTCGAATTGTGTTATAATATGGCGCGAATGCATGTTCACCGCAGCGCCTCGATGGATGTGGACAGAGAGACCATCTTTTTGTTCATATAGATACATGCACATAGATACAGGTGTTATGGTTCACCGCGTTCATAGATACATGGTTCATAGATAGTTCAAAGGTACATAGATAGTTCATAGAAGCATGGTTCATGGTTCATAGATACACCGCGTTCTGGTTCACTTGATGAAGGCGTCACCTAGTTGAATTTCAAGTGCACTACGTTCACTCTTCGTCATCGGTGTCGATGCAGCGTACGTCTGACACAAACTACCGATTCCACAGAAATTGGTGGCAATAAAGCGACTAAATGAGTGTTGTATAGAGCCACTTCAACCTATCTATATTTTAAACCAAAGTCGTTCAGCTTACAAGCATTGTTTTATTTTTGACATGGACTAAAGTCGATGTTTACGATGATGAACGCGTAGCGCATATTCTAGTATTAACGCGGTAGCTAAGGTGTCTTACTTGCGCGTAACACCAGATGACACGGCGAGACCACCGCAGAAGCAGCCATGAACCGCCTCATGTTCTTTCTACAGCTCACGCTGGCCATTTCACCCCTGTGCTCATCCTCTTGCAGTCCTGATGACGGAATTCTTCTTATCGACCTCGTGGCTGACGATATCAATTGAGGCTTAGTGACGCAATCTGCTCAGCAGCCTCGACCTTCAGCGCCACCGCTCACAGTACAAATGCCCGGACAACTCAAGCTCATCTTCGGAGGGTGCGGCGAGACCACCGCTGATGCAGCCATGAACTGCGTTATGTTCTTTGTACAGGTTCGTCCTTATTATTCCTGTCGCTGCTTTCGTAGTGATGATAGGTGTATTATCATCCTGCCGTGCCCTGAACAGTGCCTTTCTTTACTTGATGACGCATGGGGTGTGCTTTTGCTGTTGCTTGCTGGTGATATTGAACAAAAGCCCGGACGTACTAGGGGTGAAATTAAGCTTCTTCTTTCCAACATGGCCTCATCCTTACAAGCATCTATTGATAACCTAACTCCGTCGCATTCCGATCTCGCAAAATCGATGAGTGCCCGTTTCACTGAATTAAATGATACGCTAAAGGTGCTCGCGCAGCATACCGAAGGAATCAGCCAATTAAAAACTGAAGTTACCTCTCTAATGAAAGTGATCACTGCGCAAAAAAAAAAAAAAAATACGATTTCGAAGACAGAAGTCGGCCCCGCAATTTAGTTGTTCTTGGCCTTCCTGAATGTGATCGCGAGAGTCCGAGTAGTTTAAAGCACGCAATTACTGAAGACCTAATCCGCGTAAAGCTGGGGTTATCAGGCTGTACCATAAAAAGGGTGCATAGAACAGGAAACAAACGACCTGATAAACCTAGACCAGTCCTAATGAACTTCTTTGATTACAATGAGAAATTGCGCGTCCTACATAATTCATTCAAACTGAAAGGCTCAGCTATTCCTGTTAGCCACGGCTTTGTGTGGCTACTTTAAAGAAACATTCTAAACTATGGAAACATGGCAAACAGTTTAAAGCTAAAAGTTTATCTTGAGTATGAGCGGCTTCGCGCAGACGATACCGTTTACGTTTGGGATGAGGCCACTTCACAGCCTGTTATGACTTCAGACTAATTTGCCTAGAGCTCGTCCTTCATTGCGAATGGAGTCGCCCCATTTTACCTTGCTTAATGCAAGAAGTATTGCCAACAAGTCAAGCCAATTAGAAGATATCCTCATCCTCTAAGACCCACACATTTTGGCGGTCACAGGAACTTGGTTGACACCGGAGATAAATGTCTACGAAATAATTCCCCCATCCCACAAAATAATTAGATGTGACCGCACAGGGCGAGCAGGGGGCGTTGCTTTGATCGCAAAAAAAGAAATAAATTGTGTCCAGCTTCCAAACTTGCCACAGCACGAAAGCATTTGGTGTGAAGTTATATATCGCGATTTTCCTACTTTAGTCGGTGTCTTGTACAGGCCTCCCAAACGCCCAGTGTCATGCGTGGAATCTCTCGCCGTCTACCTAGAGCGTATGCGCTGACCTAATCATACATTTTTGATGGCTGGTGACTTCAGTCTACCTAGCGTTGCTTGGGAACAGCGATCTATCTCTGGCTCTCATGATGCTGACAGCGCACGCGTCCTTCTTGATTCTATGTCCTTTCATGATCTTAAACAGGTTGTAATACATCCCACACGTGTCACAGACCTGACCCAATCGATTCTTGATCTTGTATTTATCAAAGGCTTGTCGGAAAATCCTTCTGCTATCTGTTATACTCATGTTATACTGAAGGTATAGCTGACCACAAGCTAGTACGTGTGGACTTACAAATACAAAAAGGCGTCCAAGTTACACCCATCACGCAGTCCTTCCTAGATTTTTCATCGGCTGATGACGAATCCGTCTTGGATTGCTTACACCTTTTCCTTGAATTTAAACACGATGACGACGTCATGCTTCTCTGGGATAAGCTTAACTCTGTTTTTAAGTATTGTATTGATCAATTCGTACCGACGCATACAAAGAAAACTAAACATCATAATCCGGGGATCACTCGTGAAATCTTTCATGTCAAACGTAGAATAAAGCGGAAACGCTAGTATAACCTACCTCAAAATACCGAATTCCGCCCTTAAAGGGACGTTTTACTCATCAAACTACGTAACACCCGTGAAAAATTCATAATGAGACTATGATTACATTCTTAAAAAACTCCTCAGTCAAGCTTGGGCGTGTCCTGTCCGAGTCTAATCAAAGTGTTCAGCAGCTAAGAATAAACAACAGCGTAAATTATATTCCTAATGATATCGTCAATGAACTAAAGGACACACTTTATAAAGCATTCATCCGAGCTTCACTTCTCAGCTCGCATGATAAATCATATACACCATCTGCATCTCAGTCAATTCCTGACGTTTCAATTAGCCGCCAAATAATTCTTTTTATGCGGCTGGATATTGACGACCCGCCGTAGTTACTCAGTGGCTGTGATGTTAGGCTGCTGAGTACAAGGTCGCGAAATTGAATCCCGGCCACGGCAGTCTCATTTCAATGGGGGCGAAATGCGAAAACACTCATGTATTTAGATTTAGGTGCACGTTAAAGAACCCCAGGTCGTCAAAATTTCCGGAGTCCTCTACTACGGCGTGCCTGATAATCAGAAAGTGGGTTCGGCACCTAAAACTCCATGATTATGTTTAAAAATTGATATTGACGAAAAAAATCGCCTGCAGCCGACGGTTTGCCTAACAACTTTCTTCGACGCTACTCCGAACTAACTTCTGTATCCCTATGCATTCGTTTTAATACATTCCGTAAACAGAGCTTTGTACCAAAATACTGGCTCACGGCCAAGGTAATCATCATCATCATCATCATAATCAACCTGGTTACGCCCACTGTAGAGCCAAGGCCTCTCCCATACTTGTCCAACTACCCCGGTCATGTGCTAAGTCTGGCCATGTTGTGCCTGCAAACTTCTTAATCTAATCCGCCCACCTAACTTTCTGCCACCACCTGCTACGCTTCCCTTCTCTTGGAATCCAGTCCGTAACCCTTAATGACCATCGGTTATCTCCCTCCTCATTACATGTCCTGCCCATGCCCACTTCTTTTTCTTGATTTCGACTAAGGTGTCATTAACTTGCGCTTGTTCCCTCACCCAATATTCTCTTTTCTTATCACTTAATGTTACGCCCATCATTCTTCTTTCCATGGCTTGTTGCGCCGTCCTCAATTTAAGTAGAACCCTTTTCGTTAGCCTCGAGGTTTCTACCTCGGTTTCTGCCCCGTTTCTGCCAAGGTAATACCGGTGTTTATATCAGGGGTTAAACTTCTTCCTAACAATTACAGACCTATTTCCCTCATAAGCACATGTTGTAAGCTCTTGGAGCATAATATCGCTAATCACAAATCTAGCCAATTGGAAACGAATAATTTTTTGTTGATTTTCAGCATGGCTTTCGTAGGAAGCGTTCAACCTCAACTCTATTGTTGTCTATTGTACACGACTTTGCCAGTGACATAGATGATCTCCTGCAAATTGAGGCAATATTTTTAGACTTGTCAAAGGCATTTATTTTACCGTGTTCCAAATGCAAATTTCATTGAAATTCTTAAATCAAATGGACAACCAGAAAATATAGTGCATTGGATTCAAGCTTATTTAGAGAATCGTGTTCAGCTTGTGGAAATCAATGGTGGAATACCTAATAGCCTGCCTGTTTTATCTGGTGTACCACTGGGGTCAGTGTTGGGACTCCTGCTGTTTCTTATCTATGTAAATGATATTGCTAAAAATTTGGATCCTAATGCCACGGTGAGGTTGTTTGCTGACGATTGTGTCATTTATTCTGCTGTCAGAAGTTCTTCATGCCAGGATACACTTAACAGTAGTCTTTGGAAACTCGCGGACTGGTGCGACGACAGAGGAATGCAAATAAACTTTTCCAAAACGTTGTCAGTGACAATAACATTGAAACAAAAACCATTACTTTATACTTACCCTATTGGCAATCGGAACCTTGAATCTATTACCTATGTGAAATACTTAGGCATAACAATAATTAAAAAATGGGACACGCATATTAACAACATATGCAACAAACCCTTCAAAAAACATGTTTTCTAAGTAGAAAACTAAAGAAGTGACCTTCATCTGTCAATCTGCAAGCTTATCGTACCCTCGTACGCCCAGTCTTAGAGTATGCTTCCATAGTGTGGGACTCATTCATTAATAAGGAAATTGATAAACTTGAACGAATTCAGCGCCTGGCCGCGGGGTTTATTTGCTGTGATTACAAAACACCATCATCAGCTTCTGGCATGTTAGGACAACTTTGACTGGATCCTCGCCATGTGCGCCGAAAAATCGCCAGGCTGAAATTTTTTACTTGTTGTTTCATAACCAAACAGGTTTAGCAAATGTCACATATATCACCCATGTTCCACACAGGTCGTCGCGTATTTTTCATTTTAAAGTAGTCCGGTCATACTTTGCCCGGACTAATATCTTTCATAAATCTTTTTTTACGCTTAAGAGCGAATAATTGAATCATTTACCGGTATGTGTTGTTGATGCACATCTTATGCTTAATTTGTGAGACTGCAGGAAAATCATCTTTTGTAAACCCTCTCCTGCATGGGCAGCATTCCTGCCATAAGTATTGTGTAAATAAAATAAATAACTATATTTACATTGTCTTTTCTAGGGGAAAATTCAGTCACCACATGAGATTGGTTTTGGCTTGATCAATGCGTTACATAGCAGGTTCAATTGTATTTTTATAAGAGTCTCAAGTATAATGCAACGTAGAGCCTCCAGCACCTTCTCTACCGCAGGAAGTGGTGTCTTCATTTTATGCCTACCCTGCAATACGAGCCAGCCTGTTAAAACCATGGTTGTAGCGGTGAATGTTGTAGCATGCACTGCGATAAGGCATCACATTACGCCCACGTTGGGTAGCGTCGGCAACCCTTTGAAGCTTGGCGCGTGGACAAAGAAAACCTTGACGGGTCATTATAAGGGGGACCCGCCAGCTCGTTAGGGCGTGCCAAGATGCAAGGGTGGCAACGTGTCTCAAAATAGCAGGCTATATTCGGCTTAATGCGCTTACAAATTTTGGACCGCATCGTTCCCGTAGTGTAGCACACCCAGTGTAGCAAACCAGGCGTGCCGCCAGGCTAACCTGTACGACCTCGCTAAGTCAACCTCTCTACGTATGCACTTGGTTTTGCCAAGTGTATACCCCTCTACGTATAGAATTTGTTTCTTGTTTATCCTGCACGTAGCAAACGCACCAAGCGCATGAATGGTTGACTCACTTCTTACAGCGTGAGCGTTTACGGGCTCATGCTAATAGCTATTTAGGTTGGTGATGTTGTCCACCGCTGCCGCCGCCGCCACCGCTGTCCATTGCAGCTATCGCCAAGCTCCTACCCTCTGGGGGGAGGGGGGGGGAATGGTGAATAAACTGTTTTATTTTCTTGAGGAAGAAAAAGAATATTGAGGAGATATATATATAAAATGCTAGAATGAAAACCACGTATGGCATACCTGAATAAATCAGGCAGGCTAGGTGACTTTGTCACCATCCCGTTTCGAAGGGGATGCCAATAAATCGTCGTGCTTATTATCATCATCACCATAATCAGCATCGTATCGGGACACTTTTAAGGTGACGTGAGAGCGCGCAGCATAGTGTCGATACGTGCGCACTTTGCCTTGGAGTTGCATATTATTACGTACAGGTGGCACGCCGTGTAGCAGTGACATAGGTAGCGGTGCAAGGTAATTTCTTTTTCCTCTCAAGTATGTGACTGCTACCCACTGTGCGGGATTGACCAAGAAGTGGATGGATTGTCTTGAGTAATAAATAGAAGTTTAAGGAATGCTATATTCAAAAACTTGTTTAGCATACCTGATTACATCAAACAGGCTAAGTGGCTGTTTGTCACCACCCCGTTTCAATGGAGCTGCCAATAAATAATCATCATCAGCGGAAATATCCGCACGATCAGCATCGAACTGTGCCACTGGTCACGCGATGTTACATGCTCGCCATGTAGCGTTGATATGTGCAAACTTTGCTTTGCAGTTGCGTTGTATTCCAATTTCTGTATTTATTGTTTCGAAAGCCTTTTCCTTCAAGCAGAGATTGGCAATCTCTATGAACAGAAATTTTGAGGGTTTGAAGCTCTGACAGTATTTTCGAAATAGTATGGAGTGATAGAGGTCGTCAACTCTGATTTTCCCATATATATATATATATATATATATATATATATATATATATATATATATATATACTAGGTGCTAAACTGAAGCGTTGTCATCAGCCTCAGTATCTTCTTCTGTATTAAGAGCGCTTTGTTAAATTTGTTTCTGTAGTTGCTTCCCTAACCAAACAACAGTAGGTAAGATAGGAACTAAAGAACGATTTGTATATCAATAATCTCACCGAGTTAGGGATAAGATAACCGATATGGCTTAAAATTCCAGTTATCCATGAGGATAGCTGTGGGGGCTTGTTCGTACGGCACATCTTATTTTGTTGTAGCGTAAGCTGAACAAAGAAAACAAAAAGATACATAGCGCTGTGTGCGTCAGATCTGCCTTTCTTTGGTCTTTGTTCAGCTTGCGCTACAACAAAATGAGATACGTATTTAGTTATCCGGATTAATCCTGTTTCATTATTATTCACGTGTTCATCCTACAGCAAAAAAAAAAAAAAAATGTCGGAGAAACGTACCCCGAGTGCTTTAGCTGACTTCACTCTTTCTATATTAATGCTTCTTAATAATATATGCTATTCTGGAAAGAGACTTGTTTAACAAAACTACCGCTTTCGTTTTAGTTGGATTCAATTCTGGGATTTTACGTGCCCAAACCACAATTTTATCATGAGGCACGCCGTAGTGGGCGACTGCGGATTTTGACCATCAGAGGATATTTAAGGTGCCCCCAATGCACGGTACATGGGAGTTTTTGCATCTCGCCCTCCATCCAAGTGCCGCAGCCATTGCCGGGATTTAATAGCGCGACCTCCTGCCTAGTGGCGCCACATGAAAGCCGCTAAGCCACTGCGGTGGGCTTTCGTTTTAGTTCGCAGTTATCTTTAACTTATTGTTACTTGTCCAGTTGTATAGCTTCCGTAAGACGTCATTAGCTACAATGAAGAATATTATCTGGTGCTGTGGTGACAAATATGCTCGTGTCTTCTGCATAGAAAGTAAACTTATCTTTTGGAGAGATATAGACTACGCAAGTAATATATAACCTGAACAATAAAGGGCCAAGAATGCTCCCTGTTAGTACAGCTCAAGTTATTTTCTTTTTATGTGATATTAAATCATTTACAGAAACAAATTGACATGCATGCGCCAGATAGCTTTTAAGTAACTTGAGTAGCAGTCTTTGAATGCCATAATGTTTTACTTTTTCAATAAAATGACGTGGTGAATGTAGTCAAGTGCTTGAGCGAAGTCCACGATAATTGGAATAACTTTATTTTTTTTATTCAGACGGTTGTAGTATATTTTCTTTTTGATGCAGTAGATCGATTTCTGCAGACCTTTTTTTTTTTTTTTTGAAGCCAGACTGCAATTTTTCATGACATAGTTGTTGCAAACAGAGGATTAGCGGCTAAAATATTATTTTTTCGATGCATTTAGAAAATAAGGGGAAAATATACCGGTTGATAATTTGCAACGTTACGCTTGTTTATTATTTTTTGTTGATAGCTATTACGCACACCGTTTGCATATTCGAAGGAAGAACCCCTGTCAAAACATAGAGACTGAAACGCGTACTAGTACCTGACTTATCTGTTAAATAACATATTTAACTGCCTTTACTTCCATGCCATGGATGATGATGAAGCAACATTTACTGGGCCCGAAATAAATTGGTGCTGCGCGCAGGCACCAGACGGCGTGGTTCCCTAGTTACGCGACCCATATGTTTCCAGCTGCTCCTCGCCCCTGTGCTTCAGTGCTACCTGAATCGGTAGGGTGGGGCTGGATAACAAGGTCGCCCATCGCTCAAGGGGTTGGGGTTTGGGGGTGTTGGTGGGACGGGGAGGAGAGGGGGGTCTTGAGTTCTGTGCACTCTGCCAAGACGTGCGGCAGGGTGCCCTTTTCTCTTCAGCAAAAAGGACAGAGCATATCGTATTGCGCAGGCTACATGCAGTTCATGAGTACGGGATGCGCAAGCGATCCCGCCTGCGCTCGACGCAGGATCGTCTGTTGTTGCCTGGTGAGTTTGGGGTGCGTTTCTGGCAGTCTGCACCTTTCCTCTCGGTACATCCGGGTAATGTCCCGAAAGCTGGTAACCGGGTGCGGTAGCTCTTCCGGCTCGTGCTCTGCCCGGATTGACATTTCTCGGGCATGGTAGTCGGCGATGGTGTTGCCTGCTACCTGCGAGTGAGCCGGGACCCACCCGAGCTCTATGGCTCTTCCCGGATGCTTGTGCTTGCCTAGAATGGCTCGGGCCGCAGAAGAGATTACCCCCCTGCGGAAGCTTCTGTAGGCTGTCTTTGAGTCGGTGACTACGGTGTCCACGCTCGGCTGTGTGAGTGCGAGGGCCACGGCCGCTTCTTCAGCAACTGCTGTGTCTGTTGTCTTCAGGGACGCGCTGACGATCAGCCTGTCTTTTGACGTAACCACCACCACTGCACGGTCACTGTGTTTTGGGAGCGAGGTGTCTGCGTGGAGGACCCTGGGCTTCTCTTCCAGCTTCCGGGCTATGGCTCTGGCTCGCGCTGTACGCCTCTCGTCGTCCTTGCCCGGCGTCATGTTCAGGGGAAGGGGTTTGGTCTAAATGATCGTTTTCCAGTCTTCCGGAAGGGCCGTCGTGATGGGTACTGGCTCGATCTGCCATCCTATCTTGCGTAGGACGGCTCGTCCGTGTTCCGTGTGACTGAGCTGGATTCTCTGATTAGAGAGGTCGGCTTCGATGAGCTCCTCCACTGTGTGGTGGGCGCCCATGTCTAGCAATTTTTGCGTGGACGAGTATATGGGCATGCCCAGTGCCCACGCCATGGGCGTCGTGGCTGCGACTGTTTTGTTAAACAAAGAATCCTGTGCGGACTTCTGGTTGAATAGTACTTGCTAAGAAAAAATAAACGTATTTGTAGATTCTGGGCCCAGAGTTCGCCAATAGGCCGGTGATGTGTCAATAATGTTTCTATAAGCAAGTAATCATTAGGAAAACATTGTTCATAGCCTCTCCATTGACAATGTTTCCATCAGTGAGCATCTCTTCAATTTGTTCTGTTCTTGGATTACGGCCCATCAAACTGTTTATTTTTATTCAGTAACATATCTGCTCGTTTTGACCACGAAATAAATGTTTGTATCTGATACAGATTCCTTGAGTTCTTCATTCCTTTATTCAAAGCATTACAGAATTGCTTACAAGCATTGCGGTCCACTTCATCGCGCGTACGCGTAAATTTCCGAAATAATCAGTCTTTTCTTTCTTCGAATATACGCTGGAGTTCACGCGTCATCCTACGTTTGCGACAATCTTCACGTTTATTCTGTTCTTTCTATTGCGTGTGTTTTTTGTGTGCACAAGGAAAGGAGTCCAAAAAAGAGGAGAGGTTGTACTTTGTATATTTGGGGCATTATTTATACCAATAGCTTTAGCGCGAAGCTACTCAAGACCAGACGGAGTGAACGCTATTTCGTGTATGTTTGTATGGGTAGATGTTTGCTTCGTGCTAAACTTATTGTAAGCAATAGTTTAGGAACACATGCGGAATTCTAGCTTTCGTAGCTTCCGACTTGATCATGGCCATAACACCACTTAGGGGTCATTATATGAGAACTTCGCCATTCGCACGTGTAAACCTGCAATGGGAACCGCGGGTACTGTTCTGTAGATTATACAAAATGAGAATATCACCCTCCCTGCTACGCTATCTTCGCCAACAATCACAACACTAACATGTCGGAAGCTCTTAATCTTGCACAACCACAGGACGGCGTGTTCTATTAGGATTAAACCGCATTTTCATCTTCGTAACTTCGCATAGCTGTTAGCTCATCTAGATCTTACTTGGAACTTCTAAAGTTCTCATAGTTCATCTTAAAACTCACCGGCATGCTATTTCTGGTAACGGAGGCGGTAAGCGAATAAGAAGTTGTGTAGCGTGACACCTGCTGGTTATGCAGTAAACACGCCTTTTGCGCTTCGACTGGCCCTGTTTATTCATCGATCACTGCAAGAAAAAAACATTATGCGTATCCCACGCACTATAGGTACCGAAGTTAGCGAAGCTTTCTGCACTGTTTGCTTTGATTGACGATAATTAGCGGTGGTGTTGACGATGAATGTTAAACTTCTTCGGCGTTTAGTGCAATACAAGGGTGGTTAGTTGATGATAAATATTACCTTGCATGCATCACTGCAGTTTGTCTGCGTAGTACACAGAACACACGTCGAGACGTGTTTGCTTGAGCCGTGGTTGTGAACCGTTGTTTGTAACCTCCGAGAAGGTTAGTATTGCCTCTACGCTAATTATTTCTTTTTTCATTTTATTTGTTTCTTTCTGTACCGGAACAGAAACAGGAGCAAAAGCAAAAGCCTTAATAGCTTGACAAGGGCCTTTGCTCCAGATGCAGTGTGGCACGCAGGCCAGCATGCACGCTATGATGAAAAAAAAAAAAAAAAACACACATACGCGAACATATTTCAACGCAAGAGAAAAAAAAACAGTTTAAAAAGAACACATATTTTTGGAAGTTTGTACTTGTTCCGTAAACGTGAAAAATGACGACATGTACACAATATAGCGACCTTAATTACAGATACACATACTTTTACAACACGACACTTGTGCTGTCAAACCATTCATGTCAAGTTATAGTTGCTCAACCCATGTAATTTGAATAAAAACAACAATATACATGAAGCACGCAAGATAATAAAAAATATATATGTAAGTATGGTGTCACGTAACGCTTTCGCGTTAGACATTTCGAAGGAAAACATACGCGCGTTGAATATATATTCACCAAAATTCCATGTTATTTTCTATCAAAGCCATTGTAAACCTAAGCTTAGTATTGTCTTTACTTGAATTATGGGGCTGCATGTGCCAAAACCACAACCGGATTATCAGGCACGCTGCAGGGGCAGATTACGAATTTATTTGGAACCCCTGGGGTTTCTTAACGAGCACGTAAGCCGAAGCACTCAGCATTTTTTCTTTTTTTTTTGTATTTCGCCCTCGTTCCTCGTCGAAATCATCGTGGCTGCAGTGCTCGGGATTGCATCCGCAGCCTCAATCAATGCCATAGCCGCAAAGGTACCACGGCAGGCAGCGAATCATTAAATATACTGCGACGCCTTGACTCTACGGGGTTGTGTTTTCACCTAGACGCTACAGTGCTTTAATGCGGCTTTTCAGTCTGCACGTCGTGCGTCAATTGCCCACTTGGCAAATTCGCACAGTGTTTATGTTTCAGAAATAACAGAAACTTACCGTACCGTGCCTTGAACTTAAATTCATCCAGTTTGTCCGCAACTGCTGTCGCGTCTAGTAGTAGTTAGGGTGCCTCGGGGGCGCGCGCCTCGAGACACCCAACTAGTGTCGTTTTCTCGCCTTCTCACGTCACCTTTTCCCTTTCCCGCCCTCTTCACATGTATGCGAGTTGCGAGCGCAGAGTGTGAAGGCTATTGTCTCTCGTTTCGTGAGTGCGCCGATTCTACCCATTCTCTGCCTTCTCCCCCAGTTCCTCTCTAGCATTCTATATACTTCCACTCTAGTTGCACGCTAGTAGAAAGGTAAGCACTGCAGGTCTTGCAATGCTTTTGCGGGGGTTCACGGATAATTACAGCCGTCAAGAGGGTATTGTGGTGACACCCTAGGAGCACCAGAAGACGTTATGCATATTCGACGCTGTGCTAAGGTCCAAACGAGTTCCTTGCGTCACCTTAGTCTCTGCCAAGCTCCTGCCATGTATATGCAGGCTCTGAACCACCTCCCGACGCGGCGTGCAATGCAGCGGCAGTGTAAACGGCGAAGAGGCAAAGAAAGCTTTGCTTTAAAATTTGGTGCTTGCATATTAGTTTACTAGCAAGATGAATACCACAAGCCAACAGCAAGAGAGGTTGGGAGTGGGAGTCCCTCGATTTCTGCATGATTGCCATCACTACCGAGTGTGAACCCTCGCGCAGTGTACCCACTTTCTCCTTTCTATAGGTGTGCAGAGTTTTCAGCTCTCTCTCTCGAGGGTTTCGGATCATCTGTAGGTTATTGCATTCTACCCAGGGGTCCACTGTTGCTGCATGCGCGAAGGGCGATATAGACTCGGCGGGAGAAATTGTCTGGTTTTACACGTCATGCTCTGTGTTCATATTCGCTTTCAGGCGGTTCACTTCGTTTCTGAAATGCCATCACAGAGTTTTCTGTGAGTGCCCTCAAGCTCCAAGGGAACCAGGGCACTCACCACAAGAAGGAATAATTTGAAGAGAACTCACAAGAGCGAATCTGAACGGTGAAACGCGTGTAGAGTGTTGGAGACTTACTCCTCGCTTTTAAGGAAAGCATAGAACCTAGCGCCGTCTGTGCTCTGCCTTGGGTTACTAGCGTGATCCAGGCTAGAACCAGTGGTCGGTGTTGTATTTTGCCAGTTACTTGTCTCGTAACCAGGAGCCCTCAAAATCTAGGAGCTTGAGATCGGGCATAACGAATTGCGACTCGTGTTTGGCGGATTAGCGTGATCATATTTCTGGAATCCTCATGGGAACGTACTACGTCCTTACCTTAATCGGCTGCTTCTGGTGAGATCTGATGGTAGTCCGGTTTTCTTTCGTCTTCTGAATGAGTCCTCATGTAGCAATCTTTACTAAGAGGGCTGATGTATGCGAATAACTGATCAGACCCGGGTACGTGAAGAGCATTGAACAATACTAGCAATGTTGTGCGCCTAATAAGAAGGTTTCACATTCTCAATCCAGTCCTCTAATTTCTATTAGTTATGTTTAGTGTGACTACGCAAGGATTCTGCCAGGAATAAGGCAATACCTTTTGTGTTTAGCAGGATGCGTTGTTGGGCAAGTTGGTTCATTGTAATAGGAAACATTGGTTGCGCTTTCTAGACCATCACATGTAAGAAGACAGGACAGGAATTCGATGGTAACAAACTTTCGCGCTGCCGCTATCGAGACGACACTGCATTACGTAAGATTATTTGTGAAGTAGGCGAGGAAGAAAAGAAAGACAGTAAAGTGTGCTGCATCATATGATTATCTGCGCTGTAAGACGAGAGGAATAATATGACGTCGGCGTGCTACTATATTTTGCATTTTATTCGGTACATTAAGTACACAGCTCCCCTCTGTTCTCTGCCGGCACTTGTCATTTGCGGAAAACTCCATTTCATCGCGCCTATAAGGTCATTACTCTATCAGACGCATTCTCACAATGCAAACCCCATATGACTGCTAAATACAGCTGTCCTACGTAGCACACACCTTCAAATAGGTTACGCTATTTGCTAGCATAATGTTCACGCCGATACATTGGTCATCGAAAATAGAGCATCTTTAGAGTAATCATTTCTTTGTTTCTGGCCGGTGATGATGACAGCGCATGCTAGCCAAACAGCCACGTGTAAACCCCATGCACACTATCGGAAAGCACAGCCACAATTCCATCCAAAACGCAAGAGGTCGGTTTCTACAATTTCGTGAACTTCGTCAGCCATTCATGAATAGGTAATATCGGCCTTATCTTTAAAGCGAAAGCTTTACTACTCTAGCCAGCGAGCCATTTCGGCTCGTTGCGTCGTATGCCGTACGCAGGCAGCCGTATGTCATATGCCGTTGCCGACGAAAGACCTTGAGACGCCGTTGCCTAGAAACGCCGCAGCCAAGCTCCAACAGATGACGCCCCCGTCGACGCCGCTGCCGTCGCCGCTCGCCCCACCAGATGTGCTCCGCTGGGGTAAAGGGAGAGTAGGTGTCGCCTCGCTGGGGGTGTGTATATATATATATATATATATATATATATATATACATATTGGCCTCGAGCTCCACCACTGGAAAATCTGGCGCCACCGTCGGCGTAACGGGCTATTAGGGATCACGTGAGTGAGTGAGTGAAGAAACTTTTATTGCAGGTCCGGCGAGAACGCGAACTCGTCGCGCACCTGGCTAGTCCCACGTCGGGACCGGCAGGTCTAGCCCACCGGCCCGGTCGCGGGCACGCCGGACAGCCAGGATTTGCTTCTCTAGAGCGGGGCTACGCGTGAACATAGCGCCCGCGTCGGCTGCTTCGGGAGCGCCGAAGCGAGCTGAAAGCGAGTTTCAATTCCCTCGTACGCTGCGGTCCTCATTTAGTGGCGAGATTCTCCCGCTTCGAGTGTCTCCTTTACAACGCTTGAAAGCACCACAATAGGTAGTGGCTGCCTTTGAAGGCGCGCAACATGGTAGGCTACTGCTCGGTGCCGCAGTGCCGGACGTACGCAACGGAGCCCGGTGTCAGCCACACGTAGCCGCAGCACAAGAAGCTGCGTGAAGCTTGGTCCGCGAAACATAAAACCGGCAAACAGTCATCGGCTACAACTCGGGTATGCAGCAAGCACAGACGCGATGAAGATTTCTGCTACGGCGCCGAGTCTGCGATGTTCGGAAAACGCGCACTGAGACGCTAGCCCGAGTCCGCTGCCCGACTAATGCCATGACGGTTTGGTCTATGAACTTGCCGATGCTATAGATACTGGCAAGTTCACTGGAGTGGAAAGGGAGCGGTAAGAAGCACATTAAATAAAAAGCATGGCATATGGTCATGTTTGTGTTATGAATTAATGCACTGGAATTCAAGAAAGAAGGAGCGGGAAATCGCACGCTGAGAACACCGATAAACATTCAGTGCAACGCAACTCGAGAAATAATATTGAAAAGTCCAAGAATTTAGAAGAAGAAAAAAAAAAAAAGATTGAATCGTCGCGACGGCACATCACAGTCCCCGTCGAAGTCTCTACAATGAAATTATTTTTGAACAACTCTGACAGCGCCCACGCAAGAATGGTCGCTTGTATACTGTCAAATGCTCATATTCTGCGGCCTAAAGCTCATGGCACGGCGCGAAAACGCGCACGCGGTGAAAGCGAAACAGTGCGCGGACAAGCATGCAGACACGCAGTCGGTCGCTGCGAATCTGTGCGATCGCTGCATTGAGGCTTCATTCTATTACGCTCCATTCAGTTATACAAACACTATAAGAACATATTTCACATAGTTTGTTCTCAGCGTTTACCTGCCTTTCACGCAAGAAGCCGCTTCGGGAGACTCCATCGCGGCGACCGCGCGCAGTGGCGTTCACTGTACGTATTCGGTAAAGAGATAGCGTCTGTAAACAATTCTATGCTTTCAGTTTGCCCATGATTATTATGTAGACAGTAACAAACTTCTCTCGTTTCAAAAGCACTTACAGAAATGTCCGGGAGAGCTCGTGTGTGGTGTTTTCAGTGAGCGCTGACAGCAAAACCTATGAGGAGCGCGCCACGTGATCCCTCATACTACGCCAGCCAGGCGCTTCCGATAGATGGCGACTGCGTAACTCCTCGCCGCCAATATGCGCTTCACCTCAGTGTATTTAGTCGTTATGGAGAGCGCGAAAGAGACGCAACATTGACAGCACGAAGCGAGGAAGAGACAGCGCGCTCAGGAGACGCCAGATGAACGTCCCGCACGACTTGAGAAGTGTCGTAAGGAACATGCGGCTAGAAGAAGTGGTGCCACGTCCCGGAGTGACTCTTCAACTGCGGAAGAGACCGCTTTGAGTTCTCGAGAGCGTCGGAATGAGACGCTGTGTAGACGTTACCTAGTCGTTACCTAGCCTAGTCGTTACCTGAACAGTGTCTTGCGTCTATAGAACAGAGCTAAACCAGACGCGTAACCACAAGCTAACACCACAAGCGTAGTCATGCAGCTCTTGCTTTCGCAATTCAACTAGGGTTAACCAGAGCTAAACCACAGGCAATTTTTTCGGGACATTTCGCCATGGTGTAATATCGAAGCCCCGTTGTTGGTTTCAAGTTGAAGGACGACGATCATGGCTATACAGACAATGGTGACGCGTCTAGCAATGAAGCAGCGATGATCGATATTTATGATGACAGCGACACTGATTAGGTCGAGCCAGAGTCGCTTTGTTCATTCAGGGACCTTAGGTTCAGCTAGTTTCTGCAAATAAAAGGCCTTTCTTCTTATGTAGATCTTTCTTATGTAAAAGAGTATGGAAAACTGGGCGAGTGGGTTTTCATTCATGCCAAACATGCAATAGCGCACTCAAAACGAAGACGAAGGAAGTCGTCATGCACTAGCGCATTTCATGTGTATATTAACTTGTCGATTCTATAAATTTTCCACTTGAAAGTCAGCGCTTGTGTTGTGTCGACGTCTCCCTTCGTCTTCGTTTTCAGTGCGCTGTTTTCAGTGCACTGTTGATCAGAAAGGTATGCGATGTTCTAAAGTAATATCTTATTTGAGCTTACAGTGGCTGGGTATAGGAACCCATCTAACAGTCCGCTTCGTTTTTGTTTGTCTATTTATCACCTAGAACGCTCTGTCTGAACATTTCCCCTCGTAATTATCACCCCCCTTCCCTCACGCCCCCGTCCAACTTCGCATCCATATTCCGCAAAAATATACTACTAGCATTATGGCACCAATTAAGGTAACAATGATCAGTAACTTTACCATCTTAGTCTGCACTGGACCGTATTTTTGGCAGCTATACGATAGAGATTCATTAAGCTCGACTCCAATCCTTATCACAGAAGGGTTGAAAATTGAGCTGGTTGGTTCATTTAGCGCAACGCCATAGCCACTACGCCACCACGGTGGGTGACACATACAAAAGTATCTTAACGAATGGTTTGCACTGTACAGAAAACAAGCTAATTGGTTGTTCAATTATTGAGCGTCTCTTTTCCTAATGTTTGTCACTTTGGCCTTTCGCAAGTTTCATGATCACTTGAAGTTATGAGGTAACGAAGTGTACCCGTACAAGACCTCGCCCATCCTTTATTATATCTACTGGAATTTCACAGACTCCTGCCGTATTTCTCCAGATCATGCGTAGCAAATTTATTTGCTTTCTGTTCAATCCTACTTACACAAAGCACTTGCATTTCTTTTTTCATTTTGTGCACAGTCTGGACACTGCGCATAGCACTAGATAATTCTTCGGTTGCCCTCCTGTAACCGGTGCTGCTGCCACGCTTATTTCGACTGGGCGCATCTCATTCTGTTATTGATGTGAAATTTTATTCAGCGTTCAAGCGGGTGCTGTATTACATTGCGTCGCAGAAGAAGGACGTGAGGTCTCGCTGTATACGCCGCGTGTCTAATTGTGGTTCCAGCTTGGGTTAGCTGGCAACACGTGAAGCCGTATATTCCACCGAGCTGCGCGATGATCTTAGTGAACCGGGAACTTCTTTGGCAGCCGCAGGCTCGCCGCTTTTGCCCAGCGATGCTTCCTCAGAGCCAACCACCACAGCGTCTGGACTTTGTGACGTTGCCTCGCCCGTTCTGTTGCGGTCGGGAGGACGGCAGCGGGCCCTGCATCAAGAATTCGGCGCACCCGTGCAGGTGAGCCAAGTACAAATATTTTTTCCGCGTATTTATGCCAAAGCACTGGTCCTCACGTGCAAGTATGCCTGCTTGCTTGTAGATTGGTGAAAATATATTGAATGCCATCTGTATGACAAAGTCCTAGCCTTGCAATCGGGGCCATAGTATGCCCAACGCAGGCAATAGTAACTCTACGTTGTGCCTACGTGACGCTGTCACTACTGTCACTTGGGAATTACGGGATTCAACTGATCAAACTTGTGCTGGTCTCCTAAACGCACACATTTTCTCTATCCATGCTAACTTGCGGGTTTACTCTACGCGATGCTTACACATACCATCAGCTGTAACCTAGTGCCAAATTTCCACGCAAGACGATTGTTGCCGCGAATGCTTTGGGCAATGATTTTAAAAAGCAGGTATTGTTTTCTAAATATTCGGACGGTAAGCTACGCGTGTACTCAGAAGATATGTGATCAATTCAACTTTTAATTAAGAGGGAGTAGCTTTTTTTCCTAGACTGCTGGTGCCTCCAAGGACGTTGGCAAACCTACTGCTCGTGGTATTCAAATCTCGACCTCAGATTTATGTTCCTCGTGTGGATGTTGGATGGAATTCGCGTGTTTTGTGCCGTCACCAATTAAAGCCTCTGTTGAAACATTTGACCATGTCGATATGTGAGGAGGCACTGCTTGAGCCGTGTGCGTGTAAGCCAGAATCAATTTATTCTCATAGAACTCAACAGTGAACTCGTCCACTTATTTTCTAGACATTATGTATAACAGAAACAAATATTGGTACATGGTGCTGTACCAAGCAAAGAAGAACAATAAAAGACTGAGCACTTAGGGACAATTGAACTGACCATCGCTATAAAAATCTCCTTCGGACAACAGAACCCGCCTCAGATACAGATCCAACTTGCACAACAAATTCTACTTTACAGCACATTTAATCGGACTCGGTGGCTATCGGCACAGTTCGATAATAGGCTTCGAGCATTGCCCTAAGTGACGAGTATAATTATAATGGCAACAGTATCCTGCGCTTGGGCATCGTAAGATCGCTCAACCGATTCACTAACATCGATTAGATATATACAAGCGCTCTTGATTCGCAAGGAGCTGCGAGTGTCTATTTAATGGCGGTAAACAGAGCACCGCCCTTCTTATGGTTTAAGCGCGCATATATTGACATATTAATTACAATAATTAATTGTTTCGAGATATTGCAGTCAACAAACAGCGACAGTAAGAAGGTTCGGGGAACTCACTTGCGACAGAACCTAAAGACGAGGCAGAAGAGAGCAGTGAAGAGCATCAGCGACACGACGACACTCACAATGGTTGTGAGCTCGGTGCTCTCCAAGATGGCCACACCACGGGCTGTGGTGGAGAATAGAATGCAACAATGCTTTAGCTCAAGCATTTTTCGATAACTTAGATACACCGTTATACACAAACTTCCGATATGAGTAACTCCTTTCAACCAACACAATTCACAGATATTTCTGTAGTTCACATCGCAACTTAAATCTCTGAGGCTAAATATTAAAATACAGGTGACCTCAGATGGCCTCCTTTAAATAAAATTAAGTGCACTCGCACATTAATTCGGAATGATGCTGAAAGCTACCACAAAATATTGATACTTACATTCCTGCCTGTTAGAAACATTGCGCTGTCTTGGGCAGTCTTTCTTTACTGTTTCTACTTTTGGGGACACAACTTATTTCTGATTCATTCAGAACAGCCTTGCGTTGCTTACCTTGCCCTGCCTCTGATATTGTTGGGATCCTACCGGAGTTCCAGTAACGGAGATAAATTGGATTTCTCATCAGACACTCGTTTCTATTAAAACTACTTGCTCGAAATCCGCAAACTGTGCTTAAAAGTGACTGATACAGTTCTTTATCACGTTGCGTCCATGGCTGCACAAAACAAGACGTAATATCTATACCACTACTGTCCACCGCCAGTGCTGCTTTGTGTGAAAAAACAATGCTTTCCCATGAGAATACACTTGGCGCTTCTCCCCGCCTTTCTGGCGTCAGTCATTGCCCGCAAATGCACCTTAAACTCGGGTAAGTCCATTTCGCAATGCCTCTTCACAATTCCACCCGGTTGGCGTACCAGCCAGCCTACGATATCCCATGCGCTACAGCAGTAAATAGTCATGTAGCTGTCAACTGGCTTGTCGCAGCCCATCTTATAGGTAAATAGTTTCGCATTTGGTAAGACAGGTCACTTAATCTTATTGCGGTCATAGCGCGTCGATTTCGACTAGACGTGCGCCACTTACACGGTGTACACTTTGTGGACTGGGAGTCCGCAGCGTGTCCGTCAATGCAGCGACATTCGTTCTCCTGGCATGACGAGTGCGGCACCGAGTAGGCGCAGGCCTCGTCATGGTCACAGTGGCTGCCCAGCGAGGAGGCTGCGTGGGGAAGGCGGCAACATCTGTTTAACAGCGTGTGCCTGGAAAAAATATTCCACCCACCCCGGTAACCCTGTGGCTATGTATTTGCGCTGCTGAACTCAATGTCCTGGGTTCGATTCAGACCACGGCGGCTGAAGTTAAATGGGGACTCAAATGCAAGAATGCCCTTTTATATTTACGTGCGCGTTAAAGAAAGTCCCCGGCTTCAATATTAAACTGCGGTCTCCCACTCTGGCGTGTCTCAATTACATTGTGCTTCTTGCTCGCGGGATTGAATGCCGGCCACGGCGGCCGCATTTGTTATAGGCATTATTGTACCTACCTGCATGTAGTACGCCCACCTGCTATGGTCTCGGAAAGAAACTGGCAATATCGAAAATAAAAAAAAAAAGTACAATAAAATGTTGATGGGGACGAAATGCGAAATCACCTGTTTATTTAGATTTAGGTGCACGTTAAAGAACCGCTAAAGTATGAGCAACTTGAGTGACGGAATGGTATGGCAGTATAGCCCGCATATGTGACATGCCTATACACATACATGCCAAACATACAGATACCTCAATATGTACGGAAATTTTCGCTCACGGATAACAACGATGCCGAAACCGGATTTCCCGCGACAAGGAATCCTTAGCGCTATTATCGCCCTAAAAGCCTGCTTCACAAGAGCGCGGTTGTATAGCATAAAATCCTTGGAACAGAGGCGCATGACCTTGTTAGTGAAAATAACTTTGGAGGAAATTAGAAATGGTAAAGAAGGGCCAACGACGTGGATGAAAGAAAACACATAAAGAACACGTTGTGCAAGCTTACATCCTAGTTAGTTTTATTTTGGTGACAAGGAACGCCAGACGTAAGCAACAAGAAGGAAATCCGGGAGAGCTCGCGTTACTTAATGTAATTTTTCGTCATAAAATGAGGAGTGGCGGGATGATGATGCACTCGCAGAGCACAATTTCCTATTTAAGGGTCACTGAACTGCTTTTTGCATTCACGGAACATTTCAAGCTTCCTGGCTCTTGCGTTATCGCGTAATCTCTAAGAACCATGTGGTGGTCGCAATGCTTTCGCATTAATCTACGTAGGGATAACTAAGTGCCCTTTGAATTTGTTTTGCATCTTTAATTTCAACCACAGATAATTACCCTATGCTTTCCTTGGCTTCATTGGCTGTTGGTTTTATAGGGTCATGATTAACAAAACATCAGCTCCCCTTGGCTTCGTTTATCGTCCCTTCCTGTGGCGAATAGACACAGAAACAATAAAGGTCCGAGCAACCCTGGAGTCGTGATCCGTAGTTTGGAAAATCTGTGTAAACCCATGCAATTTTATACCCGTAACATGTTTCAGAAACTCAGCACGCAAAAAGCCTGCCTAAGACGGTTACTTAGAGTACCCTGCTATTCAGTGTCCACCTCGGGGCAGGTTAAACCGGAACTGTAACAGCGCGAAATTCGGCAGATATACTTAAGACTGGTTAGGTCTGGGAATTCAAAAGCTTTAGATTCTCTTTGGGGAACTGTTTCTTTCAGTGCGTTTCTTGTCCGCGTAAGCTCTTGCCTGCGTTCTAAATGCACCTCGGTAAGGCCAAATCACAACGCACCAAGCTTCTCAACGCGCACTCTTGTCAGTGAGGAGTTCATAACTCGCAGAACCGCACAGCAGCGTTCAATTCGACATTAATGCTTCTTTTCATTTTGTGCAATCATTTTATGTGCTCTTAACGTGGCGCCACCTCCTCCCCATTAGCTGGACCTCACGTACCTAGGGAGGAGAAGAAGACGAAGTGCCTTTCAGGCAGAACACCGAGTCTTCCAGCTCTACTTATTTTGTGGATTTTTTTTAGACTTTGCCAGTGAACTGCTATTTCCTCCTTAACTGCGATGGAGATGGAGTCTCACGCGCGTCCGCCGGAGTCGGCAGTGCCCGCGGCGGCTGCCTCCAGGAAGCGCAACGGCACCGAGAGCGACACTGACAGCGACGACACCATGCAGTACTATGTCAGCGGTGAAGATTCTTGTGACGACGCCTTCGAGCTGGTGCGGAGTCGTAAAGCAAAACGAAGGTTTCTCAGCGCATCCTCGAATTCGAGTGAGTCCACCGTGAGATCTTCGCGGAATACCGAGGAGCTCACCATCCTGTTCGCGCCAGTTCTCGCTACTGACAACCTGAGACGCCTCAACAGGCAAGCCGTGTCTTCACATCTAGAGGCACTGGTTCCGAATGAAATCAAAGACATCAGAGTGAACACCCGTAAGAACGTCCTAGCGATTGACGTAGAACACGCGGCTGCGTTGGATTCTTTGCGCAATGTCACGGAACTTGACGGGATGAAAGTCCGCCCTTATATTCCGCTGGGCAAACAAATCAGTAGTGGCGTAATTTACGATGTTGATGAGACCATTGTCGACTCCGATCTGTCGATCTTAATCAAGCCAGCTACAGAAAACACCATCATCACAAACGCGTTTCGTCTCGGCACGTCACGGTGTGTCAAAATCATATTTAAAGGCGAATCCCTACCATCGCATGTAAAAGTGGGCCACTTCCGACGGGCAGTTCGCCCTTTCATACCAAAACCGCTGCAGTGCTGGAAGTGCATGAAGTTTGGGCATGTGAGCAGTGTGTGCAAGAACACTACCGTCTGTTCTCACTGCACTGGGCCCCACACCACTAACACGTGCGAAGCCAGTGTGCTGAAGTGCACAAACTGCAGCGGCCCTCACGATGCCTCCTCGAAGGAATGCCCGTTAGTTCGCAAGGAAATGGCAATATTGAGGAAAATGGTTAGAGACCACTCGTCTCACCGAGAGGCAGCAACATCTATTAGGCGGCGACGATCGCGTCGCCGACGTCGATCACGAACCTCCAAAGCCTCTGCAGAGCGTCCACCACGTACACTGCCACCCACTCTTCCGCCCAGGCCAAACGCAGTCAGCTCAAAGGACAAAGATGCAACGAACAGCCCTGCTGCTGACGCGTGGCCTGCACTCCCGAGGCGACGTGCTCCTACTGAGCGAAATCAGACATCTACAGCAAGGGACACTTCGACTGTTCCTGATAAACTGACGGACCAAGATCAACAAATTGTTGTCATGATCAGCTCTCTGGTAAGTGCTATGCGTGTTCTTCTGGACAAGATGCAGGCACCAACAGCTCGAAGTGCGTTGCAAGTGCTGGATGCCATCAATCCGATTCTAGCGAGCCTTCAGAAGTCCAGTGCTTGAGAACTTCTACAGCAGAACCATGGCTCATCGACAGCAACAGCGATCGTTCCGGGATGATGTCAGAAGTGCCTTCATATTCCAATGGAATGCGAGAGTCCTAAGGTCACGTATTTTCGACAGTTCGTGTTTGACTACCACTTTCCTATACTGGTGATCTGTGAACCGAACTTATCAGCCTCCATAAGACTATCAGGATATGAACCTTTTGTTTCAACAACGTGTGCCCGTAGTAGTAAGGTTCTGGTTTATATTCGCAAGGACCTAACGTATTTTTCACAACCCGTAGCGACACACGACGCTAACCAATACGTCTGTGTCAGTGTGAAAAAGAAGAGGCTGTCTTTCACTATTATTGGCGTCTACCTATCCCCAACAAGTCAGTTTGACAGCAAAAGACTAGAAGATATTATGGCTACTACTCCCGGTCCTTGGATAATAACAGGGGACTTCAACGCTCACCACCATATATGGAGAAGCTCCAGGATAAATTCGAGGGGCAGGTCACTAATATCCTTTGCATCAGGCCACAACCTGTGTCTTCTAAATGATGGAAGTCCGACATTTCTGCGAGGAACAACGTACTGTAGCTGCCTTGACTTGACTTTGGTGTCACGTTGCCTGACTTCGAGCGTGCAGTGGTTCACTGATATTGAAACCCATGGAAGTGATCATATTCCGACCTATGTGAGAATCAATGGTCTAGACGCCGCATTACCGGATGTATTTCGTCAAATCGATTGGTCAGTCTTTCAAGATCGAGTAGAAGACACCTGCAAGAAACATATCGCACGCACATTAGAAGACATAATTGCAGACGCAATGCAAGAATGCACGCGTTGCTTCACACATTCGAAAAAGCGTACAGAGAGTGACATTGAATTGGAAAGGCTTCGTACAATACGTCGCCGTGCTGAAAGGAGGTACAGGCGCACACAAAGTCAATTCTTGACCTCAGAGAAGCTCGGCGCATGCAAAAGAAGATAAGACGCCGAATGGATAAGCTAGCGGGTGAAAGATGGAAATGCTTTTGCGAGTCACTAGACCCCCGCAAGCCATTGTCCCGTGTGTGGCGTACCCTACAGGGTCTTTGCTCAAGACCCCAGCAACGACACCCTTTTAACGCCCTCGCTCTCTATCAAAACCGCCGCGAAATAGACGTTGCAGAGGAATTTTGCGCGAAAATCGCCGGCGGCACAGTTTTAGTCCCTGACATGGCTTTAAGCGACATCCCCGGTCCACGAGATACCAGCATGGAGGCTCCATTCTCTATGGAAGAATTAGAAGCTGCTATGGCGCTCTGTAGGTGTTCGTCTTCACCAGGGCCCGATGGCATAACATATACTGCTTTGCGCCACCTAGGCCGAGAAGCACGAAGAGAACTCCTCAGCCTTTTTAATAGTTCATGGCAAGATGGTGTCGTCCCACAGGAGTGGAAACGCAGCCGCCTGGTACCTCTACTAAAAGCAGGAAAGTCGCCGCTCGAACTGGCATCGTATCGGCCTATAGCACTTGCAAGCTGCGTCGGGAAACTCATGGAACGCATGATCCTCATGCGTCTGGAATGGTACCTAGAACACCACAAGATTTACCCTGATTCTATGGCGGGATTTCGACGAGGCCGTTCATCGATTGACAGTGTCATCGATTTAGTGTCATCTGTAGAACCGCAAAAATCTTGGAAACGATTATCAGTAGCGCTCTTTCTGGACGTGAAAGGAGCTTACGACAACGTTTCCCATCAACCCATTCTAGACGCACTTTTGACAATTGAACTAGGAAGGCGAGTATATCGATGGATCAGGAACCACTTGACACAAAGGTCCGTGTTCGTGCGTACGGAAGATGGTCCGACTACCGACCACTACACATGCCGAGGAGTTCCGCAAGGTGGGGTTCTAAGCCCTATTCTTTTCAACCTCGCACTTCTTGGGCTGGCCGAATCCCTACCGGAAACAGTGAGTGTCTCAATCTACGCCGACGACATCTGCATCTGGTCATCAGCGGTCACTCGTCTGCAGGTTCGCGCAAGGCTGCAGAAAGCAGCAACACAGGCATCTCACTATCCACACACAGGGCCTTACCATCTCAACAGAAAAATGTGCGTTAGTCGCTTTCACACGAAAACCAATGTCTCATTATCCAGTGTGCATTAATGGCCAGCCTATCTTCTACAAGAGAAATCATCGGTTTTTGGGTGTCATTGTGGACCGGGACCTCTCTTGGAGCCCTCATGTTGCCCACTTGAAGAAGAAGCTCACATCTATTGTTCATGTCTTCAAGTTTATCGCCGGAAAAACATGGGGAGCCTCAGTGGGCTCCATGCTACAGTTATATCGAGCACTTTTCATCGGATTGCTACGTTACAGTTCTCCCGTGCTTGCTAAAACATGCAAGTCAAATCTTCGAGAAATACAGAGCGTGCAAGCACAGGCACTACGTGTTTGCCTAGGACTTCCGCGGAGCGCCTCAACAGCAGGAACCATCATAATGGCTCCAGACCATCCGATCGCGACTTACATCAGCATCGACACGCTTAGGGCCCATGTTCGTCATATTTCACGCATGCAATCAAGCTCTCTTGCCTGCCTGCCAGAACGACGACCACAGGCGTCCTTCTCCAACGAGGTCAGCATCCATCGTGCCTGTCTACCATAGGGCTTCACACCCTCAGCACGTTCAACCTCAGCTTTGTGGTGTTTAGAACAACCTCAAGTGCGTCTCACGATTCCAGGGATAAGGAAGAAGACCGACCTGCCTACTTTGGCCCTGAAGCAAGCAGCTCTGGATTGTTTGAACACTTTCTACTTTGACCGAGTCCACATATATACGGATGGCTCTTCCACTCAGACTAGCTCCGCCGGCGCAGTGGTTATACCATCACGATCAATTAGCGTTCGATACAAGATTTCTCATATGACAACATCGACCGGATTGGAGCTTGTTGCCCTCCGAGGTGCCGTTGATTACATTAACAACCAACCCGCTAATCGGTGGGCAATATTCTGCGATTCGAAGGCGGCCTTACAATGTCTTCTGTCATCTCTTCGTCGCGGGTCGTGTGAACAACTAGTGTCGGAGATACGAGAAATGCACCATCCTATGATAGCGAAAGGACACGACGTCGTGTTTCAGTGGCTGCCTGGCCATTGCGGTATCTCCGGCAACGACCTCGCTGACGAAGCTGCTAGGAGAGCACACGAAGGAGCAACCCTTGTTTCTGTACCTTTATCGCGGACCGACGCAGCCCAACACCTAAGTAAGGTAGCACACCGTATGACATTAGAGAGGTGGCACACACCTGAATTAACCCAAGAACGATTGCGTTCCCTCGACCCCTCTATGCAACTGCGGCTGTTACCAGCGCTTCTGCGAAATGAAGAAACAATGCTGTGCCGCTTACTCTTGGGCGTCGCATTCACCAATACATATACGTTTTTGATTGGAATGACTGATAGCGCCGACTGTAATGCCTGCGGTGCCGAGGAAACTATAGAACATCTACTGTGCTACTGCCCATCTTTTCAAAACGAAAGACATGACCTCTGCACAGCTCTCAATCAGCTAGATAGAACACCGTTCACCTTGAAGAAGATCTTGGGACCATGGCCTCGCATATCGCAGCTACAAAAGGCCACAAAAGCTCTGCTGCGATATTTGAAGGCAACTGGATTGAGTCAGCGTCTGTGATCCGAACTGAGTGACCGAACGATACACCCAGTAGACTTTCTCTTCTTCTTTTAATCTTACCTTCCCCTTTTCCCTTTCCCCAGTGTAGGGTAGCCAACCGGGCTCAGTCCTGGTTAACCTCCCTACCTTTCCTTTATCATTTGCTCTCTCTCTCTCTCACGTACCTAGTGATCCACGCATTAGGCACACCTATAGTCAATGACAATCGTGGAGCCGCGATAGCGTTGGGGAAGCGTAGTCATCTCGTCCCCGCGAGGGCCGGGTTTGATTCGCACCCAGATTGAAATTTACCAAATTTTCGTTTCATATCCAATTATTTACTTTGTTTACAGGAACCTCCCTGATACATTTGACGTCCATCCGAGCATTTTTCTGACGTGTTTTTCCTCGTTGCGCCGTCGGTCAATTTTAGTACCATCTTTCGGTCACGCCGGATACGTCGTCGAATGTTCGTGCAATGGGGCATTAATGCTTCCACATTGAAACTCAAACGACGCAGCGCTTTGGCCTTTGTAGTCTTGCTTGCTTTGGCCACTTCTGTCGTGCTGTTTTAGCACCGACGTGCACCATCTAGCACTCGTCGGTGCTCTTGGGCTGGCTGAACGTTTATATTGATTGCTGTGCCAACTCACCTAAACATGATTCTTCTGTACACGATTCTGTCATGCGGTAACAACTGAATATTCCAGTGACGCAACCCCTTTACGTCTTCCACCGCTCATTTGCCGCAAGAACGTAGGCAGCACACCAAGCTGATAAAGGCGTAATTGAAAGTGTCGATGGCGTGACCTTGTGAGCCGGTAGGGGGCACTTTATCTAGAATGCAGCAACTACTGAAAGAGCGTACCGACGTGCCTCTCATAAAAACGGTCCATGTTGTTCTCTTTGTCGTTCCTTGCGCAAACAGATCTGTTTCTATTAATGCCTTGGGTGGTTCGATGCGTCGTACTGAGAATCCTGCTTTTGTGTATTCCGGGTCACACGATACTCCCACTAAGTTCACAGCGTCCACTGGGTCTCCCAACTTTTTCCTCAGCTCTATCCATCTTTCCTCGTCTCTACAATTGGCGCATCCCAAGCGACTCCAACCACACAACGTGACCAGCGATTCTGAGCACCCCGCTTAAAGTAAATAAAAATAAAGCAATCGTGGCATTCGTAGTGGACATTTCCTTGCTCATCCGCTCGGTATTGAGGACTTCCCGCACAAATTCGTTTATTCTGTGCTTTCTCGGTTGGCTTTGTCCTTTCCGCTTTCCTGATGAATAAACGCCCAACTCTTGTCGTCACACAAAGTGCGTTCGATTGCTCGGGAAAGCATACGATTCTTCATCCTCTTTCTCAAAGAAGTTGCCGCGAATTACAAGGAACGTCTGGTCGCTTTGTCATTGCAAAAAAGCGCCTTATCTGGTCGTTTGAGGGTGCGCTTTTCTTTGTAATCTCTAGATATTTCGTGGACCAGCCACAAACTTTTGGCAGATACGTACTAGAACATACATATCAGAAGATAGTAAAATATTCGCGCTAGGTATACTATAACAGAGCGTAAGCTGTGCAGCCATTTCGGTGCAGCAATCGTTTACGAAAAAAAAAAAAGCATTCGCACGATCACTAAGCGAATCTGCAAATTGACGACATAAAGATTGTCTTGGGCAATAAAAATTAATAAACATGAAAGAATTAAAACAAGAAGCTAAGCCCTGCCTGCTGCACCTAAGTATTGCAGGCTGGCACATTGACGACAGTCGAACAATCCTCACCCCATCCTTTTTCTTGTTTAATGCCACACCTATAGTGACAGCTGTCATGTGCTATCATTTGCTCAATTATCCAGAGCTCTTGAATAATTCTGCTAGATTTTAACGCGAAAGCGTGAAGGGTCCCGTGTGGCGGAAAATCCGGTGTCGGCATCGGCATCCCCGGCGTTGTACGTGAGAGAAAAATCTTCCAGAACCACGCACCCCGAGCAACGCAGGCTCTCCGCGTGGCGCAGAGGCGTCACTGAACTAATTAAATTTCTCAAAGTAAAATGCGTCAGAAAATTTCTAAAGTACAATTTCAACACAGCCTACAGATGGGAAAGCGTCGGATTGTAATTTGAATATACGAGAAAACATCATTCTGTTTAGCGCAAACTCAAACACGAACCGCTTTTGAGCTGCCAGTTGAGGTTTGGTGCGTCTGTTTACTACCTCCGGGAAGAAGACTACGCTGAAGAATCCCCCCAGCCGCAGAAAAACCATTAAGAGCTCAGTAAAGTGTTTACTCACTCACTCACTCACTCACTCACTCACTCACTCACTCACTCACTCACTCACTCACTCACTCACTCACTCACTCACTCACTCACTCACTCACTCACTCACTCACTCACTCACTCACTCACTCACTCACTCACTCACTCACTCACTCACTCACTCAGGGATGGGCCTGCGCCGTTACTTCTGTTCCCAGTTACTTCTGTTCACTAATCATCTGCATACTATACTTGGCAAACACTCATAGATAGACTGCATTTTTGTGGACCTTGCGAAGGCCTTTGAAAAAGTTACTCACGCCTTACTAATGTCTAAGCTCTTCTCACTCAATCTAGTCTGCAACATACTGTCTTGGCTCGAATACTTTCCGACAAACCGCCTCCAGTACGTCACAATTATTGGTCATTACTCACCTGAAATAGAAGTGCCATCGGGAGTACCACAAGGTTCAGTTTTAGGCTCACAGTTGTTTTTAATATATATTAACGATTTGCCTAACTTCGTGGATTTGTGGAACTCTTCTGTGGATTTGTATGGGGACGACTATCTACTTCAGAGGGAAATACGTAACGATGACGATAAAAATATCTTGCAGACGGACTTTAATAACATTGCAAGTTGGTGCGATAACTGGCTCATGAATTTAAATCCTAACCACTGCAAAGTAATGACTGTTTATTGGCAGTATGATAGCTCCTCAACGTACAAAGTAATGACATCGAAATCGACCATGTATCATCATACCTGAACTTGAGGGTTACTATTGCGTACAATATAACGTGGAATACTCATATTAATATGATCAGTAACCGTACTAACCAGACATTAGTATACTTACGACGTAACTTCAATGAATGTCCACCTCCCATGAGTATGATTCCATACAAAACTCTTGTGCGCTCGAAGTTCGAATACGCCGCTACAATCTGGAACCCTCATCACGCAAATTGAATGAGGTCTCTAGAATTAAATCAGAATAACGCCGCATGTTTCATTCTTTATAATTACCATCGTACAACAAGTATAACAGCAATGAAACAAGCTCTATCACTGACATTTCTGTCACTGCGTCGAAAGTATTTCCGCCTTTGTCTCTTTCATAAGGTCTTCCATCATTCATCACTACGTACCGAGCTTATCACGCCACCCTCTAATAGCTCATCACGGATTGACCATGAACACAAACTTAAAGGTATTTTTTGCAACACAAACACATTTTATTTTTCCTTCATACCGCACACATCTAGCGATTGGAACCATCTACCAGAAGACATTGTTTCCATTTCTGATCATTGTCTTTTTTCCCATTCTTAATCTGCGCACCTGCATTGTGATAGCGCTGCTTAATCATCTCGTGTATCTCTCCTCCTCACTCCTTTCTTTTTCTTTTTACATGTGTCGCGATGCCTGCATTTTCTTTCGCTTTTTCACGTTGCTTTTCTTTCTCCTGTTCTTTTCTCCCTTTCCCAAATTTCTCTAACGCTCATATTTTGCCACAAGTATTGTATAACATGCTGTGTCTATTTCTGTTCAGTTCTGTTATATTTGTTTTAGTACCATTCTGTTATATTTCATTTCACTTTTACAATTTTTCGCTAATACTGCATAACGCTGCACCTTTCATTCTCTTCTTTTCTTTGCTTATATATTGTCACCCATTCCCCTCTGCAATGCCTCGGCGATTGAGGGCATCGAAAATAAATAAATAAAGAGGCCGCGTTTCAACCACAAGGCTCGCCTTCGTTCGCCGCCAGCGTTTCCTGGTAAACATTATGTTTACATAAGCTGCAATCGCCGGGAAGCATGAGAAGCAGTCGGGAATCTTTGAATGCTACCGTGTTCCACTCTTAAATGGGAAGCTTAAGCGTCCTCCAGTTTTCTCGGGTAATGTTTATTCAGCAAACAAATCCTAACAGAAGACACCTTAGTAAAAGTGCCTAACATACCTGAGTAAGAACTTGCCTAACTACGCCTGTATCCTATACTTTTGATATATCTGTTATGGGGTAAGGAGAGTGCGAAGAGTTGCACAGAATTCGAAGTAGCTGAAGTGTGGGTTTGGCCAAAATAGGTGAAATGCTAAATGTTTTCTGATATCATAGCTTTCAGACATCTCTACGGCATATACCATGTGAGCCAAATATCATCATCCTAAGGTAACTGCATCTATATCTCTCGGTGTTATCACCACGAGTTTCGGGATAAATGCTGTATTTTTTTGTTGAGGAGGTTTCGCTAACCGTTGGAGTTTTTCTGCTTAAGCTGGCCACAGAGCCTGTCATGCTGAGTTTGCAGTTCAGTACGGATCTCGGAGCAACACTGGCCACTCTCACAGTAGTAATACACATCGGTGTGCGAGAAAGCACATCAAGGTGAGAAGAGATAGCAGGCATGCTTAATGTAAGCTTGCTTCTGACATTGAAAAAGCTAGCTACCTTCTTATGTCTTTCCTTTCTGTCGCAGATTGGAAAATTCAGGCCATGTGAACCACGTGATTCAATAAGTGAAAAAAAGATTACGATCTTCCTGATAATTTGCTGTTCTATTTGGCTGATTTGTTTGCACATTTTACCCATCACTAACGCATCTGTTCAATAATTCGTTCAGTCGGTAATTATATTTAGCGACAAAACCAGAAAGCTAAAAAAGAAACGTGAAAGGGAAGGATGACCGTGCAGGGGCGACATACAAAGCAGCTTTTTCAATGAAGCCAGTGCGTGATGGTAGCAGGGGAAGCTATCAAAATAGGTTGTAAATGGTTGCATTGTTTCTCCAGCTGCTATGAAATATTGAGGCAAACTGCATGAAGAGACCAGAGATAGTGACTGCACCTTTGACGCACTGTCGGTTGTTAACATTGACTGGATACTCCAGCCTGCACTCGCAGCGTCGGGAGGTGAGGTTGCAGAACACGTGGTATAGGACGCTGCTGCATGTCTGGTTGCACGGGTCACCGATGTAGAAGCCTACACCTGGGCGATAAGGCAAAAATATGCAGATAAGACAAGTTCATCGACGCGATTCTATAGCAAGTTTCAGACACGCCATTGCATAACCTTGGCATTCTAGTGTAGCCTAACTGTGGTTATGCGTAGCACATTGTGTTCTAAACGCTCCTCCTATACTCCGTACCATACATAGCAGTAAACGCTGTGAACGCTACGTGACAAGTTCGGTAAAGTCATCACTCCGCGCGTTCCGTCTATGCTTCGCTACGCGCCAACAGCGTTCGCTGGCGCGAGCCTGCACGTCAGGCTCCTCGCGACGGGTTGCAAATTAAAGAGCCGAAACAAACAAAGAAAACAATCATGATCTGAAACAACGAATTGGCAGCCGTGTACCACAGTGTGTTTGTTGCTAAGGATAAAAACATGTTCTATTCAATACCGAACCTATATACACAGCAGTTGCGCACAATTGCAGTAAAAAAATATCCAACCGTATCCAAGTGCGAACGAAGCCACTACAAGAAGTCTCTCTAGTCTCCACAGCCTTCACTGCTATGTATGAAACGGAGTGTAGTCATGTGGACGTTTGGTAATAATGTCCAAGTGTTTCTGTTGCTGCTAAAATTGTCAAATATGTATTCAAGCGATTATCTTTCTTGGCACAGACGCGCAGTGAAAATAGCACGATAAATTATATTGTGTCGCTCTGCGGCCGCTGGAGCATTCATTTCGCAAAAGAAATCCGGCTATTACGCAGAATACACATACTCGTTGCGGAGCTACAAAGCGCTCGCCTGCTTTCCCAGCGTGGAGCGAAATACCTTTCGCAGTGCATCACGAGTCATCACACAAGCCAGCTAAGGCTTTGTTGAACAAGATCGCATACAGTTTCTGTCAGATCCAGACTGGACACATCATGCAATAAACGCCACGCAAAGGCGATGGTTATACGCAGAATTGGCGTGATTAGAAAGTACAGCGTGTACATTAAGACCGCTCTCATTTCACGACTGGACGCTGAGAGGGAGATTAAATCACGAGACATCGGAAATAATGGAAGAATGTGCCCGCTGACACTTATGGTTTGTAGCAAAGAATTGTTCACACTGCGTGTAACACAGTCGTAATTTTCGCAACCAACCAAGTTGCACTGCTTTACATATAAAGGCTTCATAACAAATTTTTATTCTGCAGAATTTATCATCCGACTTTCTTTGGTCAATAACCGAAATGGCGCTGGTAAAAGCATTTGCATAAGTAAGTTCTAAGCATTGCTAATAAGTATTCTGTGAACGATGTTATCATGCTCCACCGAAGATACGTATATAAAACATATGCATGCAGGAACATGAGCCTAGTATAAATGAATATCATTGGCTCCTTAGATAAATGGAATATTGGCGGCAGACGCGGCCAGCATTTGCGCACGTTTACTTTGCTCTTCCGCCCGCTTTGTACTTTTTGTTCTTCACCTGCATATCTATGGGGACCTCTGTCGCTTCTTTTGACATGCCATAGCCTAACCAATTTTCTCACCTTCAATTTGTGAACTGAAATCCGTTGTTGGCGCCCGCCTTTGTTCCACAATCATGTACAACATCCGCGTTGAAGGCCTTACTCGCGCTATTAAGGTTCTTGCGGTCCACAAGGCTTCACGACTGACTCTAAGAATATCGCCCCCTATCGCTCTGTAGTGTACGCGCTTTGTTCGTGCGTGTCTCCCTTTCTTTCTATCTCCCCCTTCCACTCTGTTACTCTTTTTATCCCCCTTAACCCTTCCCCCTGCGCAGGGTAGCCAACCGGAACTACCTCTGGTTAACCTCCCTGCCTTTCTCTGCATTGTTCTTTCTCTCTCTCTCTCTCTCTACACAACTTTGCAACAATAAATTGCACGCCCTCTCAACCATGTTATGCTTGATTAAGCCTCTGCTCAGAAGGTGAATAATCTGTATTGATCGCGATATATTCAACGTATTCAACTGTTGAATTTGTGAGCGCCTGGTGGCTATCCTTGTATTCAGGTTGTAAGATATCCCATACTCTTACCTGAAGGCAATCGCCAACGGTGCTGGAATATTGACATCAAAAGGCCCTTGTTGCAATCGTGTGCGCGAGTGATTCTTACGTTCTTGTGTTTCGTGAAGCCGGTTGGTGCAAGTTATGCGATCATGCTTTTGCTAACATGAAATACAATATGCCCCACCTCTTCGTTCTCGGCATCTGGTTATCTAGTCGTGCTTTCTTTCCATACATTTAGCTGTATGCCGTCTCAAGTCTGTTTACGTGCTTTAAGAGTTCTGAATGTTTATGTGACATTTCATATACGCGGTGTCCCACGTAACTTGAGCCAAACATTAGAAATAAGCAAATGCCACGTAGCTAGGCAGAACCGAAGTAATGTTGTTGGCCATCGCTTGGAGATGCTAAGATTATTTTTTGCATTCCGCCTAAATGCATAATTAGTTTTAATTGATTATCCCATTTCTCAAATATTATAACTAGATGAAAAGTAACAATAAGAATATTGTATCGCAACATTGAAAACTATCAATACAGCTTTCTGTTTCGCGACACGTGCTACATAAAAATGTTTCTCCGAGCGTGAAAGAAGCCCGCAAATGCACGCAAAATTGCCGCGCGACTGGTCGCTCGAGGCACTTCTCTCGCACAGCGTCTGTCTCATTCTATACGCTTTAAATACAATTCATTTGATTATTTATCTAGAAAGGGATTTAATTTTCGTAAAATAGATTTATATAGGGCTGTTTGGTACAAATACATTAAAGATTGGTGCGCTGGTAGGACCTTTGTTCAGTGAAGAACTTCATATGGCAGTTCGCGCTTGTTTGCGATGCAGGTATCACAGTACGTTTCCAGATTCCCACGTTTTTATGTGAGTGTATGCAGTGCAAGAATTTGTAACTATGTTTATAGGTAGTTCCAGATGGAGTTTAGGAAGTGAACCCTGAAGACAGCTCAATCTTTTCATGTGATCATACCTACATGAAACCTTGTTAAATGCTTTGAAAGCTCCGCTCATATAAATGGTGATTTTGATGAGACTGTTCAACCTTGTAGTGCGATAGGAATTACATAGACACTCCCAACGGGTTTTTCCCGCTGCCGTCGTCGTTGTTGCCATTGCCGTGATGTTCAGTCTAAGCACGGTAACATCGTCGCCGTGCGCCATACGGGTTATGTGCGAATGAAAGGTTTAGTCTCTCGTGCGCGAGGGAGGAAGGCGGAGTGGAAGCGCGCCGTTTTCTGTCGCGGGCGAGGCACAAGAGGGAGGCGAGGGGGAGGGAGGCGTTCTACTCCGGCGGCTGCTGCTTATGGCGTGGCTGCGCGGCCAGCGTATATTGAAAGCGATCTCCGCTGTGGATAAAGCGCACGTCTATGCGGGCCTCATCTTCAAAATGATCCGCGATGTGGACAAAGCCCATGCGCCAAGTTCCGGTAGCTTCGTATGCTCTGTGCTTTCGACGTTTAGTTCGCGCTGAAGCGAGAGACAACACGAAAGTCAATTCCCTCGCTGAAGCTGCCGCGTTTCGTCACTCCACCGTTTTGACAGGGAGTTTCCACTGTCATCGAACACAATGTGTTCATGCTTACGTGTGCGTGCTGGACGCCGTAATAGATAATTCATTTAGTAAGCGAATGTTTACAACATTATACTACCATTAAAACTACTATCCTTACTTCGTATACCTGTCAACTAATTTGCTATCGCAATCGATGCTTCGCTTTTCAGGGAAAACTGCGTGTTTTTTTTTTCACATCTTTTCTTCATTTTTAATCTACCTATTCTCACAATTAACAAAAACTGCTGCTTTTAGATCACACTTAGGCTTGCGAAAAGGAATCTAAGTAAAAGTTTTCTCACTCAGGCTTTCGGACCTCGCGTGTGATTACACTTTTAGAAACCATCCCGTGGACGAGGCGAGGAAATGCAAATACTGCAGAAAACTCCACGTAACTTTCGCTGACGAATGACGGTTTAGAGAAGGATATACGTAACTGACGCCCATATCATTTACCGACGGCCATTTTACTTCTCTTTTCGTTGTAGTGACAGCTGAAAATGGAATAGAGCTGAAATTAAATCAAAGAAATATCTGCGCCTCTGTTGTGTTCTTCTAAGTAGCATCAACGACATAAACACAATACAAGTACCATCCAGAAATAAAGGGACCGGGATAGCTGTTTTCTCCTGAAAGGCACACGATGTCTACCCGCTCGAAGAGGAGAGAAAGAAAGGGAGAGTATAAGAAACCGACTAAAAAAAAGGAAAATGAAGAGGAAGGCACTCCACAACACACCCAATCCTAGAAAGAGTGTACGCCATCACTAATACAGTAAAAAAAAAAAAAAAAACCTGTATGCTACCTTTGAACAATATAAAGCTATGCTTCTTTACTTGATGTTTGGAATTTATTATATTGCGCGTTCAAATGATTTCCTACAAGATGACATTGTTTCCGCAACTGCATTCACAGGGATGGACATAACCTTGTATCTCAACCGTCCGCGCCACGAAAGGCGCCCAATGTGACAGATTTTATTTACTGTAGTGAAGATAACTTTAAAAGGTAAAATTCTAGTTCTCATTAGATTTAGCTATAACGCTTTCCTTAAGTTTGAGATGAGCACATAGGTTAGAAAGAGGTGAACATCCTTCTTTTTTTTTTTTGCTAGAGGGTGACAAACAATTCAACGCCAGTGAGCGCACCCGTGCATTCTTTAAGCGCGGATTAACATAATACTCACTTGCGGTGCGATGTCTGTTCTCGATTCCTTCGCTCTCTGGAAGCAGATAACGGAACAAAAGAGTATTGTTAGTGCACCACTCTGCATAATGTTGTGAAGAAGAAGTCAAACGTTCATAGCAGAATGTTTAATTGTTACCTTCGCGTGCGCATTAGTAGAAAAAAAACATTGCAACATCAACTATTACAGAGAATTTAGTTCGCACACACTGCGGTCGCCCACAGGCTACAGTGAAGAGCTGATTAACTTCAAGACGCCGCTTTGTAGTAGGTAGCGGCGGCAGCATTTCGATAGGGGCCAGAGTGTTCGTGCATGTGGACGTTCGCGGAACCCCAGATGGTAAGAATTATTCCTTAAGCCCTCACTATGGCCCGCCTCATAATTATATTGTGGTGTGGGCGCGTAAAATCAGAAAATATTACTTCATTTATTCCTTGCTTTTACTAATAAAAGCAGGAAATTTCAATAGGTGAGCTGACAGTGCGGATAGGTGGAAAGGCTCAGGTTCTGCTACGGTTAGCGTATTATATGTACTTGTTTGCATAGCTTTTAAGGTCTTCATTGCTTCACAGTGTATAATATGAATTCGGCGCACGTTGTAAGAGTTGCAGTGTCCTACGCAATGGTCGTATTTAGCTTTTAGCGGAATGCGCGAACGTGTGTACTGAATGTCCGCACCTCAACTGCACAGCACATTGCGTTTTCTTCTTATGAGTAAAATGAACGAAACTTTTACAAAGCACACCTGTTTCCTCCTTGAAATGTCAAGTTTCAAGCTTATTTCTTTGCTTATACATGAGGTCGTGCAAAATATGCAAAAATTGTTTGGGCCCATAGCCAAAGGCCAGTAAAGAGTCCAATTAGAGAAAAATATGTCACCAATACAGCGCAGGCACTTTTATCAGATATGATGCAAGTTTTCACTAAGCGCATGGTTTATGTGTAACTAAACGTGTACATAACAATAGAAGAACATGCAGACGCACTAAATTTGAGGTGTGTTTTATGTAAGTTTCTGTTTCTAGACAAATATACGTACGACATTAGAGATAAACTATGGTATCGTAGAAACGTCCAGTTTTTCTGGTTTACCGGATAGAATAGGGGGGGGTAATAAACAGGCGATCACACGAGCAACGTATGTGGCACAGTATGTAAATTGGTGACAACATAACAGTTTGAACATCTGAGCGATGTAAATTTGGATGCAGTGCAAGGAATCATAGCATTGAAGAACAAGAAGTGTTGAATATTGCTGGTAGGTGTCCCTGATCGTTTCAATTCTAATGGTGAACTATTCCATGTTTTTGCTCTTGTTAAATTCTGCTTGTCGCTTTCCCATAAATAATATTTACAGAAGGTACGTTGAAGTTACCTTGCATAAGGACTGACATCTGACATTTTTGAAAGGGAAATTGGCTATATTCATTTTAGGTAAATATCAAGCTTATTTCAACTATCACAATTAAATGAAAATGTACTGTCATGGTGTATCCTGGTAAGTCTGAGTGTTAGTTGAGCGCGTTATGTTGATTATGGGGGCTTTTGGAGCTGTCTGACGTTACTTGTGGTTTCAGCTCGAAATGGTCTGTTAATCTAGAAAGCATGTTAATTGTATTTAATATGTGCCTCCACTATGTTGTAATAATAAAACGCATGCATTTCTCGCAGCGTCTATGTGCAGTTATGGCTGACAGCACTTACGAGCT